>NC_037333.1:13564159-14180629 GCF_002263795.3 Bos taurus
CCATGATGATTGCGACTGACACTTTCACAGGGCTTCCTTGGAGGCTTAGATGATAAAGAATCTGCCTGCGATGCAGGAGACCTAGGTTCAATCCCTGGGTTGTGAAGATCCCCTGGAGAAAGGAAGGCCAGCCCACTCCAGTATTCTTGCTTGGAGAATTCCATGGACAGAGGAGGCTGGGAGGCTGCAGTCCTTGGGGTTGCAAAGAGTCAGACATGACTGAGCAACTAACACACTTAATTGCTTGTCTGAAACTTGTATTTAGTTTAGGGCTTGATCCCTTTGAAAATATTAAAAACTTAGAAAATGCCCACATAAAGAGAACAGATGATAAATCCTGTGTGATATACAATTATGATAAAAAATACTGAAGTTATTAAATTTTGGAGAAGAGGTGGCTTAGGGTATGTAGTTTTGGAGACATGTTTTCTAGGTTTTCAAGTCTCTCACCTCTCTTACCAGATTTTGATTTTCGCAAATTGCTTAATCTCTGTGTGCTTTAGCTTCCTCACCTGTAAAGTGCTATTCTGAAATATCCATTGCACAGGGTTGTTATGAGAGCTAAACGGGCTAATACATACAAGCTTTTATGTCAGAGCCTTGTTCACATTAGCACTTGATAAATGCTTACTCTGAATCAAATTCATAATCTACTCTAATTAAAATTCCCTCACTGTCCATTTTCTCAGTTATTCATATGATATAATATTAATGCTTTAATAGAAGATTATTTGAAAAGTAGTAGTTTAATTTCTTCCATGACATGATGTAAAATTATTTTTTGAAATATTCAGGAAATGTGCATAGAGAAGTGACATATATTTTACTTTGTTCTGTGTGTGTGTGTTTAAGGTTTGTCAACACCCTTAAAATGTGTTCATTTTCATGACCCTTTTACATTATAAAAATAATATATTGAATTGTCATCCACTCTGCAGAGGTGAAACCCAACCTAAAATTTGATTATGATGTCAAGACTAACGATGCCACACACGCACCAAGAAAGTGTGAAAAGATTTATTACCGACAAAGCGAGCTCTCTGCAAAGAGCAGGTCCAGAGACGGGTTGAAAGAATAGGGAGAGGAGACCGGCTTAGCCTGTAATATAGTTTGGGGCAAGTCTAGGGTCTGGGTTCCTGGTCATGGACTAGGGACCATGTGGTTACCAAAGGAGGTAGCACCTAGGATTTCTCATCAGCTTGCCCATCTGAGGAACAGAAAGGGATGGGTGGTGGGTGACAGGCTTTGAAAGCTATCAGCAGTCAAAAATCATGGATAGAATCAGACCCTTTATTAGTAAACATGGAAGCTATAGAAATTGTAATGCAGAAATGAAAATCTTTGGCAATCATCTAATCCAGACACATTTATTTGTATATTTTCTGTCTCATCATTCTCTATTTAGGTTATTCCTGGCGATTTTAAAATCCTATAACTGGACTTTTTTTTTTAGCCAGTTTTCAGCCATTATGAATCATATTAAGCCTCACATTGTGTGTACTGAACCAAAGAAAAAGGCAAGTTGGGCTGTAAATCTTCTGGAAAAATCAAATTGGCTTATGGGCTTTCCTCTTTTAAATTTCAAGCCATTTAAGATTACCCATAGTAACGTTTAATGGATAATATCTGTTTCAATGTATTAACCAAATGACAATATAACTTTTGTTTATGTCATGTTAGTCTAGAGCCAGAGAATCAACATCAGGCTGCCAGATAAAACCCATGCTTAAATGATCTGAAGTGTTTGTCTTCTTTTTAACCTTATTGATTGCCCATGTTTAGAGTTATTAATTATATTTCATTTTTCTATCTTTGTTTTGAACTATTTTTTTTGACTGGGCTGAATCTGGGTCAGATTGACTCTAGAGGACTCTAAATACAGTCTAATTATAAGAAAAAAAATTTCTTTCCTTTTCATATAGCATAGTTATAGAGTTACATAGTTTAAAAAAGTAAAAAAATATAAACTCTATGGACTCCTATTCTAGCCACAACTCTAGCAGGCTTGCAATAAGTCAGGTGAAGCTTATTAATATGCAATTTAAGGAAAATTCTGCCATAAAGTTCTATTCATTCATTTAATAATCATTCATGATAGGGTATTGATTGCTGAGAACACAGTGGTGACTCAAATATAATCACTGATTTAAGAAACTTTCACTTTAGTAGGGTAGCAGACAATTAAGCAGTCAAATGCAATGGAGCATGATAAACATCAGGATAGAACAAACCACAACCATACCATTAAGTTTGCTGAACAATGCCTCATCTATAGCACTCATTTTTCAAGTGTGTGACCTTGGGATTTCCTTAACTTTCGTAAGCCTTAGTTTCTCATCTGTTATATACGTCTGATTACACACAATTCATTGTTTTAAATTTTGATAAGGATTAAATGAAAAAAATATGCAGAGTACCTATCACAATGCTTTTTTATAGTAAGTGCTTGGTGAACAGTAGATGTTATTAGTAGTAGTCAAAGTCATGATTGTTGTACCACTACTCATCTTAAAAACGCTTTAGAAATATTGTCTAAAATTGGTAAGTGTGAAGCAAAGTTTAATTATAATTTGATTATGTCACTTACTCCCTTACACCAAAACTCTTGAGTGGTTTCTTATTTCTTGTTTAATAGAGGCCATATTAATTTTCTTGCATTTGGAGGCCCTCAACAATTTATCCCTTAACCTCTCTTTTTCAATAAGCTTTTTACACTCCTCTTCAGCTCTTCTTTAAAGTATGATCTATACTTCCTGGCTTCTCTTCCTCTACTCTTCAGTTCAGTTCAGTCACTTAGCCATGTCTGATGATTTGCGACCCCATGAACCGCAGCACGCCAGGCCTCTCTGTCCATCACCAACTCCCAGAGTTCACTCAGATTCATGTCCATCGAGTCGGTGATGCCATCCAGCCATCTCATCCTCTGTCGTCCCCTTCGCCTCCTGCCCCCAATCCCTCCCAGCATCAGAGTCTTTTCCAATGAGTCAACTCTTCGCATGAGGTGGCCAAAGTACTGGAGTTTCAGCTTCAGCATCATTCCTTCCAAAGAAATCCCAGGGCTGATCTCCTTCAGAATGGACTGGTTGGATCTCCTTGCAGTCCAAGGGACTCTCAAGAGTCTTCTCCAACACCACAGTGCAAAAGCATCAATTCTTCGGCACTCAGCCTAATATGATATCTAGGTTGGTCATAACTTTTCTTCCAAGGAGTAAGCATCTTTTAATTTCATGGCTGCAGTCACCATCTGCAGTGATTTTTGAGCCCCCAAAATAAAGTCTGACACTGTTTCCACTGTTTCCCCATCTATTTCCCATGAAGTGGTGGGAACAGATTCCATGATCTTAGTTTTCTGAATGTTGAGCTTTAAGCCAAATTTTTCACTCTCCACTTTCACTTTCATCAAGAGGCTTTTTAGTTCCTCTTCACTTTCTGCCATAAGGGTGGTGTCATCTGCATATCTGAGGTTATTGATATTTCTCCCGGCAATCTTGATTCCAGCTTGTGCTTCTTCCAGTCCAGCGTTTTTCATGATGTACTCTGCATAGAAGTTAAATAAGCAGGTTGACAATATACAGCCTTGACGTACTCCTTTTCCTATTTGGAACCAGTCTGTTGTTCCATGTCCAGTTCTAACTGTTGTTTCCTGACCTGCATATAGGTTTCTCAAGAGGCAGGTCAGGTGGTCTGGTATTCCTATCTCTTTCAGAATTTTCCACAGTTTATTGTGATCCACACAGTCAAAGGCTTTGGCATAGTCAATAAAGCAGAAAGAGATGTTTTTCTGGAACTCTCTTGCTTTTTCCATGATCCCACGAATGTTGGCAATTTGATCTCTGGTTCCTCTGCCTTTTCTAAAACCAGCTTGAACATCTGGAAGTTCACGGTTCACATATTGCTGAAGCCTGGCTTGGAGAATTCTGAGCATTACTTTACTAGCATGTGAGATGAGTGCAATTGTGTGGTAGTTTGAGAATTCTTTGTCATTTCCTTTCCTTGGTATTGGAATGAAAACTGCCCTTTTGCAGTCCTGTGGCCACTGCTGAGTTTTCCCAATTTGCTGGCATATTGAGTGCAGCACTTTCACAGCATCATCTTTCAGGATTTGAAATAGCTCCACTGGAATTCCATCACCTCCACTAGCTTTGTTCATAGTGGCTATAATAATTGAAACTAATATTTATATGCAGGTCAGGAAGCAACAGTTAGAACTGGACATGGAACAACAGACTGGTTCCAAATAGGAAAAGGAGTCCGTCAAGGCTGTATATTGTCACCCTGCTTATTTAACTTCTATGCAGAGTATATCATGAGAAACGCTGGGCTGGAAGAAGCACAAGCTGGAATCAAGATTGCCAGGAGAAATATCAATAACCTCAGATATGCAGATGATATCACCCTTATGGCAGAAAGTGAAGAGGAACTAAAAAGCCTCTTGATGAAAGTGAAAGAGGAGAGTGAAAAAGTTGGCGTAAAGCTCAACATTCAGAAAACGAAGACCATGGCATCTGGTTCCATTGCTTCATGGGAAATAGATGGGGAAACAGTGGAAACAGTGTCAGACTTTATTTTTTGGGGCTCCAAAATCATTGCAGATGGTGATTGCAGCCATGAAATTAAAAGATGCTTACCTCTTGAAAGGAAAGTTATGACCAACCTAGATAGCACATTAAAAAGCAGAGATATTACTTTGCCAACAAAGGTCCATCTAGTGAAGGCTATGGTTTTTCCAGTGGTCATGTATGGATGTGAGAGTTGGATTGTGAAGAAAGCTGAGTGCCAAAGAATTGATGCTTTTGAACTGTGGTGCTAGAGAAGACTCTTGAGAGTCCCTTGGACTGTAAGGAGATCCAACCAGTCCATTTTAAAGGAGATCAGTCCTGGATGTTCATTGGAAGGACTGATGCTGAGGCTGAAACTCCAATACTCTGGCCACCTCATGTGAAGAGTTGACTCATTGTAAAAGACCCTGATGCTGGGAGGGATTGGGGGCAGGAGGACAAGGGGATGACAGAGGATGAGATGGCTGGATGGCATCACCTTTGGGTGAAGTCCGGGAGTTGGTGATGGACAGGGAAGCCTGCCGTGCTGCAGTTCATGGGGTCACAAAGAGTCGGACACGACTGAGTGACTGAACTGAACTGAACTGAATATTTATTAGTATTATGTAGCAGGCACTGAGTAAAGTATTTACATGAATCATCTTATCATATTATCCCAGTTCAGAAGTGAGAAACTGGACCAAGTCTTAGAACTCATAAGAGAGAGTGCCAGAGTTCTAACCATTACTTCATATTGCCAATGCTTAACCATTGTGCTCCTCTGCCTTCACCCAATCTGCCTGATGAGATCCATTCATCCTTTTGGCCTTCTTGCAACTCCAACTTCTGTAGAGAGCTCCAGTTGTCATAAAAGTTAACCTTTTGATTCCATATATATCTGCTGCTGCTGCTGCTGCTAAGTTGCTTCAGTCATGTCTGACTCTGCGACCCCATAGACAGAAGCCCACCAGGCTCCCCATCCCTGAGATTCTCCAGGCAAGAAGACTGGAGTGGGTTGCCATTTCCTTCTCTAATGCATGAAAGTGAAAAGTGAAAGTGACGTCGCTCAGTCGTGTCCGTCTCTTCGCAACCCCATGGACTGCAGCCTACCAGACTCCTCCGTCCACGGGATTTTCCATGCAAGAGTACTGGAGTGGGGTGCCATTGCCTTCTCTGCCTTGTTTAAACCGCTGTTACAGTGTCTGCCTCATTTTACTTTCTATTTTTGTTCTTTATGTAAATAACCTCTGAATGGAGTGGTAGCCAGCCTGAGTAGATGCCAAGTCTTCATCAGTTTTGTGCTCCTTGGAGGACTACATAATATACTTTATATTTCAGAGACAATCAATGGATGTTTTTGGAGTTAAATTCAGTTACTCTAAACTGTTTGACCTCTGAAAATATTTTATTATCCATGTTGAAGTAAAACGTTAGAATTTTAAGATGATTATGGTAATTTTTGTTTTAAAGATAGACAGTTTCACTCAATAGTGTGTTCACAAGGTGGTTGATGATGCAAGTGCCATAGAGGACTCAACAGTTCTGTTCTAGTTTCAATAGTCCATATTTCAACAATTACGTTCTTCATGCTAAACTAGACTATAATGTTAGATGGTAAGTTCTGAGAGGCAGAAACATGCTTGTCTTAATTACTAAGAATTCTCAATTCTTAGTACAGTGCCTGGATGCAGTCAGCTCTCAATTCGTATTTATGTGATTGACATTAGTTAAATGTTGAGCCAACTTAAAGCTTTTGAGAAGCAAATAGGCTATCAGTAAATCAGATGATGAGTCAAATAAGGATATAATTCCAAAGACTCCATCGCTTCAGATGTGCCATTTAATGGGCACCATTTCTCTCTTTTTATATTGTGCATTCCAAGGTGGCATGTCAGATGGTTATAATGCACAAGGTATATATTCAGCTTTGTTTCTGTGCTATTGTCACATGTACAGCAAACTGAAATGGAATATATTCATTTATCTGTAAGATTGCAATGACTCTACTTTTGTGACTGTACCTTTCTCTTTGCCCGTCTCCTGGCTGTAATCTTTTGCGTAGTTTCTGGAGCTGGCCTCTCGGTGTAAATCCTTATCTGAAGCCTACACTTCACCACCACTTTTTTTGGAGTGAGCGTGGCAGCACCGTTTCTAGCTGTGGAACTGACAGAATCCTGAGAGATAACCAGATGCATAAGTTACTTCCCATCATTTTTAAAAATAGGCGTTGGGGCAGAACTTTGCCAGGGGCTCAAAACTACAGTGTGAGGGTACAAGAGTACTGGGTCATTTTACTGTATTTCCTGATGGGAAACACTTTTGCTGCCTTTATGAGTAGCATGGTTTGCTCTCTGACAAAACAATAAGGCTGTGATTCCAGGTAATAAGCCTCCTGATGGGATAACCACTATTATCTGCTAGCTGGGGAAGTTTTCATCATCCGTCTCAAGTGAAAGTGGGAGGAGAAAGATGGGAGGATAGTGAATTAAAAAAGAGCCAGAAAAGATGAATTTCTGGTCCAAGAATTCCTGCTTTTTTCCCCCCTCGTTATCTTGAGGTTTTTGTGAATGTTCATAAATAAGTACCTTTACTAAAAGATTTCACAAGGAAGATTAATGCAACAAGTTCTTTGAAAACTCCAGGAAATATGAAACAGTAAAAGGATTTCTCTCCTTGCCCTTATAACTGGGTATGTGCTTCCCTGGCAGGTGGCCACATCCTGCCAGAGCACACCCTCCTTGAAACTGTCTTGTTGGAGCTTATGTGTCTTCAGTTATTTGCTGGACATTGTCAGAGGAGCCAGAAGAAATGAAAAAAGAACCCCTTCCAAGTCACTGGAAGCCCCCCAGGAGTCCTTGGTAGTAAATGGGATGTAACAGCACTAAAAAATGGATTTATTTAAAAGGCATATACTCTAGAAGTCATTAAAACTTTCCATATTCAAGCTCCATCATAGAGTGACTCCCCCCCAACCCCAGAACATATATGAACTACCCATATTTTCATCTGGTATATTAAGGTTAAGTTAAATATTCACATTTTGCAATACTTAGAAAAGTCATTTTTTTTTTTTTTTACTCAATGCTCTACAAACAAGAGGCTATTTCCCACACCAGAGAATATGCAGTGGAAAACTTCCCTCTAAAATTTTAAGACTTAATTGTTTAATTAAGATCAGCATAGCCTATTCAAACTGAAGTTAATGGATTTAGACCTTATAGATTTCCTGATGTCTTTTAATCTTCTTGGTTGTTTAGCTCATTTCTGATTTCCTTTTCTTTTTCTTTGTGTTCTCAGAGTGCCTGTACCCACTGGGAGATGATGGTTCTATGAAAATGATTCTGAACATTAACCTATGTGCTAACATTCTTTGAATGTGAACCTTAAGGATTTTAGTTTTCTTTCTTTCTTATCTTTAATTTTTGGTGTTGTGTTCCCTTTAACAGAGAAATGTCTCACTGACCCTAGCTCACATTATGCCTCCACCCCCACTCCATCCCCTGACACCTCCTTCACCCCACGGAGTCTGCTGCCTCTATCATCTTTCGGTGGTGCTGAATGTATATAGCTTTGAAACACTTTGGAATGAAAGGTGCCATGAAATTGTAAAGTGTTTTTATCACAGAGTTCTGCCAATATGTCTCGATCCTGACGGGCAACACCTCTGCTATTTCAGTGTTGTGACGGGGACACCCGGCTGGTCCTGAGAAGGCACCGTGCTCAGACAAGCATGTGAGATTGCATTTGTCCTTGGGGTTGAGCCCTAAGCTTCAGAGCATCTACCATGTTTTGACAGTTGTGGGAGATGCATGGCAAGAAGGTTAGTGCCTTGCTACTTAAAGTGTGGTTTGTGGCATCTTCTAGGCACTTATTGGGTATGTAGCACCTTGGGCCTTGTCTCAGACCTCCTGAGTCAGAATGTGCATTTAATATGATATACAGGTTATTTGTATACTAACTGGTGTAGTTGACATCTGCTGTTTTTTTCTGTCCTGTATTCCTGGTTCTGGTAACCATACCTCTCACCCCTTCTTAAAAAACTCCTTTATCCTAATCAGGTGATTCTGCTGGGGTTGCCAGACACAGGGCTCTGACTTTTTGGCCATAGAGGTACTCACATAATTCAATCTTGGACATTTAAGCTGCGACAGTTGATCTCAGGGTAGTCACATGGGCTATATGTCCCAAACTGGGCAGGGGAGGCCTGGTTCTTCACCCTGAAATTGGAGGGCAAGCCTTTTCTCTCTGGAGGGATGAACCTGGAAGGAGGTAACTTGGAATTGTCAATGGCCATTTTTTTCAGTTGACTGGAGAATACCTGTGTACTATGGAGAAGAAAGAGTAACATCCAAAGGAGAGCAGAGGCGTGAGCTGGAGCTCTGGTGCCTGACCCCTGCTGTAGTTTGGTTGTACGAGCTCATGAAATGTCCTTTTTGCTTTGCTTGGTTTGAGTTAGGTTTCTGTCCCTGACAGAGGAAGCAAAGATTCTCCATTACATCCATAAACATAAAAAAGTGGGGTTGATATGAGAGGATTAAGCTTTCAAGTATTAGCTTATTACACAAGAAAACTCAAAGCAAATTGTGACCTAACATATGCTTAAACTCTCTAGTGTTCTCTCTTAATATATAAGGAAAAAATTCAAAAAGTTTTTGAAAGTTTTAAGTGAAAAAATGAATATAAAACACCTAATATGGTGACTGATGTATAGCAGATATTCAATAAATGTTATCTACCATCATTTGTTGGTGTTACCAGTAGCATCACTTCATGGCAAATAGAAGGGGAAAAAGTGGAAACAGTGGCAGATTTTATTTTCTTTGGCTCCAACATCACTATGTATGGAGACTGCAGCCATGAAATTAAAAGACATTTGTTGCTTGGAAGGAAAACTATTACAAACCTAGACAGTGTGTTAAAAAGCAGAGCATCACTTTGCCAACAAAGGTCCATCTAGTCAAAGCTATGGTTTTTCCAATAGTCATGTATGGATGTGAGAGTAGGACCAAAAAGAAGGCTGAGCACTGAAGAATTGATGGTTTCAAACTGTGGTGCTAGAAGAGACTCTGGAGAGTCCCTTGGACTGCAAGGAGATTAAACCAGTCCATCCTAAAGGAAATCAATCCTGAATATTCATTGGAAGGACTGATGCTGAAGCTCCAATACTTTGGCCACCTGATGTGAACAGCCAACTCATTGAAAAGACTCTGATGCTGGGGAAGATTGAGGGCAGGAGGAGAAGGGGGCAACGGAGGATGAGATGGCTGGATGGCATCACTGACTCAATGAACATGAATTTGAGCAAGCTCCAGGAGATAGTGAAGGACAGGGAAGTCCGGTGTGCTGCAGTCCATGGGGTTGCAAAGAGCTGGACATGACTTAGTGACTGAACAATATTAGTAGTAGGAGCAGCACTGCCTCACAATGGAGCAGATTCTCTAGCACAGGAATCTGAATGTGACTTTATCCTCCAAGTCTCAATAACCAGCCTGAATTTTTCAATGCAAATTTAACTAGATTTTTCTCTTTTTTTTTCCTGGTGAACCTAATTTTCTCAACATGAGAAGAATAATCAAAGATGCTGGGCAGGAGCTCTAGGTGCATAATGGGTTAGAGAAAGCAGAAAGAGCTAGAGCCCTTCATGCAGTGAGGCTTCTTTCCCAGTGGACATTATCTCAGCTCCAATGGCAACCACCCCAAGAGTGGCAGCTGCCCTTGCTTTCTCCTCCTCTAGGTCTTTTCTCTTCCTCCGTGCAGGGGCTGTGGATGGGGAAAGCCACTCTCATTTATAGCTTACAGTGACTCCTTTCTTGGTGTCATTGCCTCCCTCACCCCTCCAGGCACATTCTTGAATATTCTTTACCTCTGTAGTTGGAAACCTCAGAGAATTTTTCTAGAATTTTGCTCACAGAGGAATCCTCCTTGATTGTTGGGTTATCAAATGTTTAAAGTAGCAACTCCTTTAAGGAAACTGTTCAAAGCTACTCTAGTCTTGCCTTGGGCAAATAAACTTTGTGACACCATATTTCTGATTGTCACTTTAATTCTATCTCTGTTTCGTTCAGGCAGGTGTAAACACACTGACTTTTCGGCTTAAGTTGGACACACCTTCCTGAAGGTGTTTTCTCAGGCTGCCGTAGGGTAGGTAGGGTTTCTCATTGCCTTTAGCCAAAGTTTGAGCTCAGGTATTTGAACACTTGCCAATAGCCCCAAATATCTCATTCTGTTTTCCTTCATAGGGCAATGGTGACATCTTGATAAATCAAATTAACATCTAGAAAAGGTATCAGGTTAAAATTTGATGCTTATTTTGTGTTGTACTTTGTCTTTTACAGAATAAAAAAATGATTTAAAAAATAGTGATTCTAAAAAAAGTGGGAAAAAACATCTTCTGTATCAATAAATATTAATTAAAATTTATTTAGAATTGTTTAATTACTGTGTGTATTTGAATGTATGATTAGTAACCTCTGTACGGGCAATGGAAATTCCTTCTTTTGAATTTTACACACACTTGCTGATTGATTAGTTTATCCAAGGCCCATTGCTATAAAAGAAAATTGAATGACTTGATTCTTGTCTCGAGGTGTTTAAAACTGAGATATTTTGCCATGTAACAAGTCAAATCAGAGAAAGCTTACTCTAGTGGGTGCCTATGTTGGAGAAGATCATTGAGAGGATGTAACATTGGCTAACCCTGGAGTTGGACCTGGGCAATTGATGATTCCTCACCCATTGCCCTGTCCTTGGACTGTGCATTCCACTTGAGTTTCCTGCACTAGAAACTCAAGGACACAGCCTTTAGATAGTGTTGTTGAGATTATCTGGACAGTATAGATGACTAAACTCAGTTAAGGCCTCTACGTAAACTTTTAAGATCCCAGGGACAGGTATGGAGATCCACTCATCTTGCCAATACAAGGGAACTTGTAAGTTCCCTTGCTTATTAAAACCTGCCACCTACCAATCTTAAGAGGTCTGTCTTTTTCTTGATCTTTCCTCGCTTTATACATGTACAGGGGCTAATTTTAGATTTCACTTGGGAAATTCCTAAGTTTGCAAACCAACAACCTCTGCTTGGATGATGGAGTAGCAGTATAACAGATGTTTATAAAGACTTTTAGATAATACTTTTTGGACACACTACTTCCTCTCCCATCATTAGTGTTATTGGACCTATGACATAGATAGCTTTATTCATACTGTGGCTTTTTTCAACTCTGAGTACAACTTGTGTGTTAATCACTAGTCATGTCCGACTCTTTGTGACCCCATGGACTGTAGCCTGCCAGGCTCCTCTGTTCATGGAATTCTCCAGGCAAGAATACTGGACTGGGTTGCCATTTCCTTCTCCAGGGGATCTTCCCAACCTAGGGATTGAACCCAGGTCTCCCACATTGTGGGCAGACTCTTCACCAACTGAGCCACCAGGAAAGCCCCCTTGGGAACTGTGAAATTGATGAGAGAGCTGTTTTCTCTACAGGTATTTTGTATGGCAGATAATATATATATATATATATATATATATATATAAATAAAACACACACCACATATATATTAACTCATTATTAACCAAAATGGATGGAGACAGAACATGATAGGGTGTTTCTCAAACATTTTTTTTCATTATTGTCTTCCTAAATTAAAAAAAAAAAGAAATTAAAATTTTCTCCAGTGAGAGAAATTAAGGAATAAAATTGTGTCAGCAGAATTGAACTTTGGAGGATCACAGATATTATAATATCTAAGAATTTTTTGATCTTCAAGAACTAATTTTTACTTCTTTGGAGGTGATATAACCTCCAGTGAAATTGTTTGGCATAGTGGAAAGAACAGGTCTTTTAGCATCAAACAGACTTGATTCAAATACAGCTTCATCATTTATTAGGTGACTTTGGGTAAACAGTCCAACCTTTCTGACCTTCAGTTCACCTGTTGAAGAAGTAAGAATGATAATGCCTACCTTGCAGGAATGTTGTGAGGCTTAAATATGTTGGTAAAGTGCCTGGCATTTTAATATGTCACAACAGCTGCTAGTAAGGTTACCTAGTCTGAATGTCATTCTCTGACCTTGTCAGATGACAACAGGATGCAGTAATTATTTATCTAATGCCCACATGGTAATTTGATGTTAATAAATATTCCTATAGACCAGTGATTCTCAAACCTGGTTGAACATTAGAATCATCTGAGGATACTTAAAAATTCCCAAGCTCAGACCACACTGGGGCCAAATAATTTGCAATCTCTGGTGGTAGATAATAGGCATCGGTGTGTTTTGAAACTCCCAGGTGATTCCAGTGTGAAGACAGTTTGAGAATTCAGTCTAAAATCTGAAGATAGTTAGATATGTGTATCAGTTCACTCCAAGGACATGTTACCTGAGATTGGGAAATAAAATATCATGGACTAGTTGAAGGAATAGCAGTTGTTTTAGATTCTCCCAGCATTGAATAAGTTGCTATTAGAGGGAAGCCTTTATAAAACGAAATAAAGAAATGTTTTAATAACATACGACTTTAAAATCGGTAGTTTTCAGTTTCAGAACACCACGACAAGCGAGCACACAGGGTTCACAGCCCCTGTGGCATGTGGTATTTCTCTTTGTGAAGGGAAAGGCATATTTTCCAACTTGAGACATACCAGAGCCTAGACAGCATGTCACAGCTGAGAAGTAGGCTTATGATCTGCTTTTCCTTGTATTGAAAGACATGTTCCATGTCACAGAAGACTGGAGCTTAACTATTACTAATTGGCCTTAAGCAAGTGAAGGAAAATTTCCATTTCAGTAAGAGTAGAAATGCATGCTGTGTTTTGCATGTTACACTACATGCAGAACTATTCTTCCTATTTTTATTCTTAGTGTTCTTATGGTTTGTTTTCCAGGGTTTCGGTCAGATATGCTTGTCTATGGAGTGATAATCTGATTTCATCAGTGGGTTGATGCTTTGTCAACAGAGGAATGTCGGGAGGATCTATTACAGAATGGACAGCCAAGATGAGGTATGTGGCAGAAAAAATATCGTGAGGACACCCTGCAGAGTCTTCATTATAGATGATGTGCTTGTCCATAGAGGTGAAAAACAGCTTTAAGCTCAGGCTTGCAAAGATGAAGAGACAGAATAAGATGAATAAGGTATAATTTCAGCAATATAAGAATACATAAATGATATAAGATATACTTTTGATTGATAGTATATTAGACAAACTATCACCTAAGACAGAAAGTACTTCATCATTAAACAAAAGTGTAATGTGTTGAGTAACATTCTCGTACATATCATCACCTAATGTTGATTTTTGATGAAATTTAGGGATTGCTCATGGATTTGAACTGAAAGGGAACCCTTTGGAACTGACTGGCAGAGCTAGTATGAGAATTGATCAACAGGAGGTTCTGACCCAAGATACTATAGAAAGGGTTGGAGAGAATTGTATAAATAATTTTCTGGTTTAAATCTATCACAGTGCTATCACTGCTTTCCTGGTAGCAAATGAGTTTGATTTGATTCAGTCAAAATTTCTGGTATAATACAAATGAACATTTATAAACCAAATGCAAAAAAGCCTCAGTAATAGGAATGAGAATTAGTTTGAGCAGTAGAGAAGTATTCTCAGTGCTGAGAGGCTATGATTTCGTGAAATTAAAGATCTGATTTTAGTGCATGCAAAATAGGCAGTTTAAATATAGGTCACCTTTTCTACCCAGATAAATTACTTCTGGTAAACATAAGTATAAAATATTCTGAATAAAAATTATTCATTTTGGGTTTAGGAACAAAAGCTGAAGATAGAAAATATAAGTTGCTGTTAGGCTCTTTTAATTCCTTCTTTCTCTACTTGGTTTGCAATTACATCCTTATTTTATGGTTCTAACATTTTACATTGAATTTTATACACAGGTAACTGATTTCCTTCTTATAATTTTTCTTACCAGTGTTTTGTATAGCTTTTCAAACTAATTGTTTCCATTTTACTACTCATGCTGGTTGGCTAGCTAAAGGCCATGTCATTTGAAATTGACTGAGCATCTGAAATTTCTGGGCACTTGCGCATATTTAATTAATTACTAATTGTTTTGAAAGATCTTTCCATGAGAGAAGACTTTTATTAGTTGCCATGAACAGTTGTTCCACTGCCTTTTGTAGATGAAATTTCCTGAAACAGTAGGAAAGGGATGATTAATTATACTTGACAGAGGAATTAATTAGCCTGAATCATAGAAATTGCCACATACAGGAGCTAAAGTAGTCTGCATCATTTTATAACATGTGAGAGATATTGGAACAGAAAGTAACTTGGGTCTTTAACCCGAGAATAAGTCACCCTCATCATTTAGAATGAATTATATCATCTCTTCTGTTATAATCCTGTTTTCAATTTAGCTGAAAGTAACATTTCCCCAGGATCATATGGAATCCTTAATTACTTACATTCAAAATGTGATATTAAAGGCTAATTTCTCAGTGAAATTAGTGATTTTTAAAAAACTTAATTCTTTCTTCCTGGAGCTAAAACACATCAAATGCTGGCATATTCATGGAAAAGCACAGTACAAATTCAAGCTATTAATATATTTATTGAAATGACCAAGATGGTATGAATTTTCAGGAATAGTTGTTGCTAATGCTAGTTCTCTCTCTTATAAAAGTATAAACTTATCAGGAAGAAGAATAGTATGTTACTTTAAAATGCTATTACAAAGAGTATAGATCTTCATTCATTGGTCATTCATTTAACACATATTATGGAGCCTTCCCCATAGGAGGAAGTAGCAGTCCACTCCAGTATTCTTGCCTGGAGAATTCCACGGACAGAGGAGCCTGGTGGGCTATAGTCCATGGGGTCACAAAGAATTGGACATGACTGACTGCACACACGCAGAGACAGATGGAGCATTTGCTATCACTCTCCAGCTCCAGTTTTTAGGTGTTCATTAAATGTCTGACTCCACTCACTTGGAATAAAACAAACACACACACACACACAGACTCATCCCTACCCCCCATTCATACATATACATTCACCACATTCACAGAAGCTTCTTACTGAGGTGTGCAATAACTGGAAAAAAGAAGGGAGACTGTTTAGAGGCAGGTTTTGAAGATATACTTTGGGTTGAATGCTTAATCTTTGAAAAAGATAAATAACTTTTTATGGTATTATTTCATTTTATATGCCACTCTATTTTATTCTGAAATAAATGTTTTACAGAAATGTCAGTAGCAAATACTGAGAACAGAAGAGAGACATTATAGGAAATGTTTTTCTGATCATCAGTATAGCTAATATTCAGTTCCTGAAAACTCTTTTCTTTGCCCCCCAAAGAAGGTTTTTCCTAATCTTAGCCTGTGTCTTTTCTTTTTTTTTTAATTACATGACTTTAGCAAAGGACTTTGTATCCTAGCACCTGAAAGAGGGTAGCTCTGGACTGATCCATCCTTATCAATGAACTCCCCAAATGAAAACCATGTCCTTCCTTCTTGTGGGTTTGTTAGGAATAGGAGACAAATACTATTACTACTTGTACTAGTACTACTAGTGTGCCTGATTAGAGAAATGAACCTAGAAGGGAGATCAGGGTCAATTCTAAGAGTATGTTGAATTATTTAGGGACAAACTTATTTTTTCATTAATGATTTTGCTTTGAGTTTTAGGGTAAAAACTCAAGTTCTAAATTCTTCTTTTAACCTCTTGGGTACGTGCTAGAGGTGGTGTGATTAGAATTGTGAAAGATGTTTCATTTCTCTAAGGCTGACTCAGAAGTAAGGCAATCTTAACAAGAACTGACTCAGTAGTAAAAAGAAGAGTGGTTTGGGGACGTCACCAGCATAAATTGCTGGATTTCAATGTTATATCTCCACAAGTATCCCCAAACTAGTACGTTTCGGGAGGGTAGATGACATACCAAGATTTATGAGCCATTCATCTCTCAACAAGTTGTTTGATCAGAGGAAAACACAGTTAGATTGGTATAGGAGTTGCAAGACTATGTGGATAGGTGACATGTATGAAAGTGTCTTAGTTATAAGCAAAGAGCCAACTCTGACCAGCTTTAGCAGATGCAAGGTGATAGGGAAAGTTGTTATAGAATTGAAGGGAGTACAGTAAGCAACAGGTAGAATGAGTAGAAGGTAGGGTAGGTGGCTGTGGGTTTCCGATGGGACAGGAGTTTGTAGTCATTCTTCATAGGGTGTTGGCATCCGTGTGTGATTCACTTCCAAGTTCCTGTGCATCTCAGGTTAGAATTTCAGATACTGAAAGAGAGAGCACCAAATGGTCCAGTTTGGGCCAGAACCTCCTTCTATAAGAATCAGCTATTTCTAGGAGGTCAGGGTCATATAAAACACGTCCTCTCATATCCCACACCTCTGTTTGTGGCTATTCCCAAATAGGAGAGAATTTTGTGGTGAGGCTTATCCCTTGAAGGATCTACCACAGAAGAACAAGAGAATATGGACAGGTTGGTGATGGTGAGATTCCTGGTTAGGGGGGAGGTGGGTCAAGGGCACCAATATAGTTCAATGACTTTCCATTTGAGATTCAGGTGAATGGATCCTGAATCAGGCAGCATGAGGTTTTTAGCAGCTCTCTGTGGCTAGCAGCCCCTGTTCAGTGACTGACACTGGATAGCAGCCCAGTGTGCTTTCTATCTTGCAAAGCTTTCACCAATCATTCCATGATGGATTCGGTCCTTTTCCCAAGAGCTCACAACACATGGTGTTCATGTCCACCATTTTACTTATCATACCACATTAAAATTCTTTTACTTGGATGTTGTCTCCACTAGACTGTGAACTCCTAGAGGGCCCGGGCTCTGGCTCTTCATCTTTACCTCCGGAACTGCAGCGGTCAAAGGATCTTACTACATATTGGTTGACTAAAATGTGTCAGATGTCTGTATCTGTCATCTGTTATACTAGATCAGCGGTTTTTATCATGTGAACTGCATATGTTGAAAATAAAAGAACTAATGAATGAACTAATGAGAGTCTTGGTCAGTTCTGAGTATAAGTCTATGAAGTATCTCAGCGTATATTGTGAACAGAAGTTGGTTTCAAAAACACAGTGCTAGAAGTGTTTTGGGAATGATTTCCCTAGGAACCTTGGGAATGATTATATGTATTTTTAATAGTATTTCTGCCATGGTTAATATTAATATGACTTATACTTTGGGGACATTTTGTTCTTGAGAAGTAGCATGAAACAGTACTACTCAAATCTGACACTCATGACACAGGTCAGGAGTGAGACATGTCATAAGTATTTGTTACCAAACACAGATGAAGTACTGAAGTTTGCAAATAACTTACAGTTTAAAAATATATTTAGAACGACCAAGGTTATTTCTGTGATAACATCACTCTCACTCTCTCCCAGGCTGATACACTTTTTAGGAGAAGTGAAGCGCAGTATATCTAGTGTCAGAAGTTATGTTTGGGAATATGGTTTACATGTGAGGCTCACATGTTGGGAACCACTGCCCAGGGTCTTGGTCACAGTGATTGTCATTTGACGGATCTTGTAAATTGTCTTCTCAATCTATACACTTCTTATTTTTTCAGGCCTTAAGAACAGAGGCTAGATAACTATAACCCAATGGTCTAAGTAGAAAATATTTGTTGGAAAGAATGAGGCTAAAGAGGCTATGTTGTTGTTAAGTCGCACCTGACTCTTTTGCAACCCCATGGACTGTAGCCCCTCTAGGTTCCTCTATCCATGGGAATTTCTAGGCAGGAATACTGGAGTGGGTTGCCATTACCTTCTCCAGGGGATCTGCCTGACCAAGGGATGGAATCTGTGTCTCTGCATTGCAGGCAGATTCTTTATCACTAAGCCATCTGGCACGTCCCTAAAGAAACTATGGTTGCTACTTTCTCCATTGACTCCTTTGAGAATCTGGGGCATTTCACAGTGGTGTAAATGTGGCTCTGTCTTTTCTTATTTCCCCACAGAGCAAGAGCAGCACAAATTTATGCCTCCATTTGAATACAGTAATACTAACTTCTGGAAGTATGAGTTATATAATTTTTAGTAAGATAATCACATGTGTATTGAGTAGACACAACCCAAGATTTACTTACTTGGAAAAGATGTCACAGTTGCCTTACTTGGTCTGAGTACATCTATCCTTCCTTCCCTAATTTTGATCATGATATCTTCCTTGAATCCAAGTCTCTGAAGTCTGTATTTTTCTCTCAAGCTTACCACTTGGTGAATGAGAACTATCCTCCTGGTCCTTATTTTATCTTTTCACTTTTCTTCTCCCTCTCTTTTCTGTCCTTCTGACAATCGTATTCTCTATTGTAGTCTAGAAATTTGACCCTTTTTTGTCCTTTAAAATCAGTCATTTGCTTCTTGTCTCCTAACCCTCTCAGGCACCTTGGGTGATAGAATTCATGTGGCCTGCATTTCAGTAACTTAATCTATGAAGGGCAGAGAAAGGATCCCCGCTTTCTGCAGGCATCCAAACCCCTGCCCTTTCTCATTTTGTCTCTTCTCAGAGGTTTCTACTCTTTTTTTCCAGCATAATGGTAAAGCACTGGGAGTGTTCCTGGGGGAAGAGATTTTAAAGGAAACAGTTATTTTGCCATAGTCTTTAATCAGGGGAAGAATAAGAAGGAAATAGTCTACAGCACAGATTGATAAACTTTTTCTCCAAAGGCCCAGATAGTAGATATTTAGGCTTTGCAGCTTGGTTTCTGTTGAAACTATTCAACTGTGTGATTGAAGCATGGAAGTGTATGCTGAGTCACTTCAGTCATGTCCGACTCTTTGTAACCCTTTAGACCAGAGGCTGCCCAACTCCTTGGTCCATAGGATTCTCTAGTCAAGAATACTGGAGTGGGTTGCCATGCTCTCCTCCGGGAGATCTTCCTGACCCAGGAATCAAACCTGCGTCTCTTACATCTCCTGCATTGGTAGGAGGATTCTTTATCACTAGCACTGGGAAGCCCCAAAGTGGCCATAGATGGCAACTAAACAAATAGCATTCCTGTGTTCCAATAATTATTTATAGACACTGAAATTTGAATTTCATATAATTTTCACTTGTCATGAGATATTGTTCTTCTTTCAATCACTTAGAGATGGAAAAACCATTCTTTGCTTGTGGGCTACAATCTAGATAGCATATTGAAAAGCAGAGACATTACTTTGCCAACAAAGGTCTGTCTAGTCAAGGCTATGGTTTTTCCTGGGGTCATGTATGGGTGTAAGAGTTGGACTGTGAAGAAAGCTGAGCACCGAAGAATTGATGCTTTTGAACTGTGTTGCTGGAGAAGACTCTTGAGAGTCCCTTGGACTGCAAGGAGATCCAACCAGTCCATTCTGAAGGAGATCAGCCCTGGGATTTCTTTGGAGGGAATGATGGTAAAGCTGAAACTCCAGTACTTTGGCCACCTCATGCGAAGAGTTGACTCATTGGAAAAGACTCTGATGCTGGGAAGGATTGAGGGCAGGAGGAGAAGGGGACGACAGAGGATGAGATGGCTGGATGGCATCACTGACTCGATGGATGTGAGTCCGAGTGAACTCCGGGAGTTGGTGATGGACAGGGAGGCCTGGCGTGCTGTGATTCATGGGGTCACAGAGTCGGACACGACTGAGTGACTGAACTGAACTGAACACTAAATAAGGTGCTGGGCCAGACTTAAGGTTTCTAGATTCTGCATTTAGAATTTGGGACATATTTATACTAAGAAATTATTTGTTGTTTATCTGAAATTCAAATTTAGCTGGGGATCCTGTATTTCATCTGGAAACCTTAGCTGTCTTTGGTCTTCAGGCCATAGCTTGTAACCCCTATTCTATAATTATTCAGTTCCTGCAGAATATTTCCCTGATTGCATTTGGTAGAGAGAGGAAGGGGTGTAAGCCCACACATGCTTTGTCCATTTAGTTTTAAATAGTGATATGATCATCAGCTCTAATGGGGTTCTCAGATGTGGAAAAATATTGAGATATTCAGAAACCAGTGTTTCCAGAAAAAGAATCATAACACTGGAGTTTAGGTTTTGCTTCAAAGATTAATAAAACTGAGTTAAAATGACTTAGGTATTCAACAGTGTGAAAAAGAAAGAGTATGTTTGTTTCCAGGGGGAATGAGCAATTCTATATTGGGCTTTCTACTAGCTAGGATAGTAACCAATTGCTAAAATATTGACTGGAAATGGTTTTCCAATTATTTAACATTCATGCATTCAATGAGTATTTATTGAGTGCCTACTACTTGCTAAGAATATTCTAAGAACTGGCTGTATAGTAATAAAGTGGATATAAGCTTTTGCTTTGAGGACATTTCTATTTTAGTAGAGGAAAACAAACAAAATATTTATGCTGTTAGTTGAAAAGGGCAATGAAGAGAAATGAAGCAAAGGAGGATATGTATTGTGGGAGAGGAGAGGGATTGTGCTTTCAATAGGGGAAGGGGAACCCCTGGGAAAGTTACCATGGAGCCAAGAAAGTGAAAGTGAAGTCGCTCAGTCGCGTCCGACTCTTTGCGACCCCATGGACTGTAGCCTACCAGGCTCCTCCCTCCATGGGATTCTCCAGGCAAGAGTACTGGAGTGGGTTGCCATTTTCCTTCTCCAGGGGATCTTCCTGACCCAGGGATCGAACCTGGGTCTCTCGCATTCCAGGCAGATGCTTTAACCTCTGAGCCACCAAGGAAGACAATGGAGCCAAGACCTGAAGGAAATAAGGGGTGAACCATGTGGCTAACTGAGTGAAAAGCACCCCAGGAAATGGATGGACCAGTGCCAAGGCCCTCATGTTTGAGCATCAGTAAAGAGGTCAGAGACTCAAGTAGAGTGAATAATGGGGAGAATATAGGATATGAGTTAGGTAACAGGGTGGAGGAGGTGGAGGGTATGATGTGGAAATTATGTTGGACCTTGAAAAATTGTCTTTTGGTTTACTGAAATGAGGTACAAGTTTAGGGTTTTTCATGTTTAGGAAGGACATGCTTTACTCAATCACTTGTATTTTTACTTAATCACTCTGAGTCTGTGTATCTGACAGGGAGCAGGGGCAGAAACAGGAGACCCGCCAGGAGACTGTTGAGTCATCCAGGTGTAGAGTCCAGGTAGAGGTACCCTGGCTCAGCACAGCTGTAGTGGAGACAGCGCAAAGTCAGATTCTGGGCTACGTGGAAGGTAGAATCGACAGGAGTGGCTGATGGATTTGATATCAGGGTGAAATAAAGAGGAGTCAATGATAACTCCCAGATTTCTGACCAGGAGCAACTAGGAAGATAAGGCTTCTGTTTTCTGAGAAGGGGAAGATGACTGTGGGAGGAAAAGGTTCAGGAGAGAAGATCAGATGTTTGGTTTAAGACAAGATAAGTGTGAAGTGTGTGTTAGGCCTTTAAATGGAGTTGTCAAATAAGCAGCTGGATATATGAGTCTGGAGTTCAGAGGAGCTGTCTGGGCCTTAGATATAAATTTGGGAATCATTAGTGTATAGACGATGTTTAAAGCCAAGTAACTAGATGAGATCATTAAGGGAGTAGGTGTAGCTAGAGAAATGATGAAGTTCAAAGAGCCATGTCTTCTATGAATTAGTAGAAATTGTTTGATAGCTTCTGTAGTAATCATAGCCACAAATGTAATTAATATTAGGAATAATAAAAATATATGAAAACATTAACCACGTTACAATAGTAAAGATCTTTCACTTAGACTACTGAATAGTCAGGTGATGCAACTTTTTTGCAGACAAAATAAAAATGTTTAAAAACTGTTTAGAGTTTTCTATTAAAATGTCTAAACCATAGGTATAAGATTTGGCCAAATTCATTGTCTGATTTTTTGGTAAAGCCTAGAAGTACATATACCTTTTTGTTTGGAAACTACTGTTAGGTGAGAAACTTTAAAAGAAATGCAAACTTTCAGATCAGTTGATACTTTTCTATCTGTGTTTAAAAAATACCTTTTCTTGCTAAATTAAAAATGTATTTATATGTACTTAATTAAATATATATATGTGTGTGTGTGTGTGTGTGTGTATCTATCTATTGTATCTATCTATCTTCCTATCTTCATATTAGTCAATTGACAATGGATAGATTCTTCAAGTGTCTCTGTAGGGATTCTGGGAGCATTTGCTCCTGGGCCTAGAGCCCTTAAGGCAAAAACAAAACAAACCAAAAAAAGAAACACCTACTTTATTACAAGATTTCTTTCTTCTCTGGTCATCAAACTGTAGAGTTACAGCTTATGTGCCTTAGAAATAAAACTAGCTGAGGAATTCTTCATCAAACAGGAGTTTGAATTTAGACTCCAATATTATTTTCAAATGTGAAAATATCCCTGGCATTTAATCTGTGATTTAAAGGGCTTGGTGGGTTATTTTTATGGGCTTCCCAGGTGGTGCTAGTGGTAAAGAACCCACCTGCAAATGCAGGAGATGTAAGAGATGTGGGTTTGGTCCCTGGGTCAGGAATATCCCCCTGGAGGAGGGCATGAGTTACTTTTAGCTTTGGAGCCTCAAGCCCTGAATGTCTGGCCATTATTGATGAGTAGGCACCCTGACTCCTAAATGCATGGTCACTCCCAATGTGATAAAACTGCCTGATTCTGGTTTGCATGGTCACTCCAATAAGTATTTGTATAAATTGGTCAGCCCAGTGAGAAGAAACCACATGACACATCTGTGCAGGTTGCTCCACTATTTCTTCTGGGACCAGCTGAAAGAAATGCTGTCCACCTTCAGGAGAGGGAAGAAATGAGTTGGCTATTAGGATAGCTATTAGGATATCCTTACTTATCCTACTATACTGACAAAGATTGTGAACACTGCCTGGATAGTGAGCATCCATAATTGTCAGAGTTTCTCTTTGGTTAGGGAGTTTTCTCTTTCACACTGGGGATCAGAAGAATCAAAGATATTTTACATGATCATACTCTACCATTCTATATGAAGGCTATCCTCCTTGTCCAGTTCTCTAGGCCCCCGTTTTTTTCCCCAGAAAAAGTACCTGCTGTACTTCCTCTCCTGATACTTGAGAATTAGTCCCTCAATTGACTGGTATATAAATCCTTCCTAACTAACCAGTGGGTATGATGTAGATTTTGTGATTTGTCATTTCATTCACTTATTTCTTATATTATGTTTATTGCTGCATAAAAAGTCACCCCCAAACCTAGTGACTTAAAACAATATATATTTTAAAAACGCAGTTTCCATGTGTCAGGAATTTGGAAGCTGCTTAAATGGATGGATCTGGATCAGGGTCTCTCAGGGGGTTATGCTCAGAATTTAGTGGGAACTACAGCTCTCCGAAGGCCTGTCTGGGCTGGATTAGTGAAGAGGGATGCAACCCACTCTAGTACTCTTGCCTGGAAAATCCCATGGACGGAGGAGCCTGGTAGGCTGCAGTCCATGGGGTCACTAAGAGTCAGGCACGACTGAGCAACTTTACTTTCACTTTTCACTGTCATGCATTGGAAAAGGAAATGGCAACCCACTTAGTGGGCTGCCATCTATGGGGCTGCACAGGGTCGGACATGACTGAAGTGACTTAGCAGCAGCAGCAGCGGTGAGGGGGGATGAGAAGATCTAGTACTATGTGTAAGAATTGACTTTTATTATTATTATTATTTTTACTTTACAATATTGTATTCGTTTTGCCATACATCAACATGCATCTGCCACGGGTGTACATGTGTTCCCCATCCTGAAACCCCCTCCCACTTCCCTCCCCATACCATCCCTCTGGGTCATCCCAATGCACCAGCCCCAAGCTTCCTGTATCCTGCATTGAACCTGGACTGGTGATTCGTTTCTTATGTGATATTATACATGTTTTAATGCCATTCTCCAAAATCATCCCCCCATCCCTCTCCCACAGAGTCCAAAAGACTGTTCTATACATCTGTGTCTCTTTGGCTGTCTCACATACAGGGTTGTCGTTACTATCTTTCTAAATTCCATATATATGCGTTAGTATACTGTATTGGTGTTTTTCTTTCTGGCTTACTTCACTCTGTATAATAGGCTCCAGTTTCATCCACCTCATTAGAACTGATTCAAATGTATTCTTTTTAATGGTTGAGTAATACTCCATTGTGTATATGTACCACTGCTTTCTTATCCATTCATCTGCTGATGGACATCTAGGTTGCTTCCATGTCCTGGCTATTATAAACAGTGCTGCGATGAACAGTGGGGTACACGTGTCTCTTTCAATTCTGGTTTCCTCAGTGTGTATGCCCAGCAGTGGGATTGCTGGGTCGTATGGCAGTTCTTTTTCCAGTTTTTTAAGGAATCTCCACACTGTTCTCCGTAGTGGCTATACTAGTTTGCATTCCCACCAACATTGTAAGAGGGTTTCCTTTTCTCCACATCCTCTCCAGCATTTATTGCTTGTAGACTTTTGGATAACAGCCATTCTGACTGGCGTGAAATGGTACCTCATTGTGGTTTTGATTTGCATTTCTCTGATAATGAGTGATGTTGACCATCTTTTCATGTGTTTGTTAGCCATCTGTATGTCTTCTTTGGAGAAATGTCTGTTTAGTTCTTTGGCCCATTTTTTATTGGGTCATTTATTTTTCTGGAATTGCAGGAGTTGCTTGTGTATTTTTGAGATTAGTTGTTTGTCCGTTGCTTCATTTGCTATTATTTTCTCCCATTCTGAAGGCTGTCTTTTCACCTTGCTTATAGTTTCCTTTGTTGTGCAGAAGCTTTTAAGTTTAATTAGGTCCCATTTGTTCATTTTTGCTTTTATTTCCAATATTCTGGGAGGTGGGTCATAGAGGATCCTCCTGTGATGTATGTTGGAGAGTGTTTTGCCTATGTTCTCCTCTAAGATTTTTATAGTTTCTGGTCTTATGTTTAGATCTTTAATCCATTTTGAGTTTATTTTTGTGTGTGGTGTTAGGAAGTGTTCTAGTTTCATTCTTTTACAAGTGGCTGACCAGTTTTCCCAGCACCACTTGTTAAAGAGATTGTCTTCTCTCCACTGTATATTCTTGCCTCCTTTGTCAAAGATAAGATGTCCATAGGTGCATGGGTTTATCTCTGGGCTTTCTATTTTGTTCCATTGATCTATATTTCTGTCTTTGTGCCAGTACCATACTGTCTTGATAACTGTGGCTTTGTAGTAGAGCCTGAAGTCAGGCAGGTTGATTCCTCCAGTTCCATTCTTCTTTCTCAAGATTGCTTTGGCTATTCAAGGTTTTTTGTTTTTCCATACAAATTGTGAAATTATTTGTTCTAGCTCTGTGAAAAATACCGTTGGTAGCTTGATAGGGATTGCATTGAATCTATAGATTGCTTTGGGTAGTATACTCATTTTCACTATATTGATTCTTCCAATCCATGAACATGGTATATTTCTCCATCTATTAGTGTCCTCTTTGATTTCTTTCATCAGTGTTTTATAGTTTTCTATATATAGGTCTTTAGTTTCTTTAGGTGGATATATTCCTAAGTATTTTATTCTTTTCATTGCAATGGTGAATGGAATTGTTTCCTTAATTTCTCTTTCTATTTTCTCAAGAATTGATTTTTGATAGGCACATTGGACAATTCAACAATGGTAGCAGGCAGAAAGGCAAAGATGTTTCCCAATGCAGGCATGTGGGTAGATGTGTTGAAGGAAGTACGTAGAAATTGTTTCTTATTGCCTCTATTTTTTTTTCCCCAGTGAAACAGGAAGCAAGGTTATCCTTAAGGTAACAGTGGGAGAAGAGGACTGAGTACTTGAAGAGAGAGACTAAAATGGCAGCCTATATATTGGGTTGGTGAAAAAGTTCATTCAGGATTTCACACGTGTGTACAGAAAGCCCAAATGAACTTTTTTGACTGACTCAATAATTTGAAGAGTGTATGGGCTACAGACATATAGTACAAATGGTGGGAACATTTGAGGTTTTTGATCAAGTTTTAAAGAAAGACCAGCCACCCTGATTTATAATTTTAGCTGCATGGAGGAAGGCGTGGACTAAGCAGAAATTTGGATTTAAATGGACTCTAGTATTACAAAGCAAGAGCAACAAAAGGTAAGAGATAAGATAGAGAGGTAAGGGAGTCAATAATCATTGAGAATGGAGTTTAAATAGGGTAAAGAGAGGAATGAGTACATCAAAGATGTGAGGAACACTTAAAAGATGATAGGGTCAATGCCTTAGCAGTGCCAGTGATATGGGAGAATTGTGAGGGCAGAATACAGAGAGAATGAGATAAAATGAGAAGAGGTGATGGCAGAAAGCGGGATGCATGTGATTAACACTAAAGAGAAGAAGTGGTTGGTAATAGCAACAAGGTCTAGGCAATGGCCACGGGAGTGGGTGGCTAGCTTGGGTAGGGGAAATGAAGGGGATCCTTGGCATTTTGGTGACAAGAACAATGAGAAATCATGGGCAACATAATCCGATGACAGAGATTCAAAATGGGTGGTTTTTGGAAATAAGGAAGGATTGAAAACTTGTCTGAGAGTAGCAATAAGGAGCAAGGAGGACATATTCTCTATTTCTATGAGAGACAAAATAAACTCCACTAAGAAGACTGCAGGGAAAGCAGTTTCCTCAGTGGAGACACAGGTTTTTCTTAAAGCAACATGGGGAAGAGAGTTTTCAGTTAATAGAGAATGAACACTGGAGATTTTGTTGACAGTTGACAAAGTCTTGGAGGACAAAGGAGACAGATTTCCGAACTTGGGATGGGATGGGCAAAGGGGACAGGACAGGTTCAGAGGCTAAGCAGGCTAACTCCCACACTTCCAACTGTGGGAGTTGGAAGGCAGCCTGGGAGTCTAGGGGTGTCCTGACATGAAAGAGGATAAAGAACATGATTAGGTCAGTCCCAGTGGGTCCAAGACAGATGATGGTATTGTGGCTGTGAGTGGTGTAGGGGGGAAAAGAAGGGGTGGGGTCTCTCAGGTTCTCACTGACAGGAACCACTGAAGTTGAGTTGCAATCAGGGCTCCTGAGTTCCAAAGTAAATGCCCTTTCCACTACACCTTTTCCCTTTTGGACTAAAGTCTTGTCTGAGAACTTGTTAGGAACATGAATTCTCAGGCCTCAGTCAGATCTACTGAATTTGAATACACATTTTAACATGATCTCCAGGTTTTTTATCCGCAGGTTAGAGTCTGAGCAGTTCTGCTCTTCACTATATGGTTTTCAATTTCTTAAAAATTAGTTTTTCTGTGTCTACTCAATGAGATCCCATGGAACAAAAAAAACTCTGAATAGAACTTTTTGTGATGAAGACTTTCTGAACCTTTCAAGAACTCACAAAAAATTTCAAAATAAAGATATGCAAAGATTGGAGACAGATGAATATGAGATAAAAAATGATTGTCATATTTAGTTAGTTAATTGGCAGATGCCTAATCCAGTAAAGTATGTTATTTTCCAAAGATTTAGGGCTTTGTGAGGAGGAAACCCTTGATGCTTTTGAGGTTAAATTCTTTCTAGTTGCATTCTGCTGTTGCCACCAGTGTGATATATAAGTGAACTAGAACTATTAGGAAAAGGAAAGGGGAGGAGTGAAATGAGTGTTTATTTTCATCAGCTGTTTTATTAACCTAAACTCTGGTGCTTGTACCAAAGAAAGGAATTACTTGTATTTATTCTTATGGCTAACTTGCTAGCAATAAATTATAAGAGGAAAAAAAATAACTATGTGGGATAATTGACTGAAAAACAAATGTCAGTAAAAGTAAACAGAATGGATTCCACTAAACCTATTTGCAAAAATGTCAAAGGAGTTGAGTTGTTTTCCCTCACAATATTTGTGCTGGTATAAAGGGACTGCAGTTTAATTAAATGTCTCCATAGAGACTGGGTATTCCACTAGATGTCACTTTGAGATTTTGCTCAATGAAGGACTGCATTCCAATGAAGTGATGCAACATTTGTCCTCAGCAGCAAAGCGATGACAATTGACACCTCTCTTCCCCAACCCTCCCATGGTTAGCAAGCAGCAGGAAATGAGAAATACTTGCCACGGAGCCAGGACTCCAGAGGCTGAGTCTAGTTCTGCTTTGGTCACTAAACAGCTGTGTGACCTTAAGGTAGTCCCTTAAAATGTTGAACATACTAAATATCAGAGATATTGCTTTACCCATGGCATATGTTCAATGGTCAGTTCTAAAAGCTCTGCCTCCAAAGCCTCTGGTTCTGCGGTATCATGTTATGTGTTAACACAAATACATAGCCAGTGAAATTTATCAAATTGAAGAGGAATTTGGGAGAATTTTGAAAACTAATAAACTATTAAGCTAGTCATCAGGTAATTGCATATTACTCTAGAATGGGATGGGCTTCCAAGGTGGTACTAGTGGTATAGAATCTGCAATGCAGGAGACATAAGAGACACAGGTTCAATCCCTGCTTTGGGAAGATCCCCTGGAGAAGGAAATGGCAACCCACACCAATATTCTTGCCTGGAGAATTCCATGGACAGAGGAGCCTGGCGGGCTGCAGTCCATGGGGTCGCAAAGAGTTGGACATGATAGAAGTGACTTAGCATGTACATACGCTAGAATGGGAAATTCAAAAGAGCTATATGTTTTCTGTATTTTTAAGTCTTAAGTTTTCTTTGCCTTTAATATTTAATTTACTAGGCTAATAATGCTTGTTATGTTGACCTTTCTTGACGTTGGCCATACTTCCAAGCTATTCAAGAATGAAAAAAAAAAAAAAGGATAAATATCTTCTGTATGTTCTTCCTTTTCTGGGAATCTTAGATTTTGGGGGAAAGTATAAGATATAATCACTTATTTTTTCTTAAGTTCTCAAACTCAGATAATTATAGAATTAGAGGAAACAACAGGTATCTGGCTATTTAGAATTATTTTCTTAAAAAAATTAAACACTGGTAATGCCCCCAAAAAACAAGTTAAGGTAATTTTAATTTGTTTTTTTCTTGCGATGTAACTTCCATCACTTCATGGGAAATAGATGGGGAAACAGTGGAAACAGTGTCAGACTTTACTTTTGGGGGCTCCAAAATCACTACAGATGGTGACTGCAGCCATGAAATTAAAAGATGCTTACTCCTTGGAAGGAAAGTTATGACCAACCTAGATAGCATATTGAAAAGCAGAGACATTACTTTGCCAACAAAGGTTTGTCTAATCAGGGCTATGGTTTTTCCTGTGGTCATGTATGGATGTGAGAGTTGGACTGTGAAGAAGGCTGAGCACTGAAGAATTGATGCTTTTGAACTGTGGTGTTGGAAAAGACTCTTGAGAGTCCCTTGGACTGCAAGGAGATCCAACCAGTCCATTCTGAAGGAGATCAGCCCTGGGATTTCTTTGGAAGGAATGATGCTAAAGCTGAAACTCTAGTACTTTGGCCACCTCATGCGAAGAGTTGACTCATTGGAAAAGACTCTGATGCTGGGTGGGATTGAGGGCAGGAGGAGAAGGGAACGACAGAGGATGAGATGGCTGGATGGCATCACTGACTCGATGGACGTGAGTCTGGGTGAACTCCGGGAGTTGGTGATGGACAGGGAGGCCTGGCGTGCTGTGATTCATGGGGTCACAAAGAGTCAGACATGACTGAGCGACTGATATGATCTGATCTGAACTTTTATGCAGGAGAAAATTGGACTAGACTTGTTCATGAAGATAGAATTGTAATCTACTCTTTGTCAAAATAATAAAGAATTCCAGGTCTTTTCCACACAAGTGTGAACTTGCCTTTTGTATAGTGGGAAAATAAATTGGAACTAGAAGGAATCTATGTTTAAGAAGAGCTTCAAGGGACTTCCCTGGTGGTTCAGTGGTTAAGTCTCTGTGCTTTCACTACAAGGGGCATGGATTTGATCCCTCATCAGGGAACTATGATCCCGCAAGCTGTGCAGCATGGCAAAAATAAAGAGCTTTTATGGTATGTCCATTCAGTTGCCCTGTCACATGAACTCAACAGATGGGCTTGGGATGTTCAGAAAACAAAACAAAACAAAATAATCACAAACGAAAGTATAAAGAAAAGAATATGTCTGAACATTAGATGCTTTCAGCCTTAATCTTGCCAGTGGGTCTTGTAGGTTTCCCTGGCGGCTCAGATGGTGAAGAATCTGCCTGCATTGTAGGAGATCCAGATTCGATCCCTGGGTTGGGAAAATCCCCTGGAGAAGGGTATAGCTACCCACTCAAGTATTCTTGCCTGGAGAATTCCATGGACAGAGGAGCCCGGTGGGCTACAGTCTGTGGGGTTGCAGGGTTGGACATGACTGAGCAACTAACACTTTCACACTTGCAACCATGGGTCTTGTAAAATTGCAAGCTACATAATATTTGTGCTGTAAACAATCATAATATTTGCACCTCTGCTCCTTTGTTTACTAAATATGTGACAACAGTGGGACTCAATTAAAAACAGATTAATCACACAGGTAGCAAAGGAATGTGTAACTGATTGAGTTTGGTGAATCCAGCTTTGCTAAACCCACCTAGGTTTTTTCCTTATGTGGTGTAGCATTTTGACTTCTGCTGTGAGGTATAGAGGGCCATAGATTTTAGGAAAAATGATAATTAATCATGTAACAAATGAACTATATTCCAGGTGTTCAAATATGCTGCATGTGGGTCAGTGAAATGGTAAATTACTTTGACCTCACAGCCAAAATATCTGCTGTTTATTTGTCTGTTTGCTTGTTATTTTTCTTTCATTTCCTGCAGGAACCATTATTTAAGGCCACGATCAAATTTTTTTGAAATGCAGCTATTACTTTTGGGTAGATGCTACTCTTAGAAGGGAAAATATCAAAAGATGTTTCTATTTCTGACTCTGATTGTAGTGAAAATGATAGACATTTTGGGGAGCGTGGTAAATTTATCTGGCATTAACTTGTTAACTAGACTAACTAGATTTGCTATTATTCTTGTAATGAGAACTTTGTACATATTTTCTGCTTTTTTGTCTTTTATTTCACCTGCTGCTGCTGCTGCTAAGTCACTTCAGTCGTGTCCGACTCTGTGTGACCCCATAGACGGCAGCCCATCAGGCTCCTCCGTCCCTGGGATTCTGATAGTTTATAAATTTATGAACAAATTTTGACTTGAAGTGAAAATTCAGCAAAGTTGAAATCAGTCATTGTCATTGAGAAAGGATGGAAATCTTTATGAGAAACATTGTAACAAGAGTAAGAAAACTTTTCTTTGTAGAATTATAGGAAACATAATGACTTATATTCTAAAAAATCTTAATAATTTTTTTAAAAGAAAAAAATTAAAATGTTCCATTTAATCACTTTTAGAAGTCAGACCAGAAATGAGGGAGAATTTGGGGAGAGTTAGATGGTAGGAGAGGAGAAGGCAATGGCAACCCACTCCAGTACTCTTGCCTGGAAAATCCCATGGACGGAGGGGCCTGGTGGGCTGCAGTCCATGGGAGCGCTAGGAGTCGGACACGACTGAGCGACTTCACTTTCACTTTCACTTTTCACTTTCATGCATTGGAGAAGGCAATGGTAACCCACTCCAGTGTTCTTGCCTGGAGAATCCCAGGGACGGGGGAGCCTGATGGGCTGCTGTCTATGGGGTCGCACAGAGTTGGACACAACTGAAGCGACTTAGCAGCAGCAGCAGATGGTAGGAGAAGGCAATGGCACCCCACTCCAGTACTCTTGCCTGGAAAATCTCATGGACCGAGGAGCCTGGTGGGCTGCAGTCCATGGGATCGCTAGGAGTCGGACACAACTGAGCGACTTCACTTTCACTTTTCACTCTCATGCATTGGAGAAGGAAATGGCAATCCACTCCAGTGTTCTTCCTGGAGAATCCCAGGGACGGGGGAGCCTGGTGGGCTGCCGTCTATGGGGTCGCACAGAGTCGGACACAACTGAAGCAACTTAGCAGCAGCAGCAGATGTTAGGAAGAAGATGGAAGGAATCTGGAGGGTCAGAGTGACATTGCCCTTTTCCACTGCTCTTTGATAATGCTATCTAAGAATCCCTTTTTTGCTAAGTAATATAGGTTCTTATTTTAAGTTTAAAGTGCTTTGAAGGAAAAAAAATTCCCAAAGTAATTCTCAGTTTCTCCTATCCATAATGAAATGGCTAAAGATTTAAAATTTTACTTTCAGGAAAGAAAGTGATGGTCCTTTTCCATATTTCCACGGGGTCACAAACAATGACTGAGCACACACTATTGGGCATGCACACACACACATGCATACACACACACAAATGTATTGATTACTTTAGCCTATATTTATTGGGCTGGTCACCAGACAAGGAACCAAAGATCCAGTAATGAAGTAGGCATATAGTTTGCTCTTAGGAAGCTTAACGGAGTAGATGATGTAGGAACAATCTGGGGATTTCTTGCTAAATGTTGAAATCTGTTTTAACCAGTGTTTCTCATCCTGCATCTAGTCATGGTATGTGTGGAAAATAATAATGTTTGCAATGCACACTGGGATAATCTTCAAGGATTTTATGATGGTAATAATAAAATACAGAAGTGTCTGGGAGAAAAACCAGCACTTAATTTTATTAAAAATTTAATATTTAATTTGCATAAAGATAGATAAAGTGATTTGAAAAATTTTAGTAAGACTTTTTAATTTTGATCTCTTCAAACTTTTGGTAATAATCACTAATGAGAAATTATTTGCATAAATAGTGAAGAATATTTTTTAAATGTATTTCTACCACTTATAAATTTATGCCAGTTGAAATGATTATCTAAGATTCTAAAAGCTTTTAAATTTTCTTTCAGTGACAGGTGTAGTGTTAAAATATCCTGTGATAATGTAAATAGATGTTGAATCTAATCAGACGTTTTCTTATCAAGTGTTTAAAATAATGAAGCAGTAATCAGTAGAAATGCGTAGGTAGTTAGCTCAGTCACCCCGTAACTCACTTGTACACTACTACAAGGGCATATGAGCAACATCAAAGAGAAGTATCCAGCAGAGGCAGAGGTTGGGGGCCACTGCCTGGAAGTATGTTTGCCAGCCTCCCTCTCGGTTTACCAGCCAGACCTTTGCAGCTATACTTTGGGCTATATGCTCTGCTGCATGTTGTTTTGCTTTTTTGTTGCTAAATCACATCTGACTCTTTTACAACCCCATAGACTGTAGCCCACCAGGTTCCTCTGTCCATGGGATTTCCCAGGCAAGAAACTAGAGTGGGTTGCCATTTTCTTCTCCAGAGAATCTTCCTGACCCAGAGATTGAATCCACATTTCTTGCACTGGCAAGTGGATTCAAGCTCCTTCAGTAGCTCCTTGGGCTCCTTGTCCATGATAGGCACCAGTGTGCTGGCTACTGATGTTCAGATAGGTGTTCAGATAATGGTTGCATGTAGCATGTCATGGTACAAGAGTGAATGGCTGGGTGTCACTCTTAGTTTCTACTGTCCATGGGGACTGGAGGGAATACCATCAGTCTTCACTCTACTTGAATAGCACTTTGTGGAGCTCTGAAAAAAGCTGCTCTGGAGATGTTTGGCCCAGGAACTTTGACCACTTCAGACTCTTCTTAGATGGTCTAAGAGCTAGTGGGAGAGATACAGTTATAGCACACCTGTAACTCATCTGTAGCATATTGGATGGGTACTTGCAGCCAAATGCCCTCTTTATTGATATAGGAGGCAGTCTAAAAGGAACTATTGTGCCATGACTTAAAATTTGTGAAGCTACTTTTTTGATTTTGGAATTATATAAAAATTTATGTTTTCACAAAATAAGAATGAAGATGTAGCAAGTTCTTTAAAAATTTTAGATTCTCAGTGCATTAAGAACTCTGATTTTTGATAAGAGACAGAATTGAATATCTTTGCACTGTTTTTGAATTCAGTGCTTTTAATGTAAATTAAGCAAACTGTACAAAAAAGATCTTCATGACCCAGATAATCACGATGGTGTGATCACTCACCTAGAGCCAGACATCCTGGAATGTGAAGTCAAGTGGGCCTTAGACAGCATCACTACAAACAAAGCCAGTGGAGGTGATGGAATTCCAGTTGAGCTATTTCAAATCCTGAAAGATGATGCTGTGAAAGTGCTGCACTCAATATGTCAGCAAATTTGGAAAACTCAGCAGTGGCCACAGGACTGGAAAAGGTCAGTTTTCATTCCAATCCCAAAGAAAGGCAATGCCAAAGAATGCTCAAACTACCGCACAATTGCACTCATCTCACATGCTAGTAAAGTAATGCTCAAAATTCTCCCAGCCAAGCTTCAGCAATATGTGAAATGTGAACTTCCAGATGTTCAAGCTGGTTTTAGAAAAGGCAGAGGAACCAGAGATCAAATTGCCAACATCCGCTGGATCACTGAAAAAGCAAGAGAGTTCCAGAAAAACATCTATTTCTGCTTTATTGACTATGCCAAAGCCTTTGACTGTGTGGATCATATGAACTGTGCAAAATTCTGAAAGAGATGGAAATACCAGACCACCTGACCTGCCTCTTGAGAAACCTATATTCAGGTCAGGAAGCAACAGTTAGAACTGGACATGGAACAAGACTGATTCCAAATAGGAAAAGGAGTCCGTCAAGGCTGTATATTGTCACCCTGCTTATTTAACTTCTATACAGAGTACATCATGAGAAACGCTGGGCTGGAAGAAGCACAAGCTGGAATCAAGATTTGCCGGGAGAAATATCAATAACCTCAGATATGCAGATGACATCACCCTTATGGCAGAAAGTGAAGAAGAACTAAAGAGCCTCCTGATGAAAGTGAAAGAGGAGAGTGGAAAAGTTGGCTTAAAGCTCAACATTCAGAAAACGAAGATCATGGCATCTGGTCCCATCACTTCATGGCAAATAGATGGGGAAACAGTGGAAACAGTGGCTGATTTTATTTTTCTGGGCTCCAAAATCACTGTAGATGGTGATTGCAGCCATGAAATTAAAGGACGCTTACTCCTTGGAAGGAAAGTTATGACCAACCTAGATAGCATATTCAAAAGCAGAGACATTACTTTGCCAACAAAGGTCCGTCTAGTCAAGGCTATGGTTTTTCCAGTGGTCAGAGGGATTGGAAGAGTTGACTCATTTGAAAGGCCCTGATGCTGGGAAAGATTGAGGGCAGGAGGAGAAGGGGACGACAGAAGATGAGATGGTTGGATGGTATCACCGACTCAATGGACATGAGTTTGGGTGGGCTCTGGGAGTTGGTGTTGGACAGGGAGGCCTGGCGTGCTGCACCTCACGGGGTCGCAAAGAGTCCAACATGACTGAACAACTTAACTGAACTGAAGCAATCTGTTTTCTGGGCTAGGTAAGTTCTCATTATTTAGGCAGCTGTGCAATCCCTGTCCTTTTCCAAAGACAATTGCAAAACATGTTTCATCTGATATCCACCCACGGGAAAATGAGGAAGATACGAGTGACTTTCCCTCTGGATATGGGTTAGATTGTTGCATTCAAGAATCTTTTTGCAGAAGATCATGTATTAGCCTTCTCTATAGAAACAGAATCAATAGGAGGTATATACTTCTATCTCTATCATGTCTATGTCTAGAGAGATATTTATTTTAAGGTATCAACTTCTGTTACTGCAGAGACTTGCAACGTCAAATTCTACAGGACAGGGTAACATGCTGGATGCTAGGGAACAGCTGATGTTGCAGTTCAGGTCCAAGTGTAGTCTATTGATAGAGTAACCTCTTCCTGCAAGGAGATCAGTCATTTTATTAAGGCTTTTAATTGTTTGAATGAAGCCCACCACAGTATGGAGGGTAGTCTCCTTTACTGAAATTCTAGTGATAAAATCATACTCATATAAAAATACTTTCATAGAAACATCTAGACACATTTGACCAAATATCTGGGTACTTCAGCCTAGCTAAGTTAACTCATAAACTTAGCCATTACACTAGGCCATTTACTGACTTCTTCCTTCAGGAAGTTATAAGTTTGAGTGTCAGTGACACAGAGAAAGTCTAGGTTTAATCCAAACCTAAATAGTTTTCTCCTAAACATGAGCACCTACATCTCATAGTTCCCAGAAGTAACAAGCAGGGTTTTACTTTTCTCTCATCTCTTGCCTATAATGCTAGTGGTAGATACTCCCCATACCTCAACCAGGAAGTCACTTCTGTAAAAATCTACAGAATTCTTAACAGAACATTTAATAATATGAGTTGACAGCTTTTCTAGAGCAAAGACAGTTGAAATACAATGGAATTCCATCTTTTAACTTAGCAGCTGGAAAGAGACAATTTGACCTTGTGATCACAATGTAATAATGGCCTATGGGGAAATTATGCAATGATTTAACCTTGCTGGCTGAGCTCTGTAGTCTCTCAAAACTGGCGAACTTATGCATAAAGTTGGAATTTGGTCGTGCCTTCTTGAAAATGCAATCACTTATCTAGTTAGTTGAGAAACATCCCTTTTTTCCTGTTAAATGAGTCAGGGTCGCCATTTGGATATGCATTAAAACATTAGCTCTTAAAGTAGTAGGATGGCAGATGTCAACTACGCAGAATAAATGGAGATAACATAAAATACTCACCGTGTACCAAGCTCAGTTCCAAGTGAATGAATTAGGTAAGTGAATCCTCATGGAACCCTAGGAGTGAATGCAACTATCTCCATTGTAAAATAAGAAATCTGAAGCAGAAAGAGGCTCTACATATCTCCTGGGGCCAAGTAACTAGTTAGTGACAAAGTCAGGACTCAGATCCAGGGAGCCTGGCTTTAGTGTTTGCTCACAACTACAACACCATCCTGGGTGGTGAATGATAAAAGTAAGTTGCAGAGCACTCAGGCCAACCCTGGGTCATGGAGCCACATTAACAGACTGAACGGTGGTTGGCACTTTATTTTTCCCTCAGAGCAGAATAGACGGAGCAATCCCCAATAGGAATCTATTGATGATAATTGTACTGGAAATGTACACTGACCAATCATAAACAGAGACTTAGGTGATGGTTCTAATATAAATAAAGCACTTTTTTTGTACTTTCATATGACATGAAAAGGACTGAAGTACAGAGAAGAGGTCAAAGAGACATGGGCAGGACAAGGAGACAAGGAAGACAGAATATACCAGAGACCCCACTTTTCATCACATTTGCTAAAAATTTCCACGAACTATTAGGAGGAAATAATTGGAAATTTATATCTCAGCCTTACTGCATGTGAATTGTAGTTTTGGTATGTACATATAATTATGCTCAAGTTATCTATTAATTAGATATAATTATAAATAGACCTCAATACTGTAGGTTTAGTGATTATTCAGTAATTCCCTTTATTTTCCGCATGAAGCCTGAGTTAAAGGATTCTTTGAGTTATTATGCCTTGAGTTGCCTCTCTGGACAGGGAAGATGTTACCTTGAATATCATGGTCAGGATTCTGAAGGTGATTATGGTCAATCTACCAACTTGCCCTTTTTTTTATGATGATGCCTAAATGTGTTATCTGAAGTCTGTGTTCTTCACAGAAATTCGTAATTGGCTTCCCCCAGACGAATGCAGTCAGTAGCCTCCCACAGTGCCTCGCTCCTGGATGTTGTGTCTTAACTCTGTTTGGGTAGAAATATATATTCAGAGACTCTTGAACAAACCACTGATATCAGAAGTATGAGGAGGGAGGGCTGATTAGAATGAGGAGTAACAGCAAGAGCTGTTGAGCTGTTTGAATACTTTGGCAGAAAAGATTAAAAAAAGAATACTTATCTGCAAAACTGATTATGTGGATAGTCTTCAGAATGATCTAGAGGCTTTGGAGTGATCAGGCCATCACGAGCTTGGCTGTGGTTATAAGATGCTCACTCTTCTCTTTTCATTCCTGGCTGAGGTTCAAAATTCAGCGAGGTGGCAGGTTAAGGCTCTGCACTGCTGTCAGCATCTTTGTAGGCATCTGAGAGGGCACGGGGCTTGCACAGGGCAGTGAATCAGGCACAGTCCCTCCTTTTCACACTAGGGTTCTGGGTGAAATTTTAGCAAGGCCGGCCTTGGGACTGCAGCAAGGGCCTGTGCCCAGGGAGTGCCTTGACTTCCACCTAGTGGCAATTGCAAATGGGCCGGCCACTCTTTCCTGGTAAGGGACGTTCCAGACTAACAGCCTCTCCAGATATGGAGCTGAGTGGCTTCTGAACTGTTTCCTTAGGGACAGGCTAATTCTGATTGCTTTAAAAAAATGTAATCTTGTTGAGTATACCTCCAGAGAGAAATTTTTGATTTTGTACATAAGTAGATTCAAAACTATGAGATGATGGTTAAATATTTTCAACAGAGGGAAGATTAAAACAATAGTAAAGTTAATTTAAAGTAATCTTTAAAGTTAAAATTTCACATTTTTAAGTTATTACAAAAAATATGGCTAAATGAATCTCTCTGCTCTCAAAATTGCTATTTTATTTGATATAGAGCACCACAATACTAAACTCTAATTTGTTGCATTTTAACCCACTTGCATTCATGAGTTTGTTACTTCACCTAGAAAACTAAGAAAATTAAAATACTGATTTATGGGAACCCTTCCTTATTGCTGCCTCTTTTCCCTTAAAGATGCATATGTAAAATACACTCTCAGGCATAATTAATGACAGTTCAGGATATCTTTACATTTTAGAAATTGTTGCCAACATTTTAACTTAAAAAGATCAGTCCCTTATTTCTTCTTTTGCTCATTACTTAGCAACAACTTTAATGTCCTCAAAGTTTGGCTTCTGTGATGCAATTTGATTCTCTGATTCTGAATATAATGTTCCAGTATAGCATTTAAAATACAATAAAGCTATTAATGTTTGATTAAACTTTGTATGTATTAAATTCCATTTAGTTGAGATCAATAAAATACTTTTCTATGAAGTAAAGGATGATGTATTTATGGTTTTAAATGTGTTAGGAATATAATAATTTAGAAGTGTAAAAATTAAATTAAAATTCTTAGGACACATGTGTCAATATGGTTCTTGAAGTATAGAGTAGGGCTTTAAAGTGATATTTTAAAGGTAGGGACACATATCTGAGCATCACTTTTGGGTCAAACAGATGGGCCTTGGGCAAAGAATGTGGCTTCTTAGCTACAAGTTTCTTATTTGAAAAATTCACATAGTAAAATACATATAACTTTCATTTGGTGATAAACTTATCTAATGTTTGTAAAGCACCTTGTATAATGCTACAGTCAGCATTCAAAAAGTGTTGATCGCCTTTATTATAAAGATAATGATAAGTGATAATTTACTTCTCAGATAACCAATAACTCTGAGTTCTACACTGAAGAAGAAAATATTGTTTGTAACTGACAGTGTAATCAACTTTTAATGTTTTTAAAAATTTTTTAGAATTGCATTAAAATTGATATTTCTTATTACTATGAAAATGTAACTAAATAAATACTCCTATGTGATTATATTTTTGTTGACAAAGAGAATGACTACTTTTCTGATTTATTTTATACTTTTTACTTTCTGCTTCTTTAGATTTTTGCTCATCAGAAATATGGTTTTCTCAAGAGAAACGTAGAATTATCTATGATATGCATGGGCTAAATTCCATTGTTGTATTCTGATCAGTTATAGATATTGTCAATTAAATACTAGTGCTTGAAATTAAGTAATTAAAAATATCACAATGGATTAAATTATGAGCCTATGTGGTATATAAACTTCCCTGATAGCTCAGTTGGTAAAGAATCTGCCTACAATGCCGGAGACCCTGGTTTGATTCCTGGATCGGGAAGATCCCCTGGCGAAGGGATAGGCTACCCACTCCAGTATTCTTGGGCTTCCCTTGTGGCTCAGCTGGTAAGGAATCTGCCTGCAATGCAGGAGACCCTGGTTTGATTCCTGGGTCAGGAAGATCCCCGGGAGAAGGGATAGGCTACCCATTCCAGTATTATGGCCTGGAGAATTCAGTCCATGGGCTCACAAAGAGTCAGACATGACTGAGCAACTTTCACTTCCATGTGGTATACACAAATAATTTATTGTTTCATCATTAATTGAGGAAAAGTTATTTACGTACCCTAGTTTTAAAATTCAGTGGTTAAATTAAATTTTGGGCTTCCTTGGTGGCACAGACAATAAAGAATCCACCTGCAAATGCAAGAGACCTGGGTTTGATCCCTGGGTTGAGAGGATCCCTTAAAGAAGGGAATGGCTACCCACTCCAGTATTCTTGCCTGGAGAATCCCATGGACAGGAGAGCCTGGCGGGCTCCAGCTCATAGCATCACAAATATATTTAATGAACTACATTCAACTTCAGCTCTTCATTGAGAGATGATTCATTACGAATCATCATTTCCTCTGAGCCTTATTTTTTTTCCTTCTTTTTATTGTCTTGTGCTTTTTACAGTCTCAGCTTTTTTGAAATGTCTGTAGTATTGAACCTGACCAAACAGACTTGACTTGAACTTTGGCTCAAGCAGGGCTCATAACAGAAAAGGATTCTGGCTGTTGATGAATGAGTTTCAATCGACCAATGCAGAAATCATTGCAACTTGGGTCTATTTGCTCAAAAAATATATTTCTACAGTGTCAGACTATGTCAGAGATAGTACTTGCTCATTCTCTGTTTTAGTCTTTACCTTGCTCATTTAGCAGCGGAGGCTGCATTCAGGTTGCAGAGTTGGTCGTTCAGCTGGCTCTGCCCCAGCAGGGAGTGAGCTCTTGAGCTGCTCCCTTCATGCCCTGCCTTCCTCCTTGTTCGTGACTATAAAGTCTGCCCATGGAGTGCCTACACTTCTGGAAGTGGAGGCCCAGAAATCTGTTTATTTCACAAATAATAGAAGGTAATGAGATTCTTTCTGCTGTTCAACTTTGCATGCTCAGTTGCTTCAGGCGTGTCTGACTCTGCAACCCTATGGACTGTAGCCTGCCAGGCTCCTCTGTCCATGGGATTCTCCAGGCAAGAATACTGGAGTGGGTTGCCACTTCCTCCTCCAGGGGATCTTCCAGACTCAGGGATCTAACCTGTGTCTCTTATGTCTCCTGCATAGCAGGCCGATTCTTTACCGTTGAGCCACTGGGAAGCTAGCTATTTAACTTTGAGTCCACATGAACTAGCTTCTTCAGTGACTTTAAGATCAGGCAGTGAATTATCATCAACTACATCTTAAAAAGACTATAGAGACAGAGATTGGTTTTAATGACAACATTAGAGGTGTGGTTGGATTAAATTATCTTTAGTTAGTCTTTCCAAACCTGAGATTCTATGATTCTTTTTGACCTTGTGTCAGATTTGTCCTGAATTGCTGGGGCCTTGAGCAGCGGTTGTCTTCACATTTTTCAAGTTTTACACACTTTCCCTGCATTGTAATAATCATTCCATAATTATCTGCTTGAGGAGAGTATGTAATACTTCATGCCCGATATGATTCTTGTCTAATGGGTGTTTTACTTAAGCAATCTCTATATGGAAATATCTTCATGGAAGCCATTATAATATGTTCATAAAACTTCTTTCGAATTTGAATGGTCAAAGTTTATGGCAAGCCTGGATCTGCAGACTTAAGTGTATGAATATTTGTGATTGATTGTCTAAGTCACTCTACGTTGCTCTCTTTGGTATGAAGAGCGATGCTGCTTTTCTTTAGTACCCCAGTTCTAGGGGTTGCTTGGCTTAACAAATAAATATGGTAATTTGCAGACATGTGAGATCTGAGAGCAGGTCTGTCTGGGTTGTGTCTCATTCCTTGAGATAAGAAGTCAAATGACTTGCATAGGGTTTAAAGATTAAAAAGTCAGGATTTAGAGCTGTATTGGATTCATTTGCTCCATGTAATTCCTTCCAGGTTCTTTTTAAATGTTCTCTAACTCTGACTTTACTAAGAGTAGGGAAAGGGGAAATGGAAAAAGAGATGAATATTATTTACCAGGGGGAAAAAGGAGTCTCTTGCTTAAGTCATCTCTGTTTGGTTTCAATCAATCATAAGCTTGTAAATGTTGTATTTAATAACTTAAACTCTAAGAAGGAATTTGAGAAGCTGGAAGATAAAAAAATGTAATAATATAGCTGCTTCTAAAATTAGAGAGTGCAATTTAAAGAGTTACTTTTCTTTTAGCCTTGTCTGTTTAGAATTAACCTCAGGGGGCTAATCTAATGTTCTCCCATTGGTCTTTATATGCATAGATGTATTTGGGCAGTAAACTGATCTATGAAGAAATATTCCGTGTGAAGGAAAATTGCAAAATTTTGTGTCTTAATGAATTCACTCAATCTGATATTTCCCATGCTAACACAGAACAAATTTGAAGATAGTGAGCAATGAAAGAACTATTACGGCAAAGTGTGAATGAGGCATCCTTATAACTGAACTCAGTGTATTGTGAGTGGCCTGAAGATGGAGCCGTTTGCAAAGTTTTCATTTAGAGTGTGAAGCCAGCACCTGGATATACGTGCTTTTTAACAGCCTTTAAAAATGTACTTCTCCAAGATTTTGTTTCATAATCTACTTGAAATGTAAACTTAGGCATTGTGTTTTTAAGTGCCAAATAATTAGGGAAAAATTTCACGAAAGCTATGTTTTGTGTGTGTGTGTGTATGTGGTCATTTTGAAATGGTAGCCTAATTCATATCTTAAAAGACCCCTTTTAGCAGCTGTTATTTTGTGTTCCTCTAACTTTTCCATGGCCTTATATTCAGTCATAGTAATTATAGTTCATTATGTAATCTTTATGGTGGACATTTTCCACTAACTGTGCTTGGATATCTCCATTTTCATGGCTATTCGTGTTTACTTTTCCTACTTATTTTTCTTAAAGATATGAGATACTACAGACAGGGAAAAAAAACATATATTTCAACTATATATACCAGCAATGTTTTAGAGCTGTTTTGTGGTCCAAAGAAAACATTTACTCTGGAAACCGGCTATCGAGTTTTATTTTTTAAATGAATGAAAGTCCGTGTCCTTTCTCTCTCATGTTTATTGAAAGGGATTTACTGTTACTAATTTTTCTTAGTTGTTAAATCCTTTTGATGTTTTACATTTACCTATTTTTTGCACATTTATATATGTATGATTTAGAAACCTAGAGTCATTTTAGAAATGGAGATTTGTAACGATGTAAGATTTTAGGACGGATAGGGATACATTGACTTTTAAAAAATCTTGCCTATTTAGATTCAGTGTGAACTTTATGGGAAAAAAAAAAGTTGTTATGAACATTTTCTCCATCTTCTTTGTGTTTCAGTCAAGGTACACTCTGAGCATTGCTTGAGATAATGAATTATAATCACATCTGTTGAGCAAAGCAATATTCTTTAATTCTAAAATTTTAGGTTACAAAGTTAGTCACTCTAAACTCCAGGTGAGACACTCCAATGTGAGTACAACATATCCTGTCATATCATTTCTTAATTCCTTGTTATGTAATAGTTTAATTAAGGTGTTTAGTCAAACTTCAGAGGTGATATGGTAAGAATTAATCTCATAAAACTTTCTGAAGATGAACAAGCTCCTTGCTCCTTTTTAAAAAGTTTAAATTATAAAGAGCACTGCATAAATACTGGAAAATACCATCTTTACTTATGAAACTGAATTTCATCTTTAATTATGAAGCTGAAATGCTAAAGCTTACTGTCTCAAAAGAGAAAAAAATTCAAAAGAGAAAAAAATATACAAATCTCAGGGGGCATATTTTGATATAGTTGATAACCATCACTTTGATATATTTGTTTATGTTTTTAAATATATATATTCTCTATATACAAATATATACACATACATATGTATACATATATTAGGATGACATTTGGTCAGAATATTGGAATGACCTTTCAAAAAGTTGAAGAACAGTCAAATATCGGATAACAGTTTGGTGAAAAAATATGTAAATATTGCCCCATGTATCGAATCTGTTTTTCCTTTTTTAAAATAAATGAAAAACAAATGGTTGTAGGTTGTACAATGAGTATTTTTAAATGTGAAAATTTCCCAGTTTAATATATAAATATGATATGATAAATATAATATGATAAATATTTTTAAATGGCTATTTTAAAAAATTATAGTAATTATTGGTCCTTTGTTACTATAGAAACATCAGCAGATTTAATAGCTTTTCTTTGTATTGAGCTGACTCTTTAGGGAAAATCAACTCAGCACACTTTCTTGACAAAGGTGTAGATGTACCAGACATTGATGATCTTGGTTATACTACTGCTTTACTGGATGTGTCAAACTGGTATTAACATTTTAAGTCTAGATTGAATTCATTTGCTTTAATTTGAAGGGTGAAGGGGATTACCTCTCTGAAGTAAGGCCTCTTCCTGAAGCCTAGGAAACCTTCCCGAACTTTCAATCTCTCCCCATCCCTACTCATTCTTGGCCGGGCACCCCTCAATGGTTCCTATAGTATCCTGTACTTAACTCTTCCATAAGTGTCAGTTTGAAAGTCTTTTTATTGGTAATTTGGCTTTTGACACTTAAAATGCAGATTTATTTTCTTCCATACTACTTTATCTTTACATTTATTTGATACTCAGAATCTATTTAAAAATCGTATCTGTTTTAAATAGGTTTATTGTTCTATTAATTTGTCAACATGATATTGTCATGAATAGTTATTTTTATGAGATTTAGGGAGATATAATGATGGGTATTGTGATAGTAGTTTATGAATGAATGGAAATAAATTGTAAAACTGTCCACTTGGTTTCAGTATTGTGGATGTTTCAGCACTGTGATGAAATCATCTGAAATCTGTTAAAATCGACTTGGAGCCCATGAAATTCAAAAGACAGATAAATCATTAAATCCTTTTATGGCATGATGGAGCAAAGACAATCTTTCATGGTGTCAGTGATTGAAATCTCAGCCCAGAAGTCTCAGTCATTTGGTCTCTTCATTTACTCCAATCTTTGTACAGGAGGCCCTAGGGATTTAGGTTTAATTATCACCAGTTTTAACAAGATCCTAAAATGCCACAGAAAAATGCCCCAACCATTGCTAAATTGATTTTCTTTAACTTAGTCACTTATTTGCATGTTTAAGAGATTATCCAAGGAAACTACAAAGGTGTTTTAAACCACTCTTTCATAATCTGCTATTCAAGAACCCGATGAATATCTTAAGTTACTTCCTTTACCACCTTGCCACATCCTCTTCCAAATCATTTTTGTCTTGGGTTCTGTGGTCAATTATCCTGTTTGAAACTGATGAATAAAAACTATTCATAGACCTCTCAGTAGGCCAACTAATTAAGAGTCTCTTTGCATATTTCCAGTGATGAAAAATTAGACTGAGTAGAATAATATTTAGTTGAAATTTTTGAATGAATAAAATTTAGTTGAATAAATTATATATATATTAATATATATGTCCAGATAGCTGTGATGTCTTTGAACACTGTAATATTTTCTCTTATAATATTAAAAACAAAGTTATTATTTTATTTTGGTATGCTTCAAGATAAAGTGTGAGGAAGCATCATTAGGAAAACATGAGTTACAAGAATACAAAATGAAAAAGCTTGACTTAAGCATTGCTATGAAGAAAAAAGATTTGCAGCAAATAGTGGACTATAATTAGAATTTAAGTGAGTACTCTGGTTACTAAAATGAGCTGTACACAGTTTAACATGAAAACAAGGTTGGGTTTTTAAAGTAATCCAAATCAGAGTTAATTCATAGTGGATTATGGCCAGCCCAGAAAAAAAAAAGCACAATTAATTAAACAAAACAAAAACAATGAGATCATATAACTAATTGGGTTCTTTATTTTGAATATCAGAGTGTGAGGAGAGGTAGCTTTGTAAGAGGAGCATGGTGATGTTGATGGTAACTTGAGGCATTTTGAGCATTTTGGATCTTGATGGCATGTTTTAGAAATCTCAATTCTGTAATTTTAAATTAAAATTAAAATTACAAACTATAAATTCTGTAATTTCTGTTTTCTCCTGTGGCAATATGTCATTAGCTCAGCAACACTTTTCAATAAGAATTAGAGTCCTCTTTGCAACTAATATATAAAAGAAAACCTACAATAAAATGCAAAATTGATTTTCTTAGGATAATAAATGAGTGGGAAGGGAGAAGTAGGTGAATATTAAAGTGCCTAAATATTTTCCTTAAAGAATACATATGTATGCTGTGCTCACCCACTTAATTGTGTCTGACTCTTTGTGACCCCATGGACTGTAGCCCGCCAGGCTCTTTTGTCCATGGAATTTTCCAGGCAAGAATACTGGAGCAAGTTGCCATTTCCTTCTCCAGAGGATCTTCCAGACCCAGGGACTGAACCCATGTCTCTCGTGTCTCCTGCATTGGCAGATGGATTCTTTACCACTCTGCCATCTGGAAAGCCCATATATATGTGTACACAACACATACTCTTAAAAAATATATATATATAATATATTGGCAATCCAGCTATCAACAACTTAAAATGCATATTTTCTTTCTCAGTAGTATATTTTTATATTTACTTGATATTCCATTTAGAAGCTGATCAAATCATACAATATGTAGCCTTTTCATATTTTCTTTCACATTATAGAAGAGAAATTTCATATTCTTAAACAGGCATCTAAGGTTTGTCCTTATCTTTTAATGGCTTGATAGCTTATTTCTTTTTAGTGCTGAGCAACATTCTACTGTCTGGTTGTACCAGAGGTGTTTTTTTTTAATCCATTCACTTACTAAAACAACGTTGTCTTGGTTGCTTCCAAATTTTGGCAATTATGAGTTATCTATATATTCTACTATAAATACTCATGCACAGGATATTTTTTGTGTGTCTGTAGATGCAAGTTTTCAACTCCTTTGGGTAAATACCAAAGAATGTGATTAATGAATCATATTGTATGAGTATGATTAGTTTTACAAGGAACTGCCAAACTGTTTTCCAAAGTGGCCGTACCATTTTGTATTTCCACGAGTGATGAATTAGACTTTCTGTTGTTCCACGTCCTTACCAACATTTGGTGTTGTCATTGTTTCAGATCTTGACCATTCTAATAGGTTTGTAGTAGTATCTTGTTGTTTTAATCTGCACTTCCCTGGGAATCCCTTGGCAGTCTAGTGTTTAGGACTCTGTACTTCCACTGCAAGAGGGCACAGGTTCAACCTGGTCAGTGAACTAAGATCTCACAAACTGAGCAGCAAAGAAAAGAAAAGAATTACATTTCCCTGATGACATAAGATGTGGAGCATCTTTTTATCCAAATTCTTAACTTTTCCAGCAAAAGAAACTATCAAGTAATTCAGAGGGAGTTAGTTTATACCAATTGAGTATTCATTCACTAACTTCTTATAGAAATTAACAACTAGCTATTTGTAATAAGCATTCTAAAAACAGATATCTCTTTGAAGTGAGTCACAGAATATTTATTTTTATTTTGGTTGGTATGTATTCTGAAATGATCATGGAAATAATAAAAAGTTCCTAGATATCTAAATATTATTTTTTATATGCTGAAAGCTATTTATATAAAGCTATCTATACAAAGCATTAGATTTGGCATTGTGTTTTATACTTTACATATATAGATATATAATAAAATAATATCAATTTAGAAGTTCTAGGGACTTCTGTATGTTTTTTCAGAGGAGCTCTTTATCAACTCAGATAGAAAGCACAACATCTCAAAGAAAGATAATCCATTCCATTCTTCCTCAGCTCTAATTATTAAAACTATTATTATATTATTATTAATCCAGCTTGCCAGATCCCTGGCCAGGGATTGAACCTAAGCTCTCCACAACGAAAATGCCAAGTCCTAACCACTGGAATGATGCAGAATTCTCATAAAAAATTATTTTTGTATTGAGTTACATTTTGTTTCACAGCATCTTATATGCTCTTGGTTACATGGAATCATCCAGTTCCTCTTCCATAAGGTTGGAAGATAGTTAAAGAGTGATCATGCCCTGCTTTGTCTTTCCCTGTGATTCCTTTAATAATGCATGAATGATTATTAATAATTTACAGGTTAATTTCAATACCATCTCTTCTTCTTCTCCTAATTGATTCCACTTTGTCAAGATTTCTTATAATACATGATCTGATGAGTACAGAACAAGGCAGGACTACTAGTCCCTTATCTGTACCAATAAAAATCAAAGATTGCATGAGAATGTGACATTACCTCCCCCTTCTGTGTCACAGTAAATCTTTTAATACAAGTTGTTTAAGATTTTTTTTTTGATTGGTTCTTCTAATCCTGGACTTTAAAGACTGATGTGTGAAACCTAAATAATGGGCTTTACATTCATTAATAAATGTTTATTGAGCACCTACTGAATGTTAGATTCTACATAATGTTCTGAGGATATAGTTCTGAATAAACTGTACCTGCTCTCATAGAGCTTAGATTCTCAGAGGATAAGCATGGGAATAGGCTATGTTCAAAGATTAGAAGTGAGGTGGGGAACCCTCCATTTATTCTTTATTTTAAATGATTATTTAAAAAATCATCAATCTAAAGCATTAGAGAGATATTTATTATTTTTATCCCTTGTTCATTTGCTTGTGTGGTAATGAGAGTTTGAAGACTATAGAAAGACTAAACTAGGGGGATGATGGCAAGACAAAATTCTTTGTGGAAAAAAAGTAATATTTGACTAAAAAATTTGGAAATATTTTTTCCCCTTGCATTAAGATGTCCTCCAAAAAGGAAAAAAAATATATAAGGAATCAAAAAAAATTTTTTGATTCTATTATATAGGTTTACAAAGTCACTGAAGGGATTTACTGGGTATTTTGTTGTCCATAGATTTTAAAAATACAAAGAAAAAATGTATCCAAATAAATCTGCATAATATTAACTGGCCAGTTATATCAAATTGATCAGCATCATAAGCCACTGGAATTCATGATAAGGTCCCAACTTGTGTGTAAAGTTTTAAAATTCCTTTGATTCCGAGTATAATTGGTAATACTTGATTTGTTTGGGAGATTAATATATTGGAAAAGGATGCAATTTTATGATTTTCCATAAAACAAATACTAGCCCCATTGCCCTTTGCAAATATTTTTTAAGATAATGCACAGCCATTAATTATTCTCTGTATGATTGAAATATAGAAGAAAGTATAGTTATGGTGACTATATCCTAAAATTGCTGGAATTATCCTGGTTGACACCTGTTGTAGATCTATTAATGCCTGTTAATTACTTTATCACATCTTTTCACTCTTAACAGTGTCCTAGTTTGTATAGAAATATGTCTTTACTTTATTAACAGATTTAAGGGCTTACTTTTGTCTAGACAATAAATTTTTTTTTAAAAAGCATTCTTTCCCTTCAAAAAATTAAACCTAACTTAAAACACTTTGAAAAAGTGACCAAACCCACAGAATCTGCATATTTTTCAGAGTTGACTCCTGACTTAAGAGTAGTTATTTGATTCCTGGGACAATATGAAGATTTCACCTTTAATTCTTCAAGCCCTAATATTCTGTTTCAATTTGTTATGCTTTGTAAAGCTTTGAAGGACCATCTTAGAGTTTCTAAATATAGATTTAGGAATAGTACTACTATTAATAATAATCAACATTTTAATTAGTATATAGCACAAGCCAGACACTGTTCTTAGAATTTTTAATGTATTTTTCATTAATTCTTCAAAGCACACAATGAAGGAGTAGTAGTATTATCCCTATTTTACAGACAAGGAGAATGAAGCTTAGAGTGATTTGTGTCCTTTCTGTTTCTACTTTGCTGAAGAATTAAATAGACATATTCTAAATCAGCCAGGTAAAATAGGTACATCTCAGCTTTTTTACCAATGAATATAATATTAATATTTTCTTTCTAATTCTCATTCAATGTTTAGTAATTACTAAGATACTACATTGTTATACTGGGAAGATCACGCACAGAAGATGTACTCTTTACATTCCTGGAGATACTCTAAATTTTACCCTAGGGTCTAACCAGTCCATTGGCACACATATTTGACATAATAATATTGCTTTGGAGCATTAAAAATGTGCTTTTTCTGAGTTAGGTTCTGGGTTATTCCTTGAGTTTGCTTTTTTTTTTTTAAATTTAAGCTTTTTATTTTATGTTAGGGTATGGCCAACTAATAATATTGTAATAGTTTCATTTGAACAGTGAAGGGACTCAGGTATACATACACATCAACCCATTCTCCCCCAAACTCCCCTCCCATCCAGGCTGCCACATAACAGTGATCAGAGTTCCATGTGCTATACAGTAGGTCCTTGTTGGTTATCCACTTAAAATATAGCAGTGTGTACATGTCCATCTCAAACTCCCTAACCATCCCTTCCCCCAGTCCTTCCCCTCCTTGGCAACCATAAGTTTATTCTCCAAGTCTGAGTGTTCCCCGAGTTTGCATTTAAGTGGATTATGAGAAGGTGCTACATTTTGGTGGTGGTGTTCATTTGTTTGTCTTTAAGACTACTCTTTGCTCTTTCTCTTAAATGTCCACCAGAGGAGATGCCATATTTCTTCTGAATTGTTAGTATGGCTTTTATGTTATGGACATTGTGAATTTTGTTTCTGATTGTGTTTCTTTCTTTGGCTCCCAAAAAATCAGAACCAAATTTATGATTCATTTTTTGTATTAGAGAAAAATTTCAGTGCACATTTCTTGGGCTCATTGTAACTCTGGTTTCCTTTCTTTCTCTATCTTTACTAGCAAACACATGGATCTAGAGTCAGATCACCTGGGTTCATATCCAAATCAACTGCTCCTCAGTTTGGGGATTTTGAGCAAGTTAATTGTAACAAGTGAAGATAACAATAGATTCACCTCATGAGGTCACTGAGAAATAAATAGGATAGTGCCTGTGAAAAGGTATCTGACATGTAATATTGTGTGTATATATGTCTCTGTGTATATTATTATGCCATTACATTGCTCAAATATTTGTGAATCTACTCAAATCCTTTTTATATTGAAATTTAAATAAATATGAAAATGCCTATTTCTCTATACTGTAGCACAAAACATATAAATACTGTTATCAAATTGAAGTATTCCCAAAGTGCATGTTAGACTGAATATACAGTCACAAATAGATTGTAGTTCATTATATATTTAGTTCATTTTGTTAGTTTTCATAAAACATATGCAGATTTAGGCAAAAACCAGAGAACCCATGTAAACGAATAGCTTTGAATGCTATGTAATCAATACTCTACAAACTTAAAAGAAACTGATTATATAAATGTAAATTTCTGATTCTGCTAGGATAGAAAGGTAATCTATTAAATAGGTAATATGAATTTTATAAAAGGAAAACATATAAAAAGTATGAAATTTTGAAGATACTTGACCTTTTCAAGGAAATGAAAGTATTTTCTATTTTGTTGTGTGGGAGGAAGCATTTGAGTTTCAACCACAAAAGCATGTCCAGACAATTGAGTATATTCAGGGGTGGTTGGCCAGGCCCGATTTCTGCAACGTGTTAATGAAAGATGGGTTGATTAGGTTAAAACTCTGGCTTATTGCAATGGGGGTGGGGTGGGGCGGGGAACCCATTGAGGATAGCTAGTTCTTGTGGGGACATTTCATTTAACATTCCTCTTATTTCTTCAAAGTTTGACCAAGCTTGTAGATAGTTTTGTCTGGTTTTTAGATTGTTAATGTTTATTCTGCTGTTGCTGCTGCTGCTGCTAAGTCGCTTTAGTCGTGTCCAACTCTGTGAGACCCCATAGACAGCAGCCCACCAAGCTCCGTCGTCCCTGGGATTCTCCAGGCAAGAACACTGGAGTGGGTTGCCATTTCCTTCTCCAATGCAGGAAAGTGAAAAGTGAACGTGAAGTCGTTCAGTCGTGTCTGACTCTTCGCGACCCCGTGGACTGCAGCCCACCAGGCTCCTCAGACCATGGGATTTTCCAGGCAAGAGTACTGGAGTGGGGTGCCATCACCTTCTCCGAACATTTATTCTAGCCTATATTATTTTCACTTGGCTCTCCATAGATACCAGAATTTTAGTGGTTAGCCTCACTATTTTGAGTACTGTCCTGTTTTGCACTATAGGACATGTCAATAGGAAGGTTTGATGGAAGAAACTTTTAAGTGTGAAATCCTTCAAAGTGAAGTCTTCAGTTTACTGAAGTATAGAAAGACCAAGTTGTGTAAAAAGTGCTTGAGGGTTAGTTGTTGCAGGGTATAGGAAAAGGAAGGAATGACTGATTAGCAGGATTAGAGGGTAGGATATGTCTAGCATTATATCAGAAGGTGAAGTTAAAGTGGAGGGAGAAGGGAACCTAGAAAAAAAAAAATTTATTGCTTCATGTAAATAAGAAACAAACTGGGAAGTCATCTTGAAATAGGACCAAAGCATCTTCCTAGTTATCTGAGGTCAAAAGTAGGTAATCACCCTATATTTAAGGGTTAATGGCTTGGCTCAATCAATTCGTTCATTAGTTTCATTTTTGCATTTCCTAAATTGAAGAGAATTAACACCATCAATTGGTGTCATGTTGATGTGATTGTATAATACACAAGATTATACACTCTTGTGTATAACCTGATACTCCTGGTTTTATTCCTGTAGAATTAAATCCATAATTAAGATGCCAAGAATCCAATGGACTTCGGCAACCCACTCCAGTATTCTTAACTGGAGAACCCCAAGGACAGAGATCCTGGCAGGCTAAAATCCATGGGGTCGCAAGAGTCGGACATGATTTAGCGACTAAACAGAGAGAGAGACAGACATAAACTTCTGGGCAGTTGTAAGGAAGGAAAAAGAAGATGGCCCAAGAATACATGTGATTTCAATGCTTGGAGAGAGAGAGAGAGATATATATATATATATATATATATATATATATATATATATTTCTTTTTCTTTCTTTCTTTTTGCTTCACAGCTTGCAGGATCTTAGTTCCCTGACCAGGGATCAAACCCAGGCCCATAGTATTGAAAGTCCTAACCACTGAATCACCAGGGAATCCTCTCAATTCTTGGATTTAAAAGTGGTATTATAATGTCACTTTTCTTCTTTCCTTGAAATACTCTTCCCAGTTATAATAATAAAGGCAAACATTTACTGAAAATCTATTATGCGCCAGGTACTTTAATATCTCATTTAATTTAATCCACAGAAAAATGCTGTGACTTATTTTCTCAAATTAATAGATAAGAAAAATGAGGGTCAGAGATATTTATGACTTTTTCAGGTTCTGTAACTACTAGGTGAAAGGATTTTTTAATAAGATTTTTCATAGCTACATTTTTAGAATTAAAGAAATGAAATACATTGTAATATAAATCCTATAACTTGGTCAAATGTTTGCTTGAAACTGAATGAGTCCATCAAAGCAATACAAGCTTGCCTTGTATAGCTGCTTCACTCAAGAGTCCTTCTAAATTCAAATAGTTTCAGATAATATAATTAAGATTTTTGCATTGAGTAGTCACCTTAAAACTGTCAGTAATATCTGAATATCAGTGGTGAATGGAGAACTAATTTCTGCTTTCACACATGATGTTACATGAAAGATCTTATATCATGGACCATATTTGCATACTTATCTATTTATAAATAAGAATGCACGCCTGTATTCCTTAATGTTGAAATTAAAAGAAACAACAAACAGAATTGTCAGTACTTTGAAAAATTAAAGTAGATAAATTTTTATCATCAGAAAAGCTTTAACACTTTAAGGACGGGCTATTGGAAATTGTTAAGAAGTGAATAGGTGACAAATGAACCAATTAGAAGATGCTTATGGTACAGCTAGGCACTGAGAATTTTTAGGTTTGTGTACTACTACGAAAGAGAACAAAGTAGGTCAGACATGAGGAACTATATATATGAAGAAATATATAATATATATATATATATATATATATGCCATGAGTGATGATAGACTTACTGATTTTAATATTTATCCTTTATTTTCTTCATATTTAGGAAACATCAGTACGGCCTTCTGCAGTCTTTCCCTTATGACTTATTAAATATATATTGATACTTGAAGAATAAAAAAAGTTATTTGAAGGGGGATTAAGCATTGGTAGTGACTCTGTTAAGATTATATTTTGAAGGAAGGTTTTTTTCTCTTTTAGTTTAAAATTTAGGTCCATTGCTCTTGTATACCACAAATTATAGAATAATCTGAAACCTACTTTTGCAAATAGTCTGAAGCTTAATAAAATTAACATTGTTTTCTCAACAATGTTATGTTGAGAAACTCCTTATGAAGTAGTTACAAATAAATTGCAAAAGACTATTTAATACTAACATTTGATGTAGTTTATTTTTCTGGCTTGCAGTTTAGCAATACCTCTGCCCTTTCATCTTGAACTATTTGCTGGATCTGAGTACATAACATGCAAAAGATTTAGCTTACCAGGAAAGTTAGATAGACCTGGTAAAATTAAGTCAGGGGCTGTCTCTAGGAGCAGGAGGAATTATTACATACAACAAAAGAATAAGTATTTTCATAAGGATCAAAGTTGTCAACCAAAGGGATAAAATTCTAGTAATGAAATTTCAGATTATTGGCTCACAAGGAAGAGAATTTTTGTGTGGGTGGAGGCCTCTTTCCTGGAGCCATGAAATCCCATCAAGAAAAGATTACCAAAGAACATCCAGAGATATTTTCTTAGCTATTCAACTGATAGAGATAATACTGCTGCTGCTGCTGTCTACTAGATAAATCATGTCCAACTCTTGTGACCCCATGGACTGTAGCCTGCCAGGCTCCTCTGTCCATGGGATTTCCCAGGCAAGAACACTGGAGTGGGTTGCCATTTCCTTCTCCAGAGGATCTTCCTGACCCAGGGATTGAACCTGTGTCTCCTGCTTGGCAGGCAGATTGTTTATCACTGGGCCACCTGGAAAGCCCCAATAAGAGATAATACCTTAGTTCTAATCCATTTTCAATTGAGTAAGTATCTGTGAGAGATAGTGAGTGATATATGTTGATTTTTTATATTAGATAACATGGAGTGTAGAAAGGAAGCTTTTTAAAGCAATAAATAAATGAGTATCAAAGTGAACGGGAATTAATATATATACTTCCAGTTGATAGTAAACATGAAAAATGAATTTTCTTATACAATTATTCAGTTCAGTTCAGTTCAGTCGCTCAGTTGTGTCCAACTCTTTGCGACTCCATGAATTGCAGCACGCCAGGCCTCCCTGTCCATCACCAACTCCCGGAGCTCACTCAGACTCATGTCCATGGAGTCAATGATGCCATCCAACCATCTCATCCTCTGTCATCCCCTTCTCCTCCTGCCCCCAATCCCTCCCAGCATCAGAGTCTTTTCCAATGAGTCAACTCTTTGCAGGAGGTGGCCAAAGTACTGGAGTTTCAGCTTTAGCATCATTCCTTCCAAAGAACACCCACGGCTGATCTCCTTCAGAATGGACTGGTTGGATCTCCTTGCAGTCCAAGGGTCTTCTCCAACACCACAGTTCAAAAGCATCAGTTCTTCGGCGTTCAGCTTTCTTCACAGTCCAACTCTCACATCCATACATGACCACTGGAAAAACCGTAGCCTTGACTAGATGGACCTTTGTTGGCAAAGTAATGTCTCTGCTTTTCAATATGGTATCTAGGTTGGTCATAACTTTTCTTCCAAGGAGTAAGCATCTTTTAATTTCATGGCTGCAGTCACCATCTGCAGTGATTTTTGAGCCCCCCCAAAATAAAGTCTGCCACTGTTTCCACTGTTTCCCCATCTATTTCCCATGAAGTGATGGGACCAGATGCCATGATCTTAGTTTTCTGAATGTTGAGCTTTAAGCCAACTTTTTCACTCTCCACTTTCACTTTCATCAAGAGGCTTTTTAGTTCCTCTTCACTTTCTGCCATAACTTCATATAATTTTGTGAAAAAAAAAAAAAAGGTAGAGCAGTGACAGTATTTTTACTGTGAAAGCATGTGAGACATTTTCAGAATGAAAGCACAAAAGTTGGATGTTCATGTAAAGTTGACATCATAGCAAGCCAAAGTCATGTCCATACTGAAAGTTCTAAAGGGACAAAAATACCTTGAAAAAGCAAAAGAAGCTGGTCTATAGAGTCTATCTGGAAATGGATCAGAGCCACAGAATCATGAGGTATATAATATATCTCATGATATATAAGGACTGAGAAAAGGACCGTCAGCTTTATTTCCTGATTTTTCCATGTGTAATGCTGGCCAAGCTATACATTTTGAAATTTTCTCTGATGTCTACAAAATTATGTGTTTCGTCTTTAATGAGTACCGTTTTCACTTGAATTGGTTTGAGTGAATTTCATTCAAATGGTCCCTAACAGAGACACTGGGCATCCATGTTTAAAATCAAACACATCTTCCTCTCCACTTGAGTTCCCGTTGCCATCATTCTTACGGTGGGTCACTCAGGTCACAAACCTTGGCATGGTCTTTAGGTTATTTCTCTCTTATTGCCTTAGCCAATCATGAAAGTGTGTGACATACTTATTGGTTACTAGCACCACACACAGTGGTAATTGTCATGTTTCTTTAATTCATATCCTTCATTTACATCCAAATTTTAAACGGATGCACAGATGTCTCAAATTTGTTTCTGCTTCTGTGCCTTTAGTAACTGTCTCCTTCCTTGGTATTCCGTCTTTCTTTTATTTTCCCTTTATTCCAAGGCCACTTCATGATTTTTACTTTTAATGCTTTGATAATGTGTCTTTTCTTTGAATTTTTAGTGAACTTATCTGGAATCTCATAATTAACCACTTTAAGATGAGATCTCCTTAGGACTAAAGATAGAATTATTATTAGTTCAATTCAATTAAGCAAGCTTTATTGAGCTCCAGCTGTTTGCAAGGCACTGTGCTAGTTACTGAAACATGGTGTACAATGAATTACTCACTTATTCAACAAATATTATTGAATTTCTAAAATATGCCAAGTCCTATTTTAAGAGTTAGTCTCTGCTCTCATGGAGCTTACATTCCAGTGAAGAGAAATAATTTCACTGATGTTGCTTCACACATGCTAATATGCCTCCCCAAGTAAATTGTAAATCCTTTAAAGGAAAGAAACTGGTTTTGCTTATTTCCTGAACCCCTCCTCATTCTTCTCCAGCATCCTTTTTTAACGGAAACTCCTTAGACTAAAATCTCAGCCCTACTCTCTCTCTTTTCATTCAGCTATATCCACAACTTCCACCTTTCATTATTGCATGGTGCCCTTTTTTCTCATAGTTATATGTTCTGATATATGAAAATGAGTTCTCATCGCCAGGTCCCTTCTCGTCAGTCACTGAAATCCAACATGCCTAAACACAAACTCAGGCTTTTCCACCACAGATTCCTCTCTCGTCTTTACTCTTTGTGGCGCCATCTCTCCAGTCCTCCAGGCTTGAAACCGTCCAGTCATCTTTGACTCATCGTTCCTTTGCTTCAGTTCTTGCATCTAATTAGTCATGAAGTTATGTTGATTCCTCCCTGTAATTGTTTTCTGTATCCTTTTCTTCTGATTCATGATCATGTTGACAACCCTAGATTAGACCTTCATCATTTCATACTTGAACCATTAGATAGCTTACTAACTAGCTCCCTTATCTTCGTCCTTTACTCGCTCCATCTTACTGCCTTAAGATATTCTTTGGATACTTCTTTTTATTGTCTTTCTTCCAATTCAAAAATCTGTAAAGGGGGCCCATTGCTTACTACATCAAATTTAATTTTTCTTGAACTTTTAGACACTTGATAATTTAATCCCATCTGTTCCATCTGGCTCATTTTCTTCCATTCTTAGTGTGATTCTTCTGCTGTCAGGTTATTTTCACTCATGCCCGTTCCTTATGCCCCAGCTCCAGAAGTAGTAGAGAGTAAAGCTGAAGAGTTTGAATTCTGGTGTCCAAACAGACCAGGGTTACAATCCAGCTATTACTTCTGTCCCAGCTCTGTGACCCAGGGCAAACTGATACTTAAGTTTCTTAAGCCTCAGTTTCCTAATGGGAATGTGCTTCATTCATGTGGGTAGTGAGGAGTAAATTAAATGATGTAGGTTAACTGCTCAGTATAGTATCTGATAATATGTGCTTGATAAATGCTGTTACTATCTTTACTTGGCTATGTTTTACCCTCTCTTGCCATATTTTTCTTCTGTCCCTCCTCCTGGTCTAACTGGTCCTCATCTAAAGCTCTACTCAAAGCCCTGCTGTCCATGAAGCCTTAAACAAGTTACCTGTGCTTCCTCTGAATTCCCAAAGAACAGACAGGTTACATAAAACTTTGGGGGACAGAATCAAATATTGGCAGGGTGACTATGAAGTGGTATGTGGGAATCCAGAAAGCCTAGAATCTAACCTACTCTCACAAAAATTAGCTTGAGATCATAGACATAATTATTCTGAATCTCAATTTCCTCACATTTAAAATGGAAAAATTACTTTTTCCACTTTATAAGGTTGTTAGACAATCAAAGAATTTACCTCAGAGATTGTCCTGGATTATTATATGGATATATTTTCACTATATCTTGATTGTTGGTATATTTTGCAGCTTGATGGAGGTAAAATTGACAAATAAAATTATAGTATAACATATTTAATGCATTCTGAAGGAGATCAGCCCTGGGATTTCTTTGGAAGGAATGATGCTAAAGCTGAAACTCCAGTACTTTGGCCACCTCATGCAAAGAGTTGACTCATTGGAAAAGACTCTGATGTTGGGAGGGATTGGGGGCGGGAGAAGGGGATGACAGAGGATGAGATGGCTGGATGGCATCCGTGACTCGATGGACGTGAGTCTGAGTGAACTCTGGGAGTTGGTGATGGACAGGGAGGCCTGGCGTGCTGCGATTCATGGGTCGCAGAGTCGGGCACGACTGAGCGACTGAACTGAACTGAACTGATAATGATTTGATATAAATATGCATTGTGAAAGGATTTCCCTCCATATAATTACATATACATCACCTCATTTATTTATTTATTTTTGGTGAAAATATTTAAATTCTACTGTCTTAGCAAATTTTAGTTATCAATAGATTGTTACAAACTCTAGTCATCCTGTTACACATTGGTGCTGCTGCTGCTGCTAAGTCGCGTCAGTTGTGTCCAACTCTGTGCGAACCCATAGATGGCAGCCCACTAGGCTCCCCCATCCCTGGGATTCTCCAGGCAAGAACACTGGAGTGGGTTGCAGATTCTCAGATTTTATAGCTGAACATTTTTACTCTTTTACACTCTCTCTCAATTTTCTCCATGCTCTAAGCCCCTGGCAACCACTTTTCTATTCTGTTTGTATGTTAGATTTTTTTTTTCTAAAGATTTCAAATAGAACTGATACCATGCAGTATTTATCTTTGTCTAGCTTATTTCACTTATCATAAGGCCCTTAAGTTCTATCCATGTTGTTGCAAATGGCAGAATTTTATTTTTTCTCGTGGCTGAATCATTGTATTGTACACATACATGATTGTTATAATATTTTGGTAAAGGTTAGGCATTGATTTGTGTAATGCTTATAGATTTTGGGGTAAATAGCTGTAAATAGCTTCCCAGGTGGTGCTAGTAGTAAAGAATGCTCCTGCCAATACAGGAGACAGTAGGAGATATGGGTTAGAAACTTCGGTCAGGAAGATCCCATGGAGAAGGAAATAGCAACCCACTTCAGTATTCTTGTTTGGAGAATCCCATGAACAGAGGAGCCTGGCGGGTTAGAGTCCATGGGGTCACACAGAATCGGACACGACTGAGCGACTTAGTACGATAGCACATGAACTGTATATAAAAACTATAATAGGTGCTATTTAACATATGTATTTCTTTAGGACAGAAATAAATTCTAGAATATATTTCATAGTAATTATGAAATAATTCATCATGAAGAAATTCAGTCTTCTAAATTCATTTTGTATTTTGCATTCATCACTTTCTATCCCTGAGTACTACACTTCTAAAAAGCATAGGGTTTAAAACAAACATATTAACAAACTTTTGGCATCCTCAAGCTGAGTGAAAATTCCAGAGAAGGTTATTATGCTTTCTTGAGTTATTTCAGTTTCCAAAAGGAATAAAGAAGACAAAAAGAAGAAATACTGATTAAAGTTTAAATTTTTTTCTAACCTTGAAGTCTAACTTTTCCTTTTCCTTAATTTTATTTTTGGTTTGTTTGAAGCCCACAGACCCCCTTCCAAAGGGAAAAATTATTATTAAAATGGTCCATTTGTAAGATTATCCCGGTATTGGCCCCACCTAGGCTAATTGGCATTATTGAATGTGGGTAGAAGGAATGTTGACCACAGGGAGTAGACCATTTTCTGTGATTCATATCTTGGAGCCACTGGGGTAAAATTTAGAGGGAATCCACTCCTATTTAAATGCCAGTTTCTTACTCTTAGACAATTATTTTTCAGTACACAATTAAAAAAAAAAATCTGGCCACACCTCTTGAGGAAACAGAAAACATGTCAAGCCATCACAGGCTGCAACTTCAGTCTTATTCATTCAGTTTTGTTAACCGCAGACACAATGAAGAAATAAGATGTAGTAATTCAAAACAATTGTGAACTGGGTTCTTTTATTTAGCCTTAGTTCTGGGAATTTTGTAAATAAAAATGCATGCAGTAGAGGTGAATATGATTTTTTTCAAAGAAATAATATAGAGTTCATTCCTGCTCCTGCTGGTATTCTTGTATGTTGATGCTTTTGAAAGAAATAATATTCTAAAATTAGTGTAATCTGTGAAGGAATCCTTGGAGGGTATAATGCTTTCTAAGATGATTATTCAAAGCCCTTATGCTACATTAAGTTCTTTGGTGACTAGAAGAAACAGTTATAATAACAAAAATAATAGGCTGGACTTTCCACTAGGATCTTTGGTTAGACTTCTTGAACAAAGAAGTGAAAGTTGTAAAAAAAAAAAAAAAAAAGAAGAAGAAGTGAAAGTTGTGAGCATATGGGCAGAAAATAATTAAACTTAAAAGATTAACATATAATTTACATTGACTGTCATTTTGATATGGGAACTTTTCCTTTTGTTTCGGTTTTCTGTAGTATGCAGCTAAGAAAATCTTTCAATTGTCTTTTATTTTTCAGTGGTGACTGGGATTTGAGCAGAATCTGAAATGGAAATTACCTTAAAATGATGTATTTGCATTCTTCCTTTAAGGTCAATGTTTAAAGTTTGCTAATGTAAGAATGTTTGAAAAGTAGTACTTTCATTAAAAAAAGTGTTTTTTTCTGTTTTTGTTTGGATAATTCTTCCTCACTGGAATTCCAGGCTTGTGCTCCAATAACAGGATGATGGTTGTTATTTTTGTTTGTTTGTTTTTTAATTAGTCTTTGACTCTGTTTTTTTTTGGGGGGGGGAGGTCAGATTATTTCAAAGTCAGAAATTCAAATAAGGTTCTTTGATTTAATGAACTTTATTGAAATAATTATATTCAACAGTCAAATCCATTAATTCAACAAAATTAATAGTTTACCAGGAAATAAGGCCAAGAGTTCTTTGTTTAATTACTAATATTCTCCTGTGAATTGTGGAAAGTCAAGCAGGGAATGAAAAAGCCAGAAACCTTTTTGTAAGATTCCATTATCCAACTATTTCTGTGACAGATTTCCTTTCTTTTTTTCTGTTTCAACTCAAAATTCATAGGAGAATCTTCTATTTTTCCTTTTGAAAATGAAAACAGTAACACAGATCTTTTGAAGGGTGGGAAGTTTATGGATTTGAGGAATTCAGGAGTGAATGTGGGTTGTAATGGGTAATAAGGATAATATTTTTCAATATCTTTTTGGAACTAGAGAGGGAAGAGTTATATTTTAGAAATTAGAGGAATCCAGGTCCAGGTATAAACAAATTTGCAAATTTTAGTCACCTTCCAAAGAATATTTCAAAAAGCTGTTACTACAAGTGACCCACTGCAGAAAAACTATGAGTATTATTGACTGAGGTCACTGCTATTGTGCAAATCATCTAAATTTCATGCAGTTCCAAGTACAGCTATATGAATAAAAGTGATATTACAACATTTTGTGTTGTGTTGGATTGGTCTCATTTTTCATGGTAGGTATGTTATCCCTCCCTGCTCCCAATTCTTGCTAATTTTCCCTTTCAAGCATCTACAATTCAGAGCCTATAGCCAAGGAGAAAATCAGAGGACAACCCCAATAAGAAGGGTGGAAAAAATTAAAACGCAAATGAAGGATATCAGTTTTTTTTCAACCTAGGCTGAAATCTAGATTGTATTTCATAAAATGAGAGAAGGAGTTGCAGGAAGGTTTTCCCCTGTTGCTGTGACAGGTCAGCATTTCTAATCTGAGGGTCACAGCCAAGTTCCCTGTTTAGTAATTGCTTGATTTGACATCTATCTTGACCTTTATTTACTTTGGCCTTTCTGGCTAGAGGTCACAAAAGCAAAAGAAGATAGAAGTCTTATAAATGCCTTGATGATGAAAAATGAGAATGGTATCCCTTTGCCCCTATGTGTGAATATATGTATAATGCATTGCGATGTTTTAACTCTTTGGTGCAATCCACAGTGGAAACACTTATAAATTTTCATCTGATTCTAGAGATGTATTTTGTAATGACTTTGGGGTGAAGATAAAAGATGTTAAAAATGGCAAAATCTTGTTTAATCTAAACTTGACCATAAGGAAGTAGAGACAGGTTGTCCTGGATTAATTATTTTTTATATGATCAGAATTCATAAGCACATAATTGTGCTGCCACAAATAGAAAGTGTTACTTTCCAAATCCTCTAAAACAAGATTTTGATATGTGCTTTTAACTGCATGGTTATCATGGATGGGAATCCAGATAGGAACTGCAGTATCATGAATAGATGTTACATTTATCCTCTCCTATACTGTTAGATATACGTCAGGCATAAGTCTCAGCTTTTTCCAAGAATGAAAATATCACATTTTAAAAATAAAAACAGTAAATTGAAAACACATTTTTCCTTCATATAGTCAGCCCAGGAATATGAATTTTAAGGTGAGATTCCTCATTTTCTTTGCCATATGTTATGTCCTAACCGGAGAATTTTACTAATAATATTCAAGGCAATTATTTAGAAAAAGTGAGAGTCTAGTTTAACATGAGATATTCTTTACAATGTAAATAACAGTGGCCAAAGGAGAAAAATTCTGATTTTGATGCTATTCAAATTTCTCTGTTTCTGTATCTTTGTAATGATACAGCAGATGAATGTAATGATACAGTAAATGGAAAACATGAGGTACTATGATTGCTAGTGCACATATGGAAATTTTTGGAAAAAAATCAGTATTCAACTGGGCTTTTCATAACAGTAGAGAAGACAAAATTTTCAAAAAATAATTATAATTTGCTTTTTCTGAAACTGTATGTCATTAATTCTTAGTCTCTATTAACTTGATGTTTTATTTTATGCTATGTGGTGATTTGTAAAGTTAAAACATCAAAGATATTCAAGTATCTCTCATTCTCTATCTTTTCTTTATTATAGTCACCATTTATGGTTATATATTTATTTTATGATTTATCTAGTGTTTGTGTCTCGACTGTAAACTCTAAGAATAGGAACTAAGTCTTTTGCTTGCTCAATATTGAGTCCTCAGTACTTAACTTGGCTTTTAATTCTTGCCTGGAGAATCCCAGGGATGGGGGAGCCTGGTGGGCTGCCGTCTATGGGGTTGCACAGAGTTGGACACAACTGAAGCGACTTAGCAGCAGCAGCAGCAGGCCTTTAATACATATTCTTGAATACATGTGAAAGCAGAATGCTTGTAATGAATGAATTTATCCTTTGAGACTACTACAATTTACCAAGGCAGAAATGAGTTTAGTGGCAAGGATAGGAAATGGAAGAGTACTTCTCTCAGCATAAAAGAATGGGGGTTATTGACTTATGCGCACTCCTATTTTGAACAGATTGCAGAATGCTGTCTTACCTGGGGCTTTTATTCATCATGGTTCAAAACTGGGTTTATGGACATGGGAAGGAAAATGGTGATGTTTTGTGTTGGTAAACTAGTTCCAAGAAAAATAAAGCACTAATTTGTAACTGTTGCCAGTTTCTATGGTGTAAATACTTTCTCCAAGGATGATTTCAAGATACCAAAATGATGTCACTGAATGTAGAGTTGGGAAGAGATACACAATTGGCTCCCTCTGGCGAGACTAGAACATTATTATGAGAATGTATCTTTGAAAATTTACTTTTTCAACTTTTTTCCTACCATTTACTACATGGGCATTTACAGATTAATATGCTGGCCCTCTACTAGATTTATATTTTTGGCCCCATGGAGATGTTCTGTTTGCACCCTCTTCCAGGAGGACTTGATGACCAGCTGCCTCCAGCTCTCAGCCACTTACTTCTCTGACTTCCTCAACTTCAGGGTGCTGCCTCTCCCAAGGTCTCACCATTTGGGCATCTTACATCTGGTGACAGAGCCAGGCAAGGATACAAATGTCTGGCTCCAGGTATTCTCACGTTGCTGGCAGAGACTTGGGCATCTTGTGTACTGGTTCAGTTTCCACTTCTGCCCCGGTCCTGCTTCTTCATGCTTCCTTCCACAGATATTGATCTTAATAATATCCTACACTAAGTGTTCACTTTGGAGAGACAACATTTTGGGCACACTTCTCCATTTCACTTTATTTCTCTCCATGACTTGGGAGAACCTTCCCACCTTCCCTGCTGACCAGTCTCTCATCCATGTCTCCTGAAATTAGCTCATCTAACTTTTCCAGGAAATCAATTGGACAATTCTTGGATGGGCCAAGGGGCTTCATAGCACCATTTCCTAAGTTTTATAGCACCCTGGGCAGATGGTTACCTTTTTTCTTACCTCATGGTGTCAATATATGTTTATGTCTCTCATTATAAGTCCCTTAAGAGTTTTCTTCTCTCTCTTGTTACCCAATGCCTAGCCCAATGACAACGCATAGTAGGCACTTAACACATATGTATTTGTTGGATGGAATTAAATCACATGATTTGCCTACACTCATCCAGTTCTCACTGTGAGCTGATTATGGAGATTCTTAATCCCTAAACTGTTAAGGTGGGGTCTCCTGGGAAAGCAGTGACCAACTTAATTCTTGAAGAGTTGGAAAGATGGTCACCTGAACCGCAGGCTCCTTCATCTTTACTTGGTATAAAGGCAGTGATACTGACATATTTAGAACATAAAGTAGGAGTAAAAACTTAAAAGAGAAGGGCTATGTCTCTTGAAAAATACAAACAGCCAACTTTCAAATGATACTTGAAAGGCGACTAGTTCTTTTTCCTGGTTTGTATAGTTGTATAAGAAAGAAAAAATTCACACTCAAATGTTATTTCTGTTTATAAAGGAGTTATTTCATTGTCTGATTAAAATACAGATATCTTCTCTAGAGTATACATGAACTTTATAAAATAAGTAATGTTTACTAATCTTGAAAGAAGGTAGAAATCATTGGGTATATTTAATAGTTTTTAGAGAACTAATTTCACATTGATAGCATCCAGCTGTATGGTTTTATGACATGTTAAATCATAAAATGTGAAGTTTGATTATGTTTTGACATTTAGTTTGATAGCAGTCTATTAACAGACAGCTAAATGTGGAAGTTAGATGAAGTGTTTATCTTTGAAATCATTGCTTGAATTAAAGCAATCCTTTAAAATATTTATCTGTGTCACTAATTTTTTTGCAAGGCTTATTGTGGGGACCAGATTTCTTGTATGAAATTGTATATGAAAAGAGAGGCCAGAGAATTGCATACTCTAGGGAGCAGACATAAAAAAAATCTAATGCTGGAATATCTCTACACGTCTTTAAAATATTGTAGATCGTAGGTGGAAATAAAGTTTTCAAATGTAGCAATCAGATAATAATAAATAAATGGGGTGAAACAAATACATGAAGGTCATAAATTTCTGTCTTCAGTTATATGAAGCTTAATCAAAATAGAACTGTATGACCTGACTCTGGATATAATTGATTTTTACAGCACATTGTGCTGTATATATTTTTATGATTTTGTATTCAATTCATCCTCTGCATACAGATATTATCTAATTGTTTGTAATGCTATTTATGTTTTGTTTTTTCTGGATTAACTTCTAGCAACCAGAAAATTTAAGTAAAGAGATCTAATTTTTTGGCATGTAATGTACTCAACTAGATGATTGAGAAAAAAACCCCTTGAGAGTGACTGAAGATCTAGAATTTTATTAATTTGCAAGGACCACAGTAACAAAATGCCACAAACTGGGTGCCTTAAACAGCAAACACTTATTGCCCCAGTTTTGGAGGCAAGAAGTCTGAGACTGAAGTGTCACCAGAGGTATGTTCCCTCTGAATGCACTAGAGAAGGATCTTTTTCAGGAATCTCCAGCTTCTGTTCGTTCCTTGACTTACGGAAGCAGGACTCTGGTTTTCATGTAGTATTTTCCCGTGTGTTTGTCTCTAAAGTTTCCTTTTTAAAAGACACTACTGATATTGATTGTTGATTTAGGTCTACTTTACTGTGGTGTGATCTCATCTTAACTACTTGCAACTACCATAACTCTCTTTCCACACAAGGCCATATTCTGAGGCACTAGGGGCTGAGACTTCAACACATACATGCTGAAGGCACACAATTCAATCGGGAATAAGAACCAATACAATTCATAGCCAGGTTTAATGAGGCTGCCTCCCACTGTTGTCTGATATTAAGATTTTGCCTCCAAAATGCTGTGAATTCAGAGAGGGGATACATTCGTGGGATTCTCTCGAAGTAGTATCACTATTATTTTTTCATTGACTTTGTTAATGGGGGAAAATTCCAAGAGTCTATGATGAAAAGCTGATAAGGAAAGATACAGGTACCTGGCAGCTTGCAATTTACAGTTTTTGGTTAAATATCATCAGCATCATAGGCAATGTGCTTTGTAACAAATATTTTTTCAATGTAATTCAGTCTAATACTTCTTTAGTGTCCATATTTCCTAGTATTGTTATCATTTCTTTGAATAGTTTTACCTAGGCAAGGGGAAGATTTTTCTAGTATTCCCAGAGCTAAGTGCTTTTTCCCATTAAAAGTGTGAAAGGATTTTGGAATGTAGGCCCTTGAAGCCAGAAGACTCAGGTCTCGTCTTACATTGTGTGGTGTTCCTGGGAAGATCACAGCCTTCTCTGTCTTTGGGTTCTTTTTTTGCCATATAAAATTCTGGACTAGGTTGGAGTTTGTACAACTGTGCTATTCAGAATCTTAGAATCTCCAGGCCCAGAGAGGACAAAGAGAAGTAGAACAATCAAGGCCCTTTATTCCCTGGAAGCAGCTCTTAGGCAAGAGCTATAGAGTAAAGTGTTTGTGTTCTGGGGATGATTATGATTTTGATCTATTGCTAAATAACGGATTGAAAATCACTAGACTAGATTCTATAATTCTTTCATGCTCTGAATTTCTGACTTTATTATTTGAATAGATACTATGAATCAAAGCTGCTTTTAAGCCATGATATTATGACTTAAAAGAGAAAGGAAACTTGTAATTTTATTATATGGGGTAGTTATAGTTCACAAAGATTTTCAAGTGTCTATTATAAAAATCATAAATACATTAAACTTTATGTATTGCCTTCCTACAGCACCATCATGGTCATCTTTCATTTAATCCTGTTCAATAGACCAATGTCCTATTATTATTAAAAGTAAAAATCTATCGTATGCTTATTGTGCATCAGATCTAGTTCTGAATATTGCAATTAAAAGATAAAAGGGCTACCGCAATAGCTTATAGCCTAGTCGATGAGACAGGTAACCAGAACATTAAACTATCACATGGCAATTCACTGGATGTTATGGAGCTCCAAGGAAAAGCATCTAACATAAACCTAATGGAAGCTGGCAAATAATCTGAAAGAGTTTTTTGGGTTTTTTCCCCAAAAGACTGTAATTCCAACTTGAAGACATTGCAGGCAGTGGTGGAAAGGACATGGAAACATCTTGAAAGAGGAGGTAGACCTTCACTCACCCATCCCTCACCCAAGGAGATGACACTTAGGAGATCAGAAATGGGTAGAATTAGAGAGACCTCAAAACTCAGCTCAATAATGACAACGTATCCCTGAGTGCTTCAGGTCTGGTGCTGTGTCAAGCAAGAATTTAATCTAGAGATAAGCAGAGGAGAGGATACCAGAACTGTCTGCTTGAAGATGTGAAAATAAGGACAATTTGAGGAGAGAGGAGGAGGAAGTAAGAAGGCAGTCTGTGCTAAGGAAAGAGAGAAGCCAGCATATTCTGGCAACTATAGAACATTTAGCAGGACGGGGTGTAGTCTGTGACGGGGAAGGTAGTGAGAGATTAGGGTGGAGAAGTAAATAAGGAGCAATTAACAAAGGGCCTTCAGAGTTCTGAGAAGGCTTTAGTGTTTATCCTGAAGATTCTGAGGAACTGTTTAAGGATTTTAAATTGGGATGACAACATGATAAGATGCGTCCTGTTTTTAAAAAAGAATAAAGATATTTATTTTTTAGTTGCCCAAAAAGGAAATTTTAAACATATGTGGAAACAACTACAGCTTCATTGCTTTTCCTTATTCTAAGGTGGGATCCCCCAACAGATGAGAAAAAAATATGTGTACATAAAATAAGAGTTAGAAGTAACTAATAAATGTGCTTTAGAAACAATCATGTAGATCTAGAAATTTACTTTTTACATTTTTCTTTGGCTCCACAATAGTCTTTCTAGGAATAAACCCTAGTGGAAATACTTTTTTAGAAGAAAATCATTATTTAACAAATGTGTTCAATACAGTTACTGAGAGCTGTGGGTAATTTAGAAATAATATGCAACGTGTCCTTTTGAAAGTTTATATTAATTGCAATGTAGAGATAAGATTAGAGATAAATTACAATGTAGGTAAAAATATCAGTTGAGAATTTTTTTAATAGTTCAGAAAATAAATTCTGAGAGTCAGAACTAAAGCAGTGGAATTGTAGCTGGAGAAAAGCTGGATTTGAAATATAATAAGTAGAAGAGAAGAGAAATATCAATAACCTCAGATATGCAGATGACACCACCCTTATGGCAGAAAATGAAGAGGAACTAAAGAGCCTCTTGATGAAAGTGAAAGAGGACAGTGAAAAAGCTGGCTTAAAACTCAACATTCAAAAAATAAATATCATGGCATTCAGTCCCATCACTTCATGGCAAATAGATGAGGAAACAATGGAAACAGTGACATACTTTATTTTCTTGGCTCCAAAATCACTGTGGATGGTGACTGCAGCCATGAAATTAAAAGATGCTTGCTCCTTGAAAGAAAAGTTATGACAAACCTAGACAGCATATTAAAAAGCAGAGACATTACTTTGCTGACCAAAGTCCGTTTAGTCAAGGCTATGGTTTTTCCAGTAGTCATGTATGGATGTGAGAGTTGGACCATAAAGAAGGCCGAGGGCCAGAGAATTGATGCTTTTGAACTGTGGTGTTGGAGAAGACTCTTGAGAGTACCTTGGACTGCAAGCAGATCAAAACAGATAATCCTAAAGGAAATCAGTCCTGAAAATTCATTGGAAGGACTGATGCTAAAGCTGAAGCTCCTGTATTTTGGTCATCTGATGTGAACAACCAGCTCACTGGAAAAGTCCCTAATGCTGGAAAAGATTGAGGGCAGAAGGAGAACAGGGCATCAGAAGATGAGATGGCTGGGTGGCATCACCGATGCAATGAATATGATCTTGGGCAAACTCTGTGAGATGTTGAGGGACAGGGAGGCTTGGTGTGCTGCGGTCCATGGGGTTACAAGGAGTTGGACAGGACTGAGCGACTAAACGACAGAAACAGCAACAACAGAAATGATATGCATTTAGTTTCATGTGTATTAACTTAAAGGTAAGTTGATCATATAAATTATTTTTCAACTGGGACACTTTTGTGAATGAAGGGGGGATTACTATTAATATATAAGTTATGTGAAAGTTATATAAGATGGATATACAGTTACCTAGTTTAAGGTGGGGCACTTAAATGTAGAGTTGGATATATGGAAAGTAGCCTTGTATAGGATAGAGCCTGTTTTAGAGTTAGATAGATGTGTACTTCAAATCTTGTTGAATAGAAGAGGGATTTTAGTCTTGTTTCTGTTTTTTGAGTCTGTGAATTTTGAGGATATAATTTAGTTTCTATTAGCCTTAAATTCTTTCTCTATAGTATAGGGACTATACTACCAATCTCATAGGGTTTCTGAAAATGTCAAATGGAAAAAAATTAAGTGGGTACATACTTGGAACTCAATAGATAGTAGTAGTTATTATAGGGTAATATTATAGGGTAACAAGACATATTGGAGAAGGCAATGGCACCCCACTCCAGTACTCTTGCCTGGAAAATCCCATGGACGGAGGAGCCTGGTAGGCTTCAGTCCATGGAGTCGCTAAGAGTCGGACATGACGAGTGACCTCACTTTCACTTTTCACTTCCATGCATTGGAAAAGGAAATGGCAACCCACTCCAGTGTTCTTGCCTGGAAAATCCCAGGGATGGCAGAGCCTGGTGGGCTGCCGTCTATGGGGTCGCACAGAGTTGGACACGACTGAAGCAACTTAGCGGCAGCAGCAGCAAGACATATGAAGACTAGAAACTCTTGATTAGCCTGGATATTTACACAGGTTTGAAAGAAGAAGAGTTCTTGTCCCCAAAGGAAATTGTGTAGGCAGTCTCAGGTATGCTTATCTCGTCCAATGTTCTAAATGCTATAGAACCCTTGAAAGCCAGTGTTTGTTTTGTATTCTTGTTGAAAATGTTATTGGATATATTGATATATCCAATGAGGATTACTCAAAATAGACTATCTTGCTGTTTAATTTTCAGGGCAAATTTTTAATCATGGAAATGCTAGCAGATTCAAGGAATGATGCAAAATGTACTTCTTCATATAAATAAAGAAGAATTGGTTGTGGATAAAATTCTTCTGCTATAAAATCTGCTTCTAAAACTTAATTTCATGTTTCCCCCAAATTGTATGCAACTGAAACTGCTCTGAAGTAAAACTTGGCACAGAGAAGTGAAAATTTGATTGCTGTTTAACCACTTCATGGGATATTTTTCCATCTTTGCTGTGTCATCTTTTAATTTTACTGACATATAAAATTAGACAATTTTAGTAATAATAGTGCCTTTCAGTGAATAAGGCTTTCTTCTTGTTTTTTATCACATCATATAATTAAGAACCATTAACTACTGTTAGGGGATTTGGTTAAGTCATCTTTAAGTTTATAAAAACAAAATGAATGGCCTTCCATAATCTTAAAACAGAGTCATGGACTTTGGCAGGCAGTAAGAAGCTACTGTCGACAGTTCTTCTTGGGTATTAACTGCATTGTGTGATCTTCATCACAGATGTTTTTAAGACCTTATCAGAGTTTTTATGTAAACTTTCTAAAAGGTTTTGGGTTTAGAAAGCAACATTAGCCAGTTATAACAAGATATACTCACTTTCTAGGGACATGCTATATATTTTAGTAGTCATGATTTGTATATTTAATAATGAATGCATTGTTAAATAAGCAGAAATTGAAACCTAAATACAACCTTTAATGACAGTATTTAGAACTATGCTTAGTTTTATTTTTATTTTTTTAGGAAGGGGATGAGAGGGGGCTTTGTCATTTCAGGAGACATGACAGACCTTTTTTCCTGCAATTATGAAAAATATTTTCTAAAAATCTATTCTACCTGTATGGTATAACTTCCCTAGAAACAGTATTTCCTTAATTTTCTTAAAGCCGAGAATTTCTTTCTCATTGTACCACAGAGTCATAATAATATGCTTAATTTTAGGTTGTTGAAGATAGTAATTACACAGATAATGTATTTTGTTTCAGCATGACTCAGTGGGAAGAATAACTGGTCAAATGTTGAAATGAGCCCAGAGAATATCTATGATGTCAGACCACTGGGCAAAATGTTGAGGGCGCTCAATCATTTCTGTCTCCTCTATGGGTCTTTAAAAATATAACACAGTTCAGGTTACTTCATAGGTCATGGGCAAGTCTGATCTCGGTGGGAAACAAATGTACTAAAGAGACACATGCTCTCAGCAGGAGGGAGAAGTCATATGCCCAATCAAGGGAGAAATAAAATTATTTATCACTTAAAAGCATGAGGGTTATGACCTGGCATGTGAATCCTACACAGCTCAAGGAATTAGAAATTTGTGGCAATTTTCTTCAAGGAGCAAATTCTCTACGTAGGGATTTTATTCAAAGTAAGACGATGTCTTATAAAATGCTTCCTTTCAAAGTATCTCCTAGGGGGAAAAAGCTTTTTAAATAGAAAAATTTTGAATCCGGAAAAATGTCATCTTCTTTCCAATAGATGGTTGATGGTGTAACAGGCCCCTTTTGAGTAACACATTCCAAATGAAACTCACTTACTCCCCATCTTCCGAGACTTGTGTCTTTCCTAATCAGAATTGGCTTTTCTGTCAAACCTCCATATCCAATAAGGATCCAATGAGCCCTATCAATTCTGCCTCTGTGTATTGTTTCAGGTACTCTCTTCTTTAAACTTGCTGCTTTTGCCATTGCTGAAACTTTTCTTAAAAAATCTTTCTCCCCTGGATATTCAAAATAATCTACTGATATTCTTCCTGCAACACAATCTCCTCCATTGCATCCTCCATACCCTGGGCAAAATTATTTTTCCAAAATACTAATTTAGTATGTGACTTTTTTCCCCTTAAGACCCTTTATTGATAGTCTGTTGCCCCTAGTGATAGTGAAGTCACTCAGTCCGACTCTTTGCGACCCCATGGACAGTAGCCAACCAGGCTCCTGCGTCCATGGGATTTTCCAGGCAAGAATACTGGAGTGGGTTGCTATTTCCTTCTCCAGGGGATCTTCCTGACCCAGGGATCGAACCCAGGTCACCCGCATTGTAGGCAGACGCTTTACCGTCTGAGCCACCAGAGAAGTCTGTTGCCCCTGGGATAATTGAAAAACCTTAGCAAGGTATATGAGAGCCTCCATAAACTGGTTCCTGCCCATGCTGTTTGACAGTATCACCTCCCGCAGCCTGGGCTCTAGCAGTATGTATCTATCTGTGTGGTACTAATTGCAGTTTCATGAATTCTCTGTGTTTGGTGCCTCCCTGCTGGCCTACGAGATCTGTTCTGCATGGAATGCCTTCTCTTTTTTCCACATCCTTCCTCTTTTGCTAGCCCATGTTGTTTATCTGGCAAAATGATATCCATTCTTTCACATTCGTTCTTTGAAATTCGGACTTCTTTGGGAAGTTTCCCCTTAATTTCTCCTCCCCTGTTTGTCACTGTATTATCAGCTCCAACCACATTACCTTGCACATGACAATGCTCAGTAATTGTTGGGTAATAACGATGGTGATGTCATGGGATGCATGCCATCACATGGCATGTAATCCTCTCACCTCAGTTTGGTTGTTTGATTTGTTTGTTGTTGAGAGGGTATAAAGGTGGTTTTATTCCCACTTGTTGCTCTTTTATCAACATTAAAAAATTCCTTTTGGTTATGCTCAAAGAAAGATCTATGTAAATTGCATTTAATTGAGCTTGATGTTAAATCCTGAAGCAATCCTGTGGTTTGGACATTGAGAAACTCTGACCCTTGAAGGTCTTTTTTTGATTGATTAAGATGTTGGAATTTACAGAGATGCAGGAGGACTGAACAACACAGTATTTTAGGATATTATTTTATTAAGTTCTTAAAACATGCTCTGTTATTTAGAAATAGTATATTTTTTAGATTAATTATAATGTATATGTTTATCAGCATATGTAATTAATGGAAAATAATTGCTTTGAGGATGACCACTATCCTTGAACTGGAAAGATAAATTGTTGTTCAGTCTCTAAGTTACATCTGACTCTGCAACCCCATGGACAGTAGCCAGCCAGGCTCCTCCGTCCATCAGATTTCCCAGGAAAGAATATTGGAATTGGTTGACATTTCCTTCTCCAGGGGATCTTCCCAACCCAGGGATCAAACTCACATTTCCTGCATTGGCAGGCAGATTCCTTATGAATACTTAAAATATTCTGGGGCTTTCTGAATGTAATGTGGTCACTGTTCTTTGTTTTTCAGGAAACTTGCTTTAAGTAAATTATGTTTCTTAAATTATGATTGGTTTCCACTATATTCCTTCTTTTTCATCTAAATTATGTTAAAATTGTTTATAATGGTATAAATTATTTATAATGCTTATAATGTTTATGTATTATTTATAATGTATAAACCTAAATATGCAACATTTAGTTATAAGATTTAATAGTCAGGTACTTGGATGTTTTTAGAACAGTGGGACATTTAGACCTGTATAGGCATGATAAATTTAATTATGGAGAGGTCTTTGAGAAATTGTCTTTTTGGTGAGTGGGTTCTAATATGATTTTCTGATCATATTATAGTGAGGCACTGTGCTATACAAATAAAATCTTAAGAGTTTCTTTCTCCAGGATCTGTTAGAACATTTCAGACAGTCTTTCTGGGAGGCTGTGTATAAATTAACTCATCTCTCTCTCCATATACAAATATATACAAAATAAGTTACAATGAAATAAATAAGGGCCACTAGTGGGGTCGCACAGAGTCGGACATGACTGCAGCGACTTAGCAGCAGCAGCAGTGACGTATGCCACTTCCATGCAAGTTTTGAGAGTCATTGCTTCATTCTCATCTCTCTTCTCTGTCACAAAACCAGCGAGTGCCATGTCAGGGCTGCTTATTCAGACTTACTTCCAAAATAAAGAGGACACTGAGCAGATCAGCAGCTCGTCAATGTGATGAGCGTAAAAGTGAGCAAGAAATAAACTTTCACTATTTAGTCCACAAGACTTGAGATCACTGTTACTGCAGCACGATTTAGCCTACGCTGGCTAAAACAGATGAAAATTTTAATAATGAAATAAAAATAGATGTATATACAAGTACATGCAAATTCTTCTTTTCTCAGATTTCAAAGTACAACTCAATGTCTGAATATAAAAAATAAACTTTTCTAATGCACTGCTTTTGATCCCCTGCCTTGCCTGCACTTGGCGCTCGGCGTCCTGCTGCAGCGCCAGTCTGCACATGCGCAAAACGGCTGCCTTCCGACCCCCGCGGAAGCGGCCTTTTAAACCCAGAGCAACTGGGCTGCTCCGGCCACTTAGGGTTTGACGGCTTAACCATTCAGGCTTCAGCCTTTAAAGACAAGATTGAAATTCCTTCAGAGACGTCGGGGATCCTGCAGCCTCTGCTGCTTGGTGTAAGGCATATCTTGTGCCTAGTGTCCAATTGTTCATCTCTTCCTAGGGATCGTTGCAAGTTCAGTTAAAAAAACCATACATACATACGTATGTGTACATACATATATACATACATGTGTGCTCGCTTAGTCTCTGCGATTGTGTCCAACTCTCTGCGACCCCGTGGACTGTAGCCCACCAGGCTCCTCTGTCCATGGGATTCTCCAGGTAAGAATACTGGAGTGGGTCGCTATGCCCACCTCCAGGGGATCTTGCAGACCCGGGGATCTAACCCACGTCTCTTATGTCCCCTGCATTGGCAGGAGGGTTCTGTACCACCAGTGGCACTTGGGAAGCCCGTGTACATACATACATACATATATATATATTTTAAAGTTAATTTAAAACACGATTGTTTCAAAAAAAGATTGTACAACGCAGTAGGATCTCTGTTGTGTTTCAGTATCCCCTGAAAATGCAGTTGGTTTCAAGCTGAAGTAAAACTAATTTTGTAGGGAGGTTAACAACACTTTGAAAAACATTATGTGTCTGTGTGCTTAGTCGTATCAGACTCTTTGTGACCCTATGAACTGTAGACTTCCAGGATCCTTTGTCCATGGAATTTTCCAGGCAAAAATACTGGAGTGGGTTGCCATTTCCTACTCCAGGGGATCATCCCCACCCAGGGATGGAACCTGTGTATTCTTTACCACTGAACCATGGGTGAATTTAATCTTGAAAGACATTACTGAAAGGAAATTGGAATTTGTATTTTATATTTTGGAATTCAATGTAACCACAGGAAGTAAAGCATAATTTGTCAGTTGAAGATAGGTGCTGTAATGAATAGGGAAGGTGACTGTTAATGGAAGTTTGTATCAGTAGTTTCTTATTAGAAACTAGATATGTATTTGTGGCCTGGAGAATTCCATGGACTGTATAGTCCATGGCGTTGCAAAGAGTTGGACACGACTGAGTGACTTTCACTTTCACTTTTCATGTATTTGTGGAGAGAATCAAAATATGCAGTTAAGGAAAGATATTTCAAATAATGTATTATTTGATGTATAACCACCTTGAAAATAGAAAGTTGTGAGAATGAAGGTGCGATTATGATGAATATGATATAAGCCTTGAAGAGAGACTGATAATCGTTTTGTAAGCAGTATGCCCTGCTTCATAAATTTAGAACATATTCTAATCACTTAAGTACCTATCTGCCTTCTTAGTATACCACCTCCTTAATTGCCCAAGAAGCCCTGTAAATTCTTAAGGCTAAAGGGCAAGCTAGTCTTACTTCTCAAACAAGGCATACAGGGAACAGGAAAATTTGTTCAGCTCACTTTGCCTCCCTTGTCCAAATGGTTTCACTCTTAGACTTGTCTGCACTTTTTTGCTGGATGCCTACTCATTCTGCAGGAGAGAGTCCCTATGCATATGTTTAGTTGCCAGTCACTCCAGCCTAGGCACTGGTTTCAAAGGCTTCAATGACACGTACGTGCATGTGAAGTCACTTTAGTCATGTCTGGCTCTTTGCGACCCTATGGACCATAGCCCACCAGGCTCCTCTGTCCATGGATTCTCCAGGCAAGAACACTGGAGTGGGTTGAGGTGCTCTCATCCAGGGGATCTTTCCACTGCAGGGATCTAACCCACATCTTTTAAGTCTCCTGCATTGGTAGGCGGGTTCTTTACCACTAGTGCCACTTATTGCATCCAATATCCTACTCCCAGAAATGCCTCCAGTCTTTGTTCAACCCTGAGCTAATAGCCAAGACTTGCCATTCACTTCGGGATTCATAGCTGTTTACTCCTATAAGAGCCTGGTTGGAGCCACCATGGTCCTGGACTTTATATGAAGTTGCTCTGCTGCTGCTGCTACTGCCGCCGCCAAGTCGCTTCAGTTGTGTCCGACTCTGTGTGACCCCATAGACGGCAGCCCACCAGGCTTCCTGTCCCTGGGATTCTCCAGGCAAGAACACTGGAGTGGGCTGCCATTTCCTTCTCCAATGCATGAAAGTGAAAAGTGAAAGTGAAGTCTCTCAGTCATGTCCGACTCTTATCGACCCCACGGACTACAACCTACCAGGCTCCTGCGTCCATGGGATTTTCCAGGCAACAGTACTCTACCATCTCCTAAGTAACAGCTTTACTTACAAAGGAATGGAGCATCTTTCACAAATATAGTCAAAAAGCGCAAGCTACTTTTCATATTAGTCTCCCAGGACCTCAGTGCCCCCTAGCTGGGATTCATCTACCAAGAAGGCAACTGTATTTTGCATCTTTCTATTGGTTAAGAAGAAAACATTAGGTTCTTGTGGCCCCTGAAGTGGTACCTATGACCTAACAGTATCAGAATGCTCTTGTCTTGCTGAAGGGGCGTGGGCTGAAATGCTTGGGCCCCAAGCACACTGCCCTCTCCATGTGTGATTTGGCCCAAAGAGGTAAATCCTTTCCTCAAATACTCTCCTCTGTGGTCTGCCATTATTTTCTGGCCATCTGCACTGATGGTACATTTCTGTGAATTTTTAGAGCTTTCCCTCTGCCTTTGTTCTTTGAGATTTTTAAACCCACTGTGGAAAAATAGCCTGGGTCATTATTCTTTAGAGAATGTTGTTTGGTGATGAGCTGTACGCAGAACTGGTAAGGTTGACACATCCCAGGGCTTTGCTGGTAGGGATCCTGTTTTACTACTTGTTGTGTAAATGTGGTTCAGAACAGGGATTTCTGAAACTGTGTGAGACACGAGATGTGTCTTCTGCCATAGTGGCCAGGATCTTAAAAAAGTGCGAGACTATGACCATTCCATGGAACTTGAACTTGGACTTTCTATTGTCCTTCCAAAGGATATTGCCATTTTAAATTCTGTTATCTATTTTTTTTTTTTTTTTGCGGCTCTTGTTAAGAGTACCTCTTTATCTTTGAGGACCCTCCTACCGGCTTCTCAGTCTGAAGACCAATATCCACAGTTGAGATTATATTCCAATCTTTCTTATTTCTTGAAATTTAAAAATTTGACAGGTAAGTATCTGAGGAAATGCTTCCAAAGGGAATCTTTGGTGTGTATGAATGCTGAGTTATTTTTTAAAGGAATGTTTTCTTTTAATGTTTGCATGTTTTCTACTGGATTTCCTACTTTCCACAGGTTGAGTTCTTTGATTTTTTTTTCTCCATTGGGTTTTTAGTGTCTCTAGTATTAAAATTTTTAGTTGATTTTAGCTTGGTATGCTACAGTTTGTTTTTTTTTAAGATTTTTTTGATGTGAACCATTTTTTAAAATCTCTATTGAATTTCTTACAATATTGTATCTATTTTATATTTTGTTTTGTTGTTTTGTTTTTGGCCCTGAGGTATGTGGGATTTTAGCTCCCCCACCAGGGATTGGACCTACATCCCCTTCATTGGAAGGTGATGGCTTAACATTGGACCACTGAGGAAATCCACTACAGTTTCTTCTTAATTACTGATCATAGTTCTATTATATCATTTCCCATATTTCTGGTCTCATGCATGTTTCCTCTTCAACTTAATAATATTCACAAGTACAACAAACTTTAAGACATTACTTATTGTGACCTTCAGAGTTGTAGTACTGATTTCTGGCATCTGTTTTGGGGACATAATTTATTACTTCCCCACCTTTCATTCATTTGTTGCTGGCCAAGCATTCAGGATTGTTAGCCCCATTCTGGAGCCGATTCAAATTTTTCCAGGCAGATGGTTATGGTCTTGAGGTCCTTGACCCCTTTAAAAGCAAGGATTTTGCAGAGACTTACACATTTCAAGGCATAACTAGTCACCTATGCCAAATAGTGACTATTCAACATAAACCATCTAAAATAAAATCCCATGATATAAATTTAATGATTTTTGCACAATTCAGAACACGAATAATGATAAGCTAGTTTAAATAACATTTTGTTGTAGTGGTTTAGTCACTAAATCATGTCTGATCTTTTGTGACCCCATGTACTGTAGCCTGCCGGGTTCCTCGGTCCATGAGACTTCCCTGGCAAGAATATTGGAGTGGTTTGCCATTTCCTTCTCCGGGGGATCTTCCTGACCCAGGGATCGAACCTGTGTCTCCTGCATTGGCAGGTAGATTCTTTACCACTGAATCACTAGTTAATAAAGCTCTATATTTCATTAAAAATAGCAAGGATTCAGAAGACTTAAGTAGAGAATTTATATGTATATATATAATTAATGTTATTATATATTAAAAAATATATATGTATATATAATTTCCTATAAATTTATATATAAATTTATAAATAAAAGATATAAATTTAATATATAAAATATATAAATAATATATATGTGTGTGTAAATATATATAAATGTATTTATATAAATATATATAAGTAGATTCACAGGGAATTGCCAACATTTTCTTGCACTCTAACTTTGTCATGTCATTTGGCCAGGTCAAAAAGTTAGTAATCTGTGGTTTGCCATCCCTTGAAATATTGCAGAGGAGACCTCTTGGCTTACAGTTTCCAGAGTATCCTGGACTTGTTTCTAAATTTTGACAATATCTTGTGATGACACTTTGACCTTGAGGTCTCTGGGCCCTCTAGGAACTGATTTGAATCCACTAGCCATCTGGAGTTTAAACATTTTCTCCACAAAAAATAACTTTTTTTTCAAGATATCATCCAAAAGGAAGGAACCCCCTAAAATTATGTACTTTGGTATGGTGATTGCCATTCAAAAATTTTTGACTGCTCTTTCCCACTAATACATCTGAAAATGCAATCAATTATCCACTTCCGTTACCCTTCTCTAAATATTTGATCCATTAAAAAATTGCTTATAAAAATCAATATATTCCTATATTCCTAACACTGATATATCCAAATTACAGTTATTATGCTCCTGGAGTTGTGCAGTCTTTCTAATTACTTTGATTATTCTTGTGCTCAGCACAAATATATTTTCAGTGCTAATAGAATCAGCTGAGAAGATTTTATTATCACTAAACCAATCTGTCCCAATCTAGTGACCCTTAGTTTAAGAAGTAAGAAATGAAGTTAGAGTAAATGACTATTGATTGATATTGGTCTCTAGTTTCTAGGATTCAAAGTAGAAGAAGAGGCTGAAAAAAAAATCGTTACACACTAACACATTTATCCCAAATGGATTTATAAATTAGTGTCTAAATATTTATGGGAAAATAGTAGATGGCAAATGGTTGGGTTGTGTGAGTATTGGGCATCAAGTTATGTTCCCTCTCTTTCTATTTCAATTCAGCTTAAAAATCTCTTCACTTAAAAAAGTGATTGCCTGGAGACCTTTGAAGCCAGGGAGGATGATGAGGGGGCAAGAGGTTTATTCCCAGGGTCACACTTCATTTGCATAAGCTAGTAACCATAGGCCACTGTGGAATGTCTGTAAATAGATTTCATTACAGAAGTTCAGCTTAAAGGGACTCAAATAAATCCTCAAGCAAACATTTTATATTGCTTCAGGTTTTGCCGTAATAAAAATATTTTAGTAACACAACATTCTATGAAGGCAGGAAATGAAACAGGAGGGTCTCCATATCTTTTGTTGGTACACTGTTATGAAATGTTTTAAAGAAGGCAAACACAATATTCTTATTATTTTAACAAAATAGTCCTACAAAACAGGATTATGTCATTCTACATGGCTGTCACAAGGTATTAAGACTAATACAAATCTCTCTGTCTCTCCCCGCTTCCCCAGCCGCCACCACCTTCCTCTCTCCTCTCCTTCCATCTTGGCATCTTGGCTTTGTCCCTTCTGAACTCTTCCTCTTTCATCCTGCCAGTCTTCAGGTTCATTGCTATGGGATCTGTCCAACAACAGCATGCCTGGAAATACTGAATATTGCATTCTGCTCTCCAAAGGAATGTTGGTCGGAAAACATGATTTAAACCCAAATATCAGATTTAAACATTGCCTTCTTTGAAAAAGGAATGAAGGTGAAATACACTACTTTAATTCTGACACAGCAAAAAGGGAATGTTCCATTAACAAATCATAATTAACTTTGAACTTGAGTGAAAACAAAGACATCAATATGCCCAGTTTCTCAGACTGTAATGTATGTACATATATTAGATCACATATGCTTATTACCTTAAAGTATGGGTAACATACTTTAAGTAGAAGTATCTTTTCCAAGTAGAAATATGCTGCTATAAATGTGATTTTAATGAGATTTATTTTTAATTGATTTATACTTCCATGATTTTGCATGCTGACTTTAAGAAACTATGATAGTATATTTCAAAGTTGTGGGCCATAGTCTGTATTATACCAAGACTAATCTTTTGTTCATTTATATATTCATTCATTCTTTCATTGACCACTTACTAAGCAATCACTGGATGTTGGGCATTGTGCTGGGTGCTGAGCTAGCGCAATGCTTGGGTTCAGGTCTCAGGATTGAAAGCAGGAATGTGAGAGGTGCACTGGAGTGATCATACGCTTTGGAACTGGGTTGACTAGGTTCAAGAACTGCTTAAGCTAGTTAGCTGAGCTGTTTGGAATAAGACACTTCACCTCTGTGGGTCTTAGTTTTGTTACCTGGAAAAGAGGTCAGCAAACCTATCCTGCAGAATACATGGAGTTTTATGCAAAACTTTAGGTAAAATGGTTGGTACTGTGTATGTCATATGGATCCTGGAAACATCATAGTTAATCTTATTATTATGGTAGTATTTAAGTAATTTAAGTAAGCAACTTGAAATATCAGTGAATGGATGGCATTTTTAATGGCTCAAATTGAGTAGAACAGGTCTTAATAAAGTAGTTTTATTTGCATGTGTGTGAGCACGGCACAATCAAAGTAAGTTTTAATGGACTTAGCCATGTTATCAGAATATAAGGACTAGTGCATCTGAAAACCCTGAGGTGTAATCTGGAATTAGTATTCAGAAGAACATCCTTAAAAGTAAGACAGTTTTTAGTCTAGGAACTATCAGACCAGGCTCTAAACATAAAATGCCACAGTATCTCTTTCATTGTACATGATCCACATTTTTATTTCTATTTAAAATATCCCCACATCCTCTCTCTATATATTTGATTATGAGAAGATACAAGCTGTTACATAGTCCTATAACAGCAAAAGGAGAGGTAAAATATAGAGCACATCGATGCTTTGCTTTTCCATGGAAATACTAGCCTTTTATAGTAATTTAATCAGATAATTTCAGTTTATGTTACTTTGTGTTCCCTCCTGTTTACTTTTCTAATAACTACAATTATTCTCAGAACTGACATTACATTTCTCCCCTAGAATAGATGTGCCGAAATTGAAAAAATCCAATTGAATAAGAGAATGTAACGAGAAAATGTAATCCATTGTTATTAAAAAAGGCAGCTTACCTTTATCTGGGTGTTAAACAGTACAAATCCACGAGAGCCAGTGAATGTTTTGAAGTCAAAACGAAGGGCATTACCAAGGCTGAAGTGGATTTGTCACAGAATTATATGTATTACCTCGGAAATAGGTTATTATATCTAGGAGGGGCAGGGGGAAATATGAAGGAATGAGAGAAAGACCATTTTTATTTTCTTCATATATTTTCACCTGGGTGAAATTGTTCTGATGTAGATTTTTATGCAGAATTTATTTAAGCTAAAGAAAATCCAGAACAGTTTAAAAGATCTTTGCACCTAGTTTATTAAATAGGATATGTTGTCTAGAAGAAAGCTTCAGATGAAGATGTCTTTGACTATTAAGAGCTCTCATAATAGCAATGTGAAGAATACCAGCAAAGACACCCGTTACGATGGAGGATGGCATCTGTTTTGACTGGTAACCCATACACTTAGCCCACAGGATTCACGTTCAGTTTAGTGCTGTTGGGTGTCTTTAAAGTATTTTTGAGCCATGCCTTTCTTGTTCAAAGATGTGACCACTTATATGTAATTTAAAAGTTTTTCACAGTGGTAGCAACAAATCAACATTATTTTAAGCATGAATTTGTAAATAAAGCCTTAAAATGTACAGTTTCATATGTGGTTGTAGTGCTCTTGAATTTATTTACAATGAGAATAACAAAAAAGCCGCGAGAAGCAGTACTTCACTGGAAAATAGCACTTGAATATGATAGTAACCATAGTGTGGTTTGGGATAAAGTTACCTGAGTAGTTGAAACAATTTCATCATCATGTGATTTCACCTATGTATTAGACCCTACAACTCAGATTTTATGGACTGACTTACAGTGTTGTGCCAGTGTTTAAATTACATGCTTTACAGAATCAAATTCAGATGTGTTTCTGCATGTCATGGAAAGTGGTAACCATACCTGCAATGTGGCTTTAGGTAAATAGTGTTTCAGAAAGAAGAATTGTATATGCCTTCATATGAGGTGACCCAGAGGAAGCTTGATTCATCTTGGTAGTTGTTTTTCTTAATACTTGCTCATTCTATATCCTCCTATCATTTCTTGTTTTATACGCATAAGAAAAACATTTTGTTTACCTTTCTGCTCACTCTTCTGTATGTCTCTTTCCTGGCATTCAGGACAAAAACAGGACGCACTCATGATCCCATGTTGCTTTGATTATAAGGAAGTGTTAGTATTTTTTAATCTTTCAGCCTCTGGAACACAATGTATGTAATGGCACTGCTGCCATAGAATTTGAGCAGTTAAGACCGAGTAACGTGGCTCCTGTAGAAATTTCCTGTCATGCTTCCCTGTTGACAGAAGTTAGGGTCAGCAGAGCAGGCATAGAGTGTTCAGGAGCTTTGGAATTGATGCGTTACGGGGTCCCTGAACCAAGGAAGGAGATGGCTGAGCCAGAGAAAGATAATAATAGGTGCTGTTAGTTTTTCACCCTAAATAGGAATCCAGCACTATACTGCACACGCAATACGCTAACAGTAATAGTGGAAGGCAGACGTTATCTTCATAATTTCATATTTGAAGAAACTAGACTTCATGGAATTCTAGTGACTTGCCCTATTCTACGCAAATAGTGGCAGAGCTAAGATTCAAATGCAGGTTTGACTCCGTGGTACAAGCAGAGGTGGGAAAATGTTCAGGTAGAATGAGAACGTGCAGAAGAGTGAGTAGGAGAAGAGATACTGTGATGTGAATGACAAATCCAGATGATAAATGAATTAACTGCGCAGGTTGGCAGTGGCAGGGTAGTCTCAAAGGCTAATGGCAGGAAATCAGGTGTCTCAAATTTATTGGTACTCCAGGACCTGCTGGAGCACTTGTATGGTAGAGTGCAGATGGGTCCTGCTGCCACCTGGAAAGTCATGCTCACAGGACTTTAGGGGGCATTGCCTGCATGTGAATAGGTTGGATGAATCTGAGGATTATTTTGTCTTACAGGAATATTCAGATATAAATGACTCACAAAATAACACATGACTACAATTTCATTATACAAATTTAAACCAAAAAACTAACATAGAATAAAAGTGAGTTTTTGTTATTTGCTCCCTCACAGAGGGGTAATTATTTTTAACAATATTATGTGAGATATATAATATAATTAATTTTTGAGCATATGTCATGTATGCTGCTGCTAAGTCACTTCACTCATGTCCGACTCTGTGCGACCCCATAGACGGCAGCCCACCAGGCTCCCGCATCCCTGGGATTCTCCAGGCAAGAACACTGGAGTGGGTTGCCATTTCCTTCTCCAATGCATGAAAGTGAAAAGTGAAAGTGAAGTCGCTCAGTCGTGTCCGACTCCCAGCGACCCCATGGACTGCAGCCTACCAGGCTCCCCCGTCCATGGGATTTTCCAGGCAAGAGTACTGGAGTGAGGTGCCATTGCCTTCTCCATGTCATGTATAGTTATTACTTTTTTGTTAATATTATAAGGGTCTTATTCTAAACAGTGTTTTCAGCTTGATTTTTCATTTGTCAGTCTATCATTGAGATAGTGACAAGACTTTATCTATCATATTCTTTTCAAGTGCTAAGTATGTACCAAATGGGTACTAGCAATCATCTGAACTATTCCCTTATAGCCAGATGCTTAGAGTGTTTTCACGTTTTCACCCCTGTAATTAATAAAAATAATATTATTACAGAAATTTGCACACGTGGAAATATATCTGAAGAATATGTATTTAGAAGGAATGGCTGGGTTAAAATGTGTTTGCACATTAAATTTTATTGTTGTTTAGCTGCTAAGTCGTGTTCTACTTCTTTGTGGCCCCATGGACTGTAACCTGCCAGGCTCCTCTATCCATGGGATTTCCCAAGCAAGACTGGAGTGGGTTGCTATTTCCTTTTGCAGGGGATCTTCTCAACCCAGGGACCGAACCTGCATCGGCGGACGGGTTCTTTATCACTAATCCACCAAGGGAGCCCTTAAACATTTTATTAAGTACTGCCAAATTGAATTCCTCAAATTCTTTACTGTTCTACCCTACAGCATTAAGATATATGAGTATTTATTTTCCCACACCTTCACTAACATTGAATTAAACTTTTATCAAGGTGATGGGTAAAAATTATATATTCACATGGTTTAGTTAGGCTTCCCAAGTGGCTCAGTGGTAAAGAATCTGCCTGCCAGAGTAGGAGACACGAGATGAGGGTTTGATCCCTGGGTCAGGAAGATCACCTGAAGTAGAAAATAGAAACCTCTCCAGTATTCTTGCCTGGAAAATTCCATGGACAGAGGAGCCTGGTGGGCCACAGTCTGTGGGGTCACAAAGAGTTGGACATGACTGAGCATGTCATATGCATGCATGATTTAGTTGCTGAATGTTTGGTGAGAAATGATCAAATAAATACATCTGTGCCTATGTTATTTATCTTTAACCTGGCTTTCCAATCAATATATTTAAAAAGTCATTTCTCTAAAGAAGACATACAGATGGCTAACAAACACATGAAAAAATGCTCAATATCATTCATTATCAGAGAAATGCAAATCAAAACCACACTGAGGTACCATCTCATGCTGGTCAGAATGGCTGCCATCAAGAAGTCTACAAACAATAAATGTTGGAGAGGGTGTGGTGGAGAAAGGGAACCCTCTTACACTGTTGGTGGGAGTGTAAACTAGTACAGTCACTATGGAGAACAGTGTGGAGATTCCTTAAAAAACTGGAAATAGAACTGCCATATGACCCAGCAGTCCCACTGCTGGGCGTACACATTGAGGAAACCAGAATTGAAAGAGACACATGTACCCCAATGTTCATTACAGCACTGTTTACAATAGCTAGGACATAAAAGCAACCTAGATGTCCATTGGCAGATGAATGGATAAGAAAGCTGTGGTGCATATACACAATGGAATATCACTCAGCTATAAAAAAAGAATGCATTTGAGTTAGTTCTAATGAGGTGGGTGAAACTGGAGCCTATTATATACAGTGAAGTAAGCCAGAAAGAGAAACACCAATACAGTGTATTAATGCTTATATATGAAATTTAGAATGATAGTAATGACAACCCTATATGGGAGACAGCAAAAGAGACACAGATGTAAAGAACAGACTTTTAGACTATGTGGAAGAAGGCGAGGTTGGGATGATATGAAAGGATATCATTGAAACATGTATATTACCATATGTAAAATAGATGATCAGTGCAAGTTTGATGCATGAAGCAGGGCACTCAAAGCTGGTGCACTGGGACAACCCAGGGGGATGGGGTGGGGAGGGAGGTGGGAGGGAGGGTCAGGATCGTGGGACATATTTATACCCATGGCTGATTCATGTCAATGTATGGCAGAAACCACCACAATATTGTAAAGTAATTAGCCTCCAATTAAAATAAATTAAAAAAAATCAGCTCAAGGTTACGTCATTAAATTTGCTTGTACTGATCTGCTTCAGATAGCTGATGAATTACATTTAGCCATGGGTACAGTTTATAAAATTTTATCCAGACTACTACTAGGGATTAAATGATGTAATATTTCAAACTTTTCTTTTTAGAGTGAATTATAATTTCTCTGTTAGATGATTCACGGTTAAATAAGGGATAACTGCATAATGCACATGTCAGAGGTGATATTTGTTTCTATTGTGATATCATAAAAAAAAAATAAATAAACATGTGGTCTTTGTACCTCGTTCCTGGCACAGAGCTCTGAAAAATCCTTAGAATTTACTGTCCTCTGTATGCTAATGCGGAGAAGGCAATGGCACCCCACTCCAGTACTTTTGCCTGGAAAATCCCATGGACGGAGGAGCCTGATAGGCTGCAGTCCATGGGGTCACTAGAGTCAGACACGACTGAGCGACTCCACTTTCACTCTTCACTTTCATGCATTGGAGAAGGAAATGGCAACCCACTCCAGTGTTCTTGCCTGAAGAATCCCAGAGACAGCGGGGCCTGGTGGGCTGCCATCTATGGGGTCGCACAGAGTCGGACACGACTGAAGCGACTTAGCAGCAGCAGTATGCTAATGAGATGCTACATGGGGGTGGGGCTAGATAGCTTCAGGATGGAGGCCGGTCACCAGAAACACTAATCTTGGAATTAGAGGATTAGTCCTTCCTCCCAACCTTCAGGGAGAGGAGAGGGGTTGGAGATCGAGTTTAGTTACCAATGGCCAATTGATTTAATTAACTGTGTCCATCTAATGAAACCTCCATACAAATCTCTAAATAATGGGATTTGGGGAGCTTCTGCATTAATGAATACGTCCACATTTGAGAGTATAGAAAGAAGAAAAGGGGGGAAAATAGATGAAAATAGGTAGAATTGGTATGTTCAATGGGGAGAGTTGGTAAATTCATAGTGAATTCCATAAAGGAATATATGACCCTATAAAGCCTATTTGTATCTTGTAGGTTCTTCAAAATGATCTGAATAAGATTTTTAAACCTTCGAATACACTTGCAACTTTAATCAGCTTTCTGACTTTTTAAATAGAAATTACACAACATAAATGTGTAAGTTTGAACATTATCAGCATTAATGATGTTATTAACCCTTTACATTTGGAAAGCATATTATAGTTTACAGAGTACTTTGCCATACTCATTTTTATTTCATCTTTCTCATCACTCAGCCAGGCACAGCAGATATATAGAAAACAGAAACTTTGAGATGTTATGTGACTTAACCAGAGTCATGAAAGATGTATTTGGTGACCCTGGGGATAGAATATTTATCTTTTTATTTTCAATCTAATGCCTCTTCCCTTTACATGGATGTCTTTCTGAAAGCATTCATAAACCTATTATGTGCAAAATAATGTTAGATTCTGGGGATGCTAAGAGATACAAGTTAGCCCACCATCATCGTGCAACAAGTCAGAGCCAGTAACAGAATGCAGTAAACCAGGGTTCCTCCAGCATCCTAGGCTGGAGTCCAAAAGGAGATCACTTTTAGTAATAATCATCTTTTATTTTTTTTTAAGTTTATTTATTTGTTTTTATTTTTTGGTGGTGGTGAGTCTTCGTTGCTGCATGCTGGCTTTCTCTAGTTGCAGAGAGAGAGGGCTACTCATCATTGTGGTGCAGAGGCTTCTCTTCGCTGTGGCCTCTCTCTTGTTGTGAAGCACGGACTGCAGGTGTTTGGATTTCAGTAGTTGCAGTGCGTGGGCTCAGTAGTTGTGGCTCTCAGGCTCTGGAGAACGGGCTCAGTAGTTGTGGCTCTCAGGCTCTGGAGAACGGGCTCAGTAGTTGTGGCTCTCAGGCTCTGGAGAACGGGCTCAGTAGTTGTGGCCCATGGGCTCAGTTGCTCTGCAGCACGTGGGATCTTCCTGGACCAGGGATGGAACTGGTGTACCTTGCATTGTAAGGCGGATTCTTAACCACTGGACCATCAGGGAAGCCCCTGAAAATTGTTATTTCACTTGTTCCTTTTCTTGTCTAGTAATTTTGATCATAGTCACCAGCAGCTCCTCCACCATTGGTTATTGCTGAAAATTCCCAAATGGTGTCCCCCACGAGCACCCCGAACCATCTAATCAACCACTAAGAATTACTTTTTCCTCAAAACCCCAATTTCTGTTTCTGAACTACGCTTATGCCTATTTTATCTTTTTTTTAGGTAGACATGTATTTTCTTCAGAGTCCTCTAAGTCTCTTATATAAGTGTATTTCTGTTGGGATTGCTGAGGTATATTTAAATATGTTTTAATTCATACTGGTGGAAGAAGAAAAAGACAGTGATTTTCACTTGAAGAAAAGGTAAAAAGATAAAATGTATTGAAAAATGCCATATGGCAAATGTCAGTCTCCTGATTATACCTGTCAGGATTATTTCAGCTTCAAGTGATCATAAGCTGAATTAGGAAAAATGAGATTTATTGACTCACATAATTGAAAAGATGAGGGATAGTACTAGTTTCAAGTATCACTGAGGCCAGGGATTCAATCAATGTCATCGTTCTCAGTCTTCCTGCATTTTTTTTTCTTTTGCTGTTTTATAATTCATTTCTATTGGTTCAATTTTTAGACAGATAATTTTCACATCATAGCAATCTGATGGGAAAGGAACTTTAAACTTAAATGCTTACAGCTCCATGTCAGTTGCATAGGACTGGAATAGCAAAATTGGAGACCTGAGTCATCTCAGACATACAATTAATCTCTCCTCAAAACATTTGGCAAAATTTAAGCCTATGTAAAGCAAAAGACTAAAGAATCAGGATTTCTAACCCTGAGACTTCTTAAAAGCAGAGCAGAAATGATAGCAAACTCTTAGTGACAACAAGAGAAAGAGAAAATTGGAAATAAGTGTATTTGAAAGGAAAATTTCTGAGTATGTTCTAGAACTGATTAAAAAAAAAACACAAAAACACAGACTTGAAAATCTCAGCAAATCTCAAGGAAGATAAATACAGAAATAAACAGAGAAATAGAAGCCCACCAGAACAGTGTCACAGTCTTACATCTGTATATATAACATAGTTTTATGACATTCAGTTCAGTTCAGTTGGTTCAGTTGCTCAGTTGTGTCCGACTCTTTGCGACCCCATGAATCACAGCACGCCAGGCCTCCCTGTCTATCACCAACTCCCAGAGTTCACTCAGACTCATGTCCATCGAGTCGGTGATGCCATCCAGCCATCTCATCCTCTGTCGTCCCCTTCTCCTCCTGCCCCCAATTCCTCCCAGCATCAGGGCCTTTTCAAATGAGTCAGCTCTTCGCATGAGGTGGCCATAGTATTGGAGTTTCAGCCTCAGCGTCAGTCCTTCCAATGAACACCCAGGACTGATCTCCTTTATGATGGACTGGTTGGACCTCCTAGCAGTCCAAGGGACTCTCAAGAGCATCACTTCAAGAGCATCAGTTGAGAACATCAATTCTTCGGCACTTAGCTTTCTTCATAGTCCACCTCTTACATCCATACATGACCATTGGAAAAACCATAACCTTGACTAGACGGACCTTTGTTGGCAAAGTAATACCTCTGCTTTTGAATATGCTATCTAGGTTGGTCATAACTTTCCTTCCAAGGAGTAAGCCTTTTTTAATTTCATGGCTGCAGTCACCATCTGCAGTGATTTTGAAGCCCCCCAAAATAAAGTCTGACACTGTTTCCACTGTTTCCCCATCGATTTCCCATGAAGTGATGGGACCAGATGCCATGATCTTCGTTTTCTGAATGTTGAACTTTAAGCCAACTTTTTCACTCTCCTGTTTCACTTTCATCAAGAGGCTCATTAGTTCCTCTTCACTTTCTGCCATAAGGGTGGTGTCATCTGCATATCTGAGGTTATCGATATTTCTCCCAGCAATCTTGATTCCAGCTTGTGCTTCTTCCAGCCCAGTGTTTCTCATGCTGTACTCTGCATAGAAGTTAAATAAGCAGAGTGACAATATACAGCCTTGATGGACTCCTTTTTCTATTTGGAACCAGTCTGTTGTTCCATGTCCAGTTCTAACTGTAGCTTCCTGACCTGCATATAGGTTTCTCAAGAGGCAGGTCAGGTGGTCTGGTATTCCCATCTCTTTCAGAATTTTCCACAATTTATTGCGATCCACACAGTCAAAGGCTTTGGCATAGTCAATAAAGCAGACATAGATGTTTTTTATGGAACTCTCTTGCTTTTTCCATGATCCAACAGATGTTGGCAATTTGATCTCTGGTTCCTCTGCCTTTTCTAAAACCAGCTTGAACATCAGGAAGTTCACAGTTCGCATATTGCTGAAGCCTGGCTTGGAGAATTTTGAGCATCACTTTACTAGCCTATGAGATGAGTGCAATTGTGCGGTAGTTTGAGCATTCTTTGGCATTGCCTTTCTTTGAGATTGGAATGAAAACTTACCTCTTCCAGTCCTGTGGGCACTGATGAGTTTTCCAAATTTGCTGGCATATTGAGTGCAGCACTTTCACAGCATCATCTTTCAAGATTCGAAATAGCTCAACTGGAATTCCATCACCTCCACTAGCTTTGTTTGTAGTGATGCTTTCTAAGGCCCACTTGACTTTACATTCCAAAATATCTGGCTCTAGGTGAGTGATCACACCATCATGATTATCTTGGTCGTGAAGATCTTTTTTGTGCAGTTCTTCTGTGTATTCTTGCTACCTCTTCGTAATATCTTCTACTTCTGTTAGGTCCATACCATTTCTGTCCTTTATTGAGCCCATCTTTGCATGAAATGTTCCTTTGATATCTCTAATTTTCTTGAAGAGATCTCTGCTGCTGCTGCTAATTTGCTTCAGTCGTGTCCAACTCTGTGCGACCCCATAGATGGCAGCCCACCAGGCTCCCCCGTCCCTGGGATTCTCCAGGCAAGAACACTGGAGTGGGTTGTCATTTCCTTCTCCAATGCATGAAAGTCAAAAGTGAAGGTGAAGTTGTTCAGTCGTGTCCGACTCTTTGTGACCCCATGGACTGCAGCCTACCAGGCTCCTCCATCCATGGGATTTTCCAGGCAAGAGTACTGGAGTGGGGTGCCATTGCCTTCTCTGGAAGAGATCTCTAGCCTTTCCCATTCTGTTGTTTTCCTCTATTTCTTTGCATTGATCGCTGAGGAAGACTTTCTTTTCTCTCCTTGCTATTCTTTGGAACTCTGCATTCAGATGGGTATATCTTTCCTTTTCTCCTTTGCTTTTCACTTCTCTTCTTTTCATAGCTATTTGTAAGGCCTCCTCAGACAGCCATTTTGCTTTTTTGCATTTCGTTTCCATAGAGATGATCTTGATCCCTGTCTCTTGTACAATGTCATGAACCTCCGTCCATAGTTCATCAGGCACTCTGTCTATCAGATCTAGTCCCTTAAATCTACTTCTCACTTCTACTGTATAATCATAAGGGATTTGATTTAGGTCATACCTGAATGGTCTAGTGGTTTTCCCTACTTTCTTCAATTTCAGTCTGAATTTGGCAATAAGGAGGTCATGATCTGAGACACAGTCAGCTCCCGGTCTTGTTTTTGCTGACTGTATAGACCTTGTCCATCTTTGGCTGCAAGGAATATAAGCAATCTGATTTCAGTGTTGACCATCTGGTGATGTCCATGTGTAGAGTCTTCTCTTGTGCTGTTGGAAGAGGGTGCTTGCTATGACCAGTGCGTTCTCTTGGCAAAACTCTATTAGCCTTTGCCCTGCTTCATTCCGTATACCAAGGCCAAATTTGCCATATTACTCCAGGTGTTTCTTGACTTCCTGCTTCTGAATTCCAGTCCTCTATAATGAAAAGGACATCTTTTTGGGGTGTTAGTTCTAAAAGGTCTTGTAGGTCTTCATAGAACCGTTCAACTTCAACTTCTTCAGCATTACTGGTCTGGGCATAGACTTGGATCACCGTGATATTGAATGCTTTGCCTTGGAAACGAACAGAGATCATTCTGTTGTTTTTGAGATTTGCATCCAAGTACTGCATTTCGGACTCTTGTTGACCATTATGGCCTACTCCATTTCTTCTAAGGGATTCCTGCCCACAGTAGTAGATATAATGGTCATCAGAGTTAAATTCACCCATTCCAGTCCATTTTAGTTCGCTGATTCCTAGAATGTCAGACGTTTACTCTTGCCATCTCCTGTTTGACTGCTTCCAAATTTGCCTTGATTCATGGACCTGACATTCCAGGTTCTTATGCAATATTGCTCTTTACAGCATCGGACCTTGCTTCTATCACCAGTCACATCCACAACTGGGTATTGTTTTTGCTTTGGCTCCATCGCTTCATTCTTTTTGGAGTTATTTCTTCACTGATCTCCAGTAGCATATTGGACACCTACCGACCTGGGGAGTTCCTCTTTCAATATTCTGTCATTTTGCTTTTTCATACTGCTCATGGGGTTCTCAAGGCAAGAGTACTGAAGTGGTTTGCCATTCCCTTCTCCAGCGGACCACATTCTGTCAGACCTCTCCACCATGACCCGTCCATCTTGGGTGGCCCCACATGTCATGACTTAGTTTCATTGAGTTAGACAAGGCTGTGGTCCCTGTGATCAGGATTTCAAAGGATTGAAATAATTCAGAATATATTTTCTAAAAGTTAATCAAATTAATAATATAAAGGCAAAAAAGCCCCACAGTTGTCTTTGAAATACTTATAAAAGTTTGTGGGTCAGGAAAGAAATCATAATACATTTAAAAAAGTATTCCAAATTAAATGATGAAAACATGGCAGATCACAATTTATGAAATGCAGTTAAAACATAGCTTAGAAATTTAGAGCATTAAAAACATACAGTAGAAAATAAGAAAAGCTGAATACCAATGTTTTAATGCTTTCATGTCAATCAGGAAAAATTACAACCAATCTATAATAATTGACCAGAAATACAAAAACTAATAAAATAACCAAAATAAATGAAGGAGAAAGTAAACTTAAAATCAACAGTCAAAATTCAATGCTTTCAAAATATTAACACAGTTGAAAAGCTCTTTGTATGACTAATGAAGAAAAAGAACACAAATTATATATAACACAAATTACCAATATTAATAATGAAAAAGGCAATATTATTATAGACATTAAAGGCTTAAAAAGGTAATAAGAGGACATTATGAACAACTTTGTGTTAATAACTTTGATAGTTGTTATGACATGAAATGATAAATTCCTCTAAAAACACAACCAAAATTGACAGAAGAAAAAGAAAATATAAAATGCCTAAAATCTTAATGAGTCAATTGCCTTTAGTGTAGTATGCTGCTGCTGCTGCTGCTGCTAAGTCGCTTCAGTCGTGTCCAACTCTGTGCGACCCCATAGACGGCAGCCCACCAGGCTTCACCATCCCTGGAATTCTCCTGGCAAGAACACTGGAGTGGGTTGCCATTTCCTTCTCCAGTGCATAAAAGTGAAAAGTGAAAAGTGAAAGTGAAGTTGCTCGGTCGTGTCCGACTCCTAGTGACCCCATGGACTGCAGCCTACCAGGCTCCTCAGACCATGGGATTTTCCAGGCAAGAGTACTGGAGTGGGTTGCTGTTGCCTTCTCTGAGTGTAGCATGCTAGATAACTTTATTGTTTATTATTTTTGTATAGCCTTTTGCTAATCCTCAAGCATTTTTTTCCTTTTCTATATCTGCTCATTCTTCATTGATTTTAGGCTTCTCACCTCAGATTTTTGTAATGAAATCCTTAATATTTAATTTTTTCTACTTTAGACTTCTTCCTGACTCGATATTTCCCAAATATTTATGGCTTCAGTAATCTTTCCAAAAGCTATGACACACCTAGACAGCATATTGGAAAACAGAGACATCACTTCACCAACAGAGGTCTATATAGCCAAAGTTATGGATTTTCCAGTAGTTGAGTATGGTTATGAGAGTTCCACCATAAAGAAGGCTGAGCACTGAAGTATTAATGCTTTTGAACCATGGTGTTGGAGAAGACTCTTGAGAGTCCCTTGGATTGCAAGGAAATCAAACCAGTCAATCCTAAAGGAAATCAACCCTAAATATTCATGGAAGAACTGATGCTGAAGCTGAAACTCCAATACTTTGGCCACCTGATGTGAAGAGCTGACTCACTGTAAAGACTCTGAAGCTGGGAAAGATTGAGGACAGGAGGAGAAGGGGGTGACAGGAAGAGATGGTTGGATGGTACATCAACTCAATGGATGTGAGTTTGAGCAAACTCTGGGAGACAGTGAAGGACAGGGAAGCCTAGCATGCTACAGTCCATGGGGTCACAGAGTCAGACATAACTGAGCAATGCAACAACAACAAAATCTTTCCAAAGCATGATTTTCATATTGGGCTACTTAGAGCTTCCCAGATGGCTCAGTGATAAAGAATCTGCCTGCAATGCAGGAGATGTGGATTTGATCCCTGGATCGAGAAGATCCCCTGAGGAAATAAATGGCAACCCACACCAATATTCTTGCCTGGGAAATCCCATTGACAGAGGAGCATGGTAGGCTACAATGGGGTCACAAAAGAGTCAGACATGACTTAGCAACTCAAACAACAGCACAGTCCCTAAACAGTTCTTGAACTTTTAAACTTTAAATGTTTGTTTAAACCATTTCCTTTCCTTTTTATGCATGGTGGTTCTTAATTTTGGTCCTCAAATCGGCAGTAACAGCATCACCTGGAAACTTGCTAACAACCTCCCAAACCTCATCCCAGATTTACTGGATCAAGAATTCTGAGAGTGGGAATTTCTGAGTGAAATTTTTTAAATAAAATCTCCAGGAGATTCCAGTTGATCCTTATAGATACTGTAATTTAAGAAATATTCCCTGATGTATAGGGAAAAAAAATCTACCTTTTAAGCTTTTACTAATCGGAGAAGGCAATGGCACCCCACTCCAGTACTCTTGCCCTGGTAGGCTGAAGTCCATGGGGTTGCTGAGGGTCGGACACGACTGAGCGACTTCACTTTCACTTTTCACTTTCATGCATTGGAGAAGGAAATGGCAACCCACTCCAGTGTTCTAGCCTGGAGAATCCCAGGGACGGGGGAGCCTAATGGGCTCCCGTCTATGGGGTCGCACGGAGTCGGATACGACTGAAGCAACTTGGCCGCGGCCACAGCAGATGATCTAAGTAGGCACTTTCTTCTTTTTAAAATATGTTTATGAATTATCATGGAATTTACTACTGCTTTGACTGACTTACTAATCAGTCTTTCATATATACATCTTATCTTACTAATGGATTGTATGTTGGGCAAGATAAGGAAATATATACCCTAATACAATTATTTACACATGGCATATTCTCCATTATGTAAATTAACCAGAATATGCAGTTGTATGTTTTTCATTGTGGCTGTAACAGATTACCACAGATTTTAACAGTTTTATTTTAAAAATTAAAGTAACACTCATTGGTTTATAACATTATATGTTTCATTTGTACAACATTACAGTTTGACTTATGTATACACTGCAGCATGTTCACCACCAAAAGTTTAGTTTCTATCTGTCACCATACTCTTGACTCCCTTCATCTATTTCACATTTCATCCGTCCTCCTTTTCCTTTCATAGCCACTACTCTGTTCTCTATATCTGTGTTTGTTTTTAAATTTGGCTTGTTTGTTTATTTAATATTGCACACATGAGTCTACACACATGAGTCATATGGCATTTGTCATATTTTACTTAACATAATACCCTCAAGTTTCAGTCATGTTGCAACTGGAAATATTTTATCTTTCTATGGCTAAGTAGTATTCCACTGGGCTTCCCTGGTGGCTGAGATGATAAAGAATCTGCATGTAGTGTGGGAGACCTGGGTTTGATCCCTGGGTGGGGAAGATCCTCTGGAGAAGGGAATGGCTACCCACTTCAGTATTCTTGCTTGGAGAATCCCATGGACAGAGGAACCTGGCGGGCTACAGTCTATTGGGTCGCAAAGAGTTGGAAACAACTGAGCAACACACACACACACACACACACACACAGTATTCCATTCCACATCTTTATTCATTCATCTGTTGATGGCACTTAGGTTATTTCCATGTCTTTACTATTGTAAATAATGCTGCAATGAACATAGAAGTGAATACATTTTTTTCAAATTAGTATCTTTATATTCTTCAGGTACATTTCTAAAAGTAGAATACCTGGATCATATGATAGTTCTGTTTTTAACTTCTTGAGAAATTGCCATACTTTTTCCATAGTGGTACCAATTTACATTCTCGCCAGCAGTATACAAAGGTTCCCTTTTCTCTAATCTTCTCCAATACTTATTATTTTTTGTCTTTTTGATAGTAACCTTTCTAACAGGTGTGAGGTGATATATCATTATTGTTTTGATTTGCAGTTACCCAATAATTAGTGATGTTGAATATTTTTTATGTGCCTGTGGACATTATATATCATTTTGGGTGGAAATATCTATTCAGATTCTCTATTTTCTAATCAGATTTTTTTCCCTGTCATTGAGTTATATTAGTTCTTTATATATTTTGGATATTAACCCCTTGTCATATATATGATTTACAAGTATCTTCTTGTACTTGTAAGAATCTTTTATTTTTGTTGATGGTGTCCTTTGCTATGCACAAGCTTTTAAATTAGTAGTCCCATTTGTTTATTTTTGCTTTTGTTTCCCCTGCTTGAGGAACCACATCAAAAAATATATTGCTAAGATTGATGTCAAATAATGTCCTGCCTTTGTTTTCTTCTAGGTGTTTTATGGTTTTAAGTCTTGTATTCAAGTCTTTAATCCATTTGGAGTTGATTTTTGTGTATGATATAAGATAATGGTCTAATTTCATTCTATTGTATTTGACTGTCCAGTTTTTCCAACACCATTTACCGAAGAGACTTTTTTTCCTTTATTGTACATTCTTGGCGCCTTTGTGGTGATTTGCTAAGCTGCTAAGTCACTTCAGTCATGTCCGACCCTGTGTGACCCCATAGATGGCAGCCCAACAGGCTCCCCCATCCCTGGGCTTCTCCAGGCAAGAACACTGGAGTGGGTTGCCATTTCCTTCTCCAGTGCATGAAAGTGAAAAGTGAAAGTGAAGTTGCTCAGTTGTGTCTGACTCCTAGCGACCCCATGGATTGCAGCCTACTTTCTGAGCTCCCAGTTCTGTTCCATTGATTTATGTGCTTGCTCTTCTGCCACTGCCTTACTGTTTTGAGTACTGTAGCTTTGTACTATAATTTGAAATCAGGGAGTGTGATACCTCTAGCCTTTATCCCCTCTACAGATTCTTCTATGGGATCTTTGGGCTTTTTTGAGGTTCCATACAAATTTTAGGACTTTTTGTTTTATTTCTGTGATGATGTCATTGGGATTTTGATAGGGATTGCATTAAATCTGTAGAATGCTTTAGGTAATATGGACATTTTAACAATGTTAATTTCTTGCAATCCATAAACATAGAATATTTTTTTCTACTTCTTTGTGTCTTCAAATTGCTTTCAGTAGTGTCTTCTGGTTTTCAGTGTACAGGTCTTCTATCCACTTGGTTAATTTTATTCCTGGGTACTTTATTCTTTTTGATGTGATTGTAAGTGTGATTGTTTTCCTAATTTCACTTTTTGCTAGTTTATTGTTAGTGTATAGAAGGACAAGATTTTTTAATGTTAATTTTGTACCCTGACTTTTCTGTATTTACTATTTCTAATAGTTATTTTGTTGGAGTCTTTAGTGTTTTCAATATATAAAATCGTGCCACCCACAAATAGTGACAGTTTTGCTTCTTTCTTTCCAACTTGGATGCCTTTTATTCCTTCTTTTCTTGCCTAATTGCTCTGGTACTTCCAATAACGTGTTGAATAAGAGAGGTGGAAGTGGGCATCCTTATCTTGCTCCTGAGTTTAGAATGATAGCTGTGGGTTTTCACTTTTTTCATGTTGTGAGTTTGTTACCAAATTGAAGCGGATATAGTTATTTTCATTCTTACTTCCTCCTTTGACTTTATGCTAATGATTAAGTCCTTAGTAACATATTCTGATATAGCATTACAATTTTCTGATTCTTTCTATTTATCTCTTTAGAAGAGCTTCTTTCAGTATTTCTTGTAAAGTAGGTCTAGTGGTGATGTACTCTTGAAGCTTTTATATGTCTGGGAAAGCCTTTATTTCTCCTTATCTGAAAAAAAGTTTGCTGTATAGAATATTCTTGGCTGCAAGTTTTTATCTTTCAACACTTGAAATTTGTTATTCTGCTCTCTCCTGGCTTATAGAGTTTCTGCTGATGGCTTATAGCTTAACAAGGGCTCGTTTCAGAGAACTTTTATTTTTTTTTCCCTTGGCTACCTTTAAAATTCTTCCTCTGTCACTAACTTTTGACAGTTTTTAATTTAATGTGTCTTGGAGAAGATCTTTTTGCATTGAGAAAATTAACTGATCAGCTTCATGGACTTGTATATCCATTCCTTCCCCAGGTTTGAAAAGTTCTCAGCTATTATTTAAGTAAGCTCCCAGCTTCCTTCTCCCTTGATTAACCATTATCCTTATGTTGTCCTTTTAATGGAGTCAGATAGTTCTTATAGAGTTTTTTCATTAAAAAAAAAAAAAGTTCTCTGTTGTCTTCTACTTGAATCCTTTCTTTATTTCTATCTTTGAACTTGTTAATTCTCTATTCTATATGGCCTGCCCTATTTCCAGTGCTTTCTAATGCATTCTTCACCTCATTTATTGAGTTCTTCAGCTCCAGAATTTCTGTTTGGTTCTGTGATAGAGTGTCATTCTCTTTGGAGAAGAGAGTTTCCTTCTTATTGATTTCATTTCTGAGCTCAGTGAACTGCTTTTCTAAGCTCATTGAGTTTTCATCATAATTATTGTTCACTCACTCGGTCATGTCTGACTCTCTGTGACTCTATGGACTGCAGCATGCCAGGCTTTCCTGTACTTCACCAACTCCTGGAGCTGGCTCAAACTCATGTCCACTGAGTCAGTGATGCTGTCCAGCCATCTCATCCTCTGTCGTCCCCTTCTCCTCCTGCCTTCAATCTTTCCCAGCATCAGTGGCCAAAGTATTGGAGCTTCAGCATCAGTCCTGCCAATAAATATTCAGGATTGATTTCCTTTAGGATTGGTTTTATCTCCTTGCCATCTAAAGGACTCTCAAGAGTCTTCTCCTGCACCACAGTTCAAAAGCATAAATTCTTCAGCATTCAGCCTTCTTTATGACCCAACTCTCACATCTGTACATGACTCCTGGAAACATCATAGCCTTGACCATATGGAACTTTGTGGGCAAAGTGATGTCTCTGCTTTTTAATATACTGTCTAGGTTCTTCATAATAGCTACTTTGTATTCTTTATCAGTTTGATCACAATTCTTTGTGACTTTGTTTGGTTTCTGGAGAATTGTTATTTTCTTTTTGTGATGCTCTGTTACTATGGTTTTCATGGTGCTTGATGAGTTGTTCCTCTGTCAATGCATTAGAAGTAGCAAACATCTTTCTTTTGTAGGTAAAGCATTTTTTACTTGACTCAGTTCAATTCAACAGATTGGTAATTTGAAGCATTTATTTTGATTTTCAGTAGGTGGTGCTATAGCACAAGTTTATGGTTTCTTTTACCTGCGCTGCCTCTGTATTTGAGACTCCACAGTCTCCCTCCTCTACTGCCTCTGTCAGAGGTATCACTGGTAGCCACATCATCACTGCTTGTGTCCCTATGATTCACTAGTGCCTTGATGCTGCTGTTGTCATGCTGCTGTTGCTGGCATTACAGCTGGGGCATTGGAATGGAGGGTACCTCCTGTATTGGGGGTACCTGGGTCAGGAGCATTGCTTCCTTGGCAGGGGGAGAAGGAGGTTGAGTGGGGAAGCTGCGATAGTTTGTACCTCAACTGTGTATGGAGTTTTCAGGGTCTTGAGTGCTGCCTCTGCGGTCAGGGGGCTGGAGCTGTGGGCTCTGAGTGGCTAGAGGGACTGGGGTTGCAGGTCCTGCTGACACTGCTGCTTGGTTCTCTGTGGTTGTGGTCACTGCTGTGGCCAGAGGAAGCTGGTATCATGTGTATCATCTCTGCTGCTGCTACTGGGTCCCTGGGGCTTCAGGCTCAACCACTTTAGCTTGGAGGTTGCGATTGTGGTCTCTTCCCCTGGTTCCAGTCTCCCCTGTGGGTTTCAGTCTGCCCACCTACAGATGTACTGATGTATGGATTTCTCTGGTGTCCTGGTATGTCGGACAGAGGAACGTTTGTTGAGTTATGGATATATTACTGGCTGTAGATGGAAGACGAGAGACAAAGGGATTGTCTCATGCTGCCATGACACTGACATCATGCTGCCACACTTTGCAGCTTTAAATAACACAAATGTATCATTCCTTGGTTTCTGTACATCAGAAGTTCTAGTGGACCTGACTGGGTCCTCTGCTTAGGGTCTCACAAGGTTGAAATTAAAGCTTTGACTGGGCTGCATTTCTCACTGGAGGCTCTGGGGAAGAATCTTCTCCAGGCTCAATCAAGTTATTGGCTGAATTCAAATTTCCTTGTGGTTGTATGGCTAACATCCACATTTCCTTGTTAGCCATCAGCTAGGGCCAGTCTTTGCTCCTAGGGACTTCTTGTATTCTTTCCAATCCCTTCCATGAGGTTCCCTTTAACAATGGCCAGCTGACTCCCAATTATGTTTTAACTCTCTCTGATTTCTGCAGTATCTCCCTGACTGTAGCAAGAGAAGTCCTCTACTTTTAATGACTTGTGATAAGATTGGGCCCACCTGGAAGATCCATGATAATCTCTTTTAAGGTCCATGATTTTAATTACATTTGAAAATCTTCTTTTGCCATACAAATCGTCATATTGACAGATTCCAGGAGTTAGAACGTGGACATGTGTTGGGGAGCCATTCAGCTTACTGCATCAGTTGACTTAATGACTATATGCACAGCACTGTGATTCAGTCGAAAATGATAAATCCTGTTTTGCATGTGTAACCCATGCACAGTCAAAGCTAAGACAAATTATACCACTATGATTTTCACTAGTAGTCAGAAGCACATATTTGTACAAGTAGAAATGAGTAATATAGGCAAAAGAAAAGACAATTTCTAGAACTTTTAGCATTTTCAATATTTTTTTAAAGGCCCTAGCTTATACTCTAGTGAAAGTGGAGACTACATTTGTGTGTTTTAGTTGATACTATCTAGTAGTAGTTAAGTCACTCAGTTGTGTCGGACTCTTGCGACACCATGGACTGTAGCCCACCAGGCTCCTCTGTCCATGGGATTTTCCAGGCAAGAATATTGGAGTGGGTTGCCATTGCCTTCTCCAGGGGATCTTCCTGACCTAGGAATCGAACCCAGGTTTCCTGCATTGCAGGCAATTCTTTACCGATTGAGCTATAAGGGAAGCCCTGATACTACCTAGTATGGCTTCAAACACTGCTGGCAGTTTCTGAATAATGATGGCTTCCTGGATGAATCATAAGCTGGAATCGAGATTGCCAGGTGAAATACCAGCAACCTCAGATAATGCAGGTGATACAACCCTAATGTCAGAAAGCAACAAGGAACTAAAGAGCCTCTTTCTGAAGATGAAGAAAAAGAGTGAAAAGCCTGGCTTAAAACTCAATGTTCAAAAACTGAAGATCATAGCATCCACCACTTCATGGCAAATAGATGGAGAAACAATGGAAACAGTGACAGACTTCATTTTCTTGGGCTCCAAAATCACCATGCACAGTGACTGCAGCCAAAAAACTAAAAGATACTTGCTCCTTGGAAGAAAAGCTATGAAACACCAAGACAGTATATTAAAAAGCAGAGACATCGCTTTGCCGACAAAAGTCCATATAGTTAAAGCTATAGTGTTTCCAGTAGTCATGTACGGATGTGAAAGTTGCACCATAAAGAAGACTGAATGCTGAAGAATTGATGCTTTTGAACTGTGGTGCTGGAGAAGACTCTTGAGAGACCCTTGGACTGCAAGGAGATCAAACCAGTCACTCTTAAAGGAAATCAATCCTGTATATTCATTGGAAGGACTGATGCTGAAGCTGAAACTCCAGTACTTTGGCCACCTGATGCAAAGAGCCGACTCATTGGAAAAGACCCTGATGCTGGGGAAAATGGAAGGCGGGTGGAGAAGAGGGTGACAGAGAATGACATGGTTGGATGGCATCACTGACTCAATGGACATGAGTTTGAGCAAACTCTGGGAATCAATGGACAGGAAATCCTGGCGTGCTGCAGTCCATGGATATGCAAAGAGTTGGACGAGACTAGGGACTGAACAACCAGAGACTGCTGGCAGCGTTTGAAGCTACACTTGGCCAGGCCTTCCCCACTGGACATATCGAACAACTATTACTTTCTTAAGTCAGGTTGTCACAAACATATATGCCCAAATTGCTGAAAATCTAACTATTTTCAAGTGATGCTTTAACAGCTAGCAGGTGGAAACTTAAATAGATTAAGACATAAATGCTTTGTGTGGCAATGATGATGCAACAGTCGTGCTTGAAAAGCTTTAAAATCTCTAAAACAAACATAAGGTATTATTGCCATCAATAACAACAATTATGTTTTATGATTTTCTGTGTAAGCACTGTAATTTTATTTGTGTCTATAAATAAGAAGGGATAAAATGTACTATCAATATCTGTTTAATAGGACTTAATTATTTACTATGGGACTTTATATAGTATATTTAATAAAATTAATGAGATTCTGATTACTTGAGCCTGCCCCTCTCTTTAGCTGGAAAGTCTCTTTGATAAGAAGTAAAGCAAGATTGCCAGTTTTCTTATGAGAATTACAGGGTTTGAGGATTAGTCAACTGAGAATTGGTGAGGTCCTCCTCTAATTAATGTCTTCCCACCGATGTTTGCCCTAATCTTCCCTTTTATTACATTTATTACAATGCTTCAGTGGGATATCTGTGTGGCAAGGAAGATCTATTAAATAAGGTTACTGTCGGCTAGTGAAATAGCAATAAAGGTCCTAATTCTGTATTTGTTTCTTTGTTAATTCCTTTTAATTTAAAAAGTCACCTTGAGGGGAGTTCTTTTATAACAGAAAGAACAACGGGGCTGGAAGTGAGGAGATCCACAATCAGTACTGGCTTTGCAATTTTGGGCAGGTCATTGAATCTCTTGATCCTCAGTTTCCTAAATTATAAAATGCAATGTGTGGTCAAGATGGTCTGTAAAATCTCTTTGGGTGCGTGCATTTCAAGTTGCTTCAGTCATGTCCAACTCTTTGTGACTCTATGGACCAAGGCCCACCAGGCTCCTCTGTCCATGGGATTATCCAGGCAGGAATACTGGAGTGGGTTGCCATGCCCTCCTCCAGGGGATCTTCCCAACCCAGGGACTGAACCGAATCTCTTACATCTCCTGCTTGGCAGCCAGGTTCTCTATTGCTAGTGCTGCCTGGGAAGTCCCCCAAATTAAACAATTTGCTGATTTCAAGGAAACTTTTTCAGAAATTGATGAGCAGAAACATTTCAGAGTGTTATTTACTTCCCACTTAGATTTTGCAGTTCTCTTTCCTGGCTTTCCTCCTACCATTATTTTAATGCAGTAGCTATTTTGTAGCTCGTTGCTAGATTTAGGTTCATAAAATGGTACTTCATTGCATGTTCAAAACCTTCCAGAGCAAGTCTGAATTTCAAGGCTTCCTGAATCTTGATCTGATCCTAGCTTCCTTTCCCCCTTTATTCTCTTCAAAATTCTCCTTTCAGCACCACATTTCAGTCAGTCTGCCTGCTGTAACAGACTATGTTTATATTTTATCCTCCACATCTTTACTTATGTTATTCTATCTGCCTGATATCCTTCCTTTCTCAAAGCCACCCTCTGCTCTCCAATGTTCAAGCATATATTTTAACCCCGCCTACTGAAATTCTAGCTCAATCTTCAAGGTTAACTCAAGAGTTATTTCCTTTACACAGTCTTCTACAGTTACCCCAACTGGAAGCAATCTTTTCCCCTCTGAAATCCTACAGGACTTAATATATTTACGATTCAGTGATAAACATTTAGCACATGTTTACTTAATGTACACATTTTCTAGACACTGTCTTTGGCAATAGGGATAAAATAAAGAGGAGAAGTAGGCCTGACTTCTGTCCTAAGGAACTTTACAGTTTCATGAGTGAGATTGTTATCAATAACAATTATACAAATTGGGATAAATTGGATGACAGAAAAAGTTCTACTTCACTTTTATTTACCTTTTTACTGTTTGAATCTCAACCCCTAAATTGTCAACTTGAAAAAAAATAGTTTTTATAAACCTGTGACAATGTTAATTCATTTCTAAATACATATTTAGAAATTAAAGAAATGCTTGTCCTTTAGATTTGGGGCTATAAATTAAAAATGGTTTCTAAGATTGTCCTGGGTTTCTAAGATTGTTCCAGAGAATAACTGGGCATTTTTTTCTCTTTCCTGCTGTTTTCAAAGTTAAACAGAAGTTAGGTTAGATTAAACACAATAATAAAAATGACGGATTTAGTTTTGAACCTGGAAATTTATTTTGTCCACCCTCTTTTAAGTTTTGAAGTCTCTAAGTAACTTTTTATTGTCATATTTTGAAAAAGATGTTCATTTCCATTTTGTAAAGAGGTCATCATTTTTCTAATGTATGTATATGAAATACCATCCATGTATTTAGGATTGTGGAATGAGTTATAAATGGTCCAAAGTACTAACAGTTAGTTCAATAAACTTTTTTTTTTGAATCTCACAGTGTGATATTTGGCTTTGAGCATGTCAGACACAATTTGTACCATTTGAAGGTTACAGCTTTGGGAGAGGAGGCAGAAACAAATATTGATAATATCAAATTATTGGCTCCAAACATGGATATTTCATTGGTGGTTATAAATTTGTATAAATTCCAACAGTAAAGTTTTAAAATAGATAGAATTGAGCCACACAATGTGAAGATGATGAAAGTTTGAAGGAATGCTGTGGCCAGAGATTTATCTTGTTGTGTCAAGTCTCTGGTTATTAAGATAATTTAATTATTTATTTAGTAAAGGTAATGTTCTGATGCTAAAGCTGAAACTCCAGTACTTTGGCCACCCCATGCGAAGAGCTGACTCATTGGAAAAGACTCTGATGCTGGGAGGGATTGGGGGCAGGAGGAGAAGGGGACGACAGAGGATGAGATGGCTGGATGGCACCACCGACTTGATGGACGTGAGTCTGAGTGAACTCTGGGACTTGGTGATGGACAGGGAGGCCTGGCATGCTGCGATTCATGGGGTCGCAAAGAGTTGGACACGACTGAGCGACTGAACTGAACTGAACTGAAATGAATGTTAACATTATAGTGAAATACTTTGAGCTGAATACGTTCAACTTAATTTTTAGGAGATACCATCCATTGATTACTGTAATCACAGCCCTAAAAGTCTGACTTTGTAGGTTAACAATAGTATTCTATTACTGGAGAGGAAATTTATCAGAGTGGTTAAACTCTCAGTTCTACAGACAGGATTGGGCTAGTATTAAAATCAAGGCTTCACTGCTTTCTAGTAGTATGACAGGAAAAAAATAACCATGTTTCTCTAAATCTCAGTTTTCTTATTTATAAAATGGAGGTAATAGAGCTACCTCACAGTAAGTGCTAAAGAAATGTAGCTATAATTTATCTTATTTCAACCAAAATTTAATTCGAAAATGGAAGATCCTTATTGTGTGTGTAAAATACTTTCAATCTAATGCTGGAATAAAGACACCTTAATTTGATAAAGCGGAGAGAATTAAAAACCAGCTAAGAGTATTTGGCCAAAAGAATTATAGGTACCTGTTCTGAGTTTATACCTATACAGTCAAGTTACACACAAATACTTGTATTGCTCAAAGGAACATAAGATTTGAAGAAGATATGGATTTCTCAATGATAGGTTTTCGTTTGTTTGCTTAATTTTGCTTACCAGATCATCATGTGATGCTCTTGAAATGATACAGGATATATCTATAGAGCATCTTTTTAAGAAGATGTACCACAGTTCCAGAAGAAACTTTTAAATCTAGCGTTACAGGAAAACAGGCATAGGAAACCACATGGGCAAGAGAAAAAAGAGAAATAGATAAAAGACTAATAATATAATTAGCCTTTAGTCCAATAAATTTAGTTTATTATTTTTCTTCTGTAATGCACATTTTGTGGAAATCTCTCACAACTAAGTGGGAACAATATAATCTTTCCACCATTAATATTTTCTAGAATATTAAAATAATAAAATATAAATATGTTGCCAATAGATTCAGAAATCTAAAAATTAAGTTTATATCAGTCCCTGTTGAGGTTAAGCTATACAAATTATAGAAATAACACTAATTTTGACTAAATTCTATTTTGGTAAGGCTGAGTTTATTCAAATTAGGTTTTTTTTCTTTTTCTGCTTAATGAAGGGCAGAATATAGAGGCGTTAAAGTGAGCTTATAAAGAAAATAAAACATAAATATCATATCATTTGTTCTTAATTCTCAGCAATTTTAACTCACTGCCTGAAAGTGTGACCCATAAAATTAAAAATGTCATAACCCTGGGCTTTATATTCTTTACTTAAGTTTCTGATGATAAATGACTGTGGGCAAATTTCAGATGGAAACAAGTTCCAAATGGAGAGAGAGAGAGAGGGAGAGAGAGAAAGAGAGAGTGAGAGTGCAGGTGAGGGAGAGGAGGGGAGGAGGACAGAGGAGAGAAAAGGAGAATAAAGAAAAAAATGAGATAGTGAAGTGAAAGTCACTGAGTTATGTCTGCCTCTTTGCGACTCCATGGAATTCTCCAGGCCAGAATACTGGAGTGGGCAGAGGTTCCCTTCTCCAGGGTATCTTCCCAACCCAGAGATAGAACCCAGGTCTCCTGAATTGCAGGTGGATTCTTTACAAGCTGAGCCACGAGGGAAGCCCAAAATGAGATAAAACCCCTAATAAAGCAATCAGGAGACAATTTCAGATCTATTCTATATATCATGTCTGTTGTCTTGAGAAAACTAGGGAAAGTCTTATTTCCAAGACAGTCCAGAAGAGACATCTTATTTTGGGCGGACGTTATTTCCTTTTAAAGTGTAAACTTAGGTAAATCTCAAGGTGACTAGAGCCATATGAGAAACAAATTCTTTTAGTATCATACTCAGAAATGCTTGCAAGATTTCATTTATATGGAATCTTCAGATGTATGATGATAATCAGTTAAGTAATATGAAATTTTCATTGATTGAAGCATATTAAAAATGGTTAACTTTGAAGTTATTCATATACTGGTGAACAGATGTAGCAATATTGTCTTGATCATCCTCTGTTCAGGCTTGATTAAGCTAAGTGTAGACAGTGTCCTTTGATTGAATAATGTGGGTTGGTTTAGAATTCAAAGATTCTTAATTCAAAGTAATATAAGATGTAAAAAGGCTTTGATTTTCATGTCCCATAACTTTTCCTTCTATTGTAGTCTGTGTTGAAAATGAGAAAGTGGACTTCCTTGTGAAGTTTACAGGTTTCCACATTAAGGGACTACAGAATAACTTTTGTGAACATAGATAGGAAGCAACTTGGTTAGTAATTATATTCCCCAGCTTCCTATTTTTGGGGATAGCCAAATTTATGAAGAATGTATTGTTTAATCCTTATAACACATTTTGAAAACCTAAATCACACTGTTGCAACTAGGCAACTGTTGAAAAGTAAGTACTAGATTTATTAGCAGTTATTTTCACAAAGATTTCGTTTAATAATGTTGGTGTGCCCTCTGTAATTTATTTGATTAATAATATTTGATTTGAACCCAAATGATGACTTCTCACATATATGACAGAACTAATGAACTGTGAAGGAAGAAATGTTCAGATGGTCACCAATAACCACTGCTTTGTTAATCCTTTAAATAAACTAGAGCTCACAATGTGTCCCTTTGAAGTCATAAATAATGTATATTTTTCTTTTGACTTTTAATAAGCCAGTAGGGTTCATCTCACAGTCTCCAAACACATATATTTTATTATGGGCCTCTGCAGTTTACTTTAATTAGTGTGTCTGAGTGCTTTGGGAGACTTAGCCCTACTGAAAACAAACAGAGTCTTACCATCTATAAAACATTAGCTCCCTTCGGTTTATCCTGACACAGCGGGGGAGGCTCAGTGAGAAACACATGGTGTAAGTAAACACTCATAATTGCATTAGCATTCTCTGGTGGATTGGTAATTCAAGCTCTGTTCCATGATATTGTAAGAGCAGTTAGAACAGGTTTACCCGTCTTGTGGTCTGATTGGGGATTTCATCAAATTCCATGTGAACAGAACTTTAAGTGACAAATCTACTTGAAACAGAGTTGGAGAGAAGGAAGCATGCCATGAGATGGAAACCTAGTATAGGCAATATAATTTAATTTTATTTCTGATGTAGCTGTGAAGTTTTTCAGTTCCAGTTGCCATTTCTTTTCTCATTTTATTTAATATCAAAGTTGGTTTCAATCTGTGCTTTGGATACGGCCACTCTGTTGACTTTCTTATACAATACTGTATAAGACAACTGATGGATTGATTTAAAATTTACAGCTTTCAAGTATCTGTTTTGATATAATAACACTCAAACATACTTGCCAATAAAATAACCATGTTACTTATTGTTGAGGGAGTGAATGTATAATTAAAAAAACCAATTAATTGGTAGTTAAACTTGTATATTTTGTAGAGCAGAGCTATTTGTATGTATGAGCTAGGGTATACATTATCAATCTTATGTTTTTAATTTTAATCATCTAGCGATTGCTTAAAATAACACATGGCCAATATATATGGAAGGGTAACAGGAATGTAGAATATCCTCTAGTGGGATGAATCTGATGGACCTGGATGAAAAACTGAAGCTGCATCAATATTCACAAATGGTTTGGCCATTTGTATGACTTCAGTAGTGGAAAACTGTCCAGTTTACCTATTTTTAGATATCTTTCCACGTTTTGTGGGTTTTTTGTTTGTTTTACTGCTTTTGGATTTATTTCACTTCTGTTTACCTTTTGGCTAATTTTGGTGTTGTTAGTTTGCTTAGGGCATCTCTTTGGCACTTCAGATAAAAACAAATTACATTAATATTGTGATTGAAATGATCATTTAGTTCTATGTATATGCAGTCTATACAAGCGCTGTTCCTTAGAAATAAATGCAAGAAATATAATTTTACATTTTCTAGTGACCATATAAAGTGAAAAGAAACGTGAAATAACTTTTAGTAATATATTATTTAAACTGATACATGCAAAATATCATTTTAACATGTAATCAATATAAGAAATGTAAGGATATATTTTGCATTTTTTGTACTAAATCTTTGAAATCTACTGTGTATTTTGATCTTAAATACATCTCTCATTTTGGGATAGCTACATTTAAAATGCTCAGTAGCCAGATGTGGCCAGAGGTTACCCTATTGAAAGTACAAATTACACCTTTTCATGAAAAAAAAAAAAATCAATAGATGGTGAAAAGTTGATCTGTGTTGACATTTTAAAAAAATGCAAAACTCCATATTCTTTATTGTAATACATATCTTAAGCATTATTCTTTCTGAAACCGAAATCCCTAGTCTGATCTGAAAATTATAACTTCCCTGTTCTATTCTGTCCTCTTTTCTAAGTCCTGATATTATTTCATCATTTTCTCTCACTGTTTTATATTTTGAAACATTTACTTAACAAGTAATGAGATGAGTTATGTGGAAAAGATTTTCAAGTATAGAAAAGAGACTGATTATGTTTTCCAGATTGTACCATACTGTTTTTGGATTGTTTTCATAGGTGAAGTCCTTAGTTTGAAGGCATGAATTGCCTAGTATTGAAATAGTATGAAAGAGAAAATTTTGGAGCCTTAAAAGATTGTAGCAGAGTAAATAGCAGAACACTGTAAATTATTTTTCCTCCCCAATTCCCATGTTTTAGAAGTTAATTTACTTTATATGTAGAACATATTTAAAAAATTTGTTCCACATACTGCATTGTCTATAGTTTAATGTAAACCTTATTGCTTAAGAAAAAATTTTTTCAAAGTATCATTTCATATTTAAGGGGAACAAAATCTAAGATTGAGTCTTACTGATAATCAATAAGTAGGCAAATCAAAAGAAAAGTTACATGTTTCTGGTCTATAACTTGCTATTTATGCAAAGATATATCCATCTGGCTTTATCTGTTCAAACCTATACCTCTATTTTATTTATACCCATTTTACATGAGTTCAACATACAGAACATAAATATCTGACTTTTAAAATATGTGTAGTCCTAGTATAAAAAAATCATCCAATATTTACATCTTCAGATGATTAATTTTAAAAATAAAAATTATCAAAAGTACCTTTTATAAAATGTTAAAAACTTATATGATGGGTCAAATTATTATTATTTAATATTTTGAGCCAATTTTAGTCAGAATGGATCTTTTTGTTTTTCAGGTTTTGCTGGTCACATTTTTCTATGGCTGTAATTGATACCACATTTTTAAATACTTAAGTATTTTCAACTTCTTTTAATTTGTTTATACAATCTAAATTTAAGTGTATATTTAAAATTTTATATAGCTTGACTCTATGTAATATATAAATATATTTTACACATTATATAGACTCTCAACATAGAAATAAAATAAAAATATATCATCATTTATATAGTGAAAGTATAGACTGTATTTAATTGCAGCACAGATAGGCTTAAACTATATGTACATTTTTCATGTCAGTGATGTACTTTGAATATTTTTTACATAAAATCTTCCATGAGATTCATTACTCAAATATATTATTATATCATTATAAATACTTAATTGGCAAATTTTCTAATTTTATATTGACTCCTGGAAATTTTGAATAACCATGTTCAAAAAATATATTCATATATATAATCTTATTACCTAGGATTCAATTTCTGAGAATCAAAATGTTGATAACATTTAATTTTTTGAAAAAATATCTAATTTAATAAGGTAACTTTTCTTAAACATCTAAACTTCTAGACAGGACATAATTATGTTCTATTTAAATGAAAATTCTCTCATATTATGAGGCTTACTAAAGGATATGTCAGTATATATAACATTTTTCAAAAATCATAACACAACCTTAGTTTTGAAAAGATGTTCTTCACCTGAAGATTTAATTTGTAGAACAGCTTTATGTTTTTCTACAGTTTATGCAGGCTCTTTGTTTATGTACTATGATTATTAAAACCTCATGAGGGAAATCAATCTGTCAAAATTTTCAAGATTTTATCTGATAACTAAATGGACAATGCTAGATAATTCTTTGTGTTATCTCCGTAAAGTTGTTCCCAGTGATCTTCTTCAGGAGTAGAAACCAGGTCTGCTTTGAAATTGCTCAATGTTTGCCTGCTGCCAAAACTGAACTGTCCGCTAAGCACACCCACCGGCTTAAGCAAGGTGCCTGACTGACTAGAATGCTTGGTGAGGCATCAAAAATATGCTTTAATCCAGTGTTCATTTTCATATCACAAAAGGTGCTACAGAATGATTGCCATTCACGAAAGAAAAAGGCAAGCACAATTAAAAGCCAGGTTTCTAATCCCCTTTGCCTGGGTTTAGAACCAGAGCCAAAAGAACTAGTGTGTTAACAGTTACATATGCCCTCAGGGGGAAGCACACCCCGACCACCTAGCTGGTGAGATGAAAAGATACCACGATTGAGTTATATCAGTGGCCAACAAATTGTGCCCCCATGGCTGTGGCTGACAAGAGATCATAGAACTAGTGGGTGGCCAGCAAAAGCTCTGTTTTGTGACAGTTGGCAGACAAGTGCTGAGCCAATCAAATGCTGTCTTTCCTGCTTATAGTAACTGTTTTAGCAGCCAAGACATAGATTATCAGTATGTGAGAAAATCGTAGAGTGAGTGCCTGTCATTTGTGTGAAAAGCTATTTCTAAATGATTGAAGGGCAGTCTGAGCTGCTAACCACTAATTAGCCTAATTGACACCAAATTGAAAGGGATGACTCAGCTGTTGGAGAAACACTGCCTAATGGTAGTGTTGTGTCTCAGCTGCTTGAATGAGAAGTGATTATTAATTGTACCCTATGGAAAGAAAAACTGCTGTATTATATTAATATTGGGGAAGTAGGGGATTAAACTTCGTATTAATCTGACTGTAAGCGTGCCCCACCCTGCTGGCACTCTTGTCCTCAGGAATAGCTGACACCAACTGGGGTAAGTGACTTAAGCTCTACTATTTCTCCACTGAGGATTTTGCAGACAGGTTGAACTGTGAACCAGCCAGTTTTCTGACAGCACTGATATATCTAAAATTGAAGACAAAGCCTAAAAACTCAGTGAAAGTGAAAGTCATTCAGTTTGTGTCCTAGTCTTTGCGACCCCATGGACTGCATAGTCCATGGAATTCTCCAGGCCAGAATACTGGAGTGGGTAGCCTTTCTCTTCTCCAGGGGAATCTTCCCAACCCAGGGATTGAACCCAGGTCTCTCTCATTGCACACGGATTCTTCACCAGCTCAGCCACAAGGGAAGCCCCCCAAACTCAGTAGTGGGTATTGAATAAGTCCCCACTTGAAGAACCCAAGTTTTTGTGGTTAATATTATTTTTTTGGACAAAACAAAACAGTATTTTAAATTCGTCAATAGAAATGTATCTTCTACAATAGTTGGTCAGTAAGTGTCTAATGAAGAAAGGAAGGAATCTTGAAGGTACTACAAGTCATTGATGCACATATGACCAAACACTTGAAATATAAAATTGATTTCAGTTGTATTTATCTTCTTATACTGAGAAATGTATTTCTGAACCATTAGGAAGGAAGAGTTTTTTAAAAATTAAAATATATTTAATACCTGATTTTTAATTCTATCTTAATAAAACTACTGGTGTTTGGTTTAAAATTTTTTTTTAAATTAATTAATTTTATTTGGAGGCTAATTACTTTACAATATTGTAGTGGTTTTGCCATACATTGACATGAGTCAGCCGTGGGTACACATGTATCCCCCATCCTGAACCCCCCTCCAACCTCTGGAAGGAAGCAAGAGTTTTAAAATGCAACTCCTGTTATTTAGGAGGCTGTAGTTTTCCTTTTCCCTGCGAATTGTTGAGGGTTCCATTGCCAGTGTTGCCTGCATTATAGTTGTGGGATTAGAAGGACCTCTACAGGCTATGTGGGGTTTGGACAAATTTACAAGAGTTGTAGAAACAAACGGAGGAGTTTCTGCCTTCTCCAATATGTTTGAAACTGGATTCTGAAGGAAGCTACTGAATTTAAAAAAGGCACAATGATAAAAACAGATATAATCAAGACTTCAAAAATTTACTTACAAAAGCTCATCAGGGAAGACAAAATTTAATCCTACTATCATAGGAGTTACAACCACAAAGTTTACAGAGATTTGGTTGAGAAGTAGCATTATATTTTCTGGTCCCTAACAAGATGAAGAGTTGAATGAAATTGTGTCAAATGTAGTTTATTTTTAAGACGGCAATAAAATGTGTTCTAAATAAACATTTTTTCAATTATATTGAATATCGAAGTGCATTTATACAGATTCTAGAATAGTGATTTTGATCTTATAATATCCATTTATCCATTCATTCATTTATTCATTAATTCAGTTAAGTTCCTTTAGCATGCTTTGGGCTAAAGGTCAGATTAGCTAATTAGAGACTATTAGTTTGTAATGTAGATTAAATCTAAGTGCATTTCCAAAGAAGAGGTGGAAAATAATAATTGTAATGCTGCTTACAAAATAAAATGATACAATTTGGAATACTTTTGAATATTTTTAATAAATCACATGAAATTATAGGATTTTCCCCTCAGAAATGTCCTTATTTTCCACAAGAGCTCAAGGAAGAAGAGATCAACAAGTATCAAAACACGTGAAATTATGAGGCTGGTTGTGGGCTTCTCAATTGGAGCAAGGTTCCTAGTAAAGATTATTTATTACAGTGGTAATGTGATTATAGTGTTGGTGAAGAGAAAAGAAGGCAGGGGAAGTGTTGGGAGAATAGAAGGTCAGGGAAGAACAGTACTTGAGTGACGTTCTAAGCCAGTTGCTTTCATCTGGTACAATTTTTCAGATACTTACATGGCCTCCTGGAGTACAGGCAGGTTCTCCCCAGTGAATCTGGGCCTGGAAGTTTGGAGAAATAGTGACAGTACAGATAGCAATGATTTTGGACAATTTTAGGAATATAGTATTTTCCCTTTGGGCTTCCCCTGGTGGCTCAGTGGTAAAGAGTTCACCTGCAATGTAGGAGCTGCAGGAGCTGCAGGTTTGATCCCTGGGTCGGGAAGATCCCCTGGACAAGGGCATGGCAACCCACTCTAGTGTTCTTGCCTGGAGAATCCCATGGACAGAGGAGCCTGGTGGGCTACAGTTCGTGGGGTTGCAAAGAGTTGAACATAACTGAAGCAACTTAGCACACACACGGACATTTTCCTTTTCCTGCAGTTTAGCAACTTAATTCTTCCACTGATAAATACAGAAACATTTCCATAGGCTTCCCTTTCATAAATGGCCTTCATATTACTCATATTGTATAATAGCTGAGGATACACTATGGAGGTACATTCATATTATAGATGTTTCCTTCTGTGGGACTGTCCTTATGGGTATCACAAGATTGGGAGAGGAATGAATATCCGTTTACTTATTCAACAAACACATATCCATCCCTTCCCTGTGCCAGGCACTTGACTGTGCACTTGCCATGTGAAACCATTCATGGTGACCCTAGGGGTGAGGAGATGGAAAAGAACTTTGATGGGAAGTTCTGAAATTCCCATGTAATTCCCTCTGTTCCATGTAACAGAGGCCATGTCAGCATCTGTTCCTTAGGGAATGGTTATAATTGTTTACCTTCCTCTTGACTCTAGTCCTGATGCAAGGAAATAAAAGCAGCTACTGCTTTTTTTTTTTTTTATAAGATCATGATATTGTCAAGATGTGCAAAGTGAAGGTTTTGCATTCTTAATCATGGGTTTAGGGAAAGAAATTTCAGATCAAAAGCTCAGCAGAAAATTAGACTCGGTTTTCTAAAGGAGGAGGAGAAATGATGGGAAAGGGGAGAGAATGGGTGATAACAGGGGTGCTTTTCATTTTGAGGGGAGTAGTTATGATTGTGGCTGTATGGAGTGAAAAGTTGGAATCTCACTGAATTTCAGTTATCTGTTCGAGATTGCTGTGAAGTGGCCTGTAGATGCTCCCAAGAGCTGGTTGTGCACATCCCTTCCCAACTCTGAAGTTATTGACCTATTTCATATCTTGAAATTGGTCATAGTGGGAATATTTACTACCTGGAAATTGGAAAATTCTACAAATCAGGACTGGGCTTCTCCCTACCCACAGAACTGGTTGTTAACCATGACCAACACACCATTGACGGTAAGAGCTTTAGGATCTAAGTGAATCATTTAGCCATGTACAACCGCACGAATGATGAGTTTCAGCAATTAGCATTTAGCTCCTGAAACAATCTAAATCCAATTTAAATCACTTAAAGGCACCAGGAAACCAGCTACAGCAGTTGCCACATCAATGATACATAAACCAGTAATATGGCAATTGTTAATTTGCATCACAGTCAAGTTTTTGGTACAAATAAAAAAAAACTACAGATAGTTGTGAATTTGTAACATTAAACAGAACACTTCATTGTTCATAACAGCATCAATATTGAAGGAACATGTTTCAAATTAAACCATTGCTGAAATCTTAAAGGAGAGACATTTTTGAAATAAGAAGAAAAAGAAAAAAATGTGTGATGAGATTGATAATGCTCTTTTGTGACAAGCTGCAAATCGGGGTATTTCTGGCATTGTTTTTGAAAACTTATGGTGTAAGCTTTTCTGAGTCCTTAATGATAGATATATTAGTATTCTTTATCTTTCTTCTTTTTGTTTGTTTTTTAGGTTTTCTGGGTTAGTGGCTTCCATGATTCTTACTATGATTGTTTTTACTTGGTAAGGTATACTAACCTTGTTTTCATAACAATTGCCTAGAAGAATGTAGAACTGTATACTTGGTTTAAAGTTGTATACTGGATGCTTGGGGCTGGTGCACTGGGACGACCCAGAGGGATGGTATGGGGAGGGAGGTGGGAGGAGGGTTCAGGATGGGGAACACATGTATACTTGTGGCGGATTCATTTTGATATATGGCAAAACCAATACAATATTGTAAAGTTAAAAAATAAAATAAAATAAAAAAATACATAGAAAAAAAAAGTTGTATACCTTCTGTATACCTTGGATTGGAAAAATTTATTTTGAAACAAAGAATATTTAGTCTTTCTGGTATTGTGACTCTCTTACAGTTTTTTGAGTAAGTTTCAAAATACTTGAAAGTTAAGGTATATATATTTAATTATATACACATTATATAATTACATATATGTTATATAAGCATAGAAAACCATAAAGAATATATATTAACATTTGGGAAATGGGGTGGGGTGAATTTTTTTTTTTTAATGTATCCTTTATGTTGTCTGAAAGTGAATATATTGTCTGAATTGATTAAATAAATATCTATTAGTTAAATACTTTGCAGCTTCCTTTTTGTAATGCTACCCTCACTCACCTCCCATCCATGAAGAAAGAAATTCAATGTAAAGGATACAAATAAGAAGAGAGTGCAGTATGTAAATGGTTTTGTGGGTTTTGTTTTTACCTGTCAAGAAAAAAATACACAAAATGTTTTATACTTTCAAAAATCTAAATTATCATTTTCTGTTGTTGCTTCTATTTTTATATCAATCTATTTCCCCGATAAGATTTTGACAAAGGTATTTGTTCTTCTCTGCTAGTGTGTTGATACTCATATAGAAATTTTTATTAGTCCAGTTTTGATCTGAAATTTATTGTTCTGTTGAGAATTTCTTCCCTTGAAATCTTAATGGCACAGGCCAGTGTGTCTAACTGGGATAGTTTACATAGCCACACTTTTGTCTGTCATCTGATTTGTAAAGCAAGGAAAAATACAGTTGAAGTGGTTTTATTTATTCTAATTCTGGTGGATTACTGAAAATTTTATATTGACACAGCATGAATTATGGAGGTGATATTTTTCCATGATAAAAATTCAAGTAATTCAAATGACAGCTGAGGAAGGCAGTGGGGACACATTCAGTAAAGGAAGCCTCAAAACCTTACACTACTGTAAGCACCTTTTAACAAGATGAAAGTAACATTTTAAGGTTTGGGGTCAAAAAAAACAGTTTGAGGTGAGCTGTTACCATGTCTCTTCAACTTTTTTCAGACAAGAGCTGTTTCAGATCTCTTTGCGGTATGTTTGGCAATACACTTAAAAGATTACTACTTAAGCTACTAATAATCTGGCTTCAAGCAATTGTCTGTCTGTCCATCCAGCTGTCTATTCTTTCTTCTGTTTCAAAAAACCCCCCAAATGAACAGCATGAAACACAACAATAACAAAAAAGGAGGAAACCATAATCCTGCCTGGAGTTTTTCCCCTCAGCTTTCAGACAGCTGTGATACTCCTAGAAGGCTAATGTACTATGGGCTCTGTTGCAGCAATCATTTTTAAGTTTTTTGGGGGAGGTGGAGTGGGATAGAGGAAGGGGGACAGGAGGTAATGTAGAACGGAATTATTTTGAAATTTTCATGATCTCTTTTGTGTTTCAACCTGTCCTTTTCAGTGTTTTAATTTAGATCGGGGAAGGCAAATCTCTTGAAAGTTTGAAGTTTGTTTTTTGGTGCATTAACTTGATAGAACATTGCTCTCAAGAGTCCAGTTAAAGATAAAATTAATTCGAGTTGTAAGGACAAGGGCAATTTACAAAGTAATAGATATATTATTGTCCTTGATTTCCTGATTGCCAAAGTTCAAATTTTATCTTCCTCTTATTTCTGAAGACTCAGATACATCTATTGGCCTCAGTTCAGTTCAAGTGCTCAGTCGTGTCCAACTCTTTGAGACCCCATGAACTGCAGCCCACCAGGCTTCCCTGTTCTTCACTCACTCATGGAGGTTGCTCAAACTCATGTTAGTTGAGCCAGTGGTGCCATCCAACCTCAACCATCTCATCCTCTGTCGTCCCCTTTTCTTTCTACCTTCAATCTTTCCCAGCATCGTGGTATTTTCCAATGAGTCAGTTCTTTGCATTGGGTGGCCAAATAATGGAGCTTCATTTTCAGCATCAGTCCTTCAGGACTGATTGTCTTAGGAATTGACTTTTTTTATCCCCTTGTAGTCCAAGGGACTCTCAAAAGTCTTCTCCAATACCACAGTTCAAAAGCATCAATTCTTTGGCACTCAGCTTTCTTTATGGTCCACCTCTCACATCCATATGTGACATTGGAAAAATCATACCTTTATTGGTAAAGTAATGTCTCTGCTTTTTAATATGCTGTCTAGCTTGGTTATAGCTTTTCTTCAAAGGAGCAAGTGTCTTTTAATTTCATGGCTTCAATCACTTTCTGCAGTGATTTTGGAGCCCAAGAAAATAAAGTCTGTCACTGTTTCCATTGTTTCCCCATCCATTTGCCATGAAGTAATGGGACTGGATGCCATGATCTTCGGTTTTTTGAATGTTGAGTTTTAAGCCAACTTTTTCATTCTTCTCTTTTACTTTCATCAAGAGTCTCTTCAGTTCCTCTTCACTTTCTGCCATGAAGGTGGTGTCATCTACATATCTGAGGTTATTGATATTTTTCGGGGCAATCTTGATTCCAGCTTGTGCTGCATCCAGCCCAGCATTTCGCATGATGTACTCTGCCTAGAAGTTAAATATCCAGGGTGACAATATACAGCCTTGTTGTATTCCTTTCCCAATTTGGAACCAGTCCATTGTTCCATGTTCTCACTGTTGCTTCTTGACCGGCATACAGATTTCTCAGAAGGCAGGTAAGGTGGTCTGGTATTCCGATCTCATTAAGAACTTTCCACTGTTTGTTGTGATCCACAGAGTCAAAGGCTTAGTGTAGTCAATTAAGCAGAAGTAGATGTTTTTTATTGAACTCTCTTGATTTTTCTGTGATCCAGTGGATGTTGGCAGTTTGATTTCTGGTTCCTGTGCCTTTTCTAAATCCAGTTTGAACATCTGGAAGTTCTTAGTCCATGTACTGCTGAAATCTAGCTTGGAGAATTTTGAGAATTACTTTGGTAGTGTGTGAGATGAATGCAATTGTATGGTAGTTTGAACATTCTTTGGCATTGCTTTTCTTTGGGATTGAAATGAAAACTGTCCTTTTCCAGTCCTGTGGCCACTGCTGAGTTTTCCAAATTTGCTGGTATATTGAGTACAGCACTTTGACGGCATCATCTTTTAGGATTTGAAATAGCTCAGCTAGAATTTCATTACCTCCACTAGCTTTGTTCATAGTGATGCTTTCTAAGGCCCACTTGACTTTACATTCCAGGATGTCTGGCCCTAGGTGAGTGACCACACCATTATGGTTATCTTGGTCATGAAGATCTTTTTTTTTTGGTATAGTTCTTCTGTATATTCTTGCCACCTCTTCTTAATATCTTCTGCTTCTGTTAGGTGCATACCATTTCTGTCCTTTATTGTGCCCATCTTTGCATGAAATTTTCCCTTGGTATGGCCAGTTTTCTTGAAGTGATGTTTAGGCTTTCGATTCTATTGTTTTTCTCTATTTCTTTGCATTGATCACTTAGGGAGGCTTTCATATCTCTTCTTGCTCTTCTTTGGAACTCTGTGTTCATATGGGTATATCTTTCCTTTTCTCCTTTGCCATTCACTTCTATTCTTTTCTCAGCTATTTGTGAGACCTCCTTAGACAACCATTTTGCCTTTTTGCATTTCTTTTTCTTGGGAATGGTTTTGATCACTGTCTCTGGTAGTATGTTATGAACCTCCATGCATAGTTTTTCAGGCAGTTTGTCTATCAGATCCAATCCCTTGAATCTGTCACTTCCACTGTATAATCATAAGGAATTTGATTTAGGTCATACCTGAATGGTCTAGTGGTTTTCCCTACTTTCTTCAATTGGCAATAAGGATTTCATGATCTGAGCCACAGTCAGTTCCCAGTCTTGTTTTTGCTGACTGTATGGAGCTTCTCCATCTTCGGTTGCAAAGAATGTAATCAATCTAATTTCAATATTGACCTTTCTGGTGATGTCCATGTGTAGAGTCATCTCTTGTGTTGCTGGAAGAGGATGTTTGCTATGACCAGTGTGTTCTCTTGGCAAAACTCTGTTAACCTTTGCACTGCTTCATTTTGTAGTCCACAGCCAAACTTTCCTGTTACTACAGGTGTCTCTTGACTTCCTATTTTTGCTTTCCAGTCCCCTTTGATGAAAATGACATCTTTTTCTTTGGTGTTAGTTATAGAAGGTCATGTAGGTCATCATAGTATCATTCAACTTCAGCTACTTTGGCATTAGTTGTTGAGGGATAGACTTGGATTACTGTGATGTTGAATGATTTGACTTGGAAACGAACAAGGTCTTTCTGTTGTTTTTGAGATTGCACCCAAGTACTGCATTTCGGACTCCCTTGTTGACTATGAGGGCTACTCCACTTCTTCTAAGAGATTCTTGCCCACAGTAGTAGACATAATGGTCATCTGAATTAAATTCACTCATTCCAGTAATTGCCAGAATCTATTAACCTAGTTAACATTTACTTAAAATAATTTGATTTTAAAAAATATAAAATATATTTAAATTATAAAGAATTGGAAAATATGAGCAATTAATAGGAAAAGGAGTACATCAAGGCTGTATATTGTCACCCTGCTTATTTAACTTCTATGCAGAGTACATCATGAGAAATGCTGGGCTGGAAGAAGCACAAGCTGGAATCAAGACTGCCTGGAGAAATATCAATAACCTCAGATATGCAGATGACACCACCCTTTATGGCAGAAAGTGAAGAGGAACTCAAAAGCCTCTTGATGAAAGTGAAAGTGAAAAAGTTGGCTTAAAACTCAACATTCAGAAAACGAAGATCATGGCATCTGGTCCCATCACTTCATGGGAAATAGATGGGGAAACAGTGGAAACAGTGTCAGACTTTATTTCTGGGGCTCCAAAATCACTGCAGGTGGTGACTACAGCCATGAAATTAAAAGACGCTAACTCCTTGGAAGGAAAGTTATGACCAACCTAGATAGCATATTGAAGAGCAGAGACATTACTTTGCCAACAAAGGTTCGTCTAGTCAAGGCTATGGTTTTTCCAGTGGTCATGTATGGATGTGAGAGTTGGACTGTGAAGAAGGCTGAGCGCCGAAGAATTGATGCTTTTGAACTGTGTTGTTGGAGAAGACTCTTGAGAGTCCCTTGGACTGCAAGGAGATCCAACCAGTCCATTCTGAAGGAGATCAGCCCTGGGATTTCTTTGGAAGGAATGATGCTAAAGCTGAAACTCCAGTACTTTGGCCACCTCACGCGAAGAGTTGACTCATTGGAAAAGACTCTGATGCTGGGAGGGATTGGGGGCAAGAGGAGAAGGGGACGACAGAGGATGAGATGGCAGGATGGCATCACTGACTCGATGGACGTGAGTCTGAGTGAACTCTGGGAGTTAGGGATGGACAGGGAGGCCTGGTGTGCTGCGATTCATGGGGTCGCAAAGAGTCGGACACGACTGAGCAACTGAACTGAACTGAATAGATGGTTCATCTATTAATCTGATGTAAATGCTTAGGGTTGTTAAATTTGAGAAAACCTGAATCAAATTTCTTTTGTGAGTGGTGAAATTTCAGATGTGTTAAATTTTCTTGTGTAGTGACCAATCTTAAATCTCTTTGAATTGCTGACATTCTTTTTTTTCCTTAAAATTTTAAAATTGAAGTATAGTTAATGTACAATATTATGTCACTTACAATGTGATTCACAATTTTTAAAGGTTATATTCTTATTTATAGTTATTATAAAATATTTAATTAAAACTGTTCCCTGTGCTGTATAGTATATCACTGTAGTTTATTTTGTACCTAATAGTTGTACCTCTTAATTCCCTACTCCTATTTGCTCCTCCTCCCTTCTCTCACTCCACTCGTAGCAACTAATTTGTTTTCTATGTCTGTGAGTCTGCTTCTTTTTTGTTATATTCACTAATTTATTTGTATTTTTTCAATTCCACATGTAAGTGATATCATACAGTATTTATCATTTTCTGTCTGACTCGTTTAACTTAGCATCAGTTCAGTTCAGTTCAATCGCTCAGTCATGTCTGACTCTTTGCAACCCCATGAACTGCAGCACGCCAGGCCTCCCTGTCCATCACCAACTCCCAGAGTTCACTCAGACTCACGTCCATCGAGTCAGTGATGCCATCCTGCCATCTCATCCTCTGTCGTCCCCTTCTCTTGCCCCCAATCCCTCCCAGCATCAGAGTCTTTTCCAATGAATCAACTCTTTGCATGAGGTGGCCAAAGTACTGGAGTTTCAGCTTTAGCATCATTCCTTCCAAAGAAATCCCAGGGCTGATCTCCTTCAGAATGGACTGGTTGGATCTCCTTGCAGTCCAAGGGACTCTCAAGAGTCTTCTCCAACACCACAGTTCAAAAGCATCAATTCTTCGGTGCTCAGCCTTCTTCACAGTCTAACTCTCACATCCATACGTGACCACAGGAAAAGCCATAGCCTTGACTAGATGGACCTTTGTTGGCAAAGTAATGTCTCTACTTTTGAATATGCTATCTAGGTTGGTGTTGGGGGCCAGAGTGAGGTACTCCGCCCATGGCAAAGGTCATGAGGAAGGAGGCTCGACATACGCAAAGGCGGGATTGAGCCTCAGGAGTCCCCCTGGAAATCCTCGAGCGTCTACCTCCATAACCAGAGCCTGCCTACTTTACTACTTTGTGCTCTTACCTACACCTCTGACTTTACGGGGGGCTGTCCCCCACCACCTCTTTCGGAGAAGGAGTTAACCTAGAGCTCCAGTCAATAAAAACTCTTGGGCGTGACAAGAGTGTTTTAACCTACAAACTCCTCTGAAGGTTCTCTAGCCTGCCTGACAGGCTCATCGGGCCACATGTGATTGCGCACAGCCTCCCAACCATGAGAGGCACGAGATGCTTTAAACCCTCTAAAAACAGGTTCTTTAGAGAAGTTAGAAAACTATAAGTATAGTGGGCTAATTAGAAATTGTGTTGGTGAAGGGTTTTTCATTTGTTGAGCCAATGTTTGTTGCTAAGTCTCCATATCCCCTGCCCTTACACACATTAATGAATATATAGAAGAAATAAGTATTAACCTTTGATATTAATCACATTAGACCTTAGGCTAAGTAAATTCTTTCCTTAACTAAAACCCACTACACCCTCACCCTGTAGGAATGTAACTTTATTTGGGTGGCGTCTGTTTTGAGAATAATCAGCCCTGGAGAAATAAGTGTCCTGATTGACTGACCGCTGTCACAAGGAGAGGGTCGTAAATTGTCAGCAGGCCCCCCTGGCCAGAAGATGATGTAACACCCCTAAGACCTCTGTATACATTTGTGTGAAGCACCTGACTTTACTAAAAGTCAGGACTGCTGTCCCCACGTGACTTTTGTATAACATCTCAGTGTATAAAAACAGACTCTGGAAAATAAAGAATTGGGATCAGTTTCTCGAAATACTGGTCTCCCCATGTCGCTCTCTCTCCCACTCTGACTGAGTCTCCATCTGGAGCGCGGAACCCACCATGCTTACTAATTATGCCTGGGCTTCTAAGATCCGACCGGGGAGGCCTCAGTGTCTCCTCTCCTTCGGGAGAATAGAAGGACGCCTGTGGCCTATGTAAGTGGTGCAAACTTCTTGTCTTGAAGTTTTATTGGTCTCCCGCGTAAACCAAGCCACTCAGCCTCTTTTCTCCACTGAATTTTCCTACTGAGCTATCCTTATTCTATTACTCTTTATATCTTTAATTAATATCTAATTGAAGCTATTGTATCCTGATCCTCGCCTATGCCGTCTCTCCTTCGAATACCCTGGATCAGCCCGGGGCTGGTCCCCGGCAGGTTGGTCATAACTTTTCTTCCAAGGAGTAAGCATCTTTTAATTTCATGGCTGTAGTCACCATCTGCATTGATTTTGGAGCCCCCAAAAATAAAGTCTGACACTGTTTCCACTGTTTCCCCATCTATTTCCCATGAAGTGATGGGACCAGATGCCATGATCTTCGTTTTCTGAATGCTGAGTTTTAAGCCAACTTTTTCACTCTCCTCTTTTACCTTCATCAAGAAGCTTTTTAGTTCCTCTTCACTTTCTGCCATAAGGGTGGTGTCATCTGCATATCTGAGGTTATTGATATTTCTCCAGGCAGTCTTGATTCCAGCTTGTGCTTCTTCCAGCCCAGCATTTCTCATGATGTACTCTGCATAGAAGTTAAATAAGCAGGGTGACAATATACATACTGCCCTCCAAGTCCATCCATGTTGTTGCAAATGGCAAAATTTCATTGTTTTTATGACTCAGTGGTATTCCATTATATCTATATACCATATTTTCTTTATCCATCCATCTATTGATGGACACTTAGGCTGCTTCCATATCTGGGCCATTGTAAATAGTGCTGCTATGAACATTGAGGTTCATGTATCTTTTTCAATGAGTGTGTTTGTTTTTTCAGATATATATCCAGCTGTGGAATTGCTGGGTCATATGGTAGTTCCATTTGTAGTTTTTGAAGGCATCTCCATGTTGTTTTCTGCAGTGGCTGCACCAATTTACATTCCCACCAACAGTGTCCAAGGATTCCTGTTTCTCCACATCCTCTCTAAAATTTGTTATTTGTAGACTTTTTTTCATGATAGCCATTCTGACAAGTGCTATGTCATTGTGGTTGTGATTTTCACTTCCCTAATGATTAATGATGAGATCTTTTCATGTGCTAGTTGGCCATCTGCATTTCTTCTTTGGAAAAATGTTTATTCAGTTCTTCTACCCATTTTTAAATCAAGTTGTTTATTATTTTGCAGTTGAATTGTATGACATGCTTATATATGTTGGATATTCATCACTTATCAGTCATATCATTTGCAAATATTTTCTTCCATTCTGTAGGTTGTCTTTTCATTTTGTTAATGATTTTCTTTGCTGTGCAAAAACTTTTAAGTTTAATTAGTTCTCAGTTGTTTATTTTTGCTTTTATTTCCTTTGCTTTAGGAGACAACCCCCCCAAAAATCACTACTATTTATGTCAAAGAGTGTTCTGCCTATGTTTTCTTTTAGGAAGTTTCTGGTCCTACATTTAGGTCTTCAATTCATTTTGAGTTTTTTTCATATATGATGTTCTAATTATTTTATATATAGCTGTTCAGGTTTCTCAGCACAACCTATTGTAAAGACTGTCTTTTCTTCTTGTATATTCTTGCCTACTTTGTTATGGAATAATTGACCTTAAGTGTATGTGTTTATTTCTGAGTTCTCTATTCTTCTGCTCCATTGACTATGTATCTACTTTTGTGTCAGTACCATACTGTTTTGATTACTTTAGCTTTGTGGTATAAACTCCCTGAATTCAGGGAGTGTGATTCTTCCATTTCTGTTCTTTCTCAAGATTGTTTTGGCTATTCAGGGTCTTTTATGTTTCCATACAAGTTTTAAAAGTGTTTCTTCTAGTTCTGTGAAAAATGCCATTGGTATTTTGATAGGGATTTCGTTGAATCTATAGTTTGCTTTGGGTAGTATGGTCATTTTAACAATATTAATTCTTCCAATCCAAGAATCTGTAACTGTCATCTTCAATTTCTTTCATTAGTGTGAGTTGATGACATTCTTTATCCACTGTTAGGTAAACATACCTATATATGTTAATATAGTTCATGAGACCTAATCAAACTAGCTCTTTCTAAGTTCTTTCTCTTTCATCTTCCATCCTCTACAGATTTTAATAATCCTCAGGTCACTCCTTTTAAGTAGATGCTAGTCCCCATACACTTTGAATTGGTCCCTCTGAAATATATATTTTATTTAAGTACCTCTTTTTGATAACATTGCATTTGTTACTAGTCAATTATAAGAACATCATGCATCTCCATTGTAAAGATTTGTGTGCTAAGTCACTTCAGTAGTGTCTGACTCTCTGTGACCCCATGGACTGTAGCCCGTCAGGCTCCTCTGTCCATAGGGATTCTCCAGGCAAGAATACTGGAGTGGGTTGCCATGTCCTCCTCCAGGGTATCTTCCTGATCCAAGAATCAAACCTGTGACTCTTAGGTCTCCTGCATTGGCAGGCAGATTCCTTACCACTAGCAACACCTGGGAAGCCATATATATATATATATAAAAGTCAGTCAGACATGACTATAGCGAGTTAGCATGCATATACATACATACAATATATATGTTATGTGTATATATATATATATGAATCATTTTGCTATATACCTGAAACTAACACAACATTGAAAATCAACTATTTGTTGTTGTTTAGTCTCTAAGTCATGTCTGACTCTTTGTGACCCCATGGACTACAGCTGTCCAGGCTCCTCTATCCATGGGTTTCTCCAGGCAAGAGTACTGGAGTGGGTTGCCATTTCCTGCTGCTGCTGCTGCTGCTGCTAAGTCACTTCAGTCGTGTCCGACTCTGTGTGATCCCAGAGATGGCAGCCCACTAAGCTCCTCTGTCCCCGGGATTCTTCAGGCAGGAATACTGGAGTGGGTTGCCATTTCCTTCTCCATTGTAAAGATTTAGTGAGGTCTTTTGAAAAAAATCATCTTTACAATTTCTAATACTAAACAGTTTTATTCAAATACCTTTCTACAAATATTATTCTCTGCAAGTTTGTTTAAATGAGAATTTTAATTTATCATTTACCTGTTATGATTGAGGAATGGGCATTTTTTGTTAAATGAAAATCTCGACAATTATGCAATTCATGGATTGCTACTTTTCTTAAAAGTATAATACACACTGCAGTTACAGTGGCTGTAAATTTACTATGTTAATTTAGTAAACAGCTTGAGCCCTCTTATTCCTCAAATAAGTATAATGAATATCTAATGCTATTATACTTCAGATACATTAACAGATTCATGAAGTAATATCTTAAATAAATAAGAATAAAAAGTAAACTTTTAACTGTTTTTGTGTCACTGCCACAGTTTCTGATAGAAAAAATACTTTTTCTTGGCCATTTTAGTAACCTGATCTCTCTCACTTGGACTCTTGAGGGGTGACTTCAGAACTGTTGTGTATGGTTAATACTTCATTCTTTGAGTGACATTAAGGCTAGAATTACAAATACAATTGTAATTTTTTTTGCTAAGTTCGAAAATCACCTACAGTAAATGTGTAATATAAGATAGTGGTTATGTTAAATTTTAACAAGAAACAACAGTATTTTAAAAATTTATATGACCTTTTCAATATTTTTTCTAAGTGTGTAACATTATACTTTGGAAATTATTAAAGCTTAAAACTATACAAAAATTTTTGAAACATCCTGTATACCTAAATCTTTATCTATGCATGATAGTCAAATTGGGTTGATTAACAAAATTACCTGGAGAGTTTATTTAAAATGCAAATTGCTGGGCTTCCTCTTCTCTTTTCCTCATCTTTCCCAGAAATAGAGCCTGTTAGTCTGGATGGTACTTAGAGTCTATATTTATATAACTCAAGTCTCCCACAATTGCAGGAAGATTGTTTACCAGCTGAGCCACAAGGGAAGCCCGTATATCTATACAGCTATAGATAACTCTAGGTGATTTTGATGATCAACTGGATTTGGTAACACCTGATCTAGAGTAACATTTCTTGATGTTCTAATCTCCCAGAGTTCTCCATAGTGAACAGTGTCTGTATTTAGATGTGGACCTTTTTTTTTAGTCTTTATTGAATTTGTTACAATACTGCTTCTGTTTTATGTTTTGGTTTTTTGACCAAGATGTATGTGGGATCTTAGCTTCCCAACCAGGGATTGAACTTGCACCCCCTGCATGGGAAGGTGAAGTCTTAACCACTGAACTGCCAGGCAGGTCTCAGTGTGGTGTCTGTAGTTAGATCAGGAAATTCTGGGTCCTAAATATCTGGAATGTTCACAGTGCACTTTGGCATTGTATAGGCTCGACAAGTCCTGTAGTTTATGTCCATGAAACTTTGTTTAACCTTTAGTTTACCCATCTATTTGATCATGGAATCCCATTTTTCCCCACAGCAGCTGTTATCACCACTTGAAATATAGGTGCTAGGATGCTGTTTCCACTTTCTGTCTTTCATAGAGAGCTGAAATTCATCAGGTGGTTATTTAACAAAGGGGACAGATTATTCTTTATAGAAGACAGAAATTTTGAAATATTTTGATTCTTCCTCCAAGCCCAAGTTCATCTATACATTCTCTAAAGTGGAGTTCAATCATTATTATTTTTCTTAGAGATTTCCAGAGGTTGTTTTTGCTTTTTAAAAGAAAATGGTAAGGGTACATCTTCATAATTTTCAAAATATATATTCGTAATGATAAATCCAGAGGGTTGCTATATTGTGAAGACTTTGGGGGTGCTGTCCTTTCCAAGGGTTAATATAAATGTATTATGTTTACTATGTGCTCTAGGCCAGCCCTGCTTTTTCTAGGTTTGCTAACAGTGGCGTTCAGGGGCTTATTTTAAAGGTGGCTTAACTCTGCTCTTCTAATAGCTTCTGTTTCTGTCTCTTGGTCATCACAGTGTGGCAAGATGAATTTAGGAGTAATATGATCTAAATTCTTCACATTCTCTACTATCTTCATACTTCAAAGAAAACTTCTGTGCCTACAAAAGATATTTCTAGCTTATTTGTGCTCTAGAAGCCTAGAGGCAATAGTTAATTATTTTAGTACTTTCCTAATAGCATTTTCTTGCTGTCTCTCTCTTTCTATCTCTCTCTGCTCCCCGCCCCACTTTGATTATCATTTATGGTCTTAAGTTATCTACCATCATTGGTCTTACAGGGACTGTCTCTTGTTTTACTTATTTAGTTACTCTTATTTTTATTTCCTGTTTACATACCTGTTCCTTAAGGACAATCATTTTAATATATGTATATAAGATCTGTTCTTTTGAATATATTGATTCTTTTAACTGTGTGCTTTTCTTACTGTGTACATTAAGGATGCATTAATGATTAGAAAACTCACCTAAATGGCATTGTGCTACCGTTATCATTTGCCTTTGCACATTTTTTCCCCTCCGCACTCTATCTGGTGTGTTCATTCTAACTAGTTGGTAATGTTCACCATTTGTATCTGTGTACTTGCCCAAGGAAGGACAGTCCAAATTGCCTCTACTTTACATCACCATTAGCAACACTATCATGAGCATTGTCATGCTTTCACACTGACAGATCCAGTGGAATTCCAAGGGACACATACCCAGGAAAATACGTAAGTGGATACTGCCAGTACACTCTTCTCCAGGGTGCCTGTCGACTTAACGCCAACAGTGCCCACCATGCTCAGGATCAGCACCTTCCCATCAAGGCCTGACTTTCTATTGGTTTATGATTTTTGCTAGTGTATAGGGTGTAGACTTAAATTTCACTGTGGTTTTGATTTATATTTCTCTGATTAACAATGAACTAGAACGTCTCTCCATTTTCTTGTTATCCTTTTGGGTTCCTCTTTGAATTGTGTGTGATAGCTCTATCTTTTTTTCTGTGGGTTGGAGTTGATTACATTTGAAGATTGGAGAAAAAACTAATTCCTTTGCGTTGTGTAGTTTTTTGAAGTTATTTCATCTTGTCTATTTCAGTTTATTTTTATTGCATGAGTAAATGCTTTTTCAAAAACTTTGTTTTTGAAATATATATATATGTTTTATGTGTGTGTGTGTGTGTGTGTATATATATATATATATATAGTTGTCTATACAGAAATGATAGTAACTTAGGTCTTCCCTTTTTCCCTAATCTGTAATGAAAATATCTACAGTATAACAAAAATTCTCTGCAGATACAACAGTATCAGTGAGAATATTAAGTGTGATACATTGTAGAGATCTTGCTCTCTTTTTACTCTTCTCCCAGCCAATGCTACTAGTATTTTGTCCTATAAGGAAAATAATGTAATAGAAAACTAAGGGTGTCCGGAGTGGGCATTCCATATGTGTTTGTTGAAATAGGGGTCCTGTGATAACCCTTCCCTCAGAAAGGTTCAGGGATGAGTATTGATGTACTCCTCTGGGGCAGCTGAGAGACGTGTACAAGGAGGCTCTTAGGCCATCTCCTTCACCTTCCCCAAGTCACTGTGATTTCTCCAACTGAGGAAGGCTGACAGGACTGGGATCCAGAGATGCGGAAGAAAGAAACAGAAAAATACCAGGGAGTCAGCTGAATGTGATCATACCTCTACTTTCCTGATATGGCAGTGCTGTAGGCAAGCATGTCAGAAGAGATTCTTGAACACTGCACCTTTCACTTTATACATGCCTATTATTAAATTTTTGTAATGAAAGCATTTTGCACAACCTCTCTGTGGTTAGACCACACATCTAGCATGACTACAAGCAATCTTTAGCATTCGAGTTTCTGTGAAGATTACTGGAACTCATGGTATTAACACAGATTATTTTGTTGCTTGTTTGCTCTTACTTGTGCAAAAGTTTAAGGATACGGCTTCTATAAATCAAGCTGTTTATGTGTGATTGTTGAGGAAATTGAGATGCAGACAGAAGAAGCATTTTGATAAGATTACCTGTTAGTCACTCAGTCGTGTCTGACTTTTTGAGATCCCATAGACTGTAGCCCACCAGGTTCCTCTGTCCATGGGATTCTCCAGGCAAGAATACTGGAGTGGGTTGCCATTCACTTTTCCAGGAGAACTTCCCAATCCAGGAATTGAATCTGGGTCTCTCACATTGCAGGTAGATTCTTTACCATCTGGGCCACCAGGGAAGTTACTTTTTGATAAGATTATAACATGTTAATCACAAACATTACAGTAAAAGCCACCTTTCCTAAACTCCATCTCTTGCTCTATTTACTAGAGGCTGCTTTCTCAGTTAGGACAAGAAGTCAGTGACAACTTGGTATACTATTAAAGTACTAAACTCAAACCAACAAGATATCCAGTCTTTTTATGTAAATTTCCATGCTGATGCCATAAAAACACTCAATACCACTTTAAAGGACCCCTATATCCTATGTTCACAGTCTGCGTTTTGAAATTTATCCTTAATCAATTTTTAAAGCCTGATTCTCTCCTGGTCCTCTTGACTGCCAGCTATGTTGTGTTTTCTCTTCTTATAGCCTCAGCTTTTCTTTGGATTCATTTTGCAATATTCTTTGCTTTTTTGTTCTCTATCCCACTGTGTTTCGTCAGTTCAGTTCAGTTCAGTCGCTCAGTCACGTCCAACTCTTTGTGACCCCGTGGACTGCAGCACGCCAGGCCTCCCTGTCCATCACCATCTCCCAGAGTTTCATTGGTTTCCTCAGTTACCTCAGGTATTAGATCTTAGTTAAATTTGGCTCAGGAGCTTCCTAAACTGGAACCATCAGCAAGGGGAGATGCTTTCAAGAGTCTTGTTCTAGCTATTCAGAATAAATCAGGTAATTTAAATACTTTAAGTGATAGCTGGCAAAATATTTTACCACACACTTTAAAAAGGAAGATATATGAATGGCCAATAAGCAGGAAAAGATGCTAGCATCATTAATAAATAGGAAAATTAAATCATAACAAAATACTATTCTATCTTATTAAAATAAGATAGAATTAAATTAAAATTAAAACCACAATAAGATACTATTCTATACCTATTAAAATGGCTAAATAAAGAGACAAACAGTACCAAGTGTTACATGTTAAAGAATTGATTCTTTTAAACTGTGGTGTTAGAGAAGACTCTTGAGAGTCTCTTGGACTACAAGGAGATCCAACCAGTCCATCCTAAAGGAAATCAGTCCTGAATATTCATTAGAAGTACTGATGTTGAAGCTGAATCTCCAAAACTTTGCCACCTGATGTGAAGAACTAACTCATTTGAAAAGACCCTGATGCTGGGAAAGATTGAAGGCGGGAGGAGAAGGGGACAACAGAGGATGAGATGTTTGGATGGCATCACAGACTCAATGCACATGAGTTAGAGTGAACTCTGGGAGTTGGTGATGGATAGGGAGGCCTGGCGTGCTGCAGTCCATGGGGTCTCAAAGAGTCAGACATGATTGAGCAACTGAACTGAACTGAACTGACCAAGTGTTAACAATCATGAAAAGAAAACAGAGCCTTTATATATTGCTGGTGGAAGAATAACATGATGCAACTGTTTGGAAAACAGTCTGGCAGTGCCATATAAAGTTAAATATATAGTTACATATATAGTTACTACAGGACCCACAATTCCACCCCTAGTCATTTACCCAAGCAAAAGTAAAATATATGACTGTTTTGCACAAGAATATTTACAGCAGCTTTGTCGTAGTCACCTAAAACTAGAAGACAACCAAACATCCTTTACAGGGGAAAGAATAAACACATTGCAATAAATCCATACATTATCACTTGGTAGTAAAAAGGAACAAAATTATTAATATAAACATATGAGTGAATAGTAAAAACATTATCCTAAGCAAGAGAAACCATACACAAAATAGGATATATTATTTCCATTTATATGAAATTACAGAATAGGCTAATCTATAATGATTGAAAGTAGATCACTGGTTGCAGGGCACCAGAGGATGGGGAGCTGATTATAAAGGGCACCAGAGAATTTTTTAGGGAAAATGAAAATGTTCATTTCTTGAGTGTGGTCATGGTTATACGGTTGTACATTTTTGTTTAAACTAATCAAAATATGCACTTAAAATGGATAGGTTTTATTTCATGTACATCATACCTTAGTAAAGTTGATTAAAATTTAAATGAAACTTAATGGCAAAAAGGAATACACCAAAATTTTTTTAAATTAAGGAGCTGTAGGGATTTGGGGCAGTTTACAAAAGATGTTATAAGATAATGTGCAGTAAATTTGGCTGTATTGTGACAAAAATATGTTGTTTTTGAAAAGTGGAATCGTTATTGTTCCTTATTTGCCTATTTTGCTCTAGGAGTTATTCAAGGGAGTCTGTGACCTTTGTCTCATTTAATGATTTAAAATATCCCTGTGAAGTGGATATTATTAGCCTTATTGAAAGTAGTACCTTCCAGGAGGAACAGATACTTAGAGAAGGATTTATTTAGGCATAGGATATAATTAGAGCATAAAGACCTGATAATGCACGTCCACATAATAACAAGTATATCCTCCTATTTTCCCTATAAATAGAAAAAAATATTTTTATTCTTTAGTAATATCATTTGTATCTGATTATCAGAGCAATATTAACTATTGTAAATATTGTAAAAATATTTAAAGTGTTTTTACTTTAGTTTGGCTATTATTTTTTACAGGTGGAAATTTAGTATATTCATTATATTGAATATTTTTTCAGATGTCATTAACATTTTTATTTCATTATGGTAAGAATTAACGAGATTTTCCCTTTTAAAATTTTAAGTGTACATTACTGCTGACAATTAGTGCAATGTTCTATAGCAGATCTCTGGAGTTTATTCATCTTCTTAACTGAAACTTTATGCATATTGGTTAGTAACTCCCCATCTTCCTCTCCTTAGGCCCCTGGCAGCCATCATTCTGCTCTTTGATTTTATGAATTTGATTATTTTAGATACTTCATATAAGTGGAATTATGCAGTCTTTATCTTTTTCTAACTAACTTATTTTGCTTAGCATAATGTCCTCAAGCTTCATCTGCATAATCTCATATTGCAGAATTTTTTCTTTTTAAAGGCAGAACAGTATTTCATAGTGTGTGTTTACTACATTTTCTTTATTCATTCGTTTGTTGTTGGATATTTAGGTTGTTCCCAATCTTGGCTATTGTGAAGAGTACTGCAATGAACGTGGGGGTGCTGTATCTCTTGGAGATCCTGATTTCACTTCTTTTGGATAAATACTCAGAAGTAGGATGGCTGGAATATATGGTAGCTTATTAATTTTTGAGAAACTTCCATACTGTTTTCCATAGCAACTGTGTAATTTTTCATTCCCACTAATAGCGTGAAATTTCTCTACATTGTTGTCATCCTTGTCTCTGTTTTGAGATGTGATATATCTTATTGTGGTTTTGATTTGCATTTCTCTGATGCAAATGATATTGAGCATTTTTTCATATGTCTAAGGGCCATTTGTATGTTGTCTTTGGAAAAATGTCTATTAAAGTCCTTCAGTTCAGTCACTCAGTCACTCAGTCATGTCTGACTCTTTGTGACCCCATGGACTGCAGCACACCAGGCTTCCCTGTCCATCACCATCTCCCGGAGACTGCTCAAACTCATATCTATTGAGTTGGTGATGCCTTCCAAATATTTCATCCTCTGTCCTCCCCTTCTCCTTCTGCCTTTAATCTTTCCCAGCATCAGGGTCTTTTCCAATGAGTCAGCTCTTCACATCAGGTGGCCAAAGTATTGGAACTTCAGCTTCAGCATCAGTCCTTCCATTGATATTCAGGACTGATTTCTTTTAGGATGGACAGGTTAGGATCTCCTTGCAGTCCAAGGGACTCTCAAGAATCTTCTCCAACACCACAGTTCAAAAGCTTCAATTCTTCAGCACTCAGCTTTCTTTATAGTCCAACTCTCACATCCATACATGACTACTGGAAAAACTATAGCTTTGACTAGCTGGACCTTTGTTGGCAAGTAATATCTCTGCTTTTTAATATGCTGTCTAGGTTGGTCATAGCTTTTCTTTCAAGGAGCAAGCATCTTTTAATTTCATGGTTGCAGTCATAGTTTGCAGTGACTTTGGAGCCCAAGAAAATAAAGTCTCTCACTATTTCCATTGTTTTCCCATCTATTTGCCATGAAGTCATGGTACCGGATGCCATGATCCTAGTTTTTTGAATGTTGAGTTTTGAGTCAACTTTTTCACTCTCCTCTTTCACTTTCATCAAGAGATTTCTTTAGTTCTTTGCTTTCTGCCGTAACGGTGGTGTCATCTGCATATCTTAGGTTATTGATATTTCTCCTTGCAATCTTGATTTCAGCTTGTGCTTCATCCAGCCTAGCATTCGCATGATGTACTCTGCATATAAGTTAAATAAGCAGGGTGACAATATACGGCCCTGACATACTCCTTTACTGATTTGGGACCAGTTTGTTGTTCCACGTCCAGTTCTAACTGTTGCTTCTTGACCTGCATACAGATTTCTCAGGAGGCAGGTAAGGTGGTCTTGTATTCCCATCTCTTTCAGAATTTTCCACAGTTTGTTGTGATCCACACAGTCAGAGGCTGCAAGTTCACGGTTCATGTACTGTTGAAGCCTTGCTTGGAGAATTTTGAGCATTACTTTGCTAGCATGTGAGATGAGTGTATTTGTGCGGTAGTTTGAACATTCTTTGGCATTGCCTTTCTTTGGGATTGGAATGAAAACTGACCTTTTCCAGTCCTGTGGCTACTGCTGAGTTTTCCAGATTTGCTAGCATATTGAGTGAAGCACTTTCACAGCATCATCTTTTAGGATCTGAAATAGGTCAATTGGAATTCCATCACCTCCACTAACTTTGTTTGTAGTGATGCTTCCTAAGGCCCACTTGACTTTGCATTCCAGGATGTTTGGCTCTAGGTGAGTGACCACACCATCATGATTATCTGGGTCATGAAGATTTTTTTCTGTATAGTTCTTCTGTGTTCTTGTCACCTCTTGTTAGTGTCTTCTGCTTCTTTTAGGATAGGTTCTGTTAAAGTCCTTAGCACATTTTTTAATTGGATTATTAATTTTTTTATTGATTTGTAGGAGTTCCTCATATGTTTTAGAGATTAATTCCTTATCCAATATATGGTATGTATTTTTTTCATTCTATAGATAACCTTCTCAATCTAACTGTTGATTGCTTCCTTTGCTGTGTAGAAACTTTTTAGTTTGATGTAGACCCAGTTGTCTAATTTTACTTCTGTTGCCTCCAGTATTCATGCTGGAGAATTCCATGGATGGTGGAGCCTAGCAGGCTATAGTCCACAGGGTTACAAACAGTCGGACATGACTGAGTGGCTAACACACACATGGTGTAAGAGAAAGGTCTAACTAATTTCGTTCTTTTGCATATGGATATCAGTTTTCCCAACACCATTCATTGAAAACACTGTCCTTTCTCTGTTGTGTATTCTTGACACTGTTGTCAAAGGTCAGTTGACTGTGTACGCATGGGTTTATTTTTGGGCTTTTTATACTATTGTTTGGCCTGTTTTTATGCCAGTACTGTACTATTTTGATTATTGTGGCTTTGTAATATATTTTGAAATCAGGCCCTGTGATGCCTCCAGTTTTCTTCTTTTTGCTCAGGATTGATTTAGTATCTATGGTCTTTTGTTGCTCCACGTAAATTGTAGAATTCTTTTAGTCTATTTTTGTTAAAAATGCCATTGGTATTTTGATAGGGACTGCATTGAATCTGTAGATTGCTTTCAGTAGTAGGGATGTCTTAACAATATTAAGTCTTCCAATTCATGACAGGGGATATGATTCCATTCATTTGTATCTTAAAATTTCTTTAATCAATGTTTTGCAATTTTCAGTATATTTTTTACATTAACTAAAATGATTACATATACAATAGATGGAAACTCAAGGTTACAAAAGTAACTTAAAATTTAACTTTAAACAATTTAAGGAGTTACTTATTTGGGGGGAAAGTAAAATTGTGTAAAAAGTATTACTTTTTTGTGAGACCCACGAAGGTCTTAAGATCTCTAAGCTCAGCTCAGAAATATCTTTTTGGCACAGATTTGTCTGCATTCTTGAGCATAGGTGAACAGATTTTTTAATATAACAAGGATCAGGTTAATGAATGATATAGAAGCAGGAACATCCCATCGACCTTAATATCACATGACTGCTCTTCCTTACATTTGGGGTTGCTGAAGATATAGAAAATGTCTTTCATCTACTTTCCCGTGTGGAGTTTCTGGCATCATCATGAGCTGTGTTCTGCTCCCCTGGGCTACATACCTCATGATCACCCCTTTGGGTAAGCACATGTAAATTTATCGTCCCCATATAATCCTGTTTTTTTTCCTTAGCTCTTACATCACTCTGATCTTTACTTGTCAACTTAAAAGAGGGAAAGAGGAAAGCTAATCTTCCTCTAACTTTTGACTTAATTTTCTTGGTGATTCAGTGTCCCTTTATTAAAGTGTTGAGGTCTCCTTTAGTTTATGTATCTTTAAAAGCTTTCCCCGTATACCTACGTACAAATTAATTCCCTCTTTTAAAAAAAATCCTATAACCTAATAATAAAAATAACTTAAATAATAAAAATCAAACTTAATTTGGTGACTTGGTGATTGAATGACACACATGGTTGGAAGCAGTCATCCATAAAAAGCCGTCCTAACTTTAAGGTTAATTATTTTGCATCTTTCATTTTTCTTGCCTATAGGTCTCTGTTTATAACAATAGCAGAAATGAAAACAATAAGATGAAAATGCAATATTTCATGAAATATGAGCTAGTGATTTGAGGTTTTCTTAAAAGGATGAGCTATTGCCTTTCCATAGTTTCCAAGAGCCCAGTTCATATATCATTGTCACTTAACTATTTTATTCTGAGATCACCGTGGCTGCTGCTTTACTGTATAGACGAGACAAGAGGACTCCCCTAACATCAGAGCAAATGAGAAACACAAATGAGGACATTCTAGGAACGTTTGTTTTCAGTCACTGTTCCTTTTTCTTAATTTTTTTAACAAAATGCAAGAGTTTTTTTTTCAGCTTTATTGAAATTAACTGACTTATGACATTAGTCCTAGGTGTACAGCATAATAATTTCACATATGTATGTATTGGGAAACGATTACCACAATAAGGTTAGTTAACACCAATCACCTCACATAGTTACAACTTTTTCTCATTTATTTTATATTGAAGCTTAGTTGATTAACAATGTTGTGTTACTTTCAGGTGTACAGCAAAGTGATTCAATTATATATATAGATGTATCTATATGAAAAAAATTTCTTTTAGGTTATTGCAGAATACTGAGCAGCATTCCCTGTTCTGCACAGTAGGTCCTTGTTGGTTATCCATTTTAAATATAGCAGTGTTTACATGTCCATCCCAAATTCGCAATCTGTCCCCCTCCCTTCTCCCCTAGAAATCATAAGTTTGTTCTGTAAGTCTGTGAGTCTGTTTCTGTTTTGTGAATAAATTCATTTGTATCTTTTTTTTTTTAGTTTCCACATGTACCAATATCGTATGACATTTGTCTTTCTCACTGTTTCTTTTGAAGGATGAGATTCGTTAGGTAAGAAACATAAATCCCGTATTTCCACAGTTTGAACTGTTGCTTTTTGTAGGACCTGCATAGGTAGAATTTCTTTTCCTGAAAAAGCATAGACTGCCAGAGTTTTTACCAGGTTGTTAGAGCTAAAAATAATAATGCATCTCATAGTTAAACAAGTCCTGTTTTCATATATTTTCCTCTTAGAGAAAAATGCTATAAATTAATTGATTTGTCATTCCTGCAGGAAAGAGAATCTGAACAACAGAAATCCAGGCATCCTGTACCTTAAAAATTTCCTATTATACATTTGTTCTTTATATTCTAATTATCTGATTTTAATATTTAGTCAGCTCCTCCTTGAAAATAGAACTTGTATTTTGGGAGTGGAAGTATAGTCATATCACAAAACGCACTAAAATATGAAGTCAGCACCTAACACTTTTCCAGTGATAAACCCTTTGGTATCTGTCTGTACTTCAGATTTCAGGTTGAGTCAAAGAAATAAAATATTTTTTTCTAAAATTAAAAAAAAATAGATTCCCATACTGTATGGGATAAATATATATAGTGTTGATTGTATTAATATGTATCCATGTAAAAAAGTTAAAGACAAAAAATGAAAAAGATAATCATTAGGAAGATAAGATGTTAATAATAAAATCCTTCATTTTATTGTTTTGTCTTCTTTTCATGGAGATGATAATTTGTAAAGCCATACTTACTAGTGAGATCGCTTTCATTTTCAGAAATTATAATTTGATTTTATATTTGCTAACCACATTGAATATGTTAAGTAGCTGGGTTTTTAACTGTTGATTGTTCAGCCTTAAGAACACTAGAGGTCACTATAGCTAGTATTTGTGTTAATGTTTCAAAGTTTTTATTCAATTACTAGCAGTTTTCTGTTTACTTAATAAAACTGAATGTTTTAAAGGCAATTCCATTTTCTTGATGTGATAGAACAGTTTATATATCTCTGTATGTTTGTGTTTTTAGAGAGCTATACTTATATTTTTCTATTTTAGAAAGTGAGTAATTTTTAAAAGGAAAATTATGCAAGACAGCTGAGAAATGCATGCTTCTTTCAAAATTGGAAAGTGTATGTAATTTTTAATTTGCACTGGGTATTCTTTGTCTCACAATCAAGTCCCAGTGTCATTTTCTCAAGTTATTAGTCTGTGACAAAATAAACTGCAGGTGACAGGCTCACAGGTCACTTACTCCTAATAGATGAGTTAGGGCTTGATATAATTGCAAAGTCCCATGAGAAGCTGTTTCAAAAAAGTAGAGAGCAGGAATGCTGCTTGCCAGCGCCTCCTCATTATCATGTCAGTCAAGATGGAAAACTATGATCCAAAAGTCACATTGGAAACAGGCCCCTGAGCCACGCATGTTCCCTCAGCCACATTCGTCAGGGGCTTTTGGAGAGTCCAGTCTCACTGAACTCAAAAGCTAGGTTGCTGCCTTAACCTGTGAAGGCAGTGGGAGCAGAGGGCCTGGGTCTAATTGGTGTTTATTGTTGCCCTTGTTTTGGATTCCAGACCTTTGATAAACCTTCCTCGGTGCAGCAAACCCATGGTTAACTCCGCAGCAATAAGGAAGCTATGGGAGCAGATCTGCAATTAACTCTCATGGCAAAACAAAACATAAAGAACATACAAGAAAGGTTGAGTTTTCCTGCAGTTGCAACTGCAGTTGCAGTTCATGACAGCTGGCAGGCAGAAACAATATACCTTAAAATGAGAACATATTTGTATTTATACACAATAACCAGGGAAGAGGCATTTATTGAAAAAAGGGCAAAGTATTCATATTGAAGTGAAGGAAAAAAAAATAATTTAAAAGACAAAATATTTTTAAATTAAAAAGTAGATTGTTTCTGATACTGGGATTCAAGTATAAGTATTGTCAGGTGGCTTTTTATATAGCTGACAATGCTCAAATAGGAAAAACCTAACCCTTTCCTCATAACTTTTTCCATATTATTATGTATATTATGTATAAGGAAGTAGTGTTTATAATGGGAAATATTCTGTCTTAAGAAGCTGAAAATTCCAAGTAATTGTCAGCAGGCAAGACACTTACTTGCTTTAAGCCTCAATTTCAGTATTTGAAAAATTCAGAGAGGTACCTTAACAGGCTGTGAGCTGAAAGCTCTGTCACTTTTTGAGACTCTTTGGACCTCTAAGCTCTATGACTCTCGCATTTTGTAGTAGAGCCTCTTCAGTAATTTAACAGACTGCTTCCCATGTTAGTAGTAACAGGAGGCTGAGGGAAATTTGATAGAAGAAGATTAAGAGAAACAAAAGTCAGAGCGGAGTCGATCTTGAAACCTGGAAAAGAACAGTAGGGGAAAGTGACCTGGTAGAGCTGTCTGTATGAGGGAGGAGAGGCCAGAGAGATGTTAAAAAAAAAAAAAAAACAGAAAAAGTAAGGAATCAGAAAAGGGATAAAGGCAAGGAGGGGTTTTGTTCATGCATGGTGGGATGACTTGAGAACTTATGAGTCAGGCTTGTTGATAGGAGGCGTTAGCTGAGTACCTCCCCCCAGCTCTTGTGTGTTGACTGGTGCTGGTAAATAGAGGGGCTTATAAATTTGGAAGGCAGATATATCTTCCCATCTTTGTTCCATAGGATTTTCTCTTCTCAGAAACTATGCTTTGAATTTAGAGGTTGCTATGAGGGTTGAACTCTCAAGAGAACCAAGGCAGTGTTGTCCGTGGGACATGGTTGAAATTTGGGTCAAGACCGAGAAGTTTTGATGCTATGAAATGCCAAATGGCTGCCCAGAACCTCTGGGAGGCGCTGATATTGAAGACTCTCAGCTGGAATATATTCTGTACATTCAAAATTTTGTATTGTGTCAGTTTCCATTCCAAATTACTTGCTGGTTTGGGAATAGTCTGGTATTAGCTTTTCCCCTGGTATTACAGGGGAAAAGTTCTTCTACTTTTCTGAATCTGAAACTATTAACGAGATGCTATGTGAAGTGAAGCCTTGCTTCTAACTTCTTTGCATCTCTTCTTACTAAAGTTTAGCTATGGTTTTTAAGCTTCAGAAGTTCTTGGAAATTTTATCTCGATACTTTTGTTGCTTTAAATTGATTTGCTGTACAAACGAAGTCCTCCTGGATTTGACCTCTGTTCGTTTTTCATCTCGTCTTTACACCAGCTGTTACCAGGTGTTGAAGAAGGCTGGACAGTGGGCTTTTGCTGGCGATAATTCAAAGCATCTCTTTTCTTCCTACAGTTTCTCTGGGCTGTGCTGACGTTCTCACTGGGCGCTGGGGGGAGCCACACAACCGTATTCTCTCAGTATCAGCAGTGCTCTTTTTAAGAGTAGGCTAGACTCACACTTAGCTTGTGACAAATATGAAAAGTAAATTGTTTCAAATGCCTTTGGGAATAAAGCAGCAATTCAAATTGACAAATTTATAGGTTTAAATTTGAAGCAAATTTTTTACTTTCTCCACTTCTTTCTCCAGAGAATCTGGAAACTAATGAAAAAGAGAATGCATCCTTAAGGAGAAATGCATACTGTCAAAGCACTGCTCTCTGGACTTCCTTTGCAGGTACTTCTGAGGTTAGTGAGGTTAGTGGGCTTTCCTAGTGGCTCAGATGGTAAAAAAAAAAAATCCACCTGCAATGCAGGAGACCGAAGTTCAATCCCTGAGTTGGGAAGATCCCCTGAGAAGGGAATGGCTACCCACTCCAGTATTCTTACCTGGAGAATCCCATGGACAGAGGAGCCTGGAGGGCTATAGGCCATTGGGTCACAAAGAGTTGGACACGACTGAGCGACTAAGCAAGCATGCACACTGAGGTTATGAGATGTGAGATAATTAAAACTCCAACTATACTTGTCTTGGTTAGTTTATAAGCACATGCCATAGATATTAGAGTTTCAGTATTTTCCAGGAAGATAAGAAACAGAGCATTGAATGACGTTATTTTAAATATCATTCTCTTTGTTTTGCATCTCTCAACTGTGTCCAAGTTGAATTTATTTTTAATTCTTGCAAAGCACTCTTAAATCATAGTCAAAGATTATGGGTTCTATAGGAAGCAAAAAGATGAGTACTGGTAAGAGATATCAGGGCCATGGCTCCTGCATCAGTTGAAAACAGTGCTTCTTTTGTGAGCTGTTTGAACATGGCGATGAAGAAAAAAAATCTGAGAAACAATAATGAAATAAAATAAAGAATGGCATTTCACCTCAAGAGCTGGGATTTATTTTAAGGATCTTTTTTTGAGGAATGGGATCAAGTTGAGAAATATTGAATGTGAGATGTGAGAAGATTGTTAACCAGTGACTTAAGACTTTGATGAATGGGATACAAACAGGGTGACCAGCCCTCTGAGACCCTTTAGCTTGGCTTTTCTGTGAGGAAGAACCCTCTTTTGATTAGTAGTCTTCTCATTTTCCTGCAATGTACTTTACCGACCTTTATAATCTTATTCCGGTTTCCATTTAATTGCTCTCTCTTTGAGAAATAATAATTTAAAATCCTAAAATTTTAACCATATTATTATTGTGAACTATATATTAATGTTCATTATATTTGAATAATCTAAAATAACTAACAAATATTAAAATTCTGTGACCCAAGAGATCATCTAAAAAAATCCCTTTTGATTTTTATTTTAAAGATTTTTTTTTTTTGATGAGGACCATTTTTAAAGTCTTTGTTGAATTTGTTACAATATTGCTTCTGTTTTATGTTTTGACTTCTTGGTCACGAGTCATGTGGCATCTTAGCTCCTGGAGCAGGCATTGAACCCCTACTCCCTGCATGGAAAATCAAAGTCTTAACCACTGTACCTCAAGGGAAGTACCTTGTTTTTCTTAAGAGAAAAAAAAAAAAAGTCACATGCATGTTTGTGACCAGACTTAATTTTGGAAGTCAAATTTAGTTATATAGTTGGAGAACCTGGTTCTTCACCACAATTATTAAGATACTATTTTTGTTAAGAAAAATACAATAATAGTGAATTATTTAGGGGAATTAGTCTGGTAGAAAACTAGCTTTTGTTTAGGGTTTGCTTTGTACCAAGCATTTTATATACATTTGTTCAGTTATTCTCCCCAATAACACAATGAAATTGCTATACATTTTGCAGATTAGGAAACAAGGGAAGATGTAAAAGAACATGCACTGTTTGAATAGTTAGTGCCAAAGACACAGTCAAAACAGGGTTCTGTAACACCAACATCTCCTCTCTTTGAGAAAAAATTTTCTTTTAAATTTTGAATTGAATATGAAGTCAAGTGGGCCTTGGAAAGCATCACTATGAACAATGCTAGGGGAGGTGATGGAATTCCAGCTAAGCTATTTCAAATCATAAAAGATGCTACTGCTAAAGTGCTGCACTCAGTATGCCAGCAAATTTGGAAAACTCAGCAGTGGCCACAGGACTGGGAAAAGGTCAATTTTCATTCCAATCCCAAAGAAAGACAGTGAGAAGGAATGTTCAAACTGCTGTACCATTGCGCTCATTTCACACGCTAGTAAGGTAATGCTCAAAATCCTTAAAGCTAGGCTTCAGCGATACGTGGACTGAGAACTTCCAGATGTAGAAGCTGGATTTGGAAAAGGCAGAAGAACCAGAGATCAAATTGCATACCTCCGTTAGATCATATAAAAAGCAAGAGAATTCCAAAAAAACATCTACTTCTGCTTCAATGACCACACTAAAGCCTTTGACTGTGTGGGTCACAACAAACGGAAGAAAATTCTTAAAGAGATGAGAATACCAGACCACCTTACCTGCCTCCTGAGAAATCTGTATGCAGGTCAAGAAGCAATAGTTATAACCGGACATGGAACAATGAACTGGTTCCAAATTGAGACAGGAGTACGTCAAGGCTGTATATTGTTACCCTGCTTTTTTAACTTCTATGCAGAGTACATCATGAAATTCTGGGCTGGATTAAGCACAAGCTGGAATCAAGATTGCCAGGACAAATATCAATAACCTCAGATATGCAGATGACACCACCCTTATGGCAAAAAGAGAAGAAGAACTAAAGACCCTTTTGATGAAAGTGAAAGAGGAGAGTGAAAAAATTGGCTTAAAGCTCAACAATCAGAAAACAAAGATCATGGCATCTGGTCCCATCACTTCATGGCAAATAGATGGGGAAACAATGGAAATAGTGAGAAACTCTTATTTTATTGGGCTCCAAAATCACTGCAGATGGTGACTGCAGCCATGAAATTAAAAGATGTTTACTCTTTGGAAGCAAAGTTATGACCAACCTAGACAGCATATAAAACGCAGAGACATTACTTATGCTGACCAAGGTCCATATCGTCAAAGCTGTGGTTTTTCCAGTAGTCACATACAGATGTGAGAGTTGGACCATAAAGAAGGCTGAGCACCGAAGAATTGATGCTTTTGAACTGTAGTGTTGGAGAAGACTCTTGAGGTCCCTTGGACTGCAATTAGAGAAGCACTGATGCTGAGAAAGATTGAAGGCAGGAGGAGAAGGGGACGACAGAGGACTAGTTGTTTGGATGGAATACTCAATGGACATGAGTTTGAGCAAACTCCGGGAGATAGTGGAGGACAGGGAAGCCTGGTGTGCTGCAGTCCATGGGGTTGCAAAGAGTCGGACACGACTAAGCAACTGAACAGCAAAAACAGCAGCTAGCTTCCCATGTGTAATTGAATTTATGTCTAAGACCCTCTTTTTCCAGGTTTAATGTTGAGTACCATCTAGTGACTTAGAGGTAGATGGGATTCACACATTAATTAGAAAAAGAATGAGAGGGAAAATGTGATTTTTATTTCCCAGGTAGCTCAAATATTCAATTGAAGCAGAGTTCTTTTAGACAATAGGAAAAAGAAGGTCACAGTGGAGAAGTTACATAGTTCAATAAAATCTGCTTTAATCAGTTACTGAAGAAATAGTCATAGAAAGTCAGAGAACAGCAGTTGGTTAAATATTCCTTTATTCCCTTAATTGATTTCTTGGACCAGTATCTTAACATTATTTAACAAAAAGCCCCAAGTGGCACAGTGGTAAAAGAGTTCGCCTGCCACGCAGAAGACATGAGTTTGATCCCTGGGTCAGGAATATCCCCTGGAGAAGGAAATGGCAACCCACTCCAGTATTCTTGCCTGGAAAGTTCCATAGACGGAGGACCCTAGTGGGATACAGTCCAGGAGGTCACAAAAGAGTCAGACACGACAGAGCACACACACATTAGTTTAACAAATGATGACTTAGCAATCAATGAAAAGTAATGGATACTATATTGAGGAATAATCATTATTATAGTTAAGAGAAATATTTTTCAATAACAGTGGATTTTGTCTAAAATTTTACTGGATTAATGTCACAGCCTACAGTGTATAATAAATTAGAAATAACAAGAGATTTAAAAATCACCTAGGTAAAATTTTCCCTTGAGCATATTATTTGCCATGTCCTCATTTCAGTATTCTAAGACCTTAATTTTGTTCTTAAATAATTTAATCTGGTTTCCTAGGTCAATTATTTGCAGCCAGCGGTCTAGTATCTAAATCTGGATTATTGATTTCTTTAATTACAAAAGAAGGAGAACTATGAGGCATGTTTTCATATTGTTTGTAAACTAACTTCTAATTTACTCAAGATGCAGACATTCCTCATTTTCCTTCAAGTTTTTATTTTGAAAATTTCAGACTCCAGGAGAAGTATGAACAAACAATAGCATAAAGAACAGTCACATACCCTTTTCCTAGATTCTCTGTGATTGATAACATTTTTGCCACATTTTATTTTTCTCTTTCTCTTCCTCTGTCTTTGTGTGTGTATGTATGTGCGTATGTGTCTGTACTGGCGTCTCTGTTTCTCTCTGCATATACCTACTTAAAAAAATCTGTTTGAAAGTAAGTACAGAAATCATGACATTTTTTTTTCTTTAATAGAAAATTATTTAATTAGTATACATGTGTTCCCCATCCTGAACCCTCCTCCCTCCTCCCTCCCCACACCATCCCTCTGGGTCGTCCCAGTGCACCAGCCCCAAGCATCCAGCATCGTGCATTGAACCTGGACTGGCATCTCGTTTCATACATGACGTTTCACATGTTTCAATGCCATTCTCCCAAATCTTCCCACCCTCTCCCTCTCCCACAGAGTCCATAAGACTGTTCTATACATCAGTGTCTCTTTTGCTGTCTCGTATACAGGGTTATCGTTACCATCTTTCTAAATTCCATATATATGCGTTAGTATACTGTATTGGTGTTTTTCCTTCTGGCTTACTTCACTCTGTATAATAGGCTCCAGTTTCATCCACCTCATTAGAACTGATTCAAATGTATTCTTTTTAATGGCTGAGTAATACTCCACTGTGTATATGTACCACAGCTTTCTTATCCATTCATCTGCTGATGGACATCTAGGTTGCTTCCATGTCCTGGCTATTATAAACAGTGCTGCGATGAACATTGGGGTACACTTTCCCTTCTGGTTTCCTCAGTGTGTATGCCCAGCAGTGGGATTGCTGGATCATAAGGCAGTTCTATTTCCAGTTTTTTAAGGAATCTCCACACTGTTCTCCATAGTGGCTGTACTAGTTTGCATTCCCACCAACAGTGTAAGAGGGTTCCCTTTTCTCCACACCCTCTCCAGCATTTATTATTTGTAGACTTTTGGATCGCAGCCATTCTGACTGGTGTGAAATGGTAAGTAAGTTTGAAAGTAAGTACAGAAATCATGACATTTTATCTGTGGATGCTTCAGCATGCACTTTCTAAGAAGAAAAGACTTTCTTATGTACAACCACAAAACTGTTATCACACTTAAGAAAATTTATAGCAATTCAACAATTTAATATTTAGTTCATTGAAAATTTCTCTAATTGTCCTCCAAGGAGATCTCCTTGATGTTCCTAGAAATTTTTTGTGGTAGCTTGGCAAGGAACTTCTCAGCAAGTCTAAGTTAGTTCCATGGAAGAAGAGGCTGATATCAGACACTGGACTCTGAAGGCTGTCTATTTCTTACTGGGCCCTTTCCTCATGCTGGGTCTCTCCATGTTGCGTAGTTGCGCAGTTACCCCTGCCCAGCCTATACACTGTAAGTTATGTACACCCATATCAGTAGAGAAGGGCCCTCTCTACTGTGCATAGGCCAAGCACTTAGAGGTCAACTGTGCACAAACTAAATTGTGAGGTTATAAGAATCACAGGGAATAACCCATTCTTTCTCTGATTTAAACTTTTCACTCAGGAAACTATATTTTAATCTAGGACTATATGTCTGTGACCTCTTTGGATGACATTCCCCAGAGAACTAAGCAATTTATTTTTTCTATGCACAGTCCAATCAGGGTTCACACGTTGCATTTGGTTTTGAGCTCTGTTTAGTTTTATCTAGAACAGGCCTCCATTCTTTGCTTGTATCCCATACCAGCAACTTTTGAAAAGTCCAGGGTAATTTTTTCTTGGATGTCACTCATCCTAGATTTGTCTTCTTGTTTCCTCATGGTTTTGTTTAACTTGTTCCTCTTTCCCCTGTTTTTCCTCTAATTTGGGTGTTTGATCTAAAACCTTGACTAGATTAACTTCAAACATTTATGGCAAGAAAATTTTATAGGCGATGATCCATATTTAGCATTACATTATATCAGGAGGCATATAGGATAAAGTTGTCCATTGTTAGTGATTGGCTAAGATGCTGACCATCAGAATTGGTGTTGAAAAAGGCATGTTTTTTTTAGCTCTTATTAATTAATATTTATTCTATTATTATTAATATTAATTATTGTTAATCTACTAATATTTAATCCTCTGATAACATTTTGGCACTATTTGAGTCTTTTATATGACTACATTTAATCCAGTGGTTTTAGCTCCTTTTGATAATCCATGCTACAAGATTCCTTCATTATTTTGGGATCAGGGCTTACAAAATGGTGATTTTCTAATTATATCATTTCTTCTGCATAAGACTGTTTTTCCCTTCTACTTTCCATCTTTTCTTTTTTTTTTTTTTTTCAGAGATGAACTGAAATTTTTATTGGATCAAATATATGTGTAAATTTTTCATAGAGACTGGATGAAGTATAGATTTGTGAAACATAATTTGAGTTTTTTTTTAAAGTATAAATTTTCAATTAAAATATCAATCTGACTCCAAGTAATACATTTCCCTCACTTAAAATGTTTCCTCCACTTTTTCTAATAGCTATAGACTCATAGTATTAAAAAAAAATTCACTGCATCATAATACATTATTATAGTTGTTATCATTGGTGTTCAAATTGTCCTCAATAGCCAATTCAGTTGGAACACATTCAGACTTGTTCCTTTGATCTCTGGCATGATCTGTGTGATAGAAAGCCATTAGAATGGCTCCCAAAGATCCTTGCTTTCTAATATTCATACCCTTGTATAATCTTTTCCCTTTAGTGTGGTTGGACCTAATGACTCACTTCTAACAAATAGGGTAGAGCAAATGTGGTGGTCCATCATGTCTGAGGTTAGGTTATGAAAAGCCTGTGGCTTCTGTCTTGGTATCCGTTCTGACTCTCTTGTTTGCTAACACTAATGGAAGCCAGACGCACTGTTGTTAGTTTCCCTATGAGGACGCCTACATGGCTAGAAATTGAGGGAAACTTCTGATCAACAGCCAGCAAGGAACTTAAGCTTTCATTAAAACAGCCCATGAGAAAACAAATATTGTCAACAGCCACATGCGTGAGTTTAGAAGTAAGTCCTCTCCTAGATGAACCCAAGAGGACTCATCTTGGGTTGAGCCTGGCTGACAACTTCATAGTAGCCTTGTGAGAGACCCTGAGTCTGAAGACCCCCTAAGCCACCTGCATATTTCTGACCCACAATGCTGGGAGATAATATGTATTGTTTTAAGGCTTAACTTTTTTTTTTTTTTTAAGACTTAAATTTTAAGGCTGGGCGATAATACATATTGTTTTAAGGCTCTAAGTTTGTGATTTGTTTTACAGCTACAGATAACTAATCCAACTCCACTAGTCTTTGAGCACTTTTATTTCTTTACTAGTGCAGCAAGATTTCTCAGATTCCACTTTGTTTTTTCCCTGACTTATTCCTGGTTGCATTTCTCCAAGTTTCTCTGGCTTCCTTTAATGGAGAATGGTGCTTATGATACAAAATATGGGCACAAAATGTCCTCATTGTTAAGAGATGTCATAGTTTCTACATTCATCCAGTAATAAAGATAGAAAACACATAAAAAGTCTTGAGTTCATACTGATACTTCCAATTCACATTTAATATTATATGACTTTTTCTTACCTTTCTGAATTATATATTGTATCACTTTTCTCTTATAGTGAAAATCTTGGCTCCTTACCTTAGCAGCAGAGGGTTAATATTACAAGGAAGTGGAGGAGTGGGTGTCACAATTTTAGAAATGATAGTAAGTCCTCTGGTTTTTTTGAATATCTTCCTTTTATAGGACCTTCATTTCTACCACTTGAGATTTATTTGTTTGACTCTTGAGGGTTTTTAAATATGAGTTCTCTTGTCAAAAATTTTTTAGAATTATTTTCCAACTTAGGAAAATGATCCAGAAAGAACAGAGTAAAAAATTTTGAAAGAAATAACAGAAAATATAAGTAAATAATTCATAGTGGTAAATTTGTGGAAATTTTTTATTTGCTTACTTTAACAAAGAAATATTTTGTACCTGTAACATGTGCTGTTTACTGTTTAAGGCACTGGGGCTCAGAGTTTCTGTTCTGAATGGAAGGATTTGTATTCTGGGGAGGAGTCAAATAAATGTGTCAATATAATTGGTAAAAGATAATATAGAGATACATAGCACATGTACAGAGAAGGCAATGGCACCCCACTCCAGTACTCTTGCCTGGAAAATCCCACAGACGGAGGAGCCTGGTAGGCTGCAGTCCATGGGGTCGCTAAGAGTCGGACACAACTGAGTGACTTCACTTTCACTTTTCACTTTCATGCATTGGAGAAGGAAATGGCAGCCCACTCCAGTGTTCTTGCCTGGAGAATCCCAGGGACGGCGGAGCCTGGTGGGCTGCCATCTATGGGGTCGCACAGAGTCAGACACGACTGAAGCAACTTAGCAGCAGCAACACATGTAAAATTTTTTCTAAAGAACATATACTATTTCAGTTATAGGAAAACATAAAATTTTGTCTTAAAGGGAGCAAAAGATCAAAGGGAAATAAAAACAAGAGCAGAATCTTTCTTGAATTGGAAAACATGTCAAAGGCAAACTAGTATATTTCACAATTTTCATTAAATTGTGGTAAATTCAGCAAGAGGATTTCTCAAATAAATACTTCATGTTTCAATTAGAACTAGATTTTCATTCTAGTATTTATTTTATTTTTTATTCTGCATTTTGTCAAAAGTAGCCTGCATATTTATAGTCAACTGTCATGTTGTTGATTAAAGAATATGAAGAAAAATAGCAAATAATCTCACTAATTTTGTAACTAATTTAGATGGTTAAATTCTACCTTTTGTTTAAGTTCTGTCGCTCAGTTGTATCCGACTCTTTGCACACAAAATTTTACACAAAATTCTACCTTTATTTTTCCTAAAAATATTATTTAAAGATTTTACATCTCTGCTTTAGCTAATCTCTCAGATGAAGCATATTAAAAATTTGCACAACTGCGATTCATGCTCAAGCTCCAGAAGAGCAAGAATCAGGGCATCACTGCATTTTTCTATTTATAATGCTTCAGAGACACCTTTGGAGAAAGGAGAGAAGTGGGCAGAGAAACAGAAAAGGAAGGCAACTAAAGTGTCATTTACATTTCTGACTTGTTGTCCTTGGCAGTTTTGTTTAAGCTTATCCATATCAGTCTTCTTTCTTTTATTTATTTACTGCTGTTCATCTTGGTTGAATTGATGATAATCTTTCTGGAGGCAAAAAAACCTGCTATAAAATGAGTTAGGTAGAAAATCAATTAAGGCTGACATTTTAAACCTGTTTGGTAATAAACATGCAGAACAGCAAAACTTTCATTAATATTAGGGAAATTAATTATGGGGAAGTGCAGTCTATTTACAGATGATAGCTACCCATGCTTTATGAAGTTCATGCCAGGCCGGTGACTCATCAGGCTTTGCAGAAGCTAACCATCTATATGAGTGAGAGAAAGCCACTGAGGATGGATTCTTATGTGTCATTTACTTTACAAAAACTTTTCTAAAAATGTAATTTACTAAACTCTGTTTTTAAAAAAATAGTTCCATTTTTATCTTATAAGCATAGTCATTGGAACAATGAATGTTATTCTACATTCAGAGGACATGCTTCTAATTTGTAAAGCTGAAATGAAAATCAGAAATTGCTACCTACTGGTTGCCTCAGGTACCACAGATACAGAGAATAATAAGACAAAACCCTGGCTTTCAAAGCAGTTCTCAGCTTAAGCCCATGTAAGTCATTACATTGGATACAGACATCTGTATTAGGAGTGTTTTATAAGGAAATGTCAACCAGTGAGGGCCATAGGATATCACTGGAAAATGCTCAGTTAAGAGAATATCTTAGGGACTATTTGAGTTCTTTTGTCCCTTGTAACACTTGAAACAAAAGGAATTTATGTACTTACTCTCTTGTGTGATAGACAGTACTGAAGTAAAGGCTGTGAGAAACTAGCTCGTTTCCAGGGCCTTGTAAACAACAGTCAGTTTGATGGAGGTGTCCACGCAAAGTTCTTTTGAGTCATGGTTAATGATTGTGACATATCTGAAAGGCAAACTTTTGTCATAGGAAAGAACTCCTTGGATAGATGGATACATACAGTTTTGTAGAGACACTTGGAAACTTTGATCTGACAGAGATCACATTACAGAGAAATTGTTATTGTCAGAGCACACTGGTGATAAAAAGCTTAAATGCATGTCTTAACTAAATCTTCAGTTCAGTTTAGTTCAGTTCAGTCACTCAGTCGTGTCCCACTCTTTGCGACCCCATGAGTTGCAGCTCTCCAGGACTCCCTGTCCATCACCAACTCCCGGAGTTCACTCAGACTCATGTCCATCGAGTCAGTGATGCCATCCAGCCATCTCATCCTCTGTCGTCCCCTTTTCCTCCTACCCCCAATCCCTCCCAGTATCAGTCTTTTCCAATGAGTCAACTCTTCACATGAGGTGGCCAAAGTACTGGAGTTTCAGCTTCAGCATCATTCCCTCCAAAGAAATCCCAGGGCTGATCTTCAGAATGTACTGGTTGGATCTCCTTGCAGTCCAAGGGACTCTCAAGAGTCTTCTCAAACACCACAGTTCAAAAGCATCAATTCAGTGCTCAGCTTTCTACACAGTCTAACTCTCACATCCATACATGACCACAGGAAAAACCATAGCCTTGACTAGATGAACATTTGTTGGTGAAGTAATGTCTCTGCTTTTCAATAAACCATTCAATATCACAGTAATCCAAGTCTATGCCCCAACCAGTAACGCCAAAGAAGCTGAAGTTGAACGGTTCTATGAAGACCTACAAGACCTTTTAGAACTAACACCCAAAAAAGATGTCCTTTTCATTATAGGGGACTGGAATGCAAAAGTAGGAAGTCAAGAAACACCTGAAGTAACAGGCAAATTTGGCCTTGGAATACGGAATGAAGCAGGGCAAAGACGAATAGAGTTTTGCCAAGAAAATGCACTGGTCATAGCAAACACCCTCTTCCAACAACACAAGAGAAGACTCTACACATGGACATCACCAGATGGTCAACACCGAAATCAGATTGATTATATTCTTTGCAGCCAAAGATGGAGAAGCTCTATACAGTCAACAAAAACAAGACTAGGAGGTGACTGTGGCTCAGATCATGAACTCCTTATTGCCAAATTCAGGCTTAAATTGAAGAAATTAGGGAAAACCACTAGACCATTCAGGTATGACCTAAATCAAATCCCTTATGATTGTACAGTGGAAGTGAGAAATAGATTTAAGGGACTAGATCTGATAGATAGATTGTCTGATGAACTAAATCTTACATGTGCTCAAATTGCCACCTGTTTTATGATCACTGGAATAAACCGTTTAATATGTGCCTATGAAATATGCAGATGACACCACCCTTATGGCAGAAAGTGAAGAGGAACTAAAAAGCCTCTTGATGAAAGTGAAAGAGGAGAGTGAAAAAGTTGGCTTAAAACTCAACATTCAGAAAACTAAGATCATGGCGTCTGGTCCCATCACTTGATGGGAAATAGATGGGGAACAGTGTCAGACTTTATTTTTTTGGGCTCCAAAATCACTGAAGATGGTGATTGCAGCCATGAAATTAAAAGATGCTTGTTCCTTGGAAGGAAAGTTATGACCAACCTAGATAGTATATTGAAAAGCAGAGATATTACTTTGCCAACAAAGGTCCATCTAGTCAAGGCTGTGTTTTTTCCAGTGGTCATGTATGGATGTGAGAGTTGGACTGTGAAGAAAGCTGAGCACCGAAGAATTGATGCTTTTGAACTGTGGTGTTGGAGAAGACTCTTGAGAGTCCCTTGGACTGCAAGGAGATCCAACCAGTCCATCCAAAAGGAGGTCAGTCCTGGGTGTTCATTGGAAGGACTGATGCTGAAGCTGAAACTTCAATACTTTGGCCACCTCATGTGAAGAGTTGACTTATTGGAAAAGACCCTGATTCTGGGAGGAACTGAGGGGGCAGGAGGAGAAGGGGATGACAGAGGATGAGATGGCTGGAGGGCATCACCGACTCGATGGACATGAGTTTGAGTGAACTCCGGAGTTGGTGATGGACAGGGAAGCCCGGCATGCTGTGATTGATGGGGTCGGTCGCAAAGAGCTGGACACGACTGAACGACTGAACGACTGAACTGAACTGAACTGATGAAATATTATGCCAGATATAAGGGTAAGTAGATATGCTAGCAATTCCCGCAAAGTGCATACTTCCTTTTTGATATTTGACTTTATTTTTAATATTCACTGGAAATATGACAACAACAATAAATTCCACTCTAGATTTTCATGTTGCAATTCCATTGTCCTTTCATAAGACTATAGAAATAATGGAAGTTTAAAAAATGGTATTTAAGAAGGTTAGAAGGATAGATGCCCATGTATTTGATGTAGGGTGTAGCATTCTCCATGATCTAGCTTCTAACTTTCTTTTTAATTCTTACTATGTGCCAATATACATTTTTCTTCTTTATTCATCCAAACCAACCCATTGGCAAGCATTCCCTAACATTCTAATTTTCTGATTTCTGTATACATTGTCACCTCACTTGTCCCTTGTGTACTTTTTTATTAATCCTGCAACAGCTGAGAGGATATTACCAGAAAAGAAAATTATATTGCCTTTGTCCTATTTCATCTCATGAGAGGCCAGTTTCAGTTTCATTCTAGCCCTGTTCCTTTTTCTTTCTTCCCTCATGCTTCTTTGGGGCTTTTAAACACATCTCCCTTGTGATGATTGGGTTCTCTGGAAAGTGAAAATGCAGACTGAATAGAAGTGCCAGAGGGGAAGGGTGGGGGATGGAGGCAGAAATGAACAAGGGGAAGACCTCAGACTGGGATGCTCACCCAGTGATGCCCAGCAGAGAGGTCTAGAGCAACGACCAGCTGGGACAGCGATTGCACAGTGGGTGGTAATAGCCAGGCCCCGTGTCACTGTCTGGTTCAGCCACTGAGCCTCCACCCTCAGAAAAGAATGACTGAGTAGGAGAGCTGGGACAGACCCTGCTTGGAGTCACTGCTTGGAGGCTGTCCGTGTCACGCACAGTTTATAGCTGGACAGCCTGACCTTTCTTGAAGAGGAATATCCTGCCCTCTAGGATCCCAGTTCCATGACTGAGATGCAGCAAAATCCTCAGCACCTCCAACTTGTGGTTCCCCTAGGGGGTTATTTTGTCTATATTATGAAGTCTCCTTTATGTACAGTTGGGAAGGTCCCCTGGAGGAGGAAATGGCAACCCACTCCAGTATTTTTGCCTAGAGAATCCCACGGACAGAGAAGCCTAGTGGGCTACAGTCCATGGGGTCGCAAAAAGTTGGACACAGCTGAGTGACTAATACTAATAATTATTATGTATTAGATTTTACAGATAATAAAAATAAATAATTCTTGCTGTAGCTGATTTTAAGACCCTCTCATAACGTGACTGTGTTGCCAAATTTCATGACTCCATCTCTATACTGTATCTCTTTGGTCTCTAACATACTGGGAGAAGAAACAAAGGAAGATGAGGGAGAAGAATGAGTCAGATCAAAGGTGACATTTTTCATGGAAGTTTCTCCAACACCTACCTGTAGGCTGAATTCACTGTTTTTCAACTGTACTTGTAGTATATGCTGTAAATATCTCAAGTTACAGCACTTAGCACCCTGTATGCTCATAGTTGACTTTCTTGCCTATCTCTTCATTAGATTGGACAATGGTCAGGGCAAGAAAATTCCTTGTCCGTTCTCTTGTCTCTAACACTCAGGTTTGTTGTTGATGCCTCAATGTAGATTGGTGTAAATAGATTTAAACTGCACTGGAAATACAGTGGCAAACACACTGGAATATAAGGTTATATATTTAAATATTTTCATCAGTGATTTCTAAACCATTGAAAAAATATACTCAGTACCTAATCAGTACTTTATAAAAGTACACACATATTATTACAAGATTTAGAAAACACTGCAACAAAGGTCCATCTAGTCAAGGCTATGGTTTTTCCTGTGGTCACGTATGGATGTGAAAGTTGGACTGTGAAGAAAGCTGAGCGCCGAAGAATTGATGCTTTTGAACTGTGGTGTTGGAGAAGACTCTTGAGAGTCCCTTGGACTGAAGGAGATCCAATCAGTCCATTCTGAAGGAGATCAGTCCTGGGTGTTCTTTGGAAGGAATGATGCTAAAGCTGAAACTCCAGTATTTTGGTCACCTCATGCGAAGAGTTGACTCATTGGAAAAGACTCTGATGCTGGGTGGGATTGGGGGCAGGAGGAGAAGGGGACGACAGAGGATGAGATGGCTGGAGGGCATCACTGACTCGATGGACATGAGTTTGAGTGAACTCTGGGAGTTGGTGATGGACAGGGAGGCCTGGTGTGCTGTGTTTCATGGGGTCGCAAAGAGTCGGACATGACTGAACGACTGAACTGAACTGCACTGCACTGCACAGTTTTTAGGAAAAAGTAAAACTTTTATAATTGTGCTACGTATACTCCTTTGTGATGTTTAATCTGATTTAGAATTTTTATTAGTTGACATATACGAACACCCATACATTTACACCTAATATTATATTAAAACGTTTACCATGTCATTTAATTTTCTTCAAAAATTATTCAATTATTTTTTATTATTAGAAGTTAGGTTGTTTCCAACATTTGTTTCTGTGTATATCCTGTCATGAACTTTCTTCAATATAAATCTTTATTCTCATCTCTGAGACTGTTTCTTTTTGGTTAAATAGCAGTACATTTGCTCATCTTTGTTCATGTTGTCTAATTATTTTCCAGACAGCTCATACCAGTTTATCCCACCAGCTGAGTGTGAGACTCTTCTCACTACAATTCTTGGCAGCACTATTAACTTAAGGAAAGGATAATAGACAACACAGTTGACCTGCTCTCCGTTTTAGGTGGTGTGTCTATTCATTAATATTATAACTTAGATATTTTATGTTTTCATTTTTCTTCTCTTTTTGTTTGCACTGGGTCTTCGTTGCTGCATGCAGGCTTCCTCTCGCCGCTGTAAACGGGGGCTGCTCTTGGTTGCTGTGCTCGGGCTTCTCCTTGTGGTGCCTTCTATCTTCCAGAGTGCGGGCTCTAGGTGCACAGCCTTCGGTAGTCGTGACTCGTGGGCTCTGAGTGCAGGCTCAGCAGTGGTGATGCACTGGCTTAGCTGCTCCACAACATGTGGAGTCTTCCTGGACCAGGGATCAAGCCTATGTCCCCTGCACTGACAGGTGGATTCCTACCCACTGTGCTGCAAAGGAAGTCCCTGTGAATTTTCCATTCATATTCTTTGTCCATTTTCAAAAGCTTAAGAGTCCTTTTACAAATTGAGTGAGTTTTAAATATTGCAAATATTATGAAGTGTCTGTCATTAATATCAATAATATCTGTCATTAATATGTGATTTTCTCCATTTGAATTGTCTTATGGGGTCGCTAAGAGTTGGACACGACTGAGTGACTTCACTTTCACGTTTCACTTTCATGCATTGGAGAAGGAAATGGCAACCCACTCCAGTGTTCTTGCCTGGAGAATCCCAGGGACGGGGGAGCCTGGTGGGCTGCTGTCTATGGGGTCAGACAGAGTCAGACATGACTGAAGCGACTTAGCAGCAGCAGCATGTCTAATTTTATGAGTTTCGCAGAGGACTTCAAATTCTACATAGGTACATTTAACAACATTTCTCAATGATGTCTTTCTATTATCTATGATTAGAAAGTGCTTATCCATTCCGAGATCAGTTAAATTGTCACAATTTCTGTTTTCTGCTTTCATTTTTAAATGAAATTTATTTTAATGAATTTTAGTTTGAAATTGTGATGCAACTAAATATCTTCCTCAAAAGCATAGCTTCCCTAAAATCTTTGGATAATTCCTCAACATGCATTAGTTTTCAATGCTTCTTTAACATCTGTTATGATCTTTTTTTATTTTATTGGCTTTAAGGTAGTCTCTAATCTTCTGTTGGTTTGTTTTCCCATTCTTGAAATAATATTTAAAAATGTTTTATGGATGCTTGAAAAGAAGAAGGCATATTCCCTGTTAGTGGGAGACATACTCACATGAATCCATATATTCAATATTTGTTTCAATCAGTACAGACTACCTTGAGAAATCAGGTATGTTATATGAATGTGCTCATCACCCAGATGTAACTCATTAGGTGCTGATGAGGTGGCAGGGAGAGCACTTACCAAGACATAAACTCAAATATTGAAAAGAAATTGTACTGTTACACTTCCTCAGCCTCAGCTTTGTTTACAGAATAAATTTAGCTTATGGCCTTTTCATTTGCACACTCTGGTATACCTTATTATATTGGATGAGGGGGTTTATTTAAAACAAAACAAAACAAAACAGTTATAATTACCTTTGCTTTCTGAGAGGAGACAAAAATGATGTGTATCATTTTTTTGAAAAATAGTTTGGAGTGGGATGAAAAAGAAAAGACTGAACTTGCAAAGCTTCTGCTAATTTTTCAATGTTTAACTGAAATGGTTGCGTCATTTGCTTATCAGAGTGTATTGTCTAATCTCTGGGCTTTTGGAAAGCTAAATTACTGTGAAAATAAACAGTAGTGAGTCCTGGGGTTGGCAACTTGGGTGAGGGGAAGGAGAAGTTAGAGCAAGACCTTGTCTTTGTTGAGAAATAAGATGATGAGAAGTAATGTTTGTGACAATATGCATTTAAGTTTAAATAAAGTTTTAAAAATAAGTAGGTTTTTATCTGAAGTGAAAATTTCTTACATTGATATAAAATGATCTATAGAACTCTTAAGCACAAGTAAAGTGAAATCAGATAAACCAGTTAGCACCAACTTGTGTTGCAGAAAATTAGTGTTTGGTTCTTTGCATTGTTTCATTCTGCAGTATACAATATCTTTTACACAGTCTTGGAAACAAACCTGCTAACAGTAAAGTTATCACCAAGGGATGACAGTATAGGTGCCAGCTGACATAGACTAGGATCTCTTACGTAATGTTAAGACATGCCAGAAAAGACCTGTAGCTACGGCTTGATCTCCTATGCTAGAGAATGGCCATGGGATAGGGTGAGTAACTCACACAGGAAATCTACATGAGGGATGAAGTCCTTAAATGCCTTTGACACCAAGAGGCCACCATTAGCATCCTGTAAGTGTTTGCCCAAAGAGTAGCATAAGCCAGCAGAAACCAACAGGGAGTCTTATCACAGTGTGGGAAACTGGTGGGGAATTTGGGTGGAGACTCCAATCTCCTCTGTTTGGGGACCAGAAGAAAGCTGAAAAGTCAACCCGTTTTAATTAGGTATGGTTGAGCTTCTTCCTTGGTTGGGTTGTGCTGATTTGTGCTGTTCCTCTGGCTAACCCTAACAGGGTGCTGGTGGTGGCCTCTTTTTGAAGAGTGCTGAAGGCATTGATCTCTCAGGGAGTGGCACGGATGAGGTTTTGCCTGTGAGGTCTTTCTGTGACTCATTTCTCTGGCAAGGGGCATCTTCTCTGGCACAAGCACTTCTATTCCTTCTACTCAGCTCTCATCCACTATGGGAGTATTACACAGCCTTGTCATTCTAGAGCCCCTTAACCTAGAAGGTAGCCCTTTGTATGAGGCACTGACAAAAACATCTCAAGATTAGCTCCTTTTCTGGCATCCCCTGGACCAATGCGACATCTGTACACCCTTAGCACAGCAAATGATAAGAGGCTTGACTGCTCCATCGTCATCCTCTTTCTTAGCCAACCATCATGTGTGCTCAGTTACTCAGTGGTGTCTGACTCTTTGTGACCCCATGGACTATAGCCTGGCAGTCTCTGCTGTCCATGGGATTTTCCAGGCAAGAATGCCAGCTGCTAAGTCGACTTCAGTTGTGTCTGACTCTGTGCGACCCCATAGACAGCAGCCCATCAGGCTCCCCCGGTCCCTGGGATTCTCCAGGCAAGAATACTGGAGTGGGTTGCCATTTCCTTCTCCAATGCATGAAAGTGAAAAGTGAAAGGGAAGTCGCTCATTCATGTCCGACTTTTCGCGACCCCATGGACTGCAGCCCACCAGGCTCCTCCATCCATGGGATTTGCCAGGCAAGAGTACTGGAGTGGGGTGCCATTGCCTCCTCTAGGGGATCTTCCTGACACAGGGATTGAGCCTGTGTCTCTTGTGCCTCCTGCATTGACAGGTGGGTTTTTTACCTGGGAAGCCTAACATCATTTCTCTTTAATTCACAAGGACAGGTCAGCAAGTCTTAGCAGATAGCCATTCCCCAAATAAAAGGCCAGTTGCTCATCTTGGATGGACAAAAATTTCTATTCAGTAATCTCTAATGGAATCTCCTCTTGCCATCTTGGCTTGACAGCTAGGAAAGTACCTTTTCCCATGAATACCAACTATATTCCTCCAAAGCTCAATGCCTTCAAAACCTTCTTTTCTCTACCTCCAGTTATCTCCATATGCTAGTGGTGAGGGCAGGGGGGTGGGTTGGGAAGGGCGTGTGAAGTGGGGATAGGGCCTGGTTGGGTTTATAGCCCCTGATTCTTCTACTTTTCATTAGGTCTTATGAGAGAGAGAGATCCTCAGAGCCTCTCTTTAGAATGTGGTTTCATAGCACCTCTTTGTCCTTAAGTTTGAACTCTAGTCAGGCCAGTGAAGTGAAGTTGCTCAGTCGTGTCCGACCCTTTGTGACCCCATGGACTGCAGCCTGCCAGGCTCCTCTGTCCATGGGATTTTCCAGGCAACAATACTGGACTAGGCTGCCATTTCCTTCTCCAGGGGAATCTTCCCAACCCAGGGATCAAACCCAGGTCTCCCGCATTGTAGGCAGATGCTTTTACCATCTGAGCCACCAGGGAAGTCCAGTATAATTAACAAATAAAAATACTATGTAGTTGCATATTCATGCTGGTTGAATTGTTTTACTCAGTATCATTGCATGGAGACAATTATGGATTAGAATAGGCAGAATATCCTGTTCTTGTGGTCTGTGTGAAATCTAAGCAGTGGAAACATGTTGCTAAGTGTCCTCTCCCTGTTCATATTACTGCCCTGGAGGGTTAGGCTGGTTCATGTGGGAAGGAATCAAAATAGTTGAATCTTCATGTGCACATTCAACACAATTTTTTGTAGAATATATTCAGTGTTGTGCTGGCCAACTACCTCTCTAAACAAACAAAACCCCCCACCCCCAACCCCAAACTAAATCAAACCAAACCAAAACCATTGATATTTGTAGTGGTTTCCAACTTCAGGGTGTAAATATCCATTATGCTGGGTTCAACCTACTGAGTGGGGTGTAAAAAAGAGATTCACATACTTGGCTTTTGTGAGGCAGTGCAAGCTGGCTGCAGTGCGTTATTGACTCTGTGTGTTTGTCATGGCTCTATGGAGTCTCAGAGAAATTACAGTGACATCATAACCCTTCTGATCTATTCTACCCAAGTTATCTACTGGAGCTATCTCTCATTAAAAAAAAATGAGTAAAAGTTATTTGCTAAGATGAGGTCAAATGGAATGAACTTGAAAATAGAGCAAAGGAAAAATGTTAGGGCAGTTTTCCTGGCCAAAAAAAGAGTTGGGCAACCAGGCAAGAAGATAGATTTCTCAGAAAAATGGATGAAATTCATGGTAGAGGAGTAACCAGATACTCAGAAGGAAATGGCAACCCACTCCAGTACCCCTGCCTGGAAAATCCCATGGATGGAGGAGCCTGGTAGGCTGCAGTCCATGGGGTTGCAAAGAGTCAGATACGACTGAGCGACATCACTTTCCTTTTTCTTTTTCAGAACTTTTAAGAACAGGCTGCTGAGTATCTGTAAGTAATTTTCTTGTCATTGGCCCAAACTTTCAATTAAATTGACAGTAAACAACAAAGGCCCCATGAGCTGTTGTTAGATAAATGAACAGGGTCTGTGTTCCATGTCTGGACCTATGCACAGTGGATAAAGGAGAATGAGACAGAAGGCAAGAATCCAATGAAGTTCAGAGAGCAGGAACAAGACTAGAGGAAATCCTGACATGGAATGACATGAGTTTTCTAGAAGTGTTGGGGAGACCATCGAACCTTTTGCTGACAATTTTATTTTTTTAAGAAAGATGATGTTATCTGGGTGTTATTTATTCTATTATTAAAAATAGTTATAACCTTATTTTTATGTATTTGCTCTAGCAAGGATTGTAATTTTTTACTATAATTGTGTTTCTGTTATCTGTTCATATTTTTAGCAGTCTTGTTTTATATATGGTTTTGCTGTACTATATGAGGAATTAAAATTCATAGCTATTGCAACTTATCTGCATCAATTTTATTAGGTAAAATTGCTCTTTGCTTACCCAAGAACACGGTGTGCATTTTCATTTGTTCAGATCTTTTATGTCTCTCAGGCAGTTAAAAACTAATTATTTGTAGATCTTAATATTGCTTTTTAAACATTCCTAGATGTGATAGAGACATGTAGTTCTTTCCTAATGGCATCTCTCCCCTTCCTTGTCTCCAGCGGAAGTCCTGAGTTTTAGCTGCTACCTGGCCACTCAGAATACAGGCTTAAATATACAGCTTCTCTTGTGGGTAAGCCTATTCCTTGACTAAGTTTTGAACAATGGGTTATACATAGAGATGATGTTTGCAGTTTTGGAAAGTGTTCTTTAAAGGAGAGGTGTGTGCTTCTCTCTCCTCTTTCTTATGGTGAGAATAGGGCACTATGGCTGAAGCAGAAAGCTGGAAGGAGTCAGGACATTTAGGGATCTGTGCAACTGCTATTCTAGTCTCAGGCTCCTGACCAGTGGAATTTTCACATGAAACAATGAGCACTTGTGTATCTAAGCCGTTTATTTGGGTTTTATGTTGCAGGTAGCTGGACCTAATGCTAATTTATGCAGAAAACATTTATTTAAATCTCTTTTATTTAAATGGGGTGTTTTCCCCCACTATTCTTCAAATTGATTATTATTTCTACATATTTGTTGTTTTTCAGTCAATAAGTTGTGTCCCACTGTTTACGACCCCATGGACTGCAGCATGCCAGGCACATATTACTTGATATATTCAGTTTGTACCTTGCTGCGTGACTGAATTTTCTTATTGTCTGCAGTAGTTAGGGAACAGGGATGGAATACAGAGAAAAGGGAAGCACTTTCAAGCTATAGCTTTAGCCCTTAAAAAGATATGGGGAATGATGTTTATTATAACAAGAGTGGAAATGATTTGAATTTGTTAACTGGTACTGAAGTTACACAGAAAAAGAATTAACAGGCTCAGATAGAGACTTCCAGCTACCTAACTACCAACTTAGGGCACTTCATGAAAGCCAAAAAGCTTACAGAGCAATGTTTTTAAGAGAACTTCATCTCCTGCAACTAGGGAGCCACCAGAGCTGAAAATTAGGCCTGAAATTTGATAATAATACTGGCAGAGTTACAAAAGACTGAATTAGTAACCTTAGCTGGTCTTCTGTGTTAAAGCAAAGGACCTGGAACGGGGACACTTGAGTAGATACTCTTGAGAGGCACAAACCTACAGATTTCCGTAAACCCCCAGGCTTCCCTGGTGGCTCAGACAGTAAAGAATCTGCCTGCAATGGAGGAGACCCAGGTTTGATTCCTGAGTGAAGAAGATCCCTTGAAGAAGGGAGTGGCAACCCACTCCAGTATTCTTGCCTGGAGACTTCCACAGACAGAGGAGCCTGCCAGGCTATAGTCCATGAGGTCACAAAGAGTCAGACATGACTGCGCGACTCACCAGGCTGGTTAACCACCTCCCCCTTGCTAGGAGATAACTTGTCTCCTGTTGCATGGAGCCATGGCCTTATCCGAAGCAGATTTCTTTAAAAAGATATTTATTCTTCTCAGTATCTTTTACTACCTGTCCTTATTTTTTATAAGCCAATAGAGCCAGGTCTCAGTGTGGTTTTTCTGGGGACATACTGTCTCAGGAGGTGTGTGCTGCAGCATATGGTTCATATTTACCAGCAGGAACCAGAAATAACAGATATGGAAATGGACCTTCAAGTGCTCCACTAGGTAGGGAAAAATATAAAGTTGAGTAGTGGAGGTTTTGCCTTTCTTCTTTTTTTCTCCCCTTTACATCAAACTTTTTGTTAAATATTTTATTAATATTGGGTTTTATTTTTAGAATCTAGATTTTGGTTTTGAAGTCAGGTATTTAATGTGATTGGGATTCAGCAAGAGTGCTGTGAAAGAAAGAGCTATGTTGAAAGAGCCATGGTAGATATATCCATGGACTAGTGGTCTAATGAGACCAAAATTTTGTTTGCAGGGAGACGTTGAACAAGTAATGTGGAAGGAGAAGAAGTTGTGGTGAGGATACTTGAATGAGTGGTTTTGGAGGTAGAGCAATTCAAAAAAAATTGTGGAAGGTGAGAAAAATGGGTATAGATGTAGTTGTGGGTATCTGAGTTGGAAGTAGAAGAGAAGATTATTTAGTACCAGTAGATCAGGGAGCCGAAGGACTAGGTTTTGGTGGAACACTGAAGTCCTTCAGGCAGATGGCAGATTTAACATGGACAGGAAGACTGCAACTGAGATGACACAGGCATTCCTTTCATTTGGTTACAGTAATAAGAAAGAGATGGAGAGTGTAATAAAATTGCATGAGTCTCAGAGAGTGGGGTCTTTATGACAGGAGTGAAGTAGTAATGGATTGGAAGCAAAGATAAGTTCTGTAGAGTTCTGAGTCCATTTGAAGCCAGTGAAAGAGAATATAATTTCTTCCTGTATTCTTTTGAGTTGTTTAGTCACTAAGAGGCATCTGATTCTTTTGCGACCTTCATGAACTATAGCCTGCCAGGCTCCTCCCTTTATGGCATTTTCCAGGCAATAATATTGAAGTGGCAGAAAAGGGCATAATACTTGGCAGAAGCCCACACAGTACTGTAAAGCAATTATCCTTCAATTAAAAGTAAACAAATTTAATTATTAAAAAAAAGAATACTGGAGTGGGTTGCCATTTCCTTCTCCAGGGGATCTTCTGGACTCAGAGATTGAACCCATGTCTCCCGCATGACAGGCAGATTCCTTACTACTGAGCTACCTAGGAAGCCCTATTCTTCTGGGTAGACATGTTTTTCTCTCCACTCAAATTAATCTTATTGTTTGTAAAAGTTCCTCCTACATTCCAGCAATATCATTTCTGTCAGTATGAATATATTTCAAATGGGAATTAATGAGTGTGGGGTTGCCAACGCAATGCCATTTGAAATGGAGGTTTAAATAAAATCTTTATTATATATGTCAGTAGGAAACCATTTCGGTTTATATAAATTTTAAGATTTTATAAGTCTTCTTCAGCTATTAATGGCTTGAAACAAATTGATGCCCATGCAACTCATAACCAGTTTTTTTAAAAACACAAATCTGACTATTTTTTTAAAAATTTTATTTTATTTTTAAACTTTACAAATTGTATTAGTTTTGCCAAATATCAAAATGAATCTGCCACAGGTATACACATGTTCCCCATCCTGAACCCTCCTCCTCCTCCCTCCCCGTACCATCCCTCTGGGTCGTCCCAGTGCACCAGCCCCAAGCATCCAGTATCGTGCATCGAACCTGGACTGGCAACTCGTTTCATACATGATATTATACATGTTTCAATGCCATTCTCCCAAATCTTCCCACCCTCTCCCTCTGCAACAGAGTCCATAAGACTGTTCTATACATCAGTGTCTCTTTTGCTGTCTCGTACACAGGGTTATTGTTACCATCTTTCTAAATTCCATATATATGCATTAGTATACTGTATTGGTGTTTTTCTTTCTGGCTTACTTCACTCTGTATAATAGGCTCCAGTTTCATCCATCTCATTAGAACTGATTCAAATGTATTCTTTTTAATGGCTGAGTAATACTCCATTGTGTATATGTACCACAGCTTTCTTATCCATTCATCTGCTGATGGACATCTATGTTGCTTCCATGTCCTGGCTATTATAAACAGTGCTGCGATGAACATTGGGGTACACGTGTCTCTTTCCCTTCTGGTTTCCTCAGTGTGTATGCCCAGCAGTGGGATTGCTGGATCAATATCCGCAAATCAATCAATGTAATACACCACATTAACAAATTGAAAAATAAAAAAACATATGATTATCTCAATAGATGCAGAGAAAGCCTTTGACAAAATTCAACACCCATTTATGATAAAAACTCTCCAGAAAGCAGGAATAGAAGGAACATACCTCAACTTAATAAAAGCTGTATATGACAAACACATAGCAAACATTATCCTCAATGGTGAAAAATTGAAAGCATTTCCTCTAAAGTCAGGAACAAGACAAGGGTGCCCACTTTCACCATTACTATTCAACATAGTTTTGGAAGTTTTGGCCACAGCAATCAGAGCAGAAAAAGAAATAAAAGGAATCCAAATTGGAAAAGAAGAAGTAAAACTCTCACTATTTGCAGATGACATGATCCTCTACATAGAAAACCCTAAAGACTCCACCAGAAAATTACTAGAACTAATCAATGATTATAGTAAAGTTGCAAGATATAAAATCAACACACAAATCTGACTATTAAAAATGATTGATCTGTTAATTTCAATTTTGCTAGTTTAAAAGCAAAATTTTCCACCTTTCAAAGTGTTCCTTCACCACTGCTTTCTTTTGTTTCTATTTTTGCTTGTTATTCCATAGAAAACAATAAACAAAAACTTCTAAAATAGATGGCTACTATTGTAGTTTATTTTAAAAATATGTACAACCCAAATCATCTGCCATAATCTGGATCTAGTTCTTAACAATAATTTAGAGTTGATTTTTCCCAATTGGAAGTTATAATGGTATGTACGTAGTGACTAGACAAACACCAAGGTGAGCACAGTACTGCTGTGGAAGCATTTGAAGTCGCTAATGATTCTGTATTCATCTCTGTAGAAGGTGTTCTTTACCCTCTGTTAGTACCTCCTGGGCTTCTATAAGCAAAAACACCCAAAGCACAATTTTGAGTAATTGGAGAAATTCTTTCATAGAGTAGAAATCCAGCGACTTTGTTAGCATGAATAAAATCACTAAGCACAGTTCTGTGCTTGTCGTCTGTGCTTCTGAGGGATCATTTTTTTCCTGCTAAGACTTATGATAATTGTCATTACTGTTTAAAGAAATAACATTTTTTTTTCCCTTTTTTAACTTGGTCAGTTTGGTCTTAGATGGTCATGCAGTGTTGGAACCGACCTTGACATTTGGGTTAGAAGTTGTGAGGTGAATTTGATCTGGGAAAAGCTTGATGGTGGCATTCTTGCTGTAGTAAATGTAATGAAGCTATTATACAGGAATATTAGTTTCTGGATTCACTTTTGATGGGACATTGCTAAAGCTCTCCTTTTGTCTCCCCCATTTTCTAAAGTCTCTAAAAGGAGATCCCTCTCAAGCAACTTTTAAATGGTGCACTTAGGTTTGCACTTTATTCTGCCCTATCCATTCTACCAGAATGTCTCCTTAGAGTGTTGCTTCGGCCAAGTAACTCCACTGTTTGGTGTCCATTACTCAGGTAATATGATGCAAACATGATAGCCGATTAGAGCTCTCTGTAATCTGGGCTTATCAAACTGTGGTATATGGTTAATTGCCTTTTCAAGTCTAGTAACATTTCTGCCTAAATATTGGGAACTGTTCAGCAGTAATCATGTTACTTCCATAGGATATGATTTTATTAGATCAGTTATATATATCTGGGCTATACACTTGTAAAAAAAAGTTATTATTTAACTCTTTCAAAGTATAACAAAGTCTTGTGCATGAAATTGCACCAACTAGATCCTGGCTCAGTACATCCATGTAATCAGCAATTCTGCTCCTTAGGTATGTGTTTGACAAAGTTGAATGCATATTTCAACCAAAATAAATGTACAGGAATATTCAAAGAATCTTTACTTGCAGTAGTCCAAAGACAAGGTAGTCTCTTACATACATAACTATTCACTAATACAGAACTATTCATTTATGTGCATTTTTATAAATCAAGTTTACTAACAGAAACTATGAAGACAGATTTCTGTTTTTAGGCATCAAGTTTGGTTCAGAATATCAAAGATGAACTAGAGTGATTGGAAAAATATGTTTCAAGAGGATATTAATATAACAAGAGCAGAGGGAAATTATAATAGAACAAAACAAGGAAATAACACTAAATTAAAACAACAGAGGTAGTTCTGGAAGAGAAGGTCATGATCCTCAAAGACACAAGGGACAAAAAAAGAGGGCAAAGTAGAATGCACAAACCCAGTAGAAATTGGAAAGTGAAAGTCACTCAGTTGTGTCTGACTCTTTGTGACCTAGGAATTCTCCAGGCCAGAATACTGGGTGGGTAGCCGCTCCCTTCTCCAGGAGAGCTTCCCAACCCAGGGATCGAACCCAGATCTCCCGCATTGCAGGTGGATTCTTTACCAGCTGAGCCACAAAAGAGGGAAAAAAGAGGAAATACACCCAAGATTAAATTCTCTTAATTAGGGACTAGAAAAGTCAGGGGGTAGGTAGATTTCAATTGTTACTTATCAGAAACTAAATTTGTCCCAGAGAAATTTAACAGAGAAATAAGATGAAGATCATGAGAGCAGACTGGGATGACTTGCAGTAGAAAGATTAAGGAGGTTAATGTAGAGGTCTCTTAAATCTGCACACACCCTTCCTGCTGCTGCTGCTGCTGCTGCTAAGTCGCTTCAGTCATGTCCGACTCTGTGCAACCCCATAGACGGCAGCCCACCAGGCTCCTCCGTCCATGGGATTTTCCAGGCAAGAACACTGGAGTGAGGTGCCATTGCCTTCTCTGACACACCCTTCCTAGTATTCCCCATAACAGTAATTTAACAGAAAAGTAATTATGTTAAATGTAGAGACTGCTACATCATATGCTTATAGATTTGGGAGACGGTAACTTGAAGGATCAATGTGAAATTCCCAAAGAATCTCCAGATGAATTTCAAGATAACAGTTACGGCATGACAGGTAGCATCTCTGGCGGCATGACAGGTAGCATCTCTGGCTCCTGCACTAAATGCCAGGGGTGCCTCAGCTGAAACACACTGGGAGAATTAGGTAAGACTAAGAGCTTGGTTCTGATTAGGTGACCTGAACAGCTGTGAGAGAAAAAGAGTTTGGGAATAAGACAGCCTCAGGAATGTGGGCTTTCAGTGCTTGGACTGTGTGAACCATGAGTATAGGACATGACAGTGTTAGTGTTGAAAGCCTCTCTGAAGGGTATAGATGGTCAGATCTAATTATACTGTCCTTTGAGGTATTGTTTCTTGAGCAGTGGCATTGGAGAAGCAGGGAGTTTTGAAGGTGGGGCATGGAGTGGCTTCACTGGGACTATGTGGGAGCTCCAGTTTCCTTATAATGATGTTAGTGGTGCTGATGTGCAGGAGAAAGGCCCTGTGCAGAATACTTGGAGCTTTGTGATTCTGCCTCCTATCTAAGTTTATGTGGACAATTTAAAGGTGAAGAATGTATCTTGGATCCTATGAAAGGGAGTTGTGGCTAGTGGAAGTCGTTGAATCTGGGAAGAAATCTGATTCCTTATATCGGCCAAGTAAATAGAAAACTCTGTGACTATACCAGTGAATGTCAAAAGACACTTAGTAAAACCTGGGAACTATATCTTATCTAAAACCCTAAGTAAACAGGAAGAAAAAACAATAAGTTAATTTGGCCCCAATACTAAATAGCAAAATAAATATTATATTATTAATATTTCCATTAAAATCAGGAAAAATATTGGGATTATCACTTTCATCCCCACATAAACAGTTTTAAGAGGTTTTAACTAATGCAATAATAAGTGAAACTATCAGTGTAAATATTAGATTGATTTATCTCTATTTCAGATAACAAAAATCCAAAGGATTTTCTTAAAAATTACTAAAATTTAAAGAAAACTTGGCAGATGGCTAGAAAAAAAATCAATGTACAAAAATCTATAGACATTCTTAGGGCTGGTGGGAAGAATTTAAAAATGGAAAGAGATCTTATTTAAAGTAGTGATCAAAGAAATTTAATAAGCAAGGTATTTCCTATTTGAAAAAAATTAAAAATATTATTGGAGGACATTATGTAAAGTCTAACTAAGCTAATATAGAGATATATGTTCTGGGTGAATTAGTATTATAAAAATATTAAATTTCATAAATGTATTATCTCAATCAGAATTTTCATTTACTGGAATGAGCTAAAATGAAGTAAAATTTCATATCAAAGTATTACTGTCTTAAATTAGCTATGCCAATTTGGAAAAGAAGAGTCTAGAGTACTTGATTTACCAGATATTAACTGCTACCATAATTCAGTAATTTGTTTGAGATAGTCTAATTGCTATAACCATCACCCCTCAAACTTTAGCAGCCAACACAATTAATTCATACTCTTGTAACAGGTGTTGAGGGTGGAAGGCTCTTTTCCAGCTATCAGTCAGGGGACTGAAACTGAACCAGTAATTTGACAAGGAAAATTTAAATTGGGTTAACTAGGGGCATCAAATATTAAGGTGTAGAAGGACCTCTAGAAATTAGAGGATACAGATCTGAGGGGCAGTTACTACCTCAAAGGGCTGAGGCAGAGTGTCAAAGGAAGGAATAAACTGGGGAGAGCCTCCCCTTACCATCCCCAAGACTGAACTCTTCAGAGAGGTGGCTGTGGCCCATCGAAAGATCTGCTGAGATTTCGCAGGCTGGGGCTGGCAGGCAGACCCTGCCCACTGTGCTGGCAAATAGATCAATTTCAAAATTGAATATATATATATATATATATATTAATTGGCTCTTTGAAAATCTAGCTTATAATAAGAAATAAAAGTTCCATTATGTAAAGGTATCTATATAAGGTTATTTATTGCAGAATTCTTCTGTGGTTATTTAAAAACACATGTGTAGTTTTTTGCATTGTCAAGATGGCGGAGGAGTAGGATGGGGAGAACACTTTCTCCCCCACAAATTCATCAAAAGAGCATTTAAACGTCGAGTAAATTCCACAAAACAACTTCTGAATGCCGGCAGAGGACATCAGGCACCCAGAAAAGCAACCCAACTCTTCGAAAGGAGGTAGGAAAAAATATTAAAAACAAAAAAAAAGAGACAAAAGAGGGAGGGACGGAGTTCCGTCCCGGGAAGGGAATCTTAAAAAGAGAGAAGTTTCCAAACATCAGGAAACCTTCTCACTGCCGAATCTGTGCCGAGCTTTGGAAGCACAGAGGGCAACATAACAGGGAGAAGAAATAAATAAACAATTTAAAACTCACAGATTGCGAGCCCTACAGTAACTCCCCCAGCAGAGAAGCAGCGCAGACGCCTGCATCCGCCATTAGCAAGCCGGGGCTGGGCAGGGAGGCGCGGCGTGGGCTGCATCGCTGAGAGTAAGAATCTGGCCTGAATACCCTGAGCGCTATCTGAGCGAAATAATTTGGGCTAGCAAACCAGACTGTGGGATACCTACCACGCGAAAAGCCAGCCCTAACCTAAGACCGCCAGGCCCGCGCACGAAACAAAGGACTGAACAGAGATAGCCGGCTGCAGACCTTCCCCCTCCGGTGACAGGCAGCCAGAGCTGGAAGGGGGCAATCGCAGCCCCAGAGAGACATTATCTATAAAATTGTAAGCAGGCTTCTTTGCTAACTAGAACTTCTTGGGGGTCTGGACGGTCAACATCTGCCTGAGAAGGTGCGCCGGTTTTACATCCAGATAACCGAGTGGCGGGGAGGCGATAAGTCGCAGCATTGGCGCTCGCCTGGGAAGAGCAAATTGGCGCTCGGACCTGGGAAGAGCACAAAACGCAGGCCCAACTGAGTCTGTGCCTCTGAGGACTACCCGAGTGCCTGAACCTGAGCGGCTTGGACCTGGGAGGTGCATGCAGCCCAGGGCCAGCCTCGGATTGTTCCCGGCGGAACAACCTAGAGTCCGAGCAGTGTGGACAGGGAGGCTACACGCGCCGTGAGCGGGGGCAGACCCAGGGTGGCTGAGGCACTGCGAGCCCACGCCAGTGTTATTTGTTTGCAGCATCCCTCCCTTCCTCCCCACAGCGCGACTGAACAAGTAAGCCTAAAAAAAAAAAAAAAAAAAAGTGTCCTCCACCGTGCCCTTTGAGTCAGGGCGGAAACCAGATACTGAAGAGACTAGCAAACAGAAGAAGATATAACAGAGGGAAACGCCTTGGAAGCTACAGGCAATAGATCAAAACCCTGTGGTTACTACGGACTACATAGGAAGGGGCCTATAGATCTTGAGAAATATAAATCTGACCAAGGAACTAGCCAAAAATGAACTGAACCCACAACACCCACAAAAAAAAAAAACAAAAAAGTCCTAGATATATTTTTATTATTTTTTCGATCATTCTTTTTTTTTTAATTAAAAAAAAAAAAATTTAAGTCCTCTATTGTTCCTTTAATTTTCACTTTTATAACCTATTACTTTGCAAAAAAAAAAAAAAAAAGACCCTATTTTTTTCTTCTTCAGCAAACTTCATATATATATATTTTATAATTTTTTGACCTTGGTTTTTTTTTTTTTTTTTTTTTTTTTGGTCTTTGTTTTTTTCTTCTTTTCTTTAACATTGTATTTTTGAAATTCCAAACTCTACTCTAGATTTTTAATTTTCGCTTTTTGGTATATGTTATCAATTTTGTACCTATAGTTTTTTTTATATAATTTCTGTGACTTTTTTTTTTTTTTCTTTTTTTTTCTTTTTTCTTCTTCTCTGTTTCTTTCTCTTCTTCTTTTATATAACATTGTATATCTGAAATTCCAAACTTTACTCTAGATTTTTAATTTATGCTTTTTGGTATTTGATATCAATTTTGTACCTGTATTTTCTTTATAACTTTTGTGACATTGTTCGTATTTGTTTGTTTGTTTTCTCTCTTTATTTTTCTTCTTCTTCTTCTTCTTTTTTTTTTTTTTTTTAAACATTGTATTTTTGAAATTCCAAACTCTACTCTAGATTTTTAATTTTCGCTTTCTGGTATTAGTTATCAATTTTGTACCTGTACTTTCTTTATAATTTTCGCGACCTTGTTTGTTTTTGTTTGTTCGTTCTTTCTCTCTTTCTTTTCCTTCTTCTTTTCTTTAACGTCGTATTTTTGAAATTCCAAACTCTACTCTAGATTTTTAATTTTTGCTTTTATGTATTTGTTACCAATTTTGTACCTTTAAGGACCCAATCTTCAGGACCCATTTTTCACTAGGGAGTGAGATTACTGGCTTGACTGCTCTCTCTCCCTTTGGACCCTCCTTTTTCTCCACCAGGTCGCCTGTGTCTCCTCCCTAACCCCTCTCTACTCTACCCAACTCTGTGAATTTCTGTGTGTTCCAGACGGTGGAGAACACTTAGGGAACTGATTACTGGCTGGATCTGTCTCCCTCCTTTTCATTCCCCCCTTTTATCCTTCTGGCCACCTCAGTTACCTTCCTCCTTCTCTTCTCTGTATAACCCCGTGAACATCTCTGAGTGGTCCAGTTGTGGAGTGCACATAAGGAAGTGACTACTGGCTAGCCCACTCTCTCCACTATTGATTCACCTCATCTCATTTGGGTCACCTCTAACTCCCTCCTCCCTCTTCTCTTCTCCATGTAACCCTGTGAACCTCTCTGAGTGACCCTCACTGTAGAGAAACTTATCATCTTTAATGTAGATGTTTTATCAATGGTGTTATATAGAAGGAGAAGTTTTGAAACTACTGTAAAAATAAGACCGATAATCGGAAGCAGGAGACTTAAGTCCAAACCCTGACTCCAGGGAACTCCTGACTCCAAGGAACATTCATTGACAGGAGCTCATCAAATGCCTCCATACCGACACTGAAACCAAGCACCACACAAGGGCCAATAAGTTCCAGGGCAAGACATACCAAGCAAATTCTCCAGCAACAAAGGAACACAGCCCTGAGCTTCAAGATACAGGCTGCCCAAAGTCACCCCAAAACTATAGACATCTCATAACTCATTACTGGACATTTCATTGCACTCCAGAGAGAAGAAATACAGCTCCACCCACCAGAACACCGACACAAGCTTCCCTAACCAGGAAACCTTGACAAGCCACCTGTACAAACCCACACACAGTGAGGAAAAGCCACAATAAAGAGAACTCCACAGACTGCCAGAATACAGAAAGGACACCCCAAACTCAGCAATTTAAACAAGATGAAGAGACAGAGGAATACTCAGCAGATAAAGGAACAGGATAAATGCCCACCAAACCAAGCAAAAGAGGAAGAGATAGGGAATCTACCTGATAAAGAATTCCGAATAATGATAGTGAAATTGATCCAAAATCTTGAAACTAAAATGGAATCACAGATAAATAGCCTGGAGACAAGGATTGAGAAGATGCAAGAAAGGTTTAACAAGGACCTAGAAGAAATAAAAAAGAGTCAATATATAATGAATAATGCAATAAGTGAAATTAAAAACACTCTGGAGGCAACAAATAGTAGAATAACAGAGGCAGAAGACAGGATTAGTGAATTAGAAGATAGAATGGTAGAAATAAATGAATCAGAGAGGATAAAAGAACAACGAATTAAAAGAAATGAGGACAATCTCAGAGACCTCCAGGACAATATTAAACGCTACAACATTCGAATCATAGGGATTCCAGAAGAAGAAGACAAAAAGAAAGACCATGAGAAAATACTTGAGGAGATAATAGTGGAAAACTTCCCTAAAATGGGGAAGGAAATAATCACCCAAGTCCAAGAAACCCAGAGAGTACCAAACAGGATAAACCCAAGGAGAAACACCCCAAGACACATATTAATCAAATTAACAAAGATCAAACACAAAGAACAAATATTAAAAGCAGCAAGGGAAAAACAACAAATAACACACAAGGGAATTCCCATAAGGATAACAGCTGATCTTTCAATAGAAACTCTTCAAGCCAGGAGGGAATGGCAAGACATACTTAAAATGATGAAAGAAAATAACCTACAGCCCAGATTATTGTACCCAGCAAGGATCTCATTCAAGTATGAAGGAGAAATCAAAAGCTTTTCAGACAAGCAAAAGCTGAGAGAATTCTGCACCACCAAACCGGCTCTCCAACAAATACTAAAGGATATTCTCTAGACAGGAAACACAAAAACGGTGTATAAACTCGAACCCAAAACAATAAAGTAAATGGCAACGGGAACATACTTATCAGTAATTACCTTAAATGTAAATGGGTTGAATGCCCCAACCAAAAGACAAAGACTGGCTGAATGGATACAAAAACAAGACCCCTACATATGTTGTCTACAAGAGACCCACCTCAAAACAGGGGACACATACAGACTGAAAGTGAAGGGCTGGAAAAAGATTTTCCATGCAAATAGGGACCAAAAGAAAGCAGGAGTAGCAATACTCATATCAGATAAAATAGACTTTAAAACAAAGGCTGTGAAAAGAGACAAAGAAGGTCACTACATAATGATCAAAGGATCAATCCAAGAAGAAGATATAACAATTATAAATATATATGCACCCAACACGGGAGCACCACAGTACGTAAGACAAATGCTAACAAGTATGAAAGGAGAAATTAACAATAACACAATAATAGTGGGAGACTTTAATACCCCACTTACACCTATGGATAGATCAACTAAACAGAAAATTAACAAGGAAACACAAACTTTAAACGATACAATAGACCAGTTAGACCTAATTGATATCTATAGGTCATTTCATCCCAAAACAATGAATTTCACCTTTTTCTCAAGCGCACATGGAACCTTCTCCAGGATAGATCACATGCTGGGCCATAAAGCTAGCCTTGGTAAATTCAAAAAAATAGAAATCATTCCAAGCATTTTTTCTGACCACAATGCAGTAAGATTAGATCTCAATTACAGGAGAAAAACTATTAAAAATTCCAACATATGGAGGCTGAACAACACGCTGCTGAATAACCAACAAATCACAGAAGAAATCAAAAAAGAAATCAAAATTTGCATAGAAACGAATGAAAATGAAAACACAACAACCCAAAACCTGTGGGACACGGTAAAAGCAGTCCTAAGGGGAAAGTTCATAGCAATACAGGCACACCTCAAGAAACAAGAAAAAAGTCAAATAAATAACCTAACTCTACACCTAAAGCAACTAGAAAAGGAAGAAATGAAGAACCCCAGGGTTAGTAGAAGGAAAGAAATCTTAAAAATTAGAGCAGAAATAAATGCAAAAGAAACAAAAGAGACCATAGCAAAAATCAACAAAACCAAAAGCTGGTTCTTTGAAAGGATAAATAAAATTGACAAACCACTAGCCAGACTCATCAAGAAACAAAGGGAGAAAAATCAAATCAACAAAATTAGAAACGAAAATGGAGAGATCACAACAGACAACACAGAAATACAAAGGATCATAAGAGACTACTATCAACAATTATATGCCAATAAAATGGACAACGTGGAAGAAATGGACAAATTCTTAGAAAAGTACAACTTTCCAAAACTGGACCAGGAAGAAATAGAAAATCTTAACAGACCCATCACAAGCACGGAAATTGAAACTGTAATCAAAAATCTTCCAGCAAACAAAAGCCCCGGTCCAGACGGCTTCACAGCTGAATTCTACCAAAAATTTAGAGAAGAGCTGACACCTATCCTGCTCAAACTCTTCCAGAAAATTGCAGAGGAAGGTAAACTTCCAAACTCATTCTATGAGGCCACCATCACCCTAATACCAAAACCTGACAAAGATCCCACAAAAAAAGAAAACTACAGGCCAATATCACTGATGAACATAGATGCAAAAATCCTTAACAAAACTCTAGCAATCAGAATCCAACAACACATTAAAAAGATCATACACCATGATCAAGTGGGCTTTATCCCAGGGATGCAAGGATTCTTCAATATCCGCAAATCAATCAATGTAATACACCACATTAACAAATTGAAAAATAAAAACCATATGATTATCTCAATAGATGCAGAGAAAGCCTTTGACAAAATTCAACATCCATTTATGATAAAAACTCTCCAGAAAGCAGGAATAGAAGGAACATACCTCAACATAATAAAAGCTATATATGACAAACCCACAGCAAACATTATCCTCAATGGTGAAAAATTGAAAGCATTTCCTCTAAAGTCAGGAACAAGACAAGGGTGCCCACTTTCACCATTACTATTCAACATAGTTTTGGAAGTTTTGGCCACAGCAATCAGAGCAGAAAAAGAAATAAAAGGAATCCAAATTGGAAAAGAAGAAGTAAAACTCTCACTATTTGCAGATGACATGATCCTCTACATAGAAAACCCTAAAGAATCCACCAGAAAATTACTAGAAATAATCAATGACTACAGTAAAGTTGCAGGATATAAAATCAACACACAGAAATCCCTTGCATTCCTATACACTAATAATGAGAAAACAGAAAGAGAAATTAAGGAAACAATTCCATTCACCATTGCAACGGAAAGAATAAAATACTTAGGAATATATCTACCTAAAGAAACTAAAGACCTATATATAGAAAACTATAAAACACTGGTGAAAGAAATCAAAGAGGACACTAATAGATGGAGAAATATACCATGTTCATGGATTGGAAGAATCAATATAGTGAAAATGAGTATACTACCCAAAGCAATTTATAGATTCAACGCAATCCCTATCAAGCTACCAACAGTATTCTTCACAGAGCTAGAACAAATAATTTCACAATTTGTATGGAAATACAAAAAACCTCGAATAGCCAAAGCGATCTTGAGAAAGAAGAATGGAACTGGAGGAATCAACCTACCTGACTTCAGGCTCTACTACAAAGCCACAGTTATCAAGACAGTATGGTACTGGCACAAAGACAGAAATATTGATCAATGGAATAAAATAGAAAGCCCAGAGATAAATCCACGCACATATGGACACCTTATCTTCGACAAAGGAGGCAAGAATATACAATGGATTAAAGACAATCTCTTTAACAAGTGGTGCTGGGAAATCTGGTCAACCACTTGTAAAAGAATGAAACTGGACCACTTTCTAACACCATACACAAAAATAAACTCAAAATGGATTAAAGATCTAAACGTAAGACCAGAAACTATAAAACTCCTAGAGGAGAACATAGGCAAAACACTCTCCGACATACATCACAGCAGGATCCTCTATGACCCACCTCCCAGAATATTGGAAATAAAAGCAAAAATAAACAAATGGGACCTAATTAACCTAAAAAGCTTCTGCACATCAAAGGAAACTATTAGCAAGGTGAAAAGACAGCCTTCAGAATGGGAGAAAATAATAGCAAATGAAGCAACGGACAAACAACTAATCTCAAAAATATACAAGCAACTCCTACAGCTCAACTCCAGAAAAATAAACGACCCAATCAAAAAATGGGCCAAAGAACTAAATAGACATTTCTCCAAAAAAGACATACAGATGGCTAACAAACACATGAAAAGATGCTCAACATCACTCATTATCAGAGAAATGCAAATCAAAACCACTATGAGGTACCATTTCACACCAGTCAGAATGGCTGCGATCCAAAAGTCTACAAATAATAAATGCTGGAGAGGGTGTGGAGAAAAGGGAACCCTTTTACACTGTTGGTGGGAATGCAAACTAGTACAGCCACTATGGAGAACAGTGTGGAGATTCCTTAAAAAACTGGAAATAGAACTGCCTTATGATCCAGCAACCCCACTGCTGGGCATACACACTGAGGAAACCAGAAGGGAAAGAGACACGTGTACCCCAATGTTCATCGCAGCACTGTTTATAATAGCCAAGACATGGAAGCAACCTAGATGTCCATCAGCAGATGAATGGATAAGAAAGCTGTGGTACATATACACAATGGAGTATTACTCAGCCATTAAAAAGAATACATTTGAATCAGTTCTAATTAGGTGGATGAAACTGGAGCCTATTATACAGAGTGAAGTAAGCCAGAAGGAAAAACATAAATACAGTATACTAACGCATATATATGGAATTTAGAAAGATGGTAACAATAACCGGGTGTACGAGACAGCAAAAGAGACACTGATGTATAGAACAGTCTTATGGACTCTGTGGGAGAGGGAGAGGGTGGGAAGATTTGGGAGAATGGCAATGAAACATGTAAAATATCATGTAGGAAACGAGTTGCCAGTCCAGGTTCGATGCATGATGCTGGATGCTGGGGGCTGGTGCACTGGGACGGCCCAGAGGGATGGTATGGGGAGGGAGGAGGGAGGAGGGTTCGTGATGGGGAGCACATGTATACCTGTGGCGGATTCATTTTGATATTTGGCAAAACTAATACAATTATGTAAAGTTTAAAAAATAAAATAAAATTAGAGAAAAAAAAAAAAATAAATAAAAACACATGTGTAAGCAAGGTACACCATGAATGTTCAAGTTGAATCAGTTGTGGTATATTATATTAAAGAATATAATTCCATAATTTAAAATGAATTAGATCTACATTTTATGAACTAGAATATTTGTAAATGTGTTAAATTAGAAATGTGACAGATTTGGTACAATTCCATTTTTTGCACAAAAAAAACCAAACCCCCAAAACAATGAATCCTATATACATGCATGCTTGTATATATTCATATGACCCAGGACTAAACTGTTAACACTGGCTACCCAAGGTGGGGGTAGAAGGAGAAGAAGGAAAACAATTAACTCTTTGTGCATCTAAGCTTGTTTCATTAGATACCATCAGCATGTATTTCTTTTCTAAGATAATAAAATGTGAAGTTTAAGAGTAACTTTATCTGTGTTACACATCAAATAAACAAATGTCTCAGGTCTGGAAATCCAGACAACAAGCTGCCTTTTCCAAAGTGTAGACAGACACAAATTTGAACTAGTCACTTGGCTTGCCCATACTTTGTCTTAACAACACCTCTCCACCTGCCTATCTTTGAACATGTGCAAGAGAGAACTGATCTTAACAGTTGGATGACATCGCAAACATAGTCCCATTTGGGTGATAACTGTTTTTAGCTGAAAGAATGTGATAACTGTCTTTAGCTGAAAGAATTTGTCAGTATATTTATACTGAAAGTGTGGGGAGGCAGTTTGGGTATGGCAGTATAAATTGATCCATATCCAGTGTGTAATATTCAGATTATACTAATGTTTAGTTATTATATGTACATATACATGAATCACAAAATATTTGGCACATGAAAATAAGTAGAAAGAAAAAGTTTAATAATTAAAAACACAAAAGGTAATATGTTTGCTTGGAATGATCAGTGCATCTCATACATTTCCCCTAAAATGATCCTAGAGCAAAATGAACACATACATATTGAAATGGGGAGAAATTCAGCATAAAGGGCTCCCTTCATGTATGGCATTTCTCTGAAGTTTCATGATTTTTGTATTTTAAAATTCATGTGAATTTTTCATCCTATTTCTTATTCAAGTTTGCTTTTTAAATTTAAAGTTTTAAATCATATACAAGTAAATCACTTCATTCATCTCTGATTCCACCCCTCTCACTGTTTCAGTCAGTTAAGATATTCAGGGAAATGCAGAATGCTTATCTTGTGACTTTAAATAGCCTAGAATAAATGATTCAGTGCCCCTAAAAGCAAATGTATCTCTTCTCAAAGCGAGAAATACCTGACACTAGGGGACTGTCAAATAAAGAAGGAGATAATCTGCTTTCTCTCTGAGACTGTACTCTTGGAGATGTTCCCTGAGATATGGAAGACAACCGTCTCCTAGGTTGCATTTGTAACAAAAACTGCCTAGATGCCCCACCAGTCTCCTTTCCTCTTCTGGGCAGATGGTATTATATTTAGCAGCCTCCCTTGCAATTGGACTGAAACCATGAAATCAAGTTCTGGTCCATGAAATGTTTCTCTAAGTGTCGAACTCCATTTCCAGGCCTTGCCACAAATATCCTGCATGATATTCCTCACTTTCAACGTTTTTGCTGGTTGAATGCAGAGGAGCTTATGGCTAACTCTGACGAAGATGTAGTATAAGTGGTACAATGAATAAAAGGAACCAGGATTCTGAATGACCATGTAAAAGGAAGCCAAGTGAATACCTGTCTTGTATTGAGCTACCGAGATTACCCTAATATATATATATAGTCCTGGGGCTTCCCTGGTGGCTCAGAGGTTAAAGCGTCTGCCTGCAATGTGGGAGACCTGGGTTCATTCCCTGGGTCGGGAAGATCCCCTGGAGAAGGAAATGGCAACCCACTCCAGTATTCTTGCCTTGCCTGGAGAATCCCATGGACGGAGGAGCTTGGTGGGCTACAGCCCATGGGGTCGCAAAGAGTCGGACAGGACTGAGCGACTTCACTTTCACTTTCACTTATATGCAGTCCTAAAATATAAAGATAAAGAAACTGAGAAGACTAAGTACTTGTTCAGTTTTTTATAGCTAAGTGGTAGGACTAGAATTTGAATTTAGTTCTTTCTGATTCTTATGTAACGGCCACATAAAATAAGCTACTAATGGGATTTCACGTGTGAACAAGGACTCTTTACATATTTAAATTTGCTGTTAGGAATAGTCATTGGGAAATTTGATTTGTGTACTGGGACCAGCTTTTAAAAGAGTGTTGCTATTTTATAGGTATGAATGAATTTTCTTATTGTGCTTCCATATATTGATTAAAACTGTCTTCTGGCTAGAATAAGCTAGATTTTTTAAATCGTGAAATATGCATAGCATCAAATCTACTAACCTTTAAGTGTACAGTTTCGTGGCATTGAGTACATTTATATTGTTCTGCAACCACCACCCCACTCATCCAGAACCTTTTTCTTCTTCTCAAGCTGAATTCCTTACCCATTAAACAATAACTACCCACTTCTCTTCCCTAGTCCCTGGCAACCACCATTCTACTTTCTGTCTCTATAAATTTGACTTCTCTGGATACCTCGTCTATGTGATATCATAGAGTATGTGTCCTTTTTTAATTGGTTTATTTCACTTAGTGTAATGTCCTCAAGGTTTACCCATTTTTAAACTTGTGCCAGAATTTCCTTCCTCTTTAAGGCTGCATAATATTCCATTTTATGTATATGCACCACATTTTGTTTATCTTTTCATCCACTGATTGACATTTGACTTGTTTCTATCTTTTGGCTAATGTGAATGCTTTGAACATGGATGGACAAATACTTGTTCAAATAACTGCTTTTAATTCTTTTGAGTATATGCCCAGAAGCGGATCATATGGCAATTCTATTTTTAATTTTTTGAGGAATCTCCACTTTGTTTTCCATAGCAGCTGTACCATTTCACATTCTGATCAGCAGTGCACAAGAGCTCCAATTTCTCCACCTCCTTGCCAACATTTGTTATTTTTTGTTTGTTTGAATAGTAGCTATCCTGTTGAGTGAAATGGTATCATGGTTTTGATTTGCATTTTTCATCTTGAGCGGTGACATAGTGATGTTGAGCATCTTTTCATGTGTTTATTGATCATTTATACGTCTTCTTTGGAGAAAGGTCTAAGTCTTTCTTTTTTAATTGGGTTGTTTGTTGTTTTGTTGTTTAGTCATAGGAGTTCATTATAAATTCTGGATATGAACTCCTCATCATATATACAATTTTCAAATATGTTCTTCATTCAGTGTGCTTCCTTTGCATGATGTTGAAAATGTCCTTTGATGCTTTGTCATTTATTAAATGTCATTTGATAATCAAAAGTTTTTAATCTTGATAAAGTACAACGTATTCTTTTTTTTGTTGTCGTCTGTACTTGGTGTCATATCCAAGAAATCACCGCCAAATCCACTGTCATGAAGTTTTCCCATTTTCTTCTAGGCGTTTTATGGTTTTAGGTTTTACAGTTAGGTCTTATATCCATTTTGAGTTCATTTTTGTAAGGTAAGGGTCCAACTTCATTCTTTTTTTTTTTTCTGTTTTATTTTTATTTTTTTTCAGTTTTTATTGTTTTTTTTCTGTTTTTATTTTTTTTTAATTTTAATTTTTTATTTTTTTTATTTTTGGGGGGAGTTCTAAATTCACTTTTTTTTAACATTTTTTTTCTTATTCATAATTATTTTATTTTTAAACTTAAAAATATTGTATTAGTTTTGCCAAATATTGAAATGAATCCGCCACAGGTATACATGTGTTCCCCATCCTGAACCCTCCTCCCTCCTCCCTCCCCATACCATCCCTCTGGGTTGTCCCAGTGCACCAGCCCCAAGCATCCAGTATCGTGCATCAAACCTGGACTGGCGACTCGTTTCATACATGATATTATACATGTTTCAATGCCATTCTCCCAAATCTTCTCACCCTCTCCCTCTCCCACAGAGTCCATAAGACTGTTCTATTCATCAGTGTCTCTTTTGCTGTCTCGTACACAGGGTTATTGTTAGCATCTTTCTAAATTCCATATATATGCATTAGTATACTGTATTGGTGTTTTTCTTTCTGGCTTACTTCACTCTGTATAATAGGCTCCAGTTTCATCCACCTCATTAGAACTGATTCAAATGTATTCTTTTTAATGGCTGAGTAATACTCCATTGTGTATATGTACCACAGCTTTCTTATCCATTCATTTGCTGATGGACATCTAGGTTGCTTCCATGTCCTGGCTATTATAAATAGTGCTGTGATGAACATTGGGGTACACGTGTCTCTTTCTCTTCTGGTTTCCTCAGTGTGTATGCCCAGCAGTGGGATTGCTGGATCATAAGGCAGTTCTATTTCCAGTTTTTTAAGGAATCTCCACACTATTCTCCATAGTGGCTGTACTAGTTTGCATTCCCACCAACAGTGTAAGAGGGTTCCCTTTTCTCCACACCCTCTCCAGTATTTATTGCTCGTAGACTTTTGTATCGCAGCCATTCTGACTGGCGTGAAATGGTACCTCATAGTGGTTTTGATTTGCATTTCTCTGATAATGAGTGATGTTGAGCATCTTTTCATTCTTTTTGCATTTGGAGGTCCCGTTTTTCCAGCAACATTTGTTGAAAAGGCTAACCTATTATGAAGTAAAATGATGTCAACTCATACAGAAAGAAAAGAAGTCATAGTTGTTGCTGCTGCTGCTAAGTCGCTTCAGTCGTGTCTGACTCTGTGTGACCCCGTAGATGGCAGCCCACCAGGCTCCCCCGTCCCTGGGATTCTCCAGGCAAGATCACTGGAGTGGGTTGCCATTCCTTCTCCAACGCATGAAAGTGAAAAGTGAAAGTGAAGTCGCTCAGTCGTGTCCGACTCTTAGCGACCCCATGGACTGTAGCCTACCAGACTCCTCCACCCATGGGATTTTCCAAGCAAGAGTACTGGAGTGGGTTGCCATCGAGGGACTTTAAAAACAAATTCACATTGATCATGTAAAAATAAATATTTTTTAATTTTAATATTTATGACTGATAAAGAACAAGCCAGAACTAATAAATTTTCAACCACCTGTCACATTCCAGGTACTTATATATACTATCTCATTATCCTCATAAACCTACATATAAGTGGCCAAAATAGTATTTGAATCCAGGTCTAACTGCAAAATTTTGTTCATCCCACTATAGCATGGGAACAATTTTTCACATATATATGCATATGGAGAAAACCAACTGTTAAGCTTATTTTAAATATGAAATGTATCTCTAAAATACAACAAATCAATTCTTTTTGGGGAGTCTTGCAAGGTTTGGGGATTTCTGTATGAAAGCTGTCCTTTCCAAATGACTGCAGTATTTAAAATGCAGAGTCTTACTTATTTTTCCTCTTCTCAGATTACTCTATGACCCTCTTTCTATTTCAGTACATCACTGCTAATAGCAGTAAACTGGAACTAACGGGAGAAAGAAAAGCTGAAACTGCAGTGTTCTAGTTAAAGGTGGGTAAACAACAAGGCTTTCACTGGATGGAGCTTCAGAAGTACAGTCTTTAAACCAGGCTGCCAAGTGATCCCCTCTCAGTATATCCCTCAGCTTATCTTCAGCTCTTCAAGCACTAGCCGGTATTTATGGGCAAACCAAAACAAAATGAGTGTCCTTGATTTTTCAAGTACGGATACATTTAGATGATTCTTTGAAATTTGTTCTTATCAGTCTCTATTGATAAAAAATTTTTAAGAGAAAAAGCAACTTGAGTAAAGATTTTGGTATCAGCCTTTTTCTGAGTGTAGCCTTTATGTCAGTCTAAAGGGAAGAAATTGTTCGGAGGCTTGTCTTAAAAGGCTAGATAGGAACACGGTGCCATTTGGTGCTAGGCCCCACTGACAGATTTACTGCCTGCTTGGAGCCGAGGCCGCAGCGTGATGGAAGTGGCAGGTGAGGGCTTGCAAAGAAGATTCCCATGCTCCATGCATATGTGTAACTGGCAACATCCAGGGTCATGGAGGGGCAGGCCTGTGTTTACAGTCAGGATTTGTTGGTGGGGGGAGTTATTTTTCTTTTATCCTTCACAGCAAAGAACTCTTCTTATTGCTTGGTGAGAACACATTCCTGAACGACCAAACCAAATATGAGCTCTGGGGTTTTATGTGTAATGACTGTGTCTTACAAAAGTTCTGTAGCATGAAGAAAAAAATCACAAATGCCCCTAAATTAAATTAACCTGCTTGACCCCCACCATGTTAAATAAAATGTATTTGATGTAAACTAATGGCCATTAGGGCATGGACAGATGTGCCTGCTTTCTGTAAGTAGCACTGATAATAGAAAATAATATGCAGAATTTCAGTCTCAGGTCATAATGGATTAAACTTCATTTTTTGAAGTAATAGTTAGAGACCTACTGCTAAAGTACAACCATGCCACCTTAATTTATTAGAAATTGAAAATGCGTCCTGGTCCAAAGGAAAAAGGAACTATTTAAGGACGTAGAACCACAAATTCAAGAGATCTCTTGGCTAGAGGGATCATATGTAAGAGTAGAGAGGCTGAAATTGGAGTTAATGTGCCAGCATAAAGAGAATTCTGCACAGTGCTAGAAAACACTTCCTTAAGTATGTGTTGACATTCTGAGAGGCTCCACACACTACTGACTTTCCTTTAAAAAGTTTTTTCAATCCAGTTAATTAGGGAGCATCTCTATTGCCATCTGCTATTAAAACACATCTTCAAAATTGGTAATTTAAATATGAACACATATTTAAAATTGGTAATTTGGTAACTTAATTGGTAGTTAATTTTTGGAAAATAGAAATGCATTCAGTATTTTCAGTTGGTAGCATGAACATGTTTATAGTAATATATTGTGTAGGTAGATGTAGTGGCAACTATTTGTCTTAGTTTCCTTACTTTAATATCAGTTGTTGCTGCTGCACAGCATTGAGCAGGTCGCATCCCTTTCTGAATCCGCAGTACCCAGCCTGGAGCTTGGATCCTGTCCTGTAGGTTCTCAGTGAGTGTGTATCAGACCTTAGTGTGTTAAAAGGAAACTTCTCAGGCATTCATGCTCATGCCTTTTGTTCTTTTGGGACCTGGACTCCCAATGCCATTCTCACTTTGTGGCCCTCTTAAAATGTTTGTTTGCTTTGATGTGCCCAGAGAAGCAGCAGAAGTAACTTTGCTCACTGACAGGTGGATGTGTTTGTGGTGGAGACAGTTTTGCAACCATCTGATGATGGTATTGAGCCTCTGCCAGAGTATTACAAGTTGATGAATTATGAGGAAACTCCTAGACACAGAGGGAAACGACCTAGAACCAGCTTTTAGGGAAGCTACATTAACTTATCTTTCCTTTAGTATCTATAGTAAAATGCAAAAAGCACTCATACTATATAGAACTTTTCATACTGTATTGCATTTATCTGTTTATGAGTCTATATCTTTTGTTCATTTTTACAAATTTTAAGTATAGTTGAGTTTATTTATTTATTTATTTGAGTCTGTCTCTCTTAGTAGTGTGTGAGATTCACAGTCAGTAACATGTCTGATTTATCTTCATACAGTATTTAGTGCTTATCACTTAACAGATCCTCAGTTCAGTTCAGTCGCTCAGTCGTGTCCGACTCTGGGACCCCATGAACCGCAGCACGCCCGGCCTCCCTGTCCATCACCAACTCCCGGAGCCCACCCAAACCCATGTCCATTGCGTCAGTGATGCCAACCTACTGACCTGGGGAGTTCATCTTTTTCAGTGCCCTACCAGATCCTCAATAATTATTAATTAAACTAGTAAAACAAATGAGTGCAAATAGAATCTTCCTGTAGTGCATATTGGAAAACCACACATATATATGTCTTTGTGTGTGTATAGCTTTACTTATATATAATTTTATATAAATTTTAATATGGTATGCACATATGTTGGTGTATTTTTTTCTGCTTTAGTGCATAGTAGAATAACATTCAGTGTGATGGGCTAGTTGAAAAATTAAATGAAGGGAAATTCAAGATTTAATTGTCCAAGAGTTTTGAGAGTTTATAGGGATGGCAACCCACTCCAATATTCTTGCCTGGAAAATTCCACAGACAGAAGAGTCTGGTGGGCTACAATCCATGGGGTCATTAAAAAAAAGTCAGACCTGACTTACCGACTAAACAGCAACAACAACAGTAAAATGACACAAAGATTTTATAGCCCAGTGTTTTCAGTGGTTCTTGGATTGTTTATTCTATTGTTGCTTCCATATTAAAAAAAAATAATGGAAAATATCCAAACATTATTCATGGAGAATGACTTCTCTATTCATGAAGGGAGAATGGAACTTATCTTAATGTGAGAAGAAGGCTCAAACCATCTTACGTTTTGTTTTTTATGAAAGCTAACAGTATAAGGCATCATTATATTGGTCTCCCCTTCCTCCTGTACACATGCATGCAAAAGGAACTCAACACCTAAGGCACAATACGGGACTGTAGGTGATCTGACTAGGGTATACTTATTCCTAACAGGCTGCCTGTTGCTAAAATGAGTTAAGTTTGAGCGTGTTTCAGAACCTGAAGAGATGGGATGTAACATGGCCTGGGAACTTGTCATAGACTTGAGGGGCACAGAGCCCCCTAGTCTGTTTTTAACTTTTTATTTTATATTGGAGTATAGTTGATTAACAATGTTGTGTTAGTTTCAGGTATACAGCAAGGTGATTTAGTTATGCATATATGTGTATCTAATCTTTTTCAAATTCTTTTCCCATTTAAGTTGTTACGTAATATTGAGCAGAGTTTCCCATGCTATACAGTACATCTTTGTTGGTCATCTGTTTTAAATATTGGAGTGTGTGCATGTCAATTCCAAATTCCTTAACTGTTCCTCCCTTTGCCCTTCCCCGCTGGTAACCATAAGTTTGCTCTATAAGTCTGTGAGTGTTTCTGTTTTGTAAATGAGTTCATTTGTATTATTTTATTGTGTGATTCTTCTTTTAAGTATCAGATACTACTTGTATGATACTTAAGTATCATACAATATTGATATCATACAATATTTGTCTTTCTCTTTCTGACTTACTTCACCATTCTTTATTGTACTATTTCAGCTGTCTTGATGCTTTATCCCCTTGTCGTGAGCAAACTTGTTACCCATTTCCTGAGATGTATTTTTCTTATCACATTGCATTAGATCATTTTTCATTATCAAATAGTTTATTTGAGACTTCATCAAAGTTACAAGTTGCTTATTTTATCCATGTTAAGTTGAATGGAATGTTCATAATGTATATAGTTGGAATCACAACAGGCATTTTTTTTGCTGAAACTGTAAATTACTTCTGCATTTGAGCAATGCAATGTAAATATTTTATAGTAAGTGTGTGTTAATTTTTGGAATTCATTATGATAGCTACCAGTAATTTAAAGTCTTAATTATTATTAAATACTACCAACAGCAACTCTCTAATTGTAGATATAGTTTCTACATGTAGAAATGTAATCATACTGCATAATCATTACTGTGAATTTTGGAAATTGGAGTTCAATCCACTGTAGTTCCACTGAAAGTTCCCTGTCCCTCTTCCCCATTAAGGTGAACTAGTTTGCAAGTCCATTTTTTGTCTTTAATTACATCAATAGTCAATATCAACTTTTTACAGTAAGATATCAAACAAATGTAAATGAGGACTCTCCTTTATGTCTGTTTATTAGCAAGATTTTGAGAGAGCTATTGAACTTTGTTGGGAAAGGCCTTAAAGAATTTAATCTGTAATTTAAGATGTCTTTATTTCAGCAAGATCATGTGCATGCATATTGTCAGCATAATGACTTGTAGTATTACTTTTATTTACCTTCTTGCTACTGGTGATGTCATAAAGAATGCTATCTAGTTCTCAATACTGCCTGATTTATACTTTACTATGCCCAAGTCTCCCATAGCATTTTTCTAATAAGCCAGAAGATAAGAAGAAAGCTGACTCAGGAACCTATACCAGGTTCTGGACTAGAGCATGTCCTAATCACTTGACTTTTACAAGAAGATCTGCAGTAGAAATGTATTGATATGGTACCAGGTTTTAGTGGAGGAGAAAAGTTAGTAAAATTCTTTATGATTTTCATGTTGCGCAATAATAATTTGGAGTAAAACTGAGCCAAGTAAAGCAGTTCTTCATGCAGACTTGAGTTTTGAGGATGTTTTAAAGAGGCCTGGGACACAGTTGTGAGTGCATCACTTTCATAAAATTTACTTGTCCAGGACCACTTCGGGATGCAAAGTGTGTTATTTTGAGGGGAATTTGATGAAAATGGTTACTTTAACATTACTGTAGAAGACTATGTATATAAATACTACAAATAATAATTCTTTTTATTAAAGCACCATATTTCCTTCCTTCTTTAAAATGTCAGTTTCACAGAGAATTACATTTTTTCACAGATTCCTTAAAAGTTTTAAATTAAGCTTTTGAATTTTGTCCTCAGAGCAGTCTCAGGGCTATATTTTTGGTATTTTTATATTTAATAGTGGTGAACTAGATGAGAGGCAATGAAATTAACAATTTGCCATCACTGCCAAAACTTGACATCCCTTGATTTGTTTCATGTAAAGTATATCATTATATACCAAATATTTCTATCAAATACTGAGTCCATATAGTTCTTGATCCAAACTTCATTCAAGAAACAAGTTGATTACTAGGTTTTGAAAAGCAAAAATCAAGAATATAGTCAATTTTCCAGACTGAGGAATCGATTTCTACTAGAAAGGCAGCTTTTTGAGACTTGACAAAGAACTGGGTCTCTGAGACACTCTGCTCTTTCAGTTTGTTTGAGCACAGCAGTATCTAGCTGGAACAAAATCTCACCACAACAGGTACGTGCTTGGTGTGGTAATCCCTGCAGCGATCTGAGAAGTTTCTGCTTACGGCGGTGGCTTGCCGTGTTCTGCATTGCTGCAGTCTTATGCAATGGGTTGTATTTTATTTCAGAAGACTTGTTGCTCATGAAGTGTTTAATAGCTACTTTGGCACCTACTATAATAGTAATGTCGTTCACTTATATTTGTGTGGTATTTTAGAACGGTCATCCCCCAGGTGTGGTGCCTGGTCCAGCAGGAGCATCACAAGGAACCTTGTCAGAAATGCAGATTCTTAGGCCCCACCCAAGAGCTACTGAAACTCTGGGGATGGGAATCTAGTCGTCTCTTTTAAACAGCCCCCGGGTGACACTGATGCATACTAGAGTTTGACAACTACTGGCTTACAGTTTTCAAAGTGTTCTCACTGTGGTATTAGACAGTAGGGCACTGCTTTTGTTTTACGGGAGGATCTAAGGCTTAGGGAAGTTGATTGATGGCCTCAATTTCAAATCTAAGTGATAGAATTTGTACTTGAATCATCTTCTTTTTGCTCCAAGCCTTACCATTCTTTCTATCCCATGCCCAGCTCCCACTTGTCAAAGTGACTCAAATTATGAGAACTGGGGTTTGGTGAACAGACCTGGGCTCTTGCCACAAGACTTTGTGATGGTGAATGTTATCTGGATTTTAGAAGTAACTAGCTTAAGGAGCAAGACTATTTTACTTCTCTTTAGTGGTCAGGCATGAAATGTGAATTTAGCATAGCTGTGATTCCTGTCAAGTCTAGGGAATCAAGTTGCAGTCCTGGAGACACCAGACTGGAGAGACTAGTTCTCTAGGGAACTAACCGCCCACCACACTGGCCATGTTATTTATTATCACCTCCAGGATTTTCTCGTTGCAGTGATGATAGGATGTAGGAGGCATTTATGGCTCTATACTTAAACTGTGTGATAGAACACAGTGCAGAGTACTTAAAACAAGGAGATTTAAACTATAATATACAATATTTATTTGGAAAAACTGATCATCATTTGCTTTCTGTGCTGATGTTACTTCAAAAAAATCCTGAGAAATTTTAATTATAGATGAATTTCCCCAATTATTCTTTCCTTTCCATTTCTTCTAAGGAAAGAAAATTTTAAACACTAAGTAGAAAGATAATCAAGTTCCTCTCCTTATAGAAATGTCAGCATAAAAAGTGCTTCAGAAAAATCTGCATATGCTCACACACTGTTCCCTCACTATTTTGCCTCCATAATATATATATATATATATATATATATATATATATATATATCTTGAAATGTGAAATACCTGAGTTTCAGAAAAATATTTTTTTTTGGAATGGAAGCAGGGGACAAATTTTACTAAAATTTAAGTTACAAAGTATCTGGTTAGTATTTTAACCAGATATAGTTTTCTTCCATCTCCTGTATTGTATCTTCAAACTGAATTTCAGAAAAAAAAATCTGTTAAAGAAAATTTTCTTATTTATTCATTCTTATAGTGTTATATTCAAGTAATAAATATAATAATTATGATATAATGTACTATAGTGCTTTTACATTTTTAAACAAATTACATCTACATTTTTTTTTAACTTCTCATAATAAAAATGTGCTTTAAGTTTTATTATTCACTTACTTATAGGTGAAGATACTGGGGTTTAAGGGGAGTGAGGTAAATTTTCAAAACTTACTAGCAAGTCAGGCCCTTTGACTTGAAATAACATTTACTTTCTACCACTGAGTGTGCTGCAAAGGACACAATGAGGTGTGCTTATGGCTCTAACTAATGGAAAAATTTTACTGGTAAATATAGAGCAAATTTCCTCTCATCTATGACAAAAATTTTATTTAAAAATTATAAAGCAGTCTCAGCTTAAAAGGCAATGGTATTTTATTCCACTTTGTTCTTGAAGTAATTATTTTGTAGATAACCTTGCAAATAACTTGCAATCCTTGTCATTTGAAAATTGTGGTCATTTACTCAAAGTAAATTGTTTCTCATGTGAGTTCATATTTTAAAAATATCACAATGGAATAAATTACCCTCAAAATTTATTTCTTTCCTAATATTAATTTCCTTTCATCTTCTTTTCTTTCTTCCCATGTTCCTACTTTCCTTCTGCATCCCATGATTTAGCATTTTGACTTTCAGGGACAACTATAACAATTTGAAAACTCTGAAATTTGTTCCATTTGTAATATTTTTGGAATTCTGGTTTGATTTTCTCACATAAGTGGCGAAGAGGAAGCTATACCACTGTTTGACCAGACAGATTTCCTGGTGTCCAAAACTGGTATCCTCATTCTGTATTGGTAGACTCTTGTATTACTGAGTTTTAATAAAACTCATAACATTCTAAGAATTAATCAAAGGGATATTTGGCTTATGCATAAAAATTTGAAAAACCATATGAAATGACTTTTGCATTTTACTGAGGGCAGCGAATCCTTGATCTGTTGCCAGGGTCAATTATGGAACCAGTTTTAAAACTTAACTTCAAGGGGAAAATGTGTGTTCATTAAATTAAGCTATTATTTAGGCAACCTTTGGGTTTGGATGTTGCTGCTCTTGGCACAAACAACTTCAGAGAAATGGTTAGCAATATTGAAACAGGCAAGTTGGATATTGCCAAGTATCCATTTAGTCTGATGTCTTGTGTCTATTGGAAATCTCCTTTGAATGCTGCTGAAAGATCTCTTTCCATACATCCTCCACCCCCTTGGACAATTTTTAGCACTATATCTTACATGGAATATCTCTTAAGGCATTTAAACATAAATAATTATCCCAGATTGGCCTGATTCTTTCAAAACTAAGACACTTAAGAGTTTTGTTGGGGGCAGTCCTAAGATGGCAGAGGAATAGGATGGGAAGACCACTTTCTCCCCCACAAATTCATCAAAAGATCATTTGAATGCTGAGCAGCTTCCACAGAATAACTTCTGAATGCTGGCAGAGGACACCGGGCACCCAGAAAGGCAGCCCATTCTCTTTGAAAGGAGGTCACCTCTATCTACTCCCTCCCCCTTCTCTTCTCTACTTAACTCTGTGAATCTCTTTAGGTGTTCTGGGCTGTGGAGAACACTTAAGGAACTGATTACTGGCTAGATTGGTCTCTCTCCTTTTGAGTCCTCCTCTTCTCGTCCTGGTCACCTCTATCTTCTTCCTCCATCTTCTCTTCTCTATGTAATTCTGTGAACCTCTCTGATTGTTCAAGACTGTGGAGAACACTTAGGGAACTGATCACTGGCTAGATTGGTCTCTCCCCTTTTGAGTCCCCCTCTTCTCCTGCTTACCTCTATCTCCCTCATCCCTCTTCTCTTCTCCATGTAACTCTGTGAACCTCTCTGGGTGTTCCTCGCTGTGGAGACTCTTTTCACCATTAATATAGATGTTTTATCATCAGTACTGTATGGATGGAGAAGTCTTGAGGCTGCTGTAAGAAAAAGACTGAAAGCCAGAGACAGGAGGATTAAATCCAAAACTTGAGAACACCAGAACACTCCTAACTCCAGGGAATATTAATTGACAAGAGCTCATCCAAAAGCCTCCATACCTACACTGAAACCAAGCTCCACCCAAGAGCCAACAAGTTTCAGAGCAAGACATACCATGCTAATTCTCCAGCAATGCAGGAACATAACCTTGAGCATTAAAATATAGGTGGTCAAAAGTCACACCAAACCCACAGACACCTCAAACTCACTACTGGACACTTCATTGCACTCCAGAGAGAAGAGATTCAGCTTCACCCACCAGAACATGGACACAAGCTTCCCTAACCAGGAAATCGTGACAAGCTACTCGTCCAACCACACCTACAGGGAGGAACCTCCCCAATAAAGAGGAACCACAAACTTCCAGCATACAGAAAGGACACTCCAAACACAGCAATCTAACAAACCAAACACAGCAATCTAAACAAAATGAAAAGGCAGATAAATATTCAGCAGGTAAAGGAACATGATAAATGCCCACCAAACCAAACAAAAGAGGAGGAGATAGGGAGTCTACCTGAAAAACAATTCAGAATAATAATAGTAAAGATGATCCAAAATCTTGAAAACAAAATGGAATTACAGATGAATAGACTGGAGACAAGGATTGATAAAATGCAAGAAATGTTTAACAAGGACCTAGAAGAAATAAAAAAGAGGCAATCAATGTCTCTTTTTGAATAATGCAATAACTGAGATCAAAAGCACTGTGGAGGGAACCAACAGTAGAATAACTGAGGCAGAAGATAGGATAAGTGAGGTGGAAGATAGAATGGTGGAAATAAATGAAGCAGAGAGGAAAAAAGAAAAAAGAATAAAAAGAAATGAGGACAACCTCAGAGACCTCTGGGACAATGCTAAACACCCCAACATTCTAATCACAGAAGTCCCAGAAAAGAAGACAAAAAGAAAGGCCATGAGAAACTACCTAAGGAGATAATAGTTGAAAACTTCCCTAAAATGGGAAAGGAAATAGTCACCCAAGTCCAAGAAACCCAAAGAATCCCAAACAGGATAAACCCAAGGCAAAACACCCCAAGGCACATATTAATCAAATTAACAGAGATCAAACACAAAGAGCAAATGTTAAAAGCAACAAGGGAAAAGCAACAAATAATACACAAGGGGATTCCCATAAGGATAACAGCTGATCTTTCAATAGAAACTCTTCAGGCCATAAGGGAATGGCAGGACATACTTAAAATGATGAAAGAGAAAAACCTACAACCATGGTTACTATACCCAGCAATCATCTCATTCAAATATGAAGGAGAAATCAAAAGCTTTACAGACAAGCAAAAGCTGAGAGAATTTAGCACCACCAAACCAGTTCTTCAACAAATGCTAAAGGATCTTCTCTAGACAAGAAACACAGAAAATGTATATAAACTTGAACCCCAAACAACAAAGTAAATGGCAATGGAATCATATTTATCAATAATTACCTTAAATGTAAATGTATTGAATGCCCCCAACCAAAAGACAAAGACTGGCTGAATGGATACAAAAATAAGACCCCTATATATGCTGTTGACAAGAGACCCACCTCAAAACAAGGGACACATACACACTGAAAGTGAAGGGCTGGAAAAAGATATTTCATGCAAATGGAGACCAAAAGAAAGCAGGTGTAGCAATACACATATCAGATAAAATAGACTTTGAAGTAAAGGCTGTGAAGAGAGACAAAGAAGGACATTACATAATGATCAAAGAATCAATCCAAGAAGAAGATATAACAATTATAAATATATATGCACCCAACATAGGAGCACCACAATATGTAAGGCAAATGCTAACAAGTATGAAAGGGAAAAGTAACAGTAAAACAATAATAATAGAAGACTTTAATACCCCACTCACAACTATGGATAGATCAACCAAACAGAAAATTAGCAAGGAAACACAAACTTAAATGATGCAGTAGATCAGTTAGACCTAATTGATATCTATAGGACATTTCACCCCCAAAACAATGAATTTTACCTTTTTCTCAAGTGCAGACAGAACCTTCTCCAGGATAGACCACATCCTGGGCCATAAATTTAGCCTTGGTAAATTCAAAAAAACAAACAAACAAACAAAAACACCTGAAATCATTTCAAGCATCTTTTCTAATCACAATGCAGTAAGATTAGATGTCAACGACAGGAAAAAAACTATTAAAATTACAAACATATGGAGGCTAAACAACACACTTCTAAATAATCAACAAATCATAGAAGAAATCACAAAAGAAATCAAAATATGCATAGATAAATGAAAATGAAAACACAACAACCCAAAACCTATGGGATTCAGTAAAAGCAGTGCTAAGGCGAAGGTTCATAGCAGAACAAACTTACCTCAAGAAACAAGAGAAAATAACCTAACTTTACACCTGAAGCAACTAGAAAAAGAAGAAATGAAGAACCCCAGAAGGAAAGAAATCATAAAAATTAGGGCAGAAATAAATGAAAAAGAAACCAAGGAGACTATAGCAAAAATCAACATAACTAAAAGCTGGTTCTTTGAGAAGATAAATAAAATAGACAAACCATTAACCAGATTCATCAAGAAAAAAAGGGAGAAGACACAAATCCACAAAATTAGAAATGAAAATGGAGAAATCACAACAGACAAAACAGAAATACAAAGGATCATAAAAGAATACTATCAGCAACTATATGCCAATAAAATGGACAACTTGGAAGAAATGGACAAATTCTTAGAAAAGTATAATCTTCCAAAACTGAACCAGGAAGAAATAGAAAATCTTAACAGACCCTTCACAAGCACAGAAATCGAAACTGTAATCAGAAATCTTCCAACAAACAAAAGCCCAGGACCAGATGGCTTCACAGCTGAATTCTACCAAAAATTTAGAGAAGAGCTAACACCTATCTTTCTCAAACTCTTCCAGAAAATTGCAGAGGAAGGTAAACTTCCAAACTCATTCTATGAGGCCACCATCACCCTAATACCAAAACCAGATAAAGATGCCACAAAAAAATAAAACTACAGGCCAATATCACTTTTGTACATAGAAGCAAAAATCCTTAACAAAATTGTAGCAAACAGAATCCAACGACATGTTAAAAAGATCATACATCATGACCAAGTTGGCTTTATCCCAGGGATGCAAGGATTTTTCAATATTCACAAATCAATCAATGTGATATACCACATTAACAAATTGAAAGATAAAAACCATATGATTATTTCAGTAGATGCAGCAAAAGCCTTTGACAAAATTCAACATCCATTTATGATAAAAACCCTCCAGAAAGCAGGAATAGAAAGAACATACCTGAACATAATAAAAGCCATATATGATAAACCCACAGCAAACATTTTCTTCAATGGTGAAAAATTGAAAGCATTTCCCCTAAAGTCAGGTACAAAACAAGGGTGCCCTCTCTCACCACGACTATTCAATGTAGTTTTGGAAGTTTTAGCCACAGCAATCAGAGAAGAAAAAGAATAAAAGGAATCCAGATTGGAAAAGAAGAAATAAAACTCTAACTGTTTGCAGATGACATGATCCTCTACATAGAAAACACTAAAGACACCACCAGACAATTACTAGGCTAATCAACTAATATAATAAAGTTTCAGGATATAAAATTAACACACAGAAATCCCTTGCACATGTATACCTGTGATGGATTCATTTTGATGTTTGGCAAAGCTAATACAATTACGTAAAGTTTAAAAATTAAAAAAAAAAAAAAAAAGAAATCCCTTGTATTCCTATACACTAACAATGAGAAAACAGAAAGAGAAATTAAGGAAACAATTCCATTCACCATTGCAATGGAAAGAATAAAATACTTAGGAATAAATCTACCTAAAGAAACAAAAGACCTATATATAGAAAACTATAAAACACTGATGAAAGAAATCAAAAAGGACACAAATAGATGGAGAAATATACCATGTTCATGAATCAGAAGAATCAATATAGTGAAAATGAGTATACTATCCAAAGCAATTTATAGATTCAATGCAACCCCTATCAAGCTACCAATGGTATTTTTCAGAGAACTAGAACAAATAATTTCACAGTTTGTATGGAAACACAAAAAACCTCAAAGAGCCAAAGCAGTCTTGAGAAAGAAGAATGGAACTGGAGTAATCAACCTGCCTGACTTCAGACTATACTACAAAGCTACAGTCATCAAGACAGTATGGTACTGGCACAAAGACAGAAATATAGATCAGTGGAACAAAATAGAAAGCCCAGAGATAAACCCACACACCTATGGACACCTTATCTTTGACAAAGTAGGCAAGAATATACAGTGGAGAAAAGACAATCTCTTTAACAAGTAGTGCTGGGAAAAGTGGTCAACCACTTGTAAAAGAATGAAACTAGAACACTTTCTAACACCATACACAAAAATAAACTCAAAATGGATTAAAGATCTAAATGTAAGACCAGAAACTATAAAACTCCTAGAGGAAAACATAGGCAAAACACTCTCTGACATAAATCACAGCAAGATCCTCTATGATTTATCTCCCAGAATAATGAAAATAAAAGCAAAAATAAACAAATGGGATCTAATTAAACTTAAAAACTTTTGCACAATGAAGGAAACTATAAGCAAAGTGAAAAGATAGTCTTCAGAATGGAAGAAAATAATAGCAAATGAAGCAACTGACAAAGAATTAATCTCAAAAATATACAAACAGCTCATGCAGATCTAGAAAATAAATGACCCAATCAAAAAATGGGCCAAAGAGCTAAACAGACATTTCTCCAAAGAAGGCATACAGATGGCTAACAAACACATGAAAAGATGCTCAACATCACTCATTATCAGAGAAATGCAAATCAAAACCACAATGAGGTACTATCTCACACTGGTCAGAATGGCTGCGATCCAAAAGTCTACAAGCAATAAATGCTGGAGAGGGTGTGGAGAAAAGGGAACCCTCTTACACTGTTGGTGGGAATGCAAACTAGTACAGCCACTATGGAGAACAGTGTGGAGATTCCTTAAAAAACTGGAAATAGAACTGCCATACAACCCATCAATCCCACTGCTGGGCAATCACACCGAGGAAACCAAAAACGAAAGAGACATGTGTACCCCAATATTCATCACAGCATTGTTTACAATAGCTAGGGCATGGGAGCAACCTAGATGTCCATCAGCAGATGAGTGGATAAGAAAGCTGTGGTACATATCCACAGTGGAATATTACTCGGCTATTAAAAAGAATGCATTTAAGTCAGTTCTAATGAGGTGGATGAAACTGGAGCCTATTATACAGAGTGAAGTAAGTCAGAAAGAAAACCACCAATACAGTAGATTAATGCATATATATGGAATTTAGAAAGACAGTAAGGACGACTCTATATGCGAGACAGCAAAAGAGACACAGATGTAAAGAACAGACCTCTGGACTCGGTGAGAAAAGGTGAGGGTAGGATGATTTGAGAGAATAGCATTGAAACATGTATATTGCCATATGTGAAATGGATCGCCAGCCCAGGTTCGATGCCTGAGGCAGGGTGCTCAGGGCCAGTGCACTGGGATGACCTTGAGGGATGGGATGGGGAGGGATGTGGGAGGGGGGTTCAGGATGGGGAATGCATGTACACCCATGGCTGATTCATGTCAATGTATGGCAAGAACCACCACAATATTGTAAAGTAATTAGCCTCCAATTAAAATAAATTAATTTAAAAAAAGAAAGAGTTTTGTTTGTGTTCAGGTCCTCAGTATCATCTAGCTCATTTGACTCCCAGCTGGCTAGTAGGAATCAGAGAGAAGTGTTACATTTCAGTTGTCAAGAATATAAAACTTGGCAACTTTCCAGTAACCTGAAGGTCTGAATGTGTGTGTATAACACATTAACTGTGAAATAGATGCGTTTCTTTTCTCCTTATGGGGAAATAAACACAGTCTTTGGTGTTCCTTTCTCATAGGGAGTTGTTGTGGTAGGTGATACTGCCCCCAAATGGCACAAGTGTTACTATTTGTCCCACATGCTTTTCCACAACCTTGTCACCTGCCACCCCTCCCCCCTCCCCCATCAATAAGTGAGGTCTGTATCCCCTTCTCTTGATACTAGACAAGTTTTGGTGAGACTCTCCATAAAGTGAAGTGGAGTAATATGACTTCAGGGTACATGACTTCTCAGGTGAGATCATACCAATGGGAAGGCTTCCTTCTGGTGCTCTCTCTTTTGGGGCTCATCCTAGGAAATTAAATACTGTGTTATGAATAAGCCAAGCATCTGCATGGAAAAGCCATATTCAGGCCACAGGTCCAGCTAAGTGCCCCACCAACAGCCAACATCAGCCACCATCTGAATGAAGGGATCTTCAGAAGACTTCTGACCCCAGTCTTCCAGCTACCCTATTTGATGCTATGTGAATAAAACTGAACTCTTCCTACTGGGCCCTACCTACATCGCAGAGCCATGAGAAAATTAGTGCTTGTGTAATTTGTTATGTAGCAATAGATAAGTGGAAGAGTATGTGCCCCAGAAAGAAATTTACAACAGCATTTCATATAATTAGAAAAAGAGAAAAGAATTGGTTGCACAAATGCAAAATACTTCTGAAATTCAGACATCATAAACATCTAAAATTCTATCAAATTATATATTCAACAAGGGGAGGAAAAATTGCCATATCTCAGCATTTTTTTTTAATTGAACAAACTAATGCCCAATGGCATCTTAAAGATATTTGCCACTTCCACTTCCAAAGTCCCCGTTCCACCAGTCCTTTTTGGATTTCCTGTAAGTCCTGGTTTCCTGTAAGTTCTGGTTCCTACAGAACCAGAAAGAGTATTTTCAAAAAGACAATTGATTTCATGATGTTCTTTCTGGGAGATCAGCACTAAAAATCCTGGATGTAGATCTGAGCTGAAATAGACTGAGATGACAACAAAACGGAAACAAAGTGGCTTTTCTGATGCCGCTGAATGGTTTACACCAAACTTTACTTTTTAAATTTAATGTAAAAGGTTTATCAGTGGGTGAACATCTATAACATTAAGGGTTAATGATTGTGAGGGTTGAGAGTTAATTTATTTAAATCACTCAGAGTAGTCCCTGTACAGTGTAAACACCATTTGTATATGTATGCATTATAATTATGATTGTGATTGTCAAATCTGTTATTTGCTTAATTATTAAAGTGATCCTCACTTGTGATTCCCTACTATGAATCAGGAGAGAATTAGAAAACAACATAGTACGTTTACTTTTCATGCAATATGAAAATAATTCTGTAAGTTTTCAAAGTAAATGAGAAGCAGTTTAGGGAGATAGTTTTTCTAAAGTTGTGAAGCCCTGGCTTGCTATCACCACTTGTTACCACTTGAGGCACTGCTGACAGTAAGTCAGGATTTCCAGAAGCACCAGTCTTTGTAGCCAATGACAGGATATACAAGAACCTTCTCATTTTGGAAAGTTCTGTTGCTCATTTAATCCCTGTGTTGCAATGACCTGAGAGTCTGTGACTCCCCTAATTCTACCCTCAAATCAGAGAAGCTCTGTACAAAGTTAGGGATCAGTCCATAAGACCATTCTGATATTAGCTACAGAACCTGGGTATTCAGAGACCACCCTTGGGTTTAAACTATTAGGCTTACAGTTAGTTACAGGTGAGAAATCAGCCAAGGAAAGAGATTCACAGAGCAGAATTCAGGAAAGTTCCAAACAAGGACCTTCTGCTTATCCTCTCCTTGTGCAGTCTTGGACAGCGGTACTCTTCTGGCAATGATATGTGATGATACACATGGAGTACAGCCAACTAGGCAAGTTCACCTGAGGCTTGTGTCCCTAGTTTTTATTGGGTTTCATTGTGAACTTGACTGCCCGAGTGTCTGATCTTTAGTCTCCAGCCCCTCTAATGGTAGTAGATATCACATGGCCCAAAACCCCATTGGAAGTCACATGGTTAGATTGTCTGGTGTGGCCGAAAGCCTCCAGGTTTACAAAGACACTATTCCTAGAGATTATCTTTCAGGAGCTAGGGGAAAGTACAGCCCTGTCTTTGGTAAGGTTAAATCTTTCCTGCATACTCTGAAGTTGAATTCTCTTAAGTGACTGAATATCAGATCTATTTTTTTCTCCTCACTCCTTGGTAATAAGAGGAATCAATCCTGGTCACCTAGGAGGTGTCACAAAATATATGTTTTATTCCCTTCTCTTAAATACTTACCATATTTTGGTGAGAACTTCTAATGTTTTATCAGTAAGGAAACAATGAGAGTGTACAGCAGCTTGGGTTCAGCTTTTTAGCACAGATCATAAGGTAAGTGTTCTGGTTCTTATGCAGGAATCTGAGGCCCAACAGAGTCATTAAACTGTAGAGTTTCTTTGTCTTCTACATATTATACTAGGCTTGTTCTTGTTCATCAATACTACTTCTTTTCTCTCCCTCAGTTCAGTTCAGTGTCTCAGTCGTGTCCGACTCTTTGCTACCCTATGAACTGCAGCATGCCAGGCCTCCCTGTCCATCACCAACTCCCGGAGTTCACCCAAACTCATGTCCATTGAGTCAGTGATGCCATCCAGCCATCTCATCCTCTAAACGTTATCAACTTCTCTGCTCTTCCAACTATTGGTTTAGAGGGTACAAATGTTGATTAGAAAATAATACATCAATATATACACATATTGTATATATTGTATATACACACACACACACGTATATACATAAGTATATTTGCCAGAATAGGCTTGGTAAATGACTTGACTCAAATTATTAATATTGAATTACTTGAATGAAAAATTTTTGCTTTATCTTGTCCCACTCACTTGTTCATTCAGAGCTTATCTTGTGATGTGCCAGGTTACTGATATGCACACAAATGTGAATGAGGTGTATCTCCTTCCCACAGTGGGGAACTTTTCCAAAATACACATGACCTTTCTTCCTTTATTCTCTACTCTCTGCTTTTCTGTGTTCTGTTAGTGTTTGAGGATGGGGAAGGAAGTGCCTGGAAAGTGAATGTGTATATACAAAGAGATCTCTAAATATCCACCCACTGCCTCCAAAGACCATTAAGAACCACTGTTAGACGTTTACAATGTAAAGGGAGGGAGATAGAGATAAATAAATAGTCACAACCCTCCAGGTGAAATAGGGGTATGTGCAAAATGTTGCTAAAATGTTTGGCTAACATTGTCAGAGTGAAGAGACAACAATAGAGAAATGGCTTCATTCGATTTGCCAGTAGGCAACAAATTTTCAGGGAAGCTAATTTTAAAAAGGAATAGAAAGGAAAAAAGACATAGTCAGTTGGAGTTTGCACTTTTTGTTGTTGTTCATCGTATGAAATGATGCTTGCCAGGCACTTGGCATGAGTCATCTTCATGATTAAATTGAACGGTGAGTTACTGATAGGGATGGGTTTTCTCACCATAGATGGGCACATAGTTTCAGCAAATAAAATTAGGTGGCTCCACACCAAGGAGAGATTTAAAAACTGCAGTTGTTAATTGTATAACACCATTCATAGGTGCTTTTTCCTATCACCAGGAAATAAACCTTTTCTATTTTTCATTAAAAAGAAATCTATATAGATGTAGCCTGGAGAGGATGAAAGTGTCCGTTTTTACATTTAAGGATTTGTGCTTTATGAGCCTTGATACATTAATGCTTCCTCTGGGGCTCTTCTGCATGAGCACATTGCACAGGTGGCCCATTGAATTTATAGACACAATAACCGAATGGGAGAAATAAGAGGCCAGAGCATTTGTGGCACATGGGATGCAGCTGGCTGGGCCACTTAACAGCCGCCATAAGTTTTATGTAACACAGCCCCTTACTGAAACACAGAAGACACTCTTTTTTCCTGGGACCCCAACCTGCTGCTTTTCTCAGTCTTCTGTTCCTCTAGCACAGACCATGCAAACCCCCAGGAGCTGCTTTGTCAAACTCTGAAATAAGCAAATTAATTTATAATAATTTATGAAGTTCTGGAGCTCCTTGAGATGAACATCTGCTAAATGCGACTTCACATTGTAGCGTTCTATACGTCGATGAGTTAAACAGTTCAGGGGCTTGGAAATTTGAAAAAAATTAAAGCATCTCTGTCTAAAGTAAGTTTGAAAAAAGTCAGGGAACTAGCTTTTGCAAACTAAAAGGATTACTTTATCATCTAAATTATAAACACCAGTTAGGGGTGAGAGATATGGTGCTTTGACCAGAATTTCTTCAAGACCATTGGAATATCTATTGCCAAATGCTGCTGAGAATAAACTAGAAAAATTTATTATACATAACTCCCCATCCCCCACACAGTCTAAAACTTAAAAGACATTGAATTAGTTATGGGCAAACACTTCTAAAGATTCCTAGCCAGTTTGTTAGTGCCCCGTACTTAACATGGGGGTACTTTAGAGCACTGCTGTCATGAGTGAGGGACAGAGATGAAAATATGAGAGAAATGGAGTGAGATAGAGAAAGAGTATGATGTGAAGCAAGTATAACTGAGAAACAGAATGATAGAAAAGAGGCAAAAATACTCTTTTCCTTACTTTTGCACATTATTTCCAGGCAACATAATTTATTAATTTACTTGTTTTTTGTTGCTTTTCCTCTACTATTTTTCCCCAGGTCCAAACCGGTAGCCAAACTCGGTGTTCTTGGGAAGTTTATTTAGAAGACAAAAGTAGAAGTTATTTGAAATAACCTGTGCTTTTCAATTTTGTTTTCTAGAAGCTTGGACTCTTTGGGGAAAAAGAGCTGGAAGCAAGGATGTTACTTGACGCTGGGTTGGGCCTGGAAGCTCCCAGCTGGGAGGTAGAAAGTCCTTGGAAGGCAGTGCCCAACAGGTGGGTCCTAGATGCGAGCTCTTGACCTCTGGTTTCCAACCTCAGCCAAGATTCTCTTGGGTTATCTGTGATGCAAGTACAGCAATTGCCAGGGTCCTGTGTAAGTCTGAATGGGGAATGTGTCTATACCGACCAGCTCAGGAGGAAGTCCAGAGGAGTATTCCTCATGTGCTGACACTGCATGGGACCTCTGGTCCATTGCAACAAGTGTAAGGGAAAACCCCCTGCCAATGGCATGAAGTCTCCGATTAGGGTTTTTAGTGTTGCATTCCTCTTTGCTACATTTGACTTGTGGACTTGGGATCTCTTTTTTTTGGTAACTACCAAGTCCAGCTTACTTGCTTCTGCTGCATCAAATGTTCACAGGTATTTTAATTTGTCTACATGCACACATGCTAAGTTACTTCAGTTGTGTCCAAATCTTCGACGCTATGGACTGTAGCCCGCCAGGCTTTTATGTCCATGGGATGTTCCAGGCAAGAATACTGGAGTGAGGTGTCATTTCCTCTTCCAGGGGACCTTCCTGACCCAAGGGTCCAATCTGCATCTCTTGTATCTCCTGCATTGGCAGGAAGATTCTTCACCAGTAGGGTCACCTGGGGATCTCAGAAGTAGCAGTGTATTGCAATAACTTATTAACATAATTTTTCCAGTTTTGCTTGTTGCCTTTTTTTGTATTCATGTGTATGTGTTTGCCTGTGTGATTGTGCACATGTACCCACAGTCATACACTTAAAGAACCTAAAGTTACTTAATCTCAGTAGTTAGTGGATGTTGATGCTCTCGTGGAGCTTCCCAGAGGGTTCAGTGGTAAAGGTGATGCTTTCTTGTTCTGTGGGGTGTTTTTCTTAAATATAATCTTGATTTGAATAATAGTATAGCTTCTGCCTCATAAGAAAGAGGTATTTCTACTTGAAAATTTATTATAGCTCATAAAATGGTTAGCTCAGAATAACTGATGTTCAAATAATTGAACTAATGTACAACAGAGTAAAAGACATACACTGTTAATAGTTAATTTAGTGTAACTATAAAGTTCACAAAATACAAATAACCAGCCAGGTTATTGGGTTCTTCCTCACTAAAAATGGGTGGAACTCTTGGCCAGATGGGGTTGGCAATGTGAGTGCTTCATTGACTGGTCTGTTTTGGAAAGTATGTTTCCTTATCACCAGAATTGAACACAAGTTGCAGAGAATTGTTTCTCCTACTGCAAGTGTTTAAAAGTCTGTCTTTAAGCTTCTCTCTTTGCTTCCTGTTACCTTCCAGACTAGGCAGAGGTTGGGTGATAAGGAGATTTGCTCTGATGACACATGCTGTCCGTGAAACATCTTCTGTTTACCCTGGAAATAATGACTCTCCTTGAGCCAGTTTGTTTTCTGTCTCCTGGAGTTCATGGCAGAAGTGGGAGGAACTGAGCATTTTCTAGGTCAGGCTTTTACCAAGAAAGATTTTTAATTTTTCTTGAAAAAGTCATGGAGGGAAAAGAAGCAAAGGGATACAAAATCACAGAGCAGATATGCTTCAGTTTTAAGTTGCCTCAGGTGTCTCCTTGACATTCACAGTTTGTGGCCACAGGATGAGTGACTCAGAAGGTCAGCATCCAGTAGATTTTTAATACATTTTTACTAATCTAATTAATATTATTCTATTAGTGGAAAAAAGCTGACTGCAAAGAATAATTCATTGATTAGCCCTGATTAAAAAAAGAAACTTTAGTTATTAGCAGTGTCAAATAATAGGTTTGTCCTACTTCTAAGAATTTATCACAAAACCAGCATATATGCATACAGTTGACCACATCACTTGATTATTGTAGCTTTATAATGTTTCACTAGCTTATAGAACACATTTCCAAATGTAATTCTTTTTTTAAAAAATGTCAATTATCATGTGTCTATTCAGAAAATCTATGACTCTTTGTCATATTCCATCACCTTTACTATAAGCTATATTTTTATTTAAATTCTCTTAAATATACAAATAAATGTAGAACTAAATCTATACATTTTTAAGTTTTTCATCCAAGAGTATTGAATTATTTTTTAACTTTGGAAAAGTACATTATATCTAATGATGTTCAATTTCATATTTGTATTCTGAACACATTTTTATGCCTATTGATACAACTTTTTGTCTTGTTTTAATTATTCACCTAATATAAATACTCTTATAAGTGTATAACTTTTTCTGCTTAGCTTCAAAACTTTTTGATGTGGATGCCTTTGGACTTTCAGTAAAATATTATTAAATGTTTTAGCAGAATAGAGCCATGTACACAAGCCTGTACAAAATTTAATGGTATGAACTTAAGATCTATCAAGAAGTTTAGGTAATCTCTGTTTAACATAAAAACTATATTTTAAAGATAGAATTTGACATATTTTTTAGCATAAAATTTTTAAAAGTTATTTAAACTCATTCAGGAAATCTGAAGATCTTTATTATCTCCATACCATCCTTATATATGCAAATGATTTTTATACCATTCATATATAAAAGTATTGATTTTTAGGTTTATGGTTGGCAGAATACTCAATAATCAGCTTTTAATTCCTAAATACAGCATGTAATATCACTCCTCCCCCACGGGCAAATGCCACATTCCTCCCCTCCCTTTTCAAAATTTCACCCTCGCTCAAAGGCTCTAATCCAACCCTTTTCTGTGTCTGTCCCTGCTTGTGCGGTGTGTCCGATATTTGGCGTAGTTGCTGCAGTAATGAATGTCAACTTTGCTGCTTATTATGGACTCCTTACAACTTCCCATGAAGAAGGGATAAGGAATCACCCTCTTACCCTCAGCTTTGAGTCTGGTGTTCAGTTCAGCCCTGATAGTGCACCAGCTCCCTTTTGCTTAACTCACTCCTTGTGGAGTTCCACAATGACTAGTTTGTAGTCTGGCACTATCCAAAATGAAATCTTGCTCTGAACATTAGCTGATTTGGGTCCAGCCCCCCAAACCCTTTATTTCTGGAAAGTTGAATCCTGTATTTAACACCTGCCCACGTTGGCTAAGGCATTGCCTCACTCCATCTTATCCTTCTACCCCAGGTCTATGACACTACTTCCCTAAAGACAGCTATTGTCATTTTCCAGATCCTGGTCATTATTACCCTGCCTTATCCAATGCAGTTGGTGTATTGGCAGTTTGAATACAACTCCCATTCATGAGCCTTGCCTTAGGCATTTAGTTTGGATTTGTGGTAGTTTTGCTTGGGTCCAACTCCTAATTCATTTCACAATTCACAAATTCAGAATTACCCCAACTCTAAATACTTGCTTTTCCTTGGCAACCTACACTGTTAGGATAGCTTCAGACATTTTCTGACAGTGAAGATCATGAGATTATCATGTCTTCCTGAAAAAGTCTGGCTTAATTATTAAATTATTTTTAATTAAACCTCTAAAGGACAGAAATTTGTATTCCCTATTGTAATAATCATATTTTGGGAGAATAGATCCAGATACATAATTTGATAAATTCTAGTATATTTATGCCAATGCAGGAGATGCAAGTTCAATCCCTGGGTTGGGAAGATCCCCTGGAGAAGGAAGTGGCAACCCACTCCAGTATTCTTGCCTGGGAAATCCCATGGACAGAGGAGACTGGTTATCTACTGTCCATGGGGTCACAAAAGAGTCAGACACAACTTAGTGACTAAAACAAGTATATTTATAGAGTCAGAGCATGAATTATTTGAAATAGGACCTGATATTGTATTCTGAATACTATGGTTATCTTATTTCTAGCATAGTTTATTGCATATAGTGTTCAAAATTTCTTTCTTGGTTAATATGTATGAATGGTATATGAGATACATTGTTAGAAGAAGCATTTTTTAGCTTGTTTAAAATCATAATTATTATTCGCAGAGCACTTTTGAGTGAATTCCTCTGTTGAAAATGTTCTGAAAACTCTTAGCATTCATGCACTGTGGAAGGGGGACCTTTCCACTCTGTGCATAGAATGGTCTTTTCAATACAGCACCTGAAGGGGTCACTCATGCATAGGACAAATACTACTGTCAGTGGAGTAAACTCTTGATTTGAATAGTAAAATGTCTGAGTGGTAGTAGAAACTTTTTTTTTTTTGGTCACCTCTGAGGGACAGACCAGTTGAATTCTTTCTAGAAATAAAGGTTGTTTCCAAATGAGTCTATTGAAATGTAACTGTAATGATTATTCTTCTTGTCAATTCTGAAAAGATTTTATTTCCTTGACATTTTTCTAGAAGCTTGCTTTAAGGATAAGAATGCAACCCAGAGCACACAAGCATTAGAGAGATTAGATTTTCAAAGGCTTTGAAGGAATGAAGGCATAGTTTTGTTTTGTTTTGTTTTCAGACTTTTACCCTCTATTTTTTCATTGGAGAAAGGATTTTTTAGGAGCAGGAGCAAAAAAGGGTTTGTAATTGCATAGAATATTTTTCCCCCAAAACAAATTTAATTGTATTTTTGTTATCCAAAATGCAGCTCAAGAAAGTATCCTCTTGCTTTATGGTTTATTACTGATTTCTCTCTAGGCAAGAATATATGAAAATCAGCAGCTCTTGACAATGAGATACTGCCCTGATAAAATACTGCATAAAGCTGAGATTTTTTTACCTTGAAAAATGGGATTGATTAATCTCACACAAAACGAGGTTATCTTAGGAATTCTGTCACTTGTATGATTGTTGTATGCCTAATTTATTATTTAAAAAACTGTGTGTGCCTAAAAACCCTAGTGCTGTCACTATATGGTAAAAGTTCTCACTGTTTTTCAAATGCTTAAAGTTCATCTGTGACTGCAAATTAAATAGAAACTCCAATTTTTGTGCATCTTCTCTGAGTAGGTTTTTATTTCCAAATTTGAATTAAGGTTGACATCTTAAAATAGCTTCATAGAGAAAAGTATGGTCACAGATATTTTTATGTCTGACAATTGCATTTTTTAAAGCAAGTGATACTCATTGATTACGTTGAAAGTTTCTTTATGCTATGTTAATTTGATAGAGCAGGCAATTTATTAGGTGTTTCCTGTTTTTAACTGTAGTCTGATTCTGAAGGAAATGAGCAGTGTCTGTGGCACAGCAGATGAGTCTGCGTCTGATGAGAGCCATGTGGGCCAAACTCTCATTTTTCATAAGTGCTGTCATTTTACAGATGTATGACCTTTTTCTTCTTTCTTCAGAGGAGGAGGATCTGGGGAAGAAGATAATACACAGGGTTCATTTGAGAAACTCTTGTAGGCAGATACACAAATCATGTCATGTAAACCAGAACAGCCCAAGGAAACCTCACATCTCTTTTCCGAAGACAATAACAGTTAGTACAGAGAAAGATGGAGTCAAAGATGATTAGGAAAACAGGAATGGTTAATGGATAACAGCAACGTGGCGCCAAGCTGTTCATTCCATGTCATAAAGATATGAAGCCACACAAACAGAGGCCAGGTGAAAGGTCTCTGAATGCATAGCCAATCAATGCAGACGTGGATTCGTGCTTTGAGCCTAGGTGATGGGGAAATAATATGAAGCGTGGAGAAGTTACTCAGTAAAACAAGCGTTTCCCTCCTTCACGTTGCAGCATGCCCAGGGCCACTTCACGGGTGTGTGTGGTGACCTGTGCAGTCACACAGGACTCGGCACGTGGTGTAATGCTCTGCTCTTGCCCTCCATTTTCATTATGCACTGCATTCTGATAATTATGTAGCCAGTCCTGAACATGCCTAGTACATTTTAGACCATAGTTCTTGTGTTTTTGATACATGACACTTTCACTTTTAAATTCTGAAACCACAGGTTCACATGGTCCTTGAAACCAAGGGTGTCTTAAATGGTCATTATGGTGGTCAGCTGGAAGAGATCTCTTAGACTCTTTTCATACCGAGTATCTGCTTTTACTTACTCTAGATATTGGAGGCTTAAGGAGGCCAAATTTGATGGAAAGTTGAGATCGTACCTGTAAGAATTTTCCATCATGACTCATGTTTAAAATAGAATGAAGAAAAAAAATTTATTCTTAGATTGTGTTCCTAAATAGAAATCTTATTCTATTATGCTTGATCAGCTGACACATGCACACACACACACACACATCTAGGAATAAGTTTAGTGATAAATATAAATTACTTTAAAATCACCATTTTATTTTATAGTGTGAAAATAGACTGTATCAAGCCTGGAATTTTCATATACATGAAGAGATGCAATTTCATGCTGTCTCGTTATGAAAAGAAATCACTACTGTATCATTTCCGTTTGGAATAAATTCTAGATATTATCATACCATTAAAGAGTATTCATAGATAAAACTTAGTTTTTATTTCATTCTTGTTAAGCTGTGTTCTAATATTGAGCTCGTTTCTTTTTTGTAAGCATTCACACCAGTCCCACGGTGAGCCCTGCTGCTATACTGTGAAGTCAGTTTCTCGTTTTATTTTGGAGATCTTTGTGTTCAATTCAGTATTTTGGCCTGGATAGGACCTCATGAGAGCTGAGTGTAGCTGATGAAAGCCCAGCGAATTATCTCATCTGGGGTTCGACTTCATTACTGAGGGGCATTCTCTAATCTGAGCTTCTCAGAAGTAGCCTCCACTTCATGTCTACTACCACTGCATTGGGAACCTTTTCTCATCCTCCTTATGTAGGAGTTAATGTTTATTTGGGAGGCAGATACAAAAGAAGAATCTCTTTCAGCTAGTTGATCATTTCCAAAAAGAAGATAACATGTACCCAATGATAAATGTGAAGAGCCACTCTGATATCAATAAAATCAATTTTATACATCCATCTTAACAATCAAGCAATCTAAATGCTTTCCTGCTGTGTCCAGACCACTCAATGGCAGTTGCCAAGTAATTTTTATTTTAAAAATCAATTCCATACTAAGTTGTGTTATATGGTAAAAACATCAAATATGCTCCACAGTGCTTTAAAAAGACCCTTCGCCCAACCCAAACTGTTAATTATTGCACAGTCAGGGCTGCAATTAGAGGCTGGAGATTTGTCTAGTGAGATAACAGAGGGAGGAAAACAAGGACACAATCTCTCCATGGGGCAGTTACATCACAGTTGATAGCTCTCTCATGGATGCTTTTGTGTTTGTTCCTTAGCAGAGCGAATGTCCTAGTCAATAGATACATAGAAATAAAGAGCAATTGAGATGTACATCTGGCTGATTATTGGAAAGGAATACACTCTATGAAAGACCTGAGAGATTCTCTTCTATCCAAACATCTCAAGATCAACTCTCTGTAGTTAATTTCTCAGGAAAATGACATTGACTGAAATATAACTATGTAATCACTTATTTATTCTAAGATAATGGACTATAAATTCATTTAAGATAGACATAGAAATTATTTTAAGAAACAGAATTTCCTCGTAAGACTTCATTTATCTGACAGAATAGAGCTAAGACTATAAGAAGATATTTAAGGCCAGAGATATTTGTCTTATATGATATCCTTTTATTTCCATTACAAAACTTAACATTACATAAAGCCCTAAGTTGACTCTGGTCTGTTTTAGGCATTATTTTCATTATTTTGAAATCCTTTCCACTGCTTATAAAAGATTCATTCTTTTAATTTTCATCTTCTCTACTTATATTAAACAATAATCTATTGCTACAAATAAATTTTTCTTGTCTTTACTTTCTCTAAGCAATAGTCGATTCTGGTCATAAACTTCTAAAGCCAAGGCATTTGAAACTGGATAATCAATCTTCTAGTTCATTTTTTGCTTTTCTTTTGAATTTTCTCCTACTTATCTAATCTTTTTTAAGAATCTCTGTTGTTTATTTATCTTAGGTATACTTACACATGTTTCAGTGATACTGTCTATCTAGATACAGGGGACACTGATTAAAATTTATCCAGAAATTGTTTTCTTCTTTTAATAGTTACTATATTATAATATAGCTTCTATACTTGACATTAGAAATTATGTATTTTAATCCATTTGTTGAACTCTCTGTGAAACATATAAAGAACTACAATGGTAGATATATCACGGTTATGTTTTTAATCAAATCTCAAGCTGGTCAAAAAGATACTTCACATATTTTGATAAATATAAGTATCACAACTACATACTTACATGGTCTTACAACTTGAGAGAAACATTTTTCCTTGCCATAAAGTTGAAGATGATCTAAAAAAGGTAAGATGTAGCTACAAAATAAAGTGTTGAGGAGGTAGAGGTTGGGAGAAGTTGGGACTTATGCTTAACTTTCTGCTTGACTGGTTTGATCTCCTTTCAGTCCAAGGGACTCTCAAGAGTCTTCTCCAGTACCACATTTGGAAAGCATGAGTTCTTTGGCGCTCAGCCTCCTTTATGTTCCAACTCTCACATCCATACATGACTACTGGAAAAACCATAACTTTGTCTATACAGACCTTTGTTGGCAAAGTAATGTCTCTTCTACTTAAAACACTGTCTAGATTTGACATAGCTGTTCTTCCAAGGAGCAAGTGTCTTTTAATTTTGTGGCTACAGTCACCATCCACATTGATTTTGGAGTTCAAGAAAATGAAATCTGACACCGTTTCCACATTTTCTCCATTTATTACCATGAAGTGATAGGATCGGATGCTGTAATCTTAGTTTTTTGAATGCTGAGTTTTAAGCCAACTAGTTTTTATTATATTGGCTTCCCTGGTGGCTCATTTGTTAAAGAGTCTGCCCGTTTTCATTATTATAGTTTATTTTATTATTATAGTTTTTATTCCTAGTTCATAATAAATACAAATAATTTTTAAAACCAGCTGTGGAATTTGAATGCAAGGGTTTTCTGTGACTCTAAATACAGATATGTAATCATTACAGTAGAATTGATCCTTCCTAGAATTTTAACCTTTTCAATTAGCTCTGATATGCATGTAAATAGGTTTACAGGAAGCCTGAAAACACTGGGCTCTCCTTCTAGGGTGGAATCTTCTTGAGCTATTTTAATATGATTCACTTGATCTTTAATTTATAAAGAATCTTCAGAAAGGCCTGCAGAACCAAATTTAAGGCTTAAAATGCTACCCACACATATTCAGAGTATTAGGAAGCTCAATACTTATCATTGTGGTAGAGCATATTCCAACTCTTCTTTCTTGACAAATGCAGTGACATAATCTAATGGAATGTTGAGAGTCCCCATTTTGTGAAATAACTACAAGGCAACAATCCTGTGTTGAAATAATGTAGCAAACTTTCTGTACTGATCAACAGTATTTGTAATCTGTAATTTTAGGCTCTTTATTCAAGAATTAAAAACAAAATGTGAATAGTCTGTCTGGTTTGCTTAACCAACCATGGGGTTTTAAAATTTAATACTTAAGCAACATGCAAATTAGAAAATAACATTTTAGGAACTGGTCAATCAGAAAATCCTATGATTAAACTATTTGTTTGATAAGCATTCAAAAAGACCCCCCATATTCTTCCTCTTTTGGCACAGTTGTTTTCCTGCTTCTCTGGCCTTAGGGTTTTCATTTGCATTTTATTTGCATTTTGTTCTTAATGGGGGAAATAAAGAGAAACGAAGGAGATAAGAGAAAGAAAAAAGTTCCAGATATCTAGCAGTAACCAATTCCTTGGTGTTAGCCTGTGCTTTTGAATATTTTATAATTTATAAACTGAAAACACATTATGCTCTGCTTTTCAAACAGGCTTTGTCACATGCCTTTCCTAAACCTTTTAAGACATAAGGCTTGTGACTGGGATAAAAAATGTGCATTCTTTATTTCTACGTATCTCCTGTGGTGCTACTCTGTGGGATTGGAAGGATAGAGGAGGTTAGAAGGATGTTTGAAGTCCCTGCTAATCATTTACAGAGGCAAAACGGATTTTTAACTTGTGACTATTATTGAAAAAAAAAATGTTGATACTTAAAAAAAATATATCAAGAAAGTGTATGCTTGTTAAAGAGGCTGTCTTCCTGACTTCTTAATCATCTGGACACATATTTTGAGAGATGCTACTGAGAGATTTGTTGACCCTCATTGAATTAAGATCAACTCATCCATTCTCAACAGGAATCTAAGTTGAAGCTGATTCCTAATAGCTTCTGGAATGTAAAAGAAATGCTGACCTTTAGTCTAGATGTCAATGGAAGCAAAGTCAAGAGCCAGAGAGTTTGGGTAAGAAATTTATACATTGCTGATAAGAGGTAGAAATTGTCTCTGTGTTTCATATGCAGGAATCCAGAGGTGGTGTTTCTAGTTCTGCTTTCAGAAGACCAGGACTGGTCATTTAACCTTCCTGTCTTGTATTTGCATTGCTTTGCAATTTGTGTTGGCCTATTGCTTTTTTTGGACATAAAAGGAAAGCTATATTCATGTAGCATATTAACTTACATGTAAATAAATGATTTCAACTGGCTACAAGAAAAATCCCAAGTTAGCCCAAGACGGGATCTGGAAACACAGGGAACATTGAAGAGAAGGGCAGAGCCTCGCTGTTCTTTGAAAAGAGTGGCTATGTGCCCTGCGGCTTACAGACAACTGCCCAAGAGCCAGGCAGTGCAGGGATCCTGTAAACCTTCAGCCCTTGAATTCTGCAGCGATAAGGCAGGCTCTCTGGATTAACAACCCTGTCAAGGGTAACCCTCTGAAGTGCTTATTTGTTTAGGCGAAGAAGCTCATTCATCATCAGGGAGTGATAGAAATGGGGCTCTCTGACACCGTATCTGAAGGCTACCTGGATGTATGGGCTCTTTTGGCACCATGAAAAGGAAGAGAAGGAGAAAGGACATTGTTGATATTCAGTTTCAACATAGTATTAAAATGAAATGTATTATACATGTTCAAAAATGCCATTTTTTATGATGCCAACTTTATCCCTCTTCATTATAAACCTCTTTGGAGAGAAATTTATCTTAAGTAACAATCAGAGATGACAAGTATAGTTTGGTGTTAACTAATGTAAAGAAACCCCCAAAGAAAAGAAGTAAATAATACATCCGTAAAATCTGAAATTAGAATTGCAGCTTGTTTTTTATTTTATTATTTGATTCTTTTAAACCTATTTTTATCAATCAGTTCTTCTAGTCAAGCATGTGGTATTAGCACAATAAATCGATGATAAGCCCCAATAAATTTTCTTTTTTAAAATGCTGTAGCAGAAATAATAACTTTAAAAAGTTTTGGTATAATTTTAGATTTTTTAGATCTAGAATTTATAATGTTATAAAAATGGGGAAAGCTCAAAAGCATATCTTATCTGAGGAAACAAATAATGGTAATTGATGTAAAAATTGAGTGTCTTGAGTATAAATAAGAAAAGGATTACTTGATAGGTAGGGGATATTTTAGGTACTGTACTTATTAGTTATGATTGGCAATTAAAACTAAATTCTGTGATTGCTGAGTGTTATTCAGCCACTCAGCCATGTCGGACTCTTTGCAACCCCATGGACTGCAGCACACCAGGCTTCCCTGTCCTTCACTATCTCCCGGACTCTGCTCAAATGCATGTCCATTGAGTCCGTGATGCCACCCAACCATCTCATCCTCTCTCACCCCTTTCTCTTTCTGCCCTCAATCTTTCCCTGCATCCAGGTCTTTTCCAATGAGTCAGCTTTTCACATCAGGTGACCAAAGTATTGGTTGGAGCTTTGTTGAGTGTACATATGACTAATGAGATTTCAGCTTTATTTAAAATAAGAATGACATGCATATATTATAATTACTAATTTGTATTGTACAGATATATAATTCACAAATACTATATAGTGATATATTTCTATATCATAAGCAAGAGTACTTATATATATATATAGATGTAACCTATAAAATATAAAGCATTCTAATATACAGTCTAATATAACTATAATTTATTAAGAATTAGTTGCAAATAACTACCGCTTTTTTGATAACATTCCTGCAAGTAGATACTCTGGTCTTAGTTTATAGGTGAAGAAAGAAAGTTCATGGAGGTTAAATAACATGTCCAAGACCACACAGCTAGTATGTGACAGAACAGGGTTTGAAGGAAGATCCACTTAGAGTCAAAGTCCTTGCCATTTACTTGTAGTCACCTTGCCTTCAATGTAATATATCTACATGTATCTGTATATAAATATCACTCCTATTTCTGGTAATACTGTATGTATTGCCTTTCTCAAAAGATCTTTTAGATACCCTAGTGGCAACCTACTCCAGCATTCTTGCCTGGAAAATCCCATGGACAGTGGAGCCTGGCAGGCTACAGTCCATAGGGTTGCAAAGAGTCAGACACAACTGAGCGATTGACTCACACACACACACACACACTGGCTATAAAGGGAAAACCGAAACAGTACAGATGCAATGGTTGATACTTGTTGCCCTCTAAGGCTCAAACCTGATGTAAATAAGTAAATATTGGAAGAAAGCAGGCCGACATCAGAAAAAAAACTGTGCTATCAACAGTGTGTTTCTGATATTATTTCACTGTTCATTCTCTCTACTCGACTCTTTCTCACCCCACTGCCTTTCTACTTCACTCAGATCTGACTTCCCGGGAACTCCCATACATTTTGTCTGGTTTCTCAAGGTCTTGATGTTTCCTGGGTGATTATGGGTGAAAACAGATTATCTTATTCATTAATTATTACCTCCTTCTGTAAAATGTAACAATGAGGAATAAACAATAATAATGACTATTGAAACCATTAACACATATACACAGCTTGACAGTGAGGACTAAAATTCCCTATCAGCCCCTTCTACTTACCCCCACCCCCAAATATATATCCACGTTAAGATGACTACTATTTCATGAGACTTTCATCCAGGTAAATGATTTCATTACTTGGGAACTTCCCTAAAGACCTACCAGATCTTCAATGGAAAGCATTAAAATACAATCAGTGCTGGACAGTTATGTCTGAATCTTTATCTAATTTTAATGAATCCCCCTAAGTGAAAAACCCACAATAAACAAAGCTTTTAATTCTCAATAAATTTTGAAGGCAAGGTCAAATTTTCTCTCTCAAGAACACAATCAAAGCTTTGAAGAGGTTGTCTTTTCCTTCACTGAGGTTAAGTAATAAAGTCAGCTCTATCTTATTGACAGGTTGTATTAGTAATATTTAGAGAGCTAGCATTTGATAATAATAACCAATATTTACATAGCACTTGTTATGAGCTGAGTGCCATATGCACATGTGCCTGCACACGCACACACACACACACATGCAACTTAATCCTCACAACAACTCTATGAAGTAGGCATTAATATTATCCTCATATTAGACACAAGGGAACTGGGGCCCAAAGAGGTGTTGAGTAGTTTTGTCTAGACATCTCAGCTTCTTAAGTGGCTTACTAAACTGCCTCTTGTAGAATATTACACCAAGGAAATGTGTCTTTAACAACGATTAAAATAAAGCTTATGGAACTATGATAGCAAACTTAGTCATTAACTGGCTGTTAGCTTCAAGTTAGACTAGCTGCTATCATTGTCCACAGGCGGTACCAACTTTGCATATGAGCAAGTCAAATCGAAAGAATTAGTGTGACACATCATTGAGGCAGGACAGTTGTTTTAGTGTCTGAGTACAGTATGGTTAGCATAGATAACAGTCTTCAACAGATGGTTTCCCACACGGACTCGTCTGTAATTGCAGAAGATTCTTATATATACTGGGCAACCCTGCTGTGTATGCCTTTAAGAGAGAACTTATTCATGGCAAAATGACTTAGAGGCCCACAGGAAAAGAAGCCACAGATAAAAAGCTCACAACTTCATACTCTTGAGTGTGGATCATGCTCAGTGCTGCAACATAAATTATCATCATGATTCTTTAATAGGAAGGACACCTGGGTTAAATCTTTTCCTGACATTGTATCAATTCTCTATCAATGAACTTCTAGGTAAATGACACTGGTTACATTCAGTCCACCACTATCTGTCTCTTACCCAGTGTTCTCTGACAGTACAGTCATCCCCTGCTATTAGAATTCATCAAATCCCTGGATTTGGATATCAGAGGACCTATATATTTCTTGATCTGTTCTCTCACACAAATTAGTCTTTGCCATCTTTTCATCTTGACCCTTACTTTTCATGGTGTTAATCACAATTTTGCATTAGGTTTCTTTAGGTGCTGACTAGGTTGATGTATGTTTTGTGAGCTTATCATGTAGAGAGTGAGCCTTTTTTGAATTGCTAGTTGATAAAATGTTGCCTGAGAATGACATTCTTGGGAACATTTAGTATTTGGGAATGGAGGAGTTAGGAGTTCTGATACATTTTAGGAATTAGTATAAAAGAAAATATAGAATGATGGCACCCTACTCCAGTACTCTTGCCTGGAAAATCCCATGGATGGAGGAGCCTGGTAGGCTGCAGTCCATGGGGTCCCAAAGAGTTGAACACGACTGAGCGACTTCACTTTCACGCATTGGAGAAGGAAATGGCAACCCACTCCAGTGTTCTTGTCTGGAGAATCCCAGGGACGGGGGAGCCTGGTGGGCTGCCATCTCTGGGGTCGCACAGAGTCAGACACGACTGAAGTGACTTAGCATAATGCATTTAAATATCTCTTAAAGTACTTATCCTACATGGTTGTCAACTCAACTACCTCAATTAAATTCTAATTGTTTTTCTTTTATACATATGTATATGTGTTGTTGTTGTTCATTTGCAAAGTCATGTCTCTTTGCGGTTTCATGGAGTGTAGCATGTGACTGTTTGAGATCCCAGGGACTGCAGCACACCAGGTTTCTCTGTTCTTCACCATCTTCTGGAGTTTGCTCAAATTCATGTCCAGTGAGTTGGTGATGCTATTTAGCCATCTCATCCTCTGCCACCTCCTTCTTTTGCCTTCAGTCTTTCCCAGCATCAGGGTCTTTTCTAATGAGTCAGCTGCTCACATCAGCTGACCAAAGTATTGGAATTTCAGCTTCAGCAACAGTCATTCCAATGAATATTCAGAGTTGATTTCCTTTAGGATTGAATGGTTTGATCTCCTTGCAGCCAAAGGGTGTCTCAAGAGTCTTCTCCAGCATCGTAATGGTAATATATCCAAATATTCTGATACACAGTAGCATATTCCTCTTGCTAAAATAACTCCCAGACTCAAACTCTTACTCTACCTTCCTTCATCTAAAAATAAAACTTGAAACGTGTTCTGGAGCTCAAAGCCCATATCTCTACTCGTCATTCTCTCTGGCTATAGGTTTTAGAACAGGGAACCTTAAACATTCATGTGGGTATGCACAGCTTAGAGACCTGGTTAAAATACAGAGTCCTATTCAGTAGGTCTAGGGAGAGTGCTGCCGCTCTCACGTGCTTCCAAGTGATGCTGCTGATGCTGATCCCTGAACCACTCTGGACTGGAACCACTCTCTTCTAGAACCTTGTTACATGAACAATCAGCCATTTGTTCTACTCATCATCCCTTTTACCAGCCTTTGATTTTTTTGCCCGTTTGTCTCTGTCTATTCTCTTGCACATATTCCTTTCTTCTCAGAGACTGGTTTTATCTGCAGAAATGTAAATGAACCTAATAATTTTTATCGGCAGTGCTACTCTCTTAAAATCTACATCTCAGTGCCCTTGAAGGAGAATCCCTTGCTCTCCACAACTTGCTGAGCACACACGTTTCTCTGAATCCCGCCTTTTCACTGGCAAGAATTCTGAGCACACAGAAGGACTCCATGTCTCTTTGAATGTGGCCACACCGCACAGACACAGTGTGCTCACTGTTGGAACAAGCATAGGTAGGGGATATAGCCTTTGGTTGAGAGAAATAAAAATATTGACTGAGAAATGTTTCATAAGTGTGCCTTTCTCTACTAAGGAAAACACTGCAGTCTCAGGATAGACACATCAAGTTATTCAAGGCAGCGCATCCCCACTGGTTCCTGATTTCCGCTATGACTCTTCTGAACGTGTGCACTTCTTCAGCATGAGTCGGGAGTGACTGTCTTAATATTCAGTGATCCCCTAAGTGCTAATTCATACGCGGAAGAGGCATGAAGTATTGAATCTTGTGGCACCCGCGTGCCTGTCCTCACGGACCGCTGCCTGTATGAACGGGACGGTGTAGCTTGAACCGTGATTAATCCCCGCGCTGAGTGCGAGCTCCTCCAAACCCGGGCTAATCAAGCCCTGGGCCTCACAGTAAGGACTTCCTGGCAAAGCTGCGGCTTTCTTTCGCGAAGTGAAACCCTCCGCTCACCTGGTTACACTGCCTAATCCTAAATTGGCTTTTAAATTGTTGTTGAACAACTCTGAGGCCCTCCAGCAGAGTTCTGTGCAAATCCCCAGGTAAATGAGGCCTAGGTTAAGTGACAATGAACCAACAAAAGGTTTAAAAGTGGACAGCAAGTTCTTTACCTAAACTGTATTTTAATTTCTTTTATCTGAGAATTAAGGTCACATATCAATTCACACGATGCTGTGTGGCCTTCAGACTCCAACAGTGTTGCTACATGACTCTTCCTATTCAGGTAATGAAACAAAAGCTGCGTTTTCTATTTTTCTTTTCTGTCTTTTGAAAATTTACTGATGACACATTATATAGCTCTTAAAATTCTAACTTCTGCTTGAGGTTGGATATTTCTGCTTCTCATTTGTCTATTCAGCAATACATACTTTTAAAAGATTTGTGGATTGTTATGAAAAGAAGCATGTCCTTCTGAACATATTTTCCCCACTCTTACAATGGCATAAAAGTAATAACGGAAGTTCTCAGATTTAAAATGCAAATCTCTCTCTACCCATCAGTGGTGTGATTCTGGGATGAAGCCGGCGATCTATATTTTTATCAAACCCTCCAGGTATTTCCTATCAAAGAAAGTGTCCTTTTTTATTTAAAATATTCTTCTGTGAGATAAAAGAGCAAATGGCCGTCAAATAAGATTCGATTTTGGGGAGGGCAGTGGAGCGGTGCTTCAGTGATAGAGGGAGGGACACAGATGGCTGGCGGATCACCACCCCCAGTGGCTCCAACCGCGTAGAACTGGGGTCGGAGGGGACAGATCAGTGCGGAAAGATTTAAGGGAAAAGGGCAACTGGGAGTTCCAAAGACTGATTTTGAAAGGAGGGAATGATTTGAGTGGAGGCCACATGGTTTAACTTACAGTGAATCTGCAGGTTTTGAAAATTGCATGCTGGATTTCCTCATAAACATACATCAATCTCAGGCAACAGGAGGCTCTGCTCTTTGGTATGCAATCTTTTGGGAATTTTTTCTCATTCAGTACAAATACATAGAAAATATACATTGGAGTTGAGAATTAAAAAATGCAGAGAAATAAGCTTTCAATAATTTAATAAAAAACACCTGGGCAAATGTGCGCTCTGGTCACTTTCTATTTAAATTATGAAACCTTTGAATTTGCTTTTAGGAGGATAAACACAGTGTCCCTTGGCATTCTTTCTCTCTCTCTTTCTACTTTTCTTTTTTTTAAACCTGAGCGTCATTTCAGAATGAAGTGGCAGCAGTTAGTCTCAGGGACCCAAGCAAGCAGTAGCCCTGAGTAGGGAAAATGACACATGTGCAGATTGAAATTGGGTTTGCCACCCAAAGCTCAGTCTTTTCCAATACACAGTTATACAGGGGGAAAAAAAAGGAATATGAACACCCAGAGATATAAAAAATATTTTTTTGCTTTGTTTTTTTGGAATTAATAAAACACACAAAATCTCTGGTTTGTCTCGTAGGAAGTTTAGCAAGTTTCTAGGATTAAATGGCTTTCCTCTTCTGCGAAGGGTCTGATGTAAACCCTTGTACCAAGGCTTAAAGTCTTAAGGCTGTTAGAAGTTTCCATCAGTCAGTCTGTATGTCAGTGGATAAAGTCACTTATGATCTAACCTATTTATTGCTCTCTGGAAAAATGCATCAAACAACAGAAATATTTTTTAATGAAGGAGGGCTGGGGAAATAAAGACTTGTCAGATGATAAAATGTATTTTCTAACTGGCAACATTTTGGAGCAGCATATTACCACAATGGTTTTCTAAGTAATTTTAAGGTTTGTATTCGATGAAGTGAAAAAAAAGAGATCAGTTGTCTTTGGTAATTTATCTCTAGTTACTTCTAAGAACTGAAATTATCTCTCATTTCTATGGTTAGAAAAGTTTGTGTTCTGTGTATATTGTTTTTGAAATAGTTGAGTTTAAACATTCAGTAATAGAAAACTTCAGTGAAAGGATATAACTTTTGTTTTGCTTTTTTGCCTCTTGTGCTCTTTTGGTTAATTTGTTATATACTTTAAATACTTGAAATATTTGCATTTCATGGATAACATATATTATGTACAGGAGGATGTGTGCACGGTGTTAGCCAGCAGTTATTTGACATTGCTTGCTGAACTGTGTACTGTGCTCAGTGAAATGTTAGCAAAGGGGCAGACAAGGGTAGAATGCAGATAAAATACCTCATCTGGCCTTGGCCCTCCAGGGTTTTACATAGTATATTGGAAAACACATGAATGTAGATCATAATAAGCGTAGTTGAAGGCATGCAAGTGTACATGTGCTTTGCATGCTGGTGAATTTTTAATAGGCTGCCCTATAGTTTATGTCACAAAGTTCACCAAAGGAATTTGCCAATGATTTAACAATGTTGAAATTACTGGGTTACTTTTTAGTCTGGTTAGATGGGCAAACTTCCTATAAAACATTTTAATTACCACATTCGGTTCCAATATTGGAGTTCCCAAAAGAATGGTCAGCTTCTCTTCTGTTATCTTGGTTTTACTATTGCTTCCAAATTATAGTTCGTGTATCAGATACTTTCACAGCCAATTATGACTGTAAAAATTAATTAGTATGTATCTGAGGTGAATTTTGACATTTTCCTTAATAGTTTGGACAACTGTGTCTCAGAACTGATTTAGTCTGTGTCTGCCTGGCCAGGCAGATTAATACTAATATTATTCACATTTCCAACAGTGATAACTAAATTTTTGATTGAAAGTATATTAATTAAAGTCTGCTTGTGAGCTTTAGAATAATGCAAATAGAATAATACAAGTTTTTATGTATACACAAAAGGTAACAGCAGAAAAACTACAAATGGCTTTTCAAGTGAAATGTATTCATTAGAAGGAATGTCATCACTTTTGACAAATACAAAACAGAAATATGTTGGTTTTTACAGGTTTGACATTTTCTTAAGCCAAACCCTGTGAATAATTCAGTTACTGTTTTAGTCTGAAACTTTTGGAAGGTCATCAACTCTCATCGGGCCACTTGAATTTTATAAAAGTGGCCAGCGCTTCTTAGGAGAGGGGTTCATTCATATGTAGCATCTGGCTCAACATTTGCTTCATTATATTAACATTTTTTTTCTTTTAAACATGGTATTAATTTCCTGCTGCTACTTTCTGTCTCTGTTTAGATGATTTTTGGACTTGGGATATTGTATCTGCCTTCTTCCTTCCCTCCTCTCAAAACCCCCAACCCAGATGTCGAAAAATCATTTTGTTTGAATATAGAAAAGCTCATTTATTTTTTCTTTAAAAAGAGCTTTGGTAAAAATGTAATGTACAGGGGAAAAAAGAAAATAAAATTTTATTCAAATTTATCAGAAAGTTTTAAATATTAGATAAGTATAGAAATCACTGTAAAGCTTAAAAAAAAAATTAAACACTGCATGTTAGCCCAGATTCTATACAATAGAATAGCTTCTCAGTACTATCCTATCATAGTAGGTAAGAGACATTTCCTCATTTCGTTTTTAAACAATGCTTTGACAATAGATCTTGCCATAAATACCGATCACTTCAGTGTTCTGACTTGACTTGGTCCAGGGGGTCAGGAGTGCATCTCACCTCATCATGTTTATAGTCCAAGAAAACAAGGTAATAAAAGTTAGCTTGGTTAATTTTTTGTGGCTGATATTGTTAGAATGTAGAGTTTATTGTTTTGGAGAGGAGGGCAAAATCACAGTAGATAGAAAACAAATACTCAACTCCCATAGCACAAAAACCAGCGAAAGCAAACATTAGTCAATCACAGAAGAAAATAGCCTCACGGAATAGTCCTGAGCAGGAAAACTTTGCTTTGCCTTGGGAAAGGTTGGACCCCCTTGTTTATGGTAGTATGTCCTTGTTAAAGTTCTTGAAACTTTTACCCTAATGTTTTCCCAGTATTTTAAATTTTACTTAGTAATATTTAAATGAAACACTTTTTTGGATAGAATAATTAGTAAAGGTTTAAAATATGTTTGGACTAAACTCCATAGAACATATGGGGGGGACTGGATCTTTAATGACATCAGAACCTGAATGCCTTATGACTGAAGAGATTGTTCCTAAGATTCTATTCTAATAAACTCCTTGAAAACTATTTTACAGACCAAACTAGAACTTCATCCACTTGTTATTTACCATAAAATTGGCTTTGTTGGAAACATCTGAGTTATTACAAAAAATATTACAAAGGAAAAACTTTAAAATATGTGAATGATTGCCAAAAAATATTCTTGTGTGCTTTGGCTACTGGTATGAGGAAAGATACCTTGAAATTTCATTCATCATTTCCTCAATAAAATTGTGTTATTATAATACTAAGTAGGAGCAACAGGTGTTTTAATTTTAAAGTTTTCTATCTAAATGCCATTGATACAGTTTAATAATCATAACTTTGCAATGATGAAATGTCTTATAGGTAGATTCTTTCTTTTTCCTCTAAAATAACAAGAATTAGTAGAGAATTAGGATCTGATTGGGCTTCCCAGGTGGGGCTAGTGGTAAAGAACCCATCTGCCAATGCAGGAGACGTAAAGAGAAGTGGGTTTGATCCCTGGGTCAGGATGATCTCTGGAGGAGAGCATGACAACCCATTCCAGTATTCTTGTTTGGAGAATTCTCATGGACAGAGGAGCCTGGTGCACTACAGTCTTTACGGTCACAAAGAGTCAGTACAGAAGCAACTGAGTTGCTGAGCAAGTGAGCGAGAAGGATCTGCTAACACATCTTAAATTCCCTGCTGGCTCAGATGGCAAAGAATCTACCTGCAATGCAGGAGACCCCGATTTGATCCCTGGGTATTACTGAATATTCCAGTCTTCTTGCCTGGAGAATCCCCACGGACAGAGGAGCCTGGTGGCTACAATCCATGGGGTTGCAAAGAGTTGGACATGACTTTGGGACTAACACACACTACACATACTTACTATTTTAAGTCATTTATTGTCTTTTCATAACAGTACTATGAAGTCAGTATGTTATTATTTTCATTTTTATAAATGAGGAAACTGAGTCGAGAAAAAGGAAGTAGTTTCTCACACTATTAATAAATGACAGAGCCAGGATTTGAACCCAGGAAATACCTACTATAGTACATGTACTTTTAAATATTTAACTCCCTTCTATTAGAATGTTCTGAACATGTAATAAAGATTAGGCTAGGTGCTCCTGTAAGGAATAGATGCATGATATTTATATATAGGTTCAGAAAAAATCTGCTTCCATAATTTCCTTCAGCTTTTTAGACTTAGATTAAAAATTATGACATATAGTATTAATCCTGGTGAATTTTAAAGATGTGTAACAATTGAGATTCTTCCCAGTTAAGCTGCATTGCAAGTTTATTTTCATTTGGCATAATTTATTTTAAGCTTTCAGATTCAGATATACATTAATATGCATAGAAATAGTCAACAGAAAAAAAAAGGATGTAGGAAAAAAGAAAATATGAATTTATGAACTTAGCTGTGAATTGCATATAAGGTTATTAACATTTAACTGATTCTAGTCTTAGCTGGGTTTACAGAAAGCCAGGTAGATGTCAACAGTAGGCATGCCTGGTGGTTAATTAAGTGCCAGATATTAAGATATTGATTTAATAACTGTTTATTTAACACCATATGGATATATAATTTTTGAAGTATCAGACATGGATACTTCATAATATATTGCATTTTTGTAGGAAATAACACTGCATTCCACCTTAAATTATTAAACTTCTTCTAGTACAGAATTATATTGGAAAGAAATTGCTTGGTACACATAGATGAGATTAATGAATACAACACTTCTTATTAGTGTGTTCTGTCATTTCTAAAATGACACATGTAAGAGAAAATATTTATTTCTATGTGAGATTAAGAAAATAGAAAATCCTTTAATACTTCCTTTTTTGTGAAAACCTGGTCAGGAAGCAACAGTTGGAAATGGACATGGAACATCAGACTGGTTCCTAATAAGAAAAGGAGTACGTCAAGGCTGTATATTATCACCCTGTTTATTTAACTTAAATGCAGAGTACATCATGAGAAACGCTGGGCTGGAAGAAGCACAAGCTGGAATCAAGATTGTCAGGAGAAATATCAATAACCTCATGTGTGGAGATGACACCACCCTTATGGCAGAAAGTGAAGAGGAACTAAAAAGCCTCTTGATGAAAGTGAAAGAGGAGAGTGAAAAAGTTGGTTTAAAGCTCAACATTCAGAAAACGAAGATCATGGCATCTGGTCCCATCACTTCATGGGAAATAGATGGGGAAACAGTGGAAACAGTGTCAGACTTTATTTTCTGGGGCTCCAAAATCACTGCAGATGGTGACTGCAGCCATGAAATTAAAAGACGCTTACTCCTTGGAAGGAAAGTTATGACCAACCTAGATAGCATATTCAAAAGTAGAGACATTACTTTGCCAACAAAGGTCCATCTAGTCAAGGCTATGGTTTTTCCAGTGGTCATGTATGGATGTGAGAGTTGGACTGTGAAGAAAGCTGAGTGCCGAAGAATGGATGCTTTTGAACTGTGGTGTTGGAGAAGACTCTTGAGAGTCCCTTGGACTGCAAGGAGATCCAACCAGTCCATTCTGAAGGAGATCAGCCCTGGGTGTTCTTTGGAAGGAATGATGCTAAAGCTGAAACGCCAGTACTTTGGCCACCTCATGTGAAGAGTTGACTCATTGAAAAAGACTCTGATGCTGGGAGGAATTGGGGGCAGGAGGAAAAGGGGACGACAGAGGATTAGATGGCTGGATGGCATCACCAACTTGATGGACATGAGTTTGAGTGAACTCTGGGAGATGGTGATGGACAGGGAGGCCTGGCGTGCTGCGATTCATGGGGTCGCAGAGTCGGACGTGACTGAGCGACTGAACTGAACTGAACTGAACTGAACTTTCCCACATGGTGATCTTTTAAGAAGGTTAACTAGTGTTACATTTTTTAAACAAATAACTCAAAGACTAATATCCTAATATAAACCATCACCCCAAATGCATTCTGTTTGATCTTGTCTGACTTCTGCTGCTAAGGGGGATATATTTTTCTGACATTTATGGATCATAAATTATGGTGAGGAAAAGAAATTTATTTTAAACTGTATATTTAGGGGAACACCTTATTTAAATTTAGAAATAGGCAAACATGTATTTGTTTGCTTCTTTATTTAAAATAGTCTTATATTTCCATCTTCCTTTTCTGATCACTTGCCTGCCCTTTCTGGTTTCCAGTGTTCTTGAGATGCATACAACTCTATTATTGTGAAGTTTTTTTTTTTTTAAATCATGGTAAATATACGTACATAAAATGTCCTATTATAGCCATTTTTAAGTGTATTAACACATTAAGTACTTTTACCACTATTTCTATAATTTTTCATCATCCCAAACAGAAAGTCTGTTTAAACAATAAATTCACTCCTTTATTCTTAGATCCTAATAAGTTCTACTCTACTTTCTGTATCTATAAATTTGCTTATTCTAAGCATCTCACACAGTGGAATTAAACAATAGTTTTTTCCTTTGCCATTTCTTTTTATATATATACTAGGTGAATAATGTTCTATTGTCTGTGTATACCACATATTATTCATCCATTCATCTCTTTATAGACACTGGCCTTCATGCAGCTGTGCACCACGTTTGTTCTCTGCAGCATTATCAGCACTTGTAATATTGCCTGGGATATTGTAGGTACTTAATAAGTGTTGCTAAATGAATGAACAATGCTTTAACCTTACTCAGTCAATTATCTCTTATTAGGCAAGAAGCATGAGACCTTCTATTTAAAGAAATTTAAACAGCAATTTCAATTTGTTTATTTTTATGATTTTAAGTATACCAAGTATATATATATATATATATAAAACATTCTTATATATGCATACTATAAACATATTATCAAAATATATCTCATATAAATATATAGCTCAGAAAAGTTTCAAATTTACAGTGCTACATTAAATTTCAAAACTTTTCATAGAACCAAGTACTAACAACTGAATAATAATAAAAAAAAGAACTGTGGAACCTACTTCAGTTTATACTGCTTAGATTTAAAATGATGTAAGACATTCGTTAAATAACATTTTGTTTCCCAGTGATCTAGGCAATGTATGCCAATAATATTTACAGGCATCCCCTGCTTTTTGAAAGTTTGTTTTCTGCCACTTTGTTTATCGAAGATCTTCATCAGTGTCTCTTTTCCAGAATGGAAGAGAATTTTTACTTTTATGAAAAAAAGTAAAAATAGTGTTGGAGACGCACTGGGTTCCCCTTGCAGTGAGAGGGCACCACTGAGCGCCTTCCCCAGGATTTATACTCAACATTTCTACATCAAGCCACGGACCTGTGTCTGTGAGCATCCATAATTTTTCTCAATTTATTGTGTGCATCTGTTAGCGAGATGTATTCTAAGGTACTGCTTCTTTGCTTTGCTCCGTTTTGGCTCATGAAAGTTTGCATGGTAATGTCTTTTTTTGGATATCAGGGGAAACCTGTACTAGAAATGTTTGGGGGAATATCTAAGTGAATTGATTTGGGCATTGCTGTCTCAGTATGCACTCTTCATTCTTACAAAGTGAATTATTTAAATGTCCGGACAAGTAATACATAGAGTCACACTTAGAAGGGTCTTAAACTTGGTTTAAGGCTCCATTGTAACTGTCCAGAAAGTTTTCATCCTTTTTAAAGAAGAGGCCTCACATTTTTATTTTGCACTGGGTCTCATAAATTATGTAGCCCTTCCTGCTGCATTTTTACTAAAGGCATATGTCTCATATTGTTACTAACCTACATAATGAATGATAACAGATAATTCCTATTTAGTCAATGAAGTTTGAAGCACACCAAATGTAACATGGTAACTAAAAATTCTAGGTAAAATAGAAAGCACTCAGGTTTTTAGAATCTTTAAAATCACAATTTTGCAAAATTAGTAGCAAGGTTTTCTAAATTCACGTTGACAGAAGAAAAATAATGATGAATAGGAATAGTGTTTTTTTCCTTTAAAAAAAAAACTAAACATATTCCAACATATCTCTTTTCTGTGGTTCCCATGGAATCCAGAAATCCAGGAGCACGTATAAAATAAGGAAGACAGAAGTAACTAAATTTACTTCGTTTATGTTCTTTTGATAAAGCATGTCATAAACTGTTGTATAGCTGAAGAAATGCAGTGAGGATTCAGTGTTCCTTCAAAAACAGACAACAGAGGTTTTAACTGTGAGAGACAGTGAAAAAAAAAACAGAAAGTTGAGATTTTTTCCCCTATAAACTTATTAAGAAAAGAAAAACATGTTAATATATGGCTACCCTGGGGAAAAAATCACATACTCATTGTCATCTTGAAGTAGTAGTCTATGACCCAGAATATGTACTGGCTTATTATATTACCTGAACAAAATAGTTTTCTAAGACCATTTAAGAAATCAAAGGCAGAGGGGACCACTGTTAGAGGTGCCAGTTTAAACTTATGGTGGTGTGAATTCAGTTACATCATTGACTTCTAATTTAATATGTCTTTTAATTGTGGTCACTTTTGGATGTTGAATAAGTAAAGAGCATGCAAAGCAACTCAATAACCTCCATCAATCAAAGAAGAATGCAGATAATGTCCAGCCTCCTGTTTATCCCCATCAGTACGTTCCTAGATACCAGGGCATAGGTCCGAATGGTCCTTGAAAGTCACGTGATGTCTAGAGAAATTTGATTGCACGAGAACTTAAGAAAATAAAAGGAAATTTTCTATACACACATCGACTATGGAATTAGTGGGAATAAGTAAGTTAGATTTACAGTATTATAGTGTAGAAAGGAATTTTAAAATTTTATGGTTAATTCCTAGAGCTGACTATGGTCTCTTCAAAGCTTATACACAGATTAGTTAAAAATGAGTATAGAGGGGAATATAAGATTTATGTAGTCCTCCTCTGGTTTTAATACTAAAAACAACCACAGTTCTCTGTTTCAGGGACTAGGGTATATTATTCCCATTTTATATTGTTGAGAGTCTTTGGCTCTATTTTTAAAGGTAAAAATTTTCGTTCACTGAGTCAGTGATAAACCCTGAACTGATACATAAAATTACTTAGCAATAATGGTGCTTCTCACATACAATAAGATGCACATACATGGCTTGCTTGGTTAAAAAAAAAAAGATTATGTCTCAAGACTTTTAAATACTCTCGACATACGAAGTGATTATAGAATTAAGAGATTGTACAAAAAAGATCCCAAAGGGGGAAAAGCAGTATTTTATGCCAAGTAAACAAGAAAAGGATACTTTCCTAAGAATCTGTTCTGATTACATGTTTGGAAAAAGGTGAGAGAGTGGTATGGACTTCCCAGGTGGCGCTAGTTGTAAAGAACCCACTCGCCAATGCAGAAGATCAAAGAGATGCAAGTTCGATCCCTGAATCAGAAAGATCCCCTGGAGAAAGGCATGGCAACCCACTCCAGTATGTTTGCCTGGAGCATCCCATGGACAGAGGAGACTGGCAGGCCACAGTCTGTAGGGTCACACAGAGTTGGACACGACTGAAGCAACTTAGCTTGTGCACATGCCAAAGAGTGGTATGAGTCTCTGTCAGTGTTAGAATATCTCAGGGAGATAAACAAAAGTTATCTGAACAAACAAGTTATAATTCCATTTCATGATGACATTTATAGAAACAGTCATCTTTCCCAAGCTGATAGAATATCAAGTACTACATAAACATTGAAATAAATTGCATATTCTAGATATACGTGAAAAAGAAAGGCATCGTAGTATAATCAGGCACATATGCATCACACATAGTTTCTTTCTGAGCCATAACCCTGTCTCTTTTTTCCCAGTTGGGAAGATGCATCTGTTTCTTCTCCCTCTTTTGATATGATCCAGTAAAATCTAAGCTTTGGACTTGCTTGCCTGGAACATCAATGATTACTTGATTTCTCAGCACATAAATCTCACTCCAGTCCTTGTTGGGCAGATATTAGTAATGAGGTAACTTAGCCTATGGTCTCTTCTGCCCTTTGCTTCTCTCCACCAGGAGACTCTCTGCAACCTGCCACTCTGGTACTGTCAAGACTGATGTCAATTGTTTTCCCAGATCGGCATGGTGGAGAAATATACACTGCGTAAAGAAAAACAGAAAAGCCTGTGGTGGCTTATAGTATTTCCAAATCGTTGCAAGTTCGGAATTCCAAAACATGATGCTGCAGAGACTCAACTGGAACTTGGAAGCCAAGTCTCTGCCATTAGTACCTGCATGGACGCTCGCTCCCTCCCCTCCCCCTATACACACACCCTGTTTTTCTTTACTTGCTGTGTCTTCCTTTTTCAAAAGATTTTACACATTAATAGCTCTCTTCGGCAAACTAAAATAATACATAAATATGTTTTAAAAATTCTATTTTAGTGTTAGAACATGTACCAGCTTTGCCAATAAGTCATGAGCACCAGTTATCTGAGAATGAATTCTTTTGCTCTAAGTAAGATAATTGTCTTTTTGGTTGGTGCAGTGGGATTGAAGATGTTTTTGTTTGTGTTGCTGAATGGACTAAAAAGGATTGAATTAACAGAGTACCTGTGTACGTGAAAAGCTGCCTATGTGACAGTGCCATTGAGCATATGTATTTAATTGCATTGTGCTTACTGTGCTTTGGACTTGCAGCACAGCCATGAACGTGACATGTATGCAGTTCCATAAGACTCCACACTTAGCAGGGCATCCCATTTGCTGTTGCTGTCTTGAAATTCATAACAATTTTTAATAAACTTTGGAAAAGGAACCTAGGATTTTCATTCTGCCTAGGATTTTCATTTGCATTCATTATACCACAAATTATATAGCTGGTTTTGACTTCCAGTAAAAGTTTATTTCATATTCTAGGCACGTAGGTACATTGCTACTGGCTGGGAGAGTTGGTTCATTGTCCATGAGAACATATTGGGCGCTCAATAAATTGTATAGACAGAGCCTGATCTTGAAAGAATGCAGATATCCAATGACTGTGAAAGATTGTTTATAAAGAAAACCATATACATATTTCTGTTGACTTTCATTGTGAAACAAAGAATCATTCGTATGGACTGTTTCTATCCATAAGACAAGTTGAAATTCTTTGGTGATGAAGAGGTTAAACAGTGTTCTTCGTTGCTGCTCTAGGATCTGCCTATAGTTTTTTCTTATATACTTCAGTTTGAATAAATAAAGCAGTTTCTTTTGTCTCCATGAAAAATTAACATTTAGCATAGGTTTAGCTCTAACTGCCATGACTTCTGGCAGTTTAAGATGGGGCTGTTTTTTTTAAGCACAAGCATTGAAATTTTACTTAACTTAAGCTCATGGTATTGCATAAAACATACAATTTCCAGTTGAGGTATCCTTTTACCTATGATTTTACATTGAATTTTTATGTAGTATTTGTGAAATTTAGAAAACGTTTTCCTACACTGTCAACCCAAAACCATTACCTCTTCTGAATATCGGAGGATTTTGTTACTGACTTCATCTGTTATGACTTTGCATTGAGTGGTGGTAGCAAGGACTGAGCAAGAGACGGCTAGGGTAAGAACCCTAACACATATGTTGAAATTGCAGAGATTTGAATATGAGAGTGGAAAAATGTCCGTTGTTTCAGGCTGTCACTATTGGCCTAGCAACTTTTAACTAGTCATCTAAAAATGAAAAATGATCAGCATAAGAAAGAAGGAGGTGAGGTGCAAGTACCATTGGCAATATAATCGAATTTAGTCTGAGACTCAGAATGTCTACTCAAGAACTTTCAAAATAGGTAGTCAGTAGAGTTCTGAGTGGACAGGTAGCCAGCACCAAGGAGAACTAAAGTAGCATTTAGGGCCAACTCATGGAAGGGCTAGATTAGAGGCAAGAAGTTCTGTTCCAGTAGGGGTTGAGATAGGAGTAAATTCCTCTATTACACAAAATGGAGAAATGGGAACCAATTATTGAGGAGAGAACAAAAGACCTAGTTAATAGAGTACTGTATCCCCTAGATAGACTGTCTCAAAACTAGAAATAGAGCACTTCTAACTCCAATACTTTGGCCACCTCATGTGAAGAGTTGACTCATTGGAAAAGACTCTGATGCTGGGAGGGGTTGGGGGCAGAAGGAGAAGGGGACGACAGAGGATGAGATGGCTGGATTGCATCACTGACTCGATGGACATGAGTTTGAGTAACTCTGGGAGTTGGTGATGGACAGGGAGGCCTGGCGTGCTGCGATTCATGGGGTCGCAAAGAGTAGGACACGACTGAGTGACTGAATTGAACTGAACTGAACTGAATGTAGGGATTATGAAAAAGTAAAATTTGCTGTCCACTGTAAGGTGGAAGCCTCTTGAGTACACATAGAAGCTGGGGGGCATCGGCTTGAGTCACAGACTTTCCTCATCTAGTTCCTATGAACTCTCCATTTACTCTTCTTTAAAATGTACTTACAAAAAAAAAGATGGTAGGCTATTCAAGAAAGTAAGAGAATATGTTTACATAATTATAATGATGGCTTCCTCCTTCTGTTCAATGACTATTTTGGGGGAAAGCTATGTTTACATTGATAGTGGTCCTTGAGTAATGATTGTAAAGTCTTTTAGAACAACAGAGATCACATTTAAACCCTGATCATGGGCACGATGATGGATTTAATCTCTGACTACAACAAAGCCAGGCAGTTTGACATTTTACTATGGTAGCAAGAGTGTTTGGCTTTATTTTCTGCAGACTGGCACGGTGCCATTACTTTGTATCCCCCTGAAATAGCACTTTTAATAAATACCCCTGCCTCCTTCCAGCGCTCTTGCACTGATTCAAGGCTAAGAAGCAGCCGGCCCAGTGCCAGCTCTAATTAAGCAATAAGACACTCCAGGCGGTATATTTCTAGGGATTATTGCATGCCTGACTTAAGTGTGTCACTACTCAACGAGGGCAGTCATCCTTTAGAAAACGCATTCTCTGAAGTGACTTATTACCATTTGAAAGGGGAACTTTTATAAACTAGAAAGAAGAGAGGAGGAGAGGTATTTCCCATGTACTGGATGCATTCTCTGTGTGTGGCTTTCTTATTTCTTTGAAAGGGGAAGGGCTATTCACCTGAGAACATTATAGTCAGCAGTGAGACATTCTATCTAGAACAGATCCAACCAACACGTGCTTGCCCAGCTGTCTTCTCACTGCAGGTCAGTTCACACCATGAATAAGATTTTTAATCTGAGGTATTTTTGCCTCTTAGATGAAAGTTTCCCCACAAGACAATTTTTAAAATAGCGTTGCTCCTCTCTTGTTTTGAATATAAAAAGACAAGAGCTACAAAATAGATTTTGATGAAGACTAAAGCATTTAGGGAGAAGGCAATGGCACCCCACTCCAGTACTCTTGCCTGGAAAATCCCATGGATGGAGGAGCCTGGTAGGCTGCAGTCCATAGGGTCGCTAAGAGTCGGATAGGACTGAGCGACTTCACTTTCACTTTTCACTTTCATGCATTGGAGAAGGAAATGGCAACCCACTCCAGTGTTCTTGCCTGGAGAATCCCAGGGACGGGGGAGCCTGGTGGGCTGCCTTCTATGGGGTTGCAAAGAGTCGGACATGACTGAAGCGACTTAGCAGCAGCAGCAGCAAAGCATTTAGGGAGAAGGCAATGGCACCCCACTCCAGTACTCTTGCCTGGAAAATCCCATTGATGGAGGAGCCTGGTAGGCTGGAGTCCATGGGGTTGCTAAGAGTCGGATATGACTGAGCGACTTCACTTTCACTTTTCACTTTCATGCATTGGAGAAGGAGATGGCAACCCACTGCACTGTTCTTGCTTGGAGAGTCCCAGGGACAGGGGAGCCTGGTGGGCTGCTGTCTATGGGGTTGCACAGAGTTGGACACGACTGAAGTGACTTAGCAAAGCATTTAGTCTTTAGTTTTCATAGATCTAAGAGGTGTGTAGTATAGAGTACTGGTTATAAAGCCAAGCCAGATGGCTGGGTTTGAATGCTACTTTTGACGCTTTTTTAGCTGTATGACTCTGAGAAAGTTGCTTTAATTCTCTATTTCTCATTTTCCTCATCTGTAAAACGTGTATAAAAAGTATACCTTATAGGGTTGTTTTAGAGATTAAATGGATTGACATATATAAAGCAATTAAATAGTATCTGGCATGTAGCAAGACAAAAAGATATCTTCTGACTTTTTGAAAATACTTATTACATTTAAAATTGTCAGTGATCCTCAGAGGATGCTGATTAGAGAATTTGAATTACTCTGTCTTACTTTTAACTGTATACCTTGGGAAGAGTTGCATCTCTAGGGTTCAACTTCTTTATCCATAGAATGGTCTGAAATTAACAGCCTCTCAGACAGCACCGAGGGGCCCTGTCTCTGGTATTCATACCTTTGGTAGTCCCCTCTCCTTGAATGTGGGCTGGACTGAGGTGCTGCTTCTGAGATGAGGTCGTGAAAGATGGTGGCTTCTGTCTCCGAAGCCCTTCCTAGCTCTCTTTCTCGGAGCACAAGTCGCCCTGTCACAGGGATGAACGTTGGCGGTTTATACAGAGGCCTGAGTGCGAGGACTCTCAGCCGGCTTGAATGAACGTGAAAGTAGATGCTGAGCCCTTTACACATCTGTGAAGATTAGAGTCAGAGCTGACAGCTTGATTGTAACTTCCGGAGAGAGGCTGAACCCACTAAGCTGAGAGGCACCCACATTGCTCATTACAGACACTGAAGTGATAAACATTTCTTGTTTTTAGCTACTAAGTTTTCACGTAATTTGTTATGCAATTTGTTATGCAATAAATAATACAGTCAATGAGGTAATAACTAATTATTAATAGCTACTAACTAAAATAGTCCATATGTGGAGGGTAGTAAATGGGCACAAAATGTAAAATTGAGGCATTGATATTATTAATAACTGCCTTAAAGAAACTAAGTAACATATGCAAAAAAGACCAATAAATTATCTTACTTTATTTGCTTCATATGTATTTGTACTGAAGAGCCTGGCAGGCTACAGTCCATAAGGGTCACAAAGAGTTGGACACGACTGAAGCAACTGAGCACTCACGCGTGTACTTGTGTTATTCATTAACAACAACAGAATACCTCGAGACACCTTCTTTGTGCCAGGCAGGGTTTTAGGACTGGTAACGTAGCAGCAAATACAGGGAGTGCATGTATACAGGTAGGATGTTTGTGTGTATCTTTTACAGATTTGAAAAGATTGGCTCTAAAGAGACTCCATGAGAAAGTAAGATTTAAGTCAAGATCTAAAAGGACAAAAGGAGCAAGCCATGAGGAATAGGGAAGTATATACCAGGCAGAGGCAATAGTGGGCTAAGGCCCTGAAGCTGGGGCTTTTCTCTCTTTAGGAACATCAGGAGATAAGGTCAAAGGGGCATGGGAAATCAGTGCAGCTTCCTGTAGACCATTTAAAAACAATGGGTTAACTCTGAGTAAGATGAAAGATCACAGTGGGTTCTGAGTGGATTTCAGCAAGATCTGATTATGGTTTTGCAGAGTTTTTGGATGCTAATGGAGAATAAGCTTGAGATGGGGAGAGACAAGAGGGACAGCCGGGAGGCCACTTACTGACAGTAGTTCAGTGAGCTAATCAAATGTGTTTTACTTTTGTGGTAATTGGGAATAAGATGATCTAAAATTTTCTTTCATTGATAAAATCTTAGGCAAGATACATTGATTGTCTTAGAAACACATAGCCAACTAAACAATCAGTACGGACAATAATGATTTAATAGTTTGATGCATAAAAATTGATATTGGTCTGCAGTCACTGCCTGTGTGCTGTGTTGCTTCAGTCATGTCTGACTGTGACCATGTGGACTGCAGCCTGCCAGGCTCCTCTGTCCATGGGGTTCCCTGGGCAAGAATATTGGAGTGGATCTGCTACCCTAGTTTTATCATAATTGTACTTATTCTTATTTTTGTCTATCAAATATAGTGTTGAAGCATTTTTTTAAAAAATGGCTGTTTCTTATTTGGTCTTATTGAAAAAAACAAAAGAAAGTAAATGGAATAAATAGAATGTAAAGGAACAAAACAAAAAATATTATTTTAGGTCACAGAAATGCAAACTTTTATCATAAAATAAGTTAAAGCAACATCCTTTTTTTGCTATGATAAACCAAAAGTTGTTCAAGGACACTCTTGAAATGTTTTTATTTCTCTAACAGTACCACGAAAAAAATTATGTCAGATTTTTACAGACTATATTAGTCATGAGAATAGATTTAATTCCCAAGATAGTTTTGGCAATAGCCAAGCCTGATAGGTATCTACAGCAAATTGTTAATCTTTTAGCCAAAACAGAAAAACAAACATATAAACAAACCAGGCTACTTGTAAATATATATAGTCTCTAAAATGTTATGGAATTTATAAAAAGGAAATAAATTCTAATTTAACTCCGCTTATTGCAATGGCACCCCACTCCAGTACTCTTGCCTGGAAAATCCCATGGACGGAGGAGCCTGGTGGGCTGCAGTCCATGGGGTCGCTAAGAGTTGGACACGACTGAGCGACTTCACTTTCACTTTTCACTTTCATGCATTGGAGAAGGAAATGGCAACCCACTCCAGTGTTCTTGCCTGGAGAATCCCAGGGATGGGGGAGCCTGGTGGGCTGCCGTCTATGGGGTCGCACAGAGTCAGACACGACTGAAGCGACTTAGCAGCAGCAGCAGCAGCATTGCTACCTTTACTATGTTGACAGATTTAAACTATGGTCCGTTTCTTCCTGTTTCTGATCCTTTATAAAACTGATATGTGGATATGGTTTGTGTTCTTGGCATGGATCTCACTATCAATGATGGTGGAGATCAAATGGAAAATTGTTTTTCCATTTCCTATGAAAGCACATAGAGTTCGACTGAATTCTGGGGGCCAGTACAGGTGAGACAATTTTACTTTTGTAAAAAAACTACAGGTGAAAACTAACATACAATACAATCAAGATCAAATATTTCAATTTTAATGTTAGTCAAGGAATAATAAAAATGGCTGCTGAAGTCTCCAAGAGAGGAATTAAAGGTTAAAATCTTTTTCTTTTTTGCTGATGATATTATTGGGTGACCTTGGGGAAGGGGAAAAATGTTCTTTTAATTTTAGATTTCTTTTATTTTAGGAGCAAATCATTGGCTATGTGTGAATCAGATCAGATCAGATCAGATCAGTCGCTCAGTTGTGTCCGACTCTGCGACCCCATAAATCGCAGCACGCCAGGCCTCCCTGTCCATCACCAGCTCCCGGAGTTCACTCAGACTCATGTCCATCGAGTCAGTGATGCCATCCAGCCATCTCATCCTCTGTTGTCCCCTTCTCCTCCTGCCCCCAATCCCTCCCAGCATCAGAGTCTTTTCCAATGAGTCAACTCTTTGCATGAGGTGGCCAAAGTACTGGAGTTTCAGCTTCAGCATCATTCCTTCCAAAGAAATCCCAGGGCTGATCTCCTTTAGAATGGACTGGTTGGATCTCCTTGCAGTCCAAGGGACTCTCAAGAGTCTTCTCCACCACCACAGTTCAAAAGCATCAATTCTTCGGTGCTCAGCCTTCTTCACAGTCCAACTCTGACATCCATACATGACCACAGGAAAAACCATAGCCTTGACTAGACGAACCTTTGTTGGCAAAGTAATGTCTCTGCTTTTGAATATGCTATCTAGGTTGGTCATAATTTTCAAACAAAGTAGCAAGTATCTCCAGGTATCTGGTAAAGTAATAGCCTCTTAGCACTAAGTGAAAGTGAAAGTGAAACTTGCTCAGTTGTGTCCGACTCTTTGCGACCCCATGGACTATGCAGTCCATGGAATTCTCCAGGCTGGAATACTGGAGTGGGTAGCCTTTCCCCTCTCCAGGGAATCTTCCCAACCCAGGGATCGAACCCAAAGTAGCCATATTTGGGGTTCTCTTTAAGCAAGGCCAAATAACTGAGTTACAAACCTTTATGACCCTGTATTTATATATTCCTGAACAGAGGATATTTCTCAGACCCAAGAACTACAAATGTACTTAGTATATTCTTCATCTTATTACTGTTGTGCCTTCTATATAATCTTTTAAACAATAGATTCTCTTTAACAAAGATCTCTACTTCATATATCATTTAAACTCTGTAATTTGAATCTGCCAACTTTCCTGTTTTCTTAATGAACTTATTTCTGTGTAACACTGAGAATAGTGATATATACTTCTGAAAGAAATGTATTATGTACAGTCTTTCAAGTTATATGTTGTTCAAAATAGGAAGTGAGTATTCTTGGAGCTGGTTATTGATTTATTATGATTGCAGGGTGCTTGAAAAGCTCAAAGACAAATGATTGGAACCCATATTAGAATTCTGTTTTTGTGTAACACATTACCCGTGAACTGGAGATCACATTCATTTATTAGCTCACAATTACATAGGTTGGATATCTGGGCAGGAGTGGTTGGATTCTTTGCTCAGGGTCTCATTATCCAAAATCAAACGATGACTGGGGCTATGTTTCTCATTTGGGCCTCAAAGTATTCTTCCAAGATAAGGGGCTGTCAAAAAATTTAGTTACTTGTGTTTGTAGGACTGAGATCCTTTTAAAAGGCTCATGTGATTAGGACCAACCTAGACAGCATATTAAAAAGCAGACACATTACCTTGCTGACAGAGGTCCGTCTAGTCAAAGTTATGGTTTTTCCAGTAGTCACGTGTGGATGTGAGAGTTGGACTGTAAAGAAAGATAAGTTCTGAAGAATTGATGCTTTTGAACTGTGATGTAAGAGAAAACTCTTGAGAGTCCCTTGGATTGCAAGGAGATCAAACCAGTCAATCCTCAAGGAAATCAATCCTGAATATTCATTGGAAGGACTGATGCTGAAGCTGAAACTCCAATATTTGGCCTCCTGATGGGAAGAGCTGACTCATTGGAAAAGACCCCGATGCTGGAAAAGATTTTAGGCAGGAGAAGGGGACAACAGACGATGAGATGGTTGGATGGCATCACTTACTTGATGGACATGAGTTTGAGCAAGCTCTGGGAGTTGGTGATGGACAGGGAAGCCTGGTGTGCTGCAGTCCATGGGGTCACAAAGAGTCGGACATGACTGAGTGACTGAACTGAACTGATTAGGATAGGACCACCCAAATAATCTTGTTTTAAGATCAGTTGATCTGGGACTTTAATTATATCTGCAAAATCCTTTCACAGCAGTGTCTAGGTTAGTGTTTGAATAATTGGGAGAAGGCATGTGTACACCTGGAGGGGCAGGTTCTAGGGGCAGGGTTTTTCTTAGAATTTTGCCTACCACAGAGCTTGATTCTTAAACTGTCTTGATTATGAACCATGCCAACTTCCAGTAAATTCTTTTTAATACATTTTTAAAATCTGAAATCAGTTTCTGTTCCTTTGGTCACTTCAGTCCATGACTTTGAGTCAGTCCATGACTTTGAGTCAGTCAGCTGTTAAAAAGTTACTTTTCTTTGTGTGGGAAAAAATAATTTGCTTTAAGACATCCTTCTAGTTACCAATACACATAGAATTGACATTCCCAGTCAAAGGGGGAAAATTGAAATAAAATTTGGTAGGTATTAAAGTTTGATTATCACCTATTTTCCAATGTCACAGTCATTCAGATATCAGGTAAAGATGGAGATGCTGGGCAGAGTGGAGGTGAACCAGTCTACATTGTCTGGTGTGAAGGGTAGTGGTGAGCTGTGGGGATGTGGAGAAGGAATGGCAAAGTAAGGGTCATAGAAAGCTTGGTTTAATTTCCCGATGCTACTGCTTACTTTGTGTTACAACACGAAGTTGTAGAAGATAACATTTAATTACTTAGGACTGAACCATATTGAAAAGTAACTGACATTTCCATCTCACGATTTGGGCATCAGTTTGGATTTGTTCTTGTCTTTTCCATCCTACATCCACTGCCCTCACTGAAGCCTCATCACCTAACGGTTGGAGTACTGCAATAGCCTCTTTCTTCACTCCTCTCTTTGCAGACTTTTCTCCTTCAGTCCAGCCTACACACGGTTGCTAAATTAATCCTCCTAAAACGTGACTGTCATCACATTAGTCCCTTGATACAGCAGGCAGCAAGAGCAGAGGGAGATAAACTGGGCGGCAGGCATCCTAGACTCTGACCCTGGCTCAGCCACTGCCAGCTGGACGTGTCTTTCTACCCTTCTACTGCCCTTCTGGGCAGGATGACACTAGTGGAGCCAGACAGCCGCCTCTAACTCTGAAATCTCATACCCCCGTGATACAAAATCTGATCTGCGTATCACTGCCTCCTTTCCCCGCAGTTTCTTCCCCACCTGAGTGACCCACACCCCCTTCCTCCTCACAATGGCAGTGAGAGTTAGTCCTCAGAAATACTACATGTATCCATTTGGATTGGCTCCCCTTTGTGAAGCTTTCCCAGAGGTCTTCAGCTTTTACACTACAATTTACACCTTTGGGACTCACACCTTTATCTCATAACTTAGCCCCTTCTTATGGATCATCTAAGCAGTGGTGACAGTAATATTAGCTAAAATTTATCAAACACTTATCAGGTGTTAGGCACTACATTAGTGCTTGTTTCCCTTATCTCATTTATTTATTCTCAAGGTACTGTTATTGTTCCTGCTTTACAGATAAAGAAATTGAGGCCTAGAGAGGATGAGACACTGTCCAGAGTTTCATCCTGCTGGTGGATACTGGAGTCCTAGTTCCTAACCACATCTGCCAACTCCAGAAACCATACCCTTAATCACAAGACCATACCATTGATATATCATTTCTGTTTTGTCTTTTTTTCTTCTTGTAAATTAAATTATATTGTCAGAAATTCTATCTAGTACTTTTTGTTGACTACCACACAAACCTGTTATGTGATAGGTACACATAATAGAAGTTCTCAGTAAGAAAATGAGTGGATAATAGAGATTAGGCAGCATTTTATCAGGGATGGGCATTTTTTAATTGGGTTGTAAAAATAATTTATTAGATCTATATCTCTTGATGAAGAAAGTTGATATAAGATGTTATTAATTTAAAATATAGAATATGATAAAAACAATGTGTATATTTATATATTTTTAAAACTTTAAGACAGTCTTTTTCTATATGTACATCTTAAATTAGGACTTAAAGAAGGTCTGTAAGTTAACATGTATATACTGGGGCTTCCCAGATAGTGCTAACGGTAAAGAACCCACCAGCCAATGTAGGAGACGTAAGAGACATGGGTTCCATTGCTGAGTCAGGAACATCCCCTGGAGGAGGAAATGGCAATCCACTCCAGTATTCTTGCTGGAGAATCCCATGGACAGAGGAGCCTGGTGGGCTACAGTCCATAGGGTCACAAAGAATTGGACACGACTAGAGTGACTTAGGATACATGCACTTATAAAATTATATTTAAATTAACATGGAAAAGAAGTGTGAAGGCTATACACTGTTCTTAATATTGACTGCTTGTGATGAATGAGACTGGATAGAAGGAAGAAGAGGTTTAGCTTTTCTTTATACCTCTTACTGTTTGAATCAACATGGTGGACATGTAAAATTTTTAGAATTTGAGAACAGAGTAGAAAAAATAAAAATTGAAACTTGAATCTTAAATAATTTGTTGTTTCATTTGGGATTTTAAAAATAGTATTCTTTTCTAAAAAGTATTTGTCTTCATTTTATGTTGATTATGCACTTGGCTGATTTTTATCAAGTTGGATATACATTTTTATTATTATTTATCACGAGAAGATAAGTTATATTGTTATTATATTATATTGTTATATATTAGAAGAATAGAGAATTCTTTGGCATGTTTCTTCAGCATGGCTTATCTGAACTTCATACTAACTGTAAGGCTGACATTCAGGATAGTGAATTTTATTTCCAAATTCAGTCAAATATCCTCTTCTTAAAAGAGTTGTGTACTGAGTTTGTTGGTGATTTATTCATCACATGAAAGAGTTGATATTCATCCATTAACTAATACTAATAAAAGGCTAGTCATATGAAAGTATTCCTGAATTCTTTAAACTATCATTTTCACAAGATGAATTCCAGAAAGCCAATATTTGAGGACAAAAGCTAAAGTTTTGAGACGTGATATTCTCAAACATTGGCTGTAAAATCCCTATAATTAGCATGACCCTTGGAGAATGTCATTGGATATTTGATGAAACAGGGCATGAACTCTGTCCTACCACCCAGGGGGGCCTGTAATACTACCCAGAATGACGCCTGGGAATTTTAAACTACCAGATAGTTCTTATCTAAAAAACTCAGGGAGAAAGGCATTTGTCCACTCTAATGACTTCTGTTAGCAGATTTATGCCACTTAGATAAATATATTTCCACCTTCCTATCCCCTAAACTCTACTTAGATTTTTAAAAGTGAGAGAAAAAAAGGAAGATGTGTCTCATCTCAGTTTTCATAACTGAAAAAATATGATATAATAATTTTCTAGGAAACCACTCTAGTTCATATTCTTTGTTATAATATTTTAAAACATACCTAGAGTTACAAACATGCAAACACAGAAAACCACTGAACTTTCTTTGTAGAATTAATCACGTATTTTAAGAAAACAAATAGAATTAAATTGAAACAGTAGACCAAAGAATGAGATACTTTATTAAAAACATTTCAGTCAGAAGTCATTATTCCCTCATAAACAGCTTTTCTAAGCGGTCATTGTTTTAGTAATTATAAGGCCATTATCCTTCTTCTTACATCAGTCTTGATGTAAAGATCAATGAAAAGAATAAATGTCTCTTTTATAAAGATAAATACTGTTGGAAAAAGGATGATTTAAAAAAGAAAAGTGTCTGTTATAACCAGGGGTTTGCTCTTTGATTAAAAGTATCTCTAAAACAAATAACCTGCATGTGTATATGTGTGTGTAACTAATGCAATTAATCTTCATGCTAGATTAACTTGATAAAATATTGACCTAATTTGGGATTAAAAGATTATGAGTAACATTTTGCACTGAAGGCTGCAACATGCCTCATGTCAACGCAGTAATGACAGAATTAACCTCCCAAGCCCTCTTCAATTGGGGCGTTTCTGAGCTGCTACTTGTGCAGTGTTCAGATGACCCACAATGACTGCTGCACAAAAGGCCCAGGGATGCTCTTTTCTCAGCCAGTTGCGCTGCTTCTGTGATTCAGAACTGTGGAAAGGGAAAACGTATTCAAAAGAACATCTAGAAATGACTAACTTCTGCTTGTCAAATAAATGTTTTAATTTACTAGTAAAACAAGTTGTCTGGAAGTACTTAAAACATTTTGAGTACAAAAATGCCATTAATAAACATGGTACAACTGAGCACGCACACACACACACACACACACACACACACAGCTGCTTACAAGTATTAGACATTTTGCCATTAAATGTAAAGACTTGAAGGTAGAAGAAAATTTCCCTGTTGTTTCTTTTCTGCAATTTTGGTTATAGTTTTCTGAAAATTAATGAAGAATTCCTACTGATGGTATGTATAGATAGAGACAATGGTGTCTGATTCCTTTTTCTCATTGGGCAAACTCTACACTTTCAGATGGTAAAGAATTTGCCCTCAGTGCAGGAGACTTGGGTTTGATGCCTAAGATCCCCTGGAGAAGGGAATGACAACCCATTCCAGTATTCTTGCCTGGCAAATTCCATGGACAGAGGAGCCTGGTGGGCTATAGCCCACAGAGTTGCAAAAATTCGGACACAACCGAGCCACTAACACTTTCACTGTATACATATAAAATTCCAGTCAATACTGAACCTTCAATTGCCCTTGGCAGTTAGAGATGAGGTTGCATAATAAATGAAATACATGGGTGATTAAAAGGGATTTTTTTAAAAAAATAAAAAGCAATTATAAGAGAGGGAAAAAAAGCAACATTAGTGCAATATTTACTTATTGAGTAGCATAGAATAAAACTGGTTCATGAGTTTAACATTCTTGAATTGATCATATTTTCTTTTAATAGATTTCCTAATTATCTGGATCCTGATTTCCCTTATTTGTATAAATACATCAACTAGGTTGATGGAAGAGGGATTGAAAAATCTCTGTTCTCTCCACTTGTGAATTAAACTTAATATATGTGAATATGTGAAAGAAGACTTTTTCAGGCTGGGCTGGACTTTATGAAGGCACATAGTAATGCTCTTCACAGGGGGATTTGAAGAGTTACAGATCAAGGTTTATTACATCTAATGTGAACCAATACATTCTCTCTCTGCCATTAGAGCTTCCTCCTAGATTTCAGCAATCAAAACTCTTCATGTGGAGAACACATACAGTATGATTTTTCTCACATTCTCTAACAACATGCTGTGGATCTTCCATACAGGAGTGAATTCCAGAGAATTTTGACTTGTGTTATGACCAAGCTAAGAAAACTGACGTCAATATTTGTTAGAATAAGTATATTGTAAAAAGAAATAAATATCCTAATACATTTGATGAATCTTCTATGGAAAGCAGTACATTAATTTGGAATATGAGAGGCAATAAAATACACAAGCCAAATCATGACTCATTCTTTATTGCTTTTTCCTAGAAGTAGAAAATTCCTATCATCAGTTAAGCCTGTATATCAGAATATATATGTATAATAATTTATATTGGTAGTTCAATAGATGTGTATGTACATACCTAAAAATACCTCAAAAATATTTATTACCAGGGCTTCTGATTCACTGTGGGTGGAGGGCCACACACTGCTCTTTCAGCAATTTCTTGCCTGCTATTCTTTCTGCGTCATTACTCATTTCCTCTCCTTGTTTAGTGGTGTTTTCATGTGTAGCTCCAAACCTTTTTGGAGTCTACATGGTTCTGCCATGGTTTTTATCTTTGCAAATATTTAGCACATTGAACCAGTCTTCATTATTTTTCATGTATAGAAACTGAGAATAAAAAGAAAAACTAACAGAAGAAATTACTGCTTTCTTGGATTCCATTAGTCCAATCATTGAATTTGGTATATATGGTACCTTATACATAAGATGGTTTTGATAAAAAGACTTTTAGGTACTCTTGTCTTTCAGCAGATCAGAAACAAATTAAAGGGTAAAAGAGATTGTATTCTTTCTGTCAGTGAGTATAATTGTCTCCACAAATTGATTAATACTTATAGTAATAAAAGAATAGCCAAGCAAAAAGTTATTTGCACAAAGCACAAAAATACAAGTGTATTCCAAAGGAAAAAACAAATTTTTTTTTTCTGACAGAATTGTTTCCTTTATCCTGATAGTATTATTCAATTTAGCAGAATTTATCTGATAAGTGTTCCATAATTTTGTACTGCTGCTGCTGCTAAGTCGCTTCAGTCATGTCTGACTCTGTGCAACCCCATAGACAGCAGCCCACCAGGCTCCTCCATCCCTGGGATTCTCCAGGCAAGAACACTGGAGTGGGTTGCCATTTCCCTCTCCAATGCATGAAAGTGAAAAGTCAAAGTGAAGACACTCAGTCATGTCCAACTCTTCGCGACCCCATGGACTGCAGCCCACCAGGCGCCCCTGTCCATGGGATTTTCCAGGCAAGAGTACTAGAGTGGGGTGCCATTGCCTTCTCTAGTGCCATACAAAAAAAGACCTAGAACTGTGCTGAAAACATATTGACTTTTTCTGTCCACATCTCTTGACCTGTTTACAAACTTGAGATTCTAGACTAGCACCCTCTTTTTAAAACCCTTTTTATTTCCTTTACTTTCCTGCTGTGTCATTATCCAAATTCTTCTAGTGTTTTGATGACTCAAGCTACTTTCTTTCCTTTCCTGAATCCTTAAAAAAAAAATCCCCCTCTTTTTCTGTTTTAGGTCCATTTCATCCCTCTTTGCTAATTCTTTTGATGCAAATATAAAATTTAAACCAATAGAATGAACAATTAATTCTGGTTGTTTCTAAGCAGTGGTCTTATGGGAGACTTTCTAATCTCTAAAATATTTGGTTTTTTGCAAATAGTATGTGTTGATGTGAAAATTAAAAGTACTGAAAACATTTGAAAGACCTAACTGGTAGCTGATAGTTCATTACCTCCACATTAGTTTGGCCCCAGGTGAATAACAGGGAGGGAACACAGCCAGACCCATCAACAGAAAACTGGATTAAAGAGTTACTGAACACGGCCCCGCCCATCAGAACAAGACCCAGTTTTCCCTTCAGTCAGTCTCTTCCATCAGGAAGCTTCCATAAGCCTCTTATCCTCCTCCATCAGAGGGCAGACAGACTGAAAACCACAATCACAGAAAACTAACCAATCTGAGCACATGGACCACAGCCTTGGCTAATTCAATGAACCTATGAGCCATGCTGTGTAGGGCCACCCAAGATGGACGAGTCATGGTGAAGAGTTCTGACAAAATGTGGTCCGCTGGAGAAGGGAATGGCAAACCACTTCAGTATTCTTGCCTTGAGAACCCTATGAGCAGTATGAAAAGGTAAAAAGATAGAACACTGAAAGATGAACTCCCCAGGTCAGTAGGTGCCCAATATGCTACTGGAGATCAGTGGAGAAATAACTCCAGAAAGAATGAAGAGACTGAAGCAAAGTGAAAACAAAACCCAGTAGTGTATGTGACTGGTGATGGAAGTGAAGTCCGATGCTGTAAAGAGCAATACTGCATAGGAATCTGGAATGTTAGGTCCATGAATCAAGGCAAATTGGAAAGGTTAAACAGGAGATGGCAAGAGTGAACATCGGCATTTTAGGAATCAGTGAACTGAAATGGACTGGAATGGGTGAATTTAATTCAGATGACCATTATGTCTAGTACTGTGGGCAAGAATCCCTTAGAAGAAATGGAGTAGCTTCCATAGTCAACAAAAGAGTCTGAAATGCAGTCAGTTCAGTTCAGTTCAGTTCAGTTGCTCAATCGTGTCCTACTCTTTGTGACCCCATGAATTGCAGCACACCAGGCCTTCCTATCCATCACCAACTCCCAGAGTTCACTCAGACTCACGTCCATCGAGTCAGTGATGCCATCCTGCCATCTCATCCTCTGTCTTCCCCTCCTCCTGCCCATAATCCCTCCCAGCATCAGAGTCTTTTCCAATGAGTCAACTCTTCGCATGAGGTGGTCAAAGTACTGGAGTTTCAGCTTTCACATCATTCCTTCCAAAGAAATCCCAGGGCTGATCTCCCTCAGAATGGACTGGTTGGATCTCCTTGCAGTCCAAGGGACTCTCAAGAGTCTTCTCCAGCGTCACAGTTCAAAAGCATCAATTCTTTGGTGCTCAGCCTTCTTCATAGTCCAACTCTCACATCCATACATGACCACAGGAAAAACCATAGCCTTGACTAGACGGACCTTTGTTGGCAAAGTAATGTCTCTGCTTTTGAATATGCTATCTAGGTTACTTTGATGCAATTTCAAAAACAACAGAATGATCTCTGTTCATTTCCAAGGCAAACCATTCAATATCATGGTAATCCAAGTCTATGCCCTGAGCAGTAATGCTGAAGAAGCTGAAGTTGAACGGTTCCATGAAGATCTACATGACCTTCTAGAACCAACAACCCAAAAAGATGTCCTTTTCATTATAGGGGACTGGAATGCAAAAGTAGGAAGTTAAACAGCTGGAGTAACAGGCATATTTGGCCTTGGAGTACAGAATGAGCAGGGCAAAGCCTAATAGAGTTTTGCCAAGGGAACACACTGGTCATAGCAAACACCCAATTCCAACAACACAAGAGAAGACTCTACACATGGACATCACCAGATGGTTAATACCAAAATCAGATTGATTATATTCTTTGCAGCCAAAGATGGAGAAGTTCTATACAGTCAGCAAAAACAAGACTGGGAGCTGACTGTGCCTCAGACCATGAACTCCTTATTGCCAAATTCAGATTTAAATTGAAGAAAGTAGGGAAAACCACTAGACCATTCAGGTATGACCTAAATCAAATCCCTTATGATTGTACAGTGGAAGTGAGAAACAGATTTAAGGGACTAGGTCTGATAGACAGAGTGCCTGAATAACTAGGAAGAGGTTCGTGACATTGTACAGGAGGCAAGGATCAAGACCATCCTCAAGGAAAAGAAATGCAAAAAGGCAAAATGATTGTCTGAGGAGGCCTTACAAATAGCTGTAAATAGAAGAGAAGGGAAAGGCAAAGGAGAAAAGGAAAGGAAAGATATACCTATCTGAGTGCAGAGTTCCAAAGAATAGCAAGGAGAGATAAGAAGGTCTTCCTCAGTGATCAATGCAAAGGAATAGAGGAGAACAATAGAATGGGAAAGTCTAGAGATCTCTTCAAAAAGATTAGAGATACCAAGGGAATATTTCATGCAAAGATGGGCACAATAAAGGACAGAAATAATATGGGCCTAACAGAAGCAGAAGATATTAAGAAGAGGTGGCAAGAATATACAGAAGAACTATACAAAAAAGATCTTCACGACCCAGATAATCATGATTGTGTGATCACTCACCTAGAGCCAGACATCCTAGAATGCGAAGCCAAGAGGCCCTTAGGAAGCATCACTATGACCAAGGCTAGTGGAGGTGATGGAATTCCAGTTGAGCTATTTCAAATCCTAAAAAATGATGCTGTGAAAGTGCTACACTCAATATGCCAACAAATCTGGAAAACTCAGCAGTGGCCACAGGACTGGAAAAGGTCAGTTTTCATTCCAATCCCAAAGAAAGGCAATGCCAAAGAATGCTCAAACTACCGCACAATTGTACCCATCTCACACGCTAGTAAAGTACTGCTCAAAATTCTCCAAGCCAGGCTTCAGCAATACGTGAACCATGAACTTCCAGATGTTCAAGCTGGTTTTAGAAAAGGCAGAAGAACCAGAGATCAAATTGCCATAATCTGATGGATCATTGAAAAAGCAAGAGAGTTCCAGAAAAATATCTACTTCTGCTTTATTGACTATACCAAATCCTTTGACTGTGTGGACCACAACAAACTCTGGAAAATTCTTCAAGAGAGGGGCATACCAGACCACCTGACCTGCCTCTTGAGAAATCTGTATGCAGATCAGGAAGCAACAGTTAGAACTGGACATGGAACAACAGACTGGTTCCAAATAGGAAAAAGAGTACATCAAGGCTGTATATTGTCACACTGCTTATTTAACTTATATTCAGAGTACATCATGTGAAACGCTGGGCTGGATGAAGCACAAGCTAGAATCAAGATTGCTAGGAGAAATATCAATAACCTCAGATATGCAGATGACACCACCCTTATAGCAGAAAGTGAAGAAGAACTAAAGAACCTCTTGATGAAAGTGAAAGAGGAGAGTGAAAAAGTTGGCTTTAAAGCTCAACATTCAGAAAACTAATTTCATGGCATCTGGTCCCATCACTGCATGGCAAATAGATGGGGAAACAGTGGAAACAGTGACAGACTTTATTTTCTTGGGCTCCAAAATCACTTCAGCTGGTGACTGCAGCCATGAAATTAAAAGATGCTTGCTCCTTTCATAGAAGAAAAGCTATGGCCAACCTAGACAGCATGTTAAAAAGCAGAGACATTACTTTACCAACAAAGGTCCATCTAGTCAAAACTATGGTTTTTCCGGTAATCATATATGGATATGAGAGTTGGACCATAAAGAAAGCTGGGCACCAAAGAATTGATGCTTTTGAACTGCAGTGTTGGAGAAGATCTTGAAAGGGCCTTGCCTTGCAAGGAAATCCAACCAGTCCATCCTAAAGGAAATCAGTCCTGAATATTCATTGGAAGGACTGATGCAGAAGCTGAAACTCCAATACTTTGGCCACCTGATGTGAAAAACTGACTCATTTGAAAAGACCCTGATGCTGGGAAAGATTTAAGGCAGGAGGAGAAGCGGACGACAGAGGATGAGATGGTTGGATGGCATCACGGACTTAATGGAGATGAGTTTGAACAAACTCCAGGAGTTGGCAATGGACAGGGAGGCCTGGCGTGTTGCAGTGCATTGGGTTGCAAGGAGTCACACACGACTGAACAAATGAACTGAACTAGTAGTTGAGGTCTTAGATCTTTTTCTCAGAAGATGGATGTCTGTTTCTTTATTTTTCTCTCCCTCTGAGTCAACTGGTTTAGGAAATGGCAACCGATTCCAGTGTTCTTGCCTGGAAAATTCAGGAACAGAGGAGCCTGGCAGGCTGCAGTTTATGAGGTCCCAAAGTGTCAGACATGACTGAGCACACATGTACTTCTGAGTCAAAGTTTAAGGCATCTGCTCATTACATTCCAGGGGCCTTCAGAGTGGGGCCCAGGTTGTTCCCATCAACTTACCATCACTATGAGGATCTCATCATTCCTTGCATCATTTCTGCATTTGTAGATTCCCCTGCTGCCTTACGATGTCTCTCCTGGGGTTTTGTTGCTTTATATACTTTTAAGTTACTTCAGTGTTATTTATTTATTTTTAAAATTTGAGTGTAAGTTCTCAAACATCTTCAGACTAGTGAGAGTGGCAGTGGTGGTGCTTGCTCAGCTGTGTCCGACTCTGTGCCACCCTATCACTGTGTGTTGCCCGCCAGGCTCCTCTGTCCATGGGATTCTCCAGGCAGGAATACCGGAAGGGGATGACATGCCCTCTTCCAGCAATCTTCCTGACCCAGGGATCTAACCTGTGTCTCTTACATCTCCTAAATTGGCAGGCGAGTTCTTTACCACTGCACCTCCTGTGAAGCCCATGGTGAGAGTCGTGATGGTAAAATATAAGCCAGATTATTTCTCTCCTCTCAAACACTTCCAATTTTTTGTTTGCCAGTTCACCTGAATATACAAGATTTTTTTCAATCTTTAATTTACTTTTAGAATTGAAAGCAGAGTTCACAACAGAATTATTCCCAATAGTTGAAGGGAAGTGAGATCAAGCCAAATGTCTATCAGCACATAAACCGAATATAGTATGTGTGTGTGTATCAGTTCAGTTCAGTCCAGTCGCTCAGTCGTGTCCAACTCTTTGTGACCCCGTGAATCACAGCACGCGAGGCCTCCCTGTCCATCACCAACTCTCAGAGTCCACCCAAACCCATGTTCATTGAGTCTATGATGCCATCCAACCATCTCATCCTCTGTCGTCCCCTTTTCCTCCTGCCCTCAATCTTTCCCAGCATCAGGGTCTTTTCTAATGAGTCAGCTCTTCACATCAGGTGGAAAAAGTATTGGAGTTTCAGCCTCAACATCAGTCCTCCCAATGAACACCCAGGACTGATCTCCTTTAGGATGGATTGGTTGGATCTCCTTGCAGTCCAAAGGACTCTCAAGAGTCTTCTCCAACACCACAGTTCAAAAGCATCCATTCTTTGGCGCTCAGCTTTCTTTATAGTCCAACTCTCATATCCATACATGACCACTGGAAAAACCATAGCCGTGACTAGACGGACCTTTGCTGGCAAAGTCTCTGCTTTTGAATATGCTATCTAGGTTGGTCATAACTTTCCTTCCAAGGAGTAAGCGTCTTTTAATTTCATAGCTGCAGTCACCATCTGCAGTGATTTTGGAGCCCCCCAAAATAGTCTGTCACTGTTCCCACTGTTTCCCCATCTATTTCCCATGAAGTGACGGGACCGGATGCCATGATCTTAGTTTTCTGAATGTTGAGCTTTAAGCCAACTTTTTCACTCTCCTCTTTCACTTTCATCAAGAGGCTCTTTAGTTCTTCTTCACTTTCTGCCATAAGGGTGGTGTCATCTGCATATCTGAGGTTATTGATATTTCTCCCTGCAGTCTTGATTCCAGCTTGTGCTTCCTCCAGCCTAGTGTTTCTCATGATGTACTCTGCATAGAAGTTAAATAAGCAGGGTGACAATATACAGCCTTGATGGACTCCTTTTCCTATTTGGAACCAGTCTGTTGTTCCATGTCCAGTTCTAATTGTTGCTTCCTGACCTGCACACAGGTTTCTCAAGAGGCAGGTCCGGTGGTCTAGTATTCCCATCTCTTTCAGAATTTTCCACAGTTTATTGTGATCCACATAGTCAAAGGCTTTGGCATAGTCAATAAAGCAGAAATAGATGTTTTTCTGGAACTCTCTTGCTTTTTTGATGCTCCATCGGATGTTAGCAATTTGATTTCTGGTTCCTCTCCCTTTTCTAAATCCAGCTTGAACATCTGGAAGTTCACCTTTCACGTATTGCTGAAGCCTGGCTTGGAGAATTTTGAGCATTACTTTACTAGCACGTGAAATGAGTGCAATTGTGCGGTAGTTTGAGCATTCTTTGGCATTGCCTTTCTTTGGGATTGGAATGAAAACTGACCTTTTCCAGTCCTGTGGCCGCTGCTGAGTTTTCCATATTTGGTGCCATATTGAGTGTAGCACTTTCACAGCATCATTTTTCAGGATTTGAAATAGCTCAACTGGAATACCATAACCTCCACTATATATATATATGTATATATATATATATATATATATATATGTATATATATATGTATATATATATGTATGTGTATGTATGTATATGTATGCTATGTATACATACATACACAATGGAATATCATTCAGCCTAAAAAAGAATAAAAGTTTGGTATATGCTACAGTATTAATGAACTTTGAAAACATTATGTTAAGTGAAATGTCAGATGCAACAAATATTGGAGAATTCCATCTATATGTGATACCTAGAATAGTCAAATTCATAAGAGACAGAAAGACTGTTTACCAGGGTCTAGGGGGAGGAGGGAAATGGGGAGTCATTATTAATGAGTACAGAGTTTCAGTTTGGGAATAAAAAAGTTCTGGGAATAGATAATGGCGATGATTGCACAAGGATGTGAATGTATTTAATACTGAATTGTACATTTAAATGACTAAAAGGATAAATTTTATGTCACACATATGTTAGACCAATAAAAAAATGCCTTGAAAAAATATTAAAAATGTAACAAAAATCACTTAAGCATCTACTTATCGTGTGTCTGCATATGACTATCAAATTATGTCTCCAGGTCTGAATTATATTTTGAAAATTCTGTTCTTCTGCTCTCTCTTCTGGAAATGTAAATTCTAAAACCTGATTGTAAGAATAAGAAGAAACAAAAGAAAATAGGGTTATGAGTTAAAAAAAAACAAAGAAACATCAAGGGCAACACTGCATAATTGAAATCTAAAATGTTTGTGTAGCATCTCTGTGGAGCCCTGGGATAGGTGTTTTCATTCATTCATCCATTCAGTTCAGTATTCCAGTCCTCCCTCAGGTTCTAGGGTCCAGCACTAAATGAGACAGACAAGATCTCTAACCTAAAAGGCCATTTCACATACTAACAAGTGCTGTGAAGCAAGATAAAGGAGGAGAAGGTGATGTAGTGTGTTGTGTGTGTGTGTGTGCGTGTATGTGTACTTGTGTTAGATGAGATAGTGATACAGAAAGGGAGGTTAAAAAAAACAGAATCATGGTCATTTGTGTAACATCTCTGTACTCCAACACTGCTGCTATGGTTTCTGATGATGGTGGTGATAATCCTTAAAATCCGGTGAGGACTACATTAAGGAGAATCACACACATACACAGTTTTCTCTTTCACTTGGGTTTTTAAAAACATGGCTTTGATTATATATCTTTGCAAGAATGATAAAAACTCATATATCAATTCACGTATATGAACTGCATTATTTCAACTTATTACACCTGTTACTGTGCTGCTCTGCCAAGTCTTTTTCAGTAATAGTGGCAAGAGGAAAAATATTTCCTCACCTCACCATGTGTGCATTTTCCTAAGTAGGTCTCTTCTTATGATTCATCCCATGAGATATTTATTGCTATGGCCTTTTGTTGCCCATTAGAGCCTGAGTTTATGGAGTTTATTGTGATTAGAGTATATTCTTTAAAAACAAAACTGTGTTTACCTTATGATACTTTCTTCAGTGTCTAAAACACAGTGTTCTGTCAGAAAATATTTCTCAAATTGAACTGAATCCATAATTTGAAAGTTTAGTTTACGTAGACTTTTAGGGATAGAATTTAGGGATAGAATTTCATAGTTGTATTTTTAAGAGCTCTTAATATTTTTTCTTCCTTTGGAATTATTATAACTACAAAATATAGTACTTTGGAGTGTGTAGGCCTACAGAGGTCTAAAAGCTAAAAGACATGTCCCATGGAAAAGCTTGTTGACTTTCTGCCCATTTGTTACTGATAATGAACAAAGCTGTCCCCTAACTTGCAAGTATCTGAGGTGCCCATTCTCTCTCTGAAGGTTTTCAGATTCATCTTATTCTGTCTTGGTGGAATCTTGAACCTTTTTCAGAGGTCGGTAGAGGGGTGGATTTGGATGTCAGATTCTCACATTTTTATTTTTTGTGTTTTGGGAAAAATTCCAAGGAGGCTCTGAAAACTCTTCTGGTCAAAGAATAAATCACTTTACAAGCCCTTGTCTTGATGATGATGTCTTCCTGCAGTTATGTCTTCCTAAAAGTTTATTAAGGGACTGAATTGGTTTATTTATTGAACTGGACAGGAAATAATTTGAGATCACTCGTATTATTCCATATAATTGTGTTAAAATGTATCTCTATGGCAAAAAATTTCTAAGGTATTCCTTAATGCATCCATCAAGCTTCGTATTTATAACTAATTTGAAAACCAAAAGTTTTTCTCTCATACCACCAATCAGAACAACAAATATGTCTGTTCCTTGAATGCCAGAATTACCCACGGTTTTGCCTTTCGCCTTCCTGTACCACAGGCCATCTCACACACTACCCAGATTTACAAAATTCCTACTATTTGTGCCAGTCATGACCATTTCCTTACTTTATGTGGCTCTTCTCAGTCCTTAGGTTTCTCCTCTCATCCTTTCTCTTAGGTTGGACTTTGTGACTGTTTCCCAAAGTTTGTCTCTTACCAACACCCTTGATTCTTGTGTATGCCAAATCCCATGGACAGAGGAGCCTGGTAGGCTTGTCCATGGGATTGCAAAGAGCTGGACATGATTGAGCGACTGAGCAGAGCACGCACATGTTCATCAACTACCTACAAAATCCTTATCCTGGATTGTTGCTGTGATCCACTTTCTCTGCCCTCATATCCAGGGAGCTGAACCTACCAAAAAATAATCACATAAACTTGGACATTGACCATTACAGAAAAATGGTCTCCGGTTTAGTCAGTCATTGTAACATGGTCCCCATTTCAGTATATTTTCCCAGTGTTTTCAAAGAATAATTTAAACATATGTCACATTTCTCATGTAACTTGTTCAGCCTTTTCCTCTTGCCAGATAATGACCTCTTGATTTATTGAGAAAATTGTGCCCATCACAGCTGTGTTGCAGACTCTCATTATGATTTGTCCTTCTACCTATAAGCTATCTATATCCAGACCAATCTTAAATGTTTTTTCCCTAAAGCCTGAAGATCTATCCATTCGTGCTATCCTTTGGCTCCATAACCTCCCCATTTTGCTGCACTTTACTCCACTTTTCAAGGCCCCAAATCCTGAAAATTTCAAACTCACTTTTCTAAAGATTTCTTTCCATGAGCCTCTAAGGGTGTTCAAATCTCTCCCATTCTAATAAAATGTCTGTTAACCCTGGGGTCCCACTAGTTATTATTCATTTTTTTCCTTCTCCTTTCTTACCTGAATTTTACCAAAGAGCAGTCTTCACTTTCTGTCTTTAATCTTCAGTTCTCTGAAATATGATTTCATCCCTAATCACTATATTAAAACTTCTTTTTTAAGGTAATGCATATATTTTAGTTTTCCAAACCCAACAAACATTTTTTATCCTTTTTTATTGAAGTATAGCTGATTCACAATGTTGTATTAATTTCTTCTCTACAGCAAAATGACTCATACACTTATACTTTTTCATATTCTATTCTATTTATAGTCTATTCATTTTTCATCCTTATATTACTGGAGTGGACATTGGGCATAAAAATACATATTATGTGATTGCTGAATCGCTTTGACTTTTATTTGGATTTTATGCCAAAAACAATTTAAATATCTCTGCAATTTGATGTTCTTATTTAGGTTTGAAGAGATATAAAACCACAAGATTTTTAAAGATACAAAACAATAGATCATCTACAACAGAAACTACAAAACTAATCAGTCCAGGGACACTATTATAACATGGGTTCTATAGAATTTCAGGAAAAGTTATTGTCATTTTTAAGAGTAATAAAGTAGCGTTATGCCTTTAATCCATTAGGAAGTAGTGATCTAGTTTAAAGAGCTAAGAGAGTCTTTAAATGCATCATGGTTTTGGTTGTTCTTTGCCCCTCTTCATCTTTTTTCATTGACTACTTGTAATTTTTCCAAGTCTATAACATATATCGGAGAAGGCAATGGCACCCCACTCCAGTACTCTTGCCTGGAAAATCCCATGGACGGAGGAGCCTGGTAGGCTGCAGTCCATAGGGTCGCTAAGAGTCGGATATGACTGAGTGACTTAACTTTCGCTTTTCACTTTCATGCATTGGAGAAGGCAATGGCAACCCACTCCAGTGTTCTTGCCTGGAGAATCCCAGGGACGGGGGAGCCTGGTGGGCTGCCATCCATGGGGTCGCACAGAGTCGGACACGACTGAAGTGACTTAGCAGCAGGATAACATATATGGTTTCACAGTCATGGACGATTCGCTGACCTAAAATATTTGGTAATTGTCTTACCTTTGAGAAAATGAGAAAGGCTAGAGGCCTAGGTTGGAGAAGGCAGTGGCACCCCACTCCAGTACTCTTGCCTGGAGAATCCCATGGACGGAGGATCCTGGTGGGCTGCAGTCCATGGGGTCGCTGGGAGTCGGACACGACTGAGCGACTTCACTTTCACCTTTCACTTTCATGCATTGGAGAAGGAAATGGCAACCCACTCCAGTGTTCTTGCCTGGAGAATCCCAGGGACGGGGGAGCCTGGTGGGCTGCCGTCTATGGGGTCTCACAGAGTTGGACACGACTGAAGTGACTTAGCAGCAGCAGCAGCAGCAGCAGAGGCCTAGGTGAAATTCTGCACCATATATAGTTTCATAGAAATGATTTAATAATTGCCATCCACACATCTGTAAAATCTTTTTCCTCAACCAATCTTTGAACATATTTAAAATTATAAATATTTAGAATTTTTATATAACCTTAACCTATAGCCCGTTCTTTTGTTTTCACACTGACTCACGTTATACATAATGTGAATGGCAGTTAAATAATTCTTTTATTCTATCACATCCTTTGAAGATGATTTTTTTTTCATACGCTTCTTTTTTATTTGAAAATATTTTCTAGGTAGTTAGACTTCTCATTATCTTTATTATTATTTCACTATTAAAAATGAAGAGAAATATTTTATCTTCTATCATTGCTTATATTTCTTCAGAAAAAGGAAAAACCAAAGTTTCTTCCTATTAACAACTAAATTCATGATGTGCTTGTCCTGAGATTTAAAAAAAAAAATCCAGTACTGTGGAACTTGCCAATTAAGGTAGTGGCACAGAGCCCTATTACCCCTTAGTTCGAAGATGTGAAGAAAAACTGATGTCATCGGCTGTGCAGAAACAGGGTGGACCCTCAGCCAGTGGCAGCTTTCTCTGTTACACTAGTGCTCAGAAAGTAGTATCATTTCCTTTGTATACTAAAATATGAAAATAATCAAGAAGTACTACTTTTCATTAAGGCAGAACTTATCTTGAAGGCAGTTGTGGGAAAAAACAAAATCCCAGTATTTCTTTATGCATCAGTTTATATTGCTGCCCAACAAATTACTTTTAATTTGAAACCAAGATTTCAAAATAGTTTTAGTGGTTATTGACTGTAATAAAAAGCTATTCCATGGGCAAATAGTTGGATGTTCACTGTTAAAAGAAAATAATTACATCAACAGTTTCCTTTTTTGAATGATACGTTGTATAATGATGGTCTATGGTTGAACAGCCTTATGAGTAAACACAGGTTTGAGAGTATGTTTATACATATAGGCTGATTTAATTTGCTTCTAATTAAAAAAAGATCACATAGCTTTAGGTACACAGAAGGCTTTTTTATTTGTTATAATGCAAAATAACCACTTGAGTATATGTTTTTTTAGTTGCTATTATTCTTTTATGCTTCATGTATTAACATTATCCAATAGAGCAATATTATGCAAATAAAATTTCTAACAGGCATTTTTTTGCTTTGTGTGGATCAGAGTAAATTCAGTATTTTTTGTTTTAAATGTTTTTACTGCTTTATTTATCTGTTCATCAACTATATATTGACTGCTTACTATGGACCAGATGTAGTGAGATGTCAGAATAGTGGAAATTCAAGATGGAATTTTTCTTAAGCTCAAAATCTTGGTTCCTTCTGTTTGTAATGATATACACGAAAGTATTCAGTTTATTCTGAGGAATTGGGGCTGAATTTATCCTGCTCTTGTGAAGAAAAAAGAAAAATCTTCTATGTCAAAAAAGAGAGAATTTGTTACTGAAATCATAAAGGAAAGCATCCTGCCCCGTTGCTATTAGAATCTATGAATATTATCTTCTTATACCCATAAAATGTCATTTAGAAATTATTTTTAAATAATATTCATAATTTAGCCATAAGCCAAAACATCTGGACATCCTAATTTTTGCTATTTTAGAAACACTTAAATATATTTATTGGTTTCAAGCAGAAAGTTTTATCTGATGATAAAATAACTTCCACTTTAAGAAACTTATTAAAAAAAACCCAAATTATTTTAGAACATTAGTTTTATTAGTAAACGGAACCAGAATTATTTCACAGTGATCTTTTAAGAATTTTAGTAACTCCTATATTGGAAAATTTTAACCCCTTCCTACAGAGATCTGAATTTGTTTTTATTAAATGTACTTGAATATTCACATCTATTAACTGAGTTCTTGAAACTGATGCTCAAGTCCTTTATGAAGAAAAAAGGAATCCCATAGCATATTTTATCATAATAATGAATAGTATTAATACTATTATGATTACTGTCATGATTATTTACTTATTTTTGCCTTTAAATTTCATTAAGTAATGCCATTGTCTTAGAAATTTATTACAGCAGGAAGAAAGCAAGGACATGTCATTTGGCTGTCTCAATGTCAGTTTCCTTTCATCCTGGGGGCGGGGTAGGGGTAAGGTATGGGGGAACCAGAGCCGTGTAGGGAGAATAAAGCTCTGTCTTTCTTGGAGGTGGGGGTATTATACTATGAATCCAATTTCATATCTATCTTGTCATCTGTCACCAGCAGAAGAGATATAGGACAGTGGCAAACTCATGTTAAAAAGGCTGTCTTGGGACACCAAAGAGAAAAGTTAATGGACATGGATTTACAAATTATTAATGATTTTTCTTGTCATTTCTTGAAAAATGAAAGCTATGCACGCTGCCTCTCTCCCCAAACAGATTGCATTTTATTTCTCTGCAGTTTGTCCATCAGCCTTCACTCTGACAACATAATCCAGAACTAATCCAGAGCATTCAGTTTTCCTTGTTGGCTCTCAGGCAGCCTGCTTAGACAAATCCTGCTACCTGTCAGCCCTCCTGTGGGTGCCAAATCGGCTGCCAGTTTAACCCCTCGGGAAGCAGGAAGACCTGCTGATTTAACCCCAACTTCCCTTTCTGTAATCCACAGTAAATAGGGAGGATGTGAGCAGGCTAACTGTTTTAATCAGGCCTGGGTCCTTTGAAATCTGTTTCATATACAGCTTTAAGAACTCAGGTTATGAACATCCTGATGTAAAATCAGATGGCAGTTCTTCCAAAATGTGGGCCCTAAAGAAGCAGAGGGATCAGATACACTGAAAGGTCTTAATCTTCTAAAGTAGTCTATAGAAACAGACACATCACTTTCCTGAGCCAAACTGTGGCTTATAAATACTTCCTAATTGTCAGGATGAGGTCAAAACTGATTTAGGGAAAAAAAGGGGAAAATAACCATTTGGTGATTATCAAGACTCACGCTTTGCTAATTTCTAATGTGCTTGTCATAATTTACCTTCTCTTTATCCCCTGCCTCCCCAATGCATGTCTATGCACACACGTTAATTCTTGTTGCATGACAGCGAATTTGAATATTATTTACAAATTGGTCTCGAATGATTCCAGTATGAGCAAATAAGTAGACAAAGTTTTCAAATGAGTAAATATAAATTAATGTTGCATGGCATTTAAATGACTCACATTAATTCGATCAGGAATGAAAACGGAGCACATTGAAGTAAAAAGCCTTTTAAAAATACTCACTTTTTTATTCATAAAGAATACCAACACGCCACTTTGTCCTTGTTGGAATTCAAGGCACATCAGTCTATCTGCTCCTGCAGCATCAATAATCCACAGCAGGAGAAAACTTCCATGAACACGGCGTTCCAAGGCACACTTAAAAGTTCCGCCAAGTTTAGCCTTCTGAGAAATGTGATAAAGCTTCAGTCAGCTCTTCCTGTATTAGGAAGGTAAGACATCCAGGTTAATAGGGAGAAGGGAACCACAGACCACTCCCCAAGGAGAGAAGCAGACCTTTACCACAAACAAGTGGTGGGAATCACTGTGATTCTAATGAGGACCCTTACTCTTCCTCCATTTAATTGCAGGCTTCTCTTTAAAAGCAAGAAAGACAACGTTTGCCCCCTCCCTACTTATTTCCTCCTGCAGAGCAGATGACAGATGAGAAAAGTTCATTGTGCAAAACAAACACCCAAGATATGGCTCAGTGTGAGTGCACTTGTAACACATACAAACACATACATGCCACTCACTTGATGGTTTCTGACCTATTTTTGAAATTAAAAATTTTATTCCTCGTCAATCAATATGATGATAGATGTCTTCTTGTATGGCCATATCTTAAAACTTATGCAGTAGAAGTGAAGACAAGCTTTTTGTTTTTTGGATGCTCAGGTTTTTAAAGTAAAAAATTTACTTTTACTTTTGTCTATTTAACAGATACTTGTATTTATTTGAAAATTAAGGTTTGACTTTTTTTCAAACTTTTTTGGTTTGTTTTTGCTAGCATCCTTTTCACCTCTCTCTTTCCATGATCCATGTTCTTTCTTTCCTTTTACTCCTTTAAATTCCTATTTGTTTTATTGGTGGTAAAGTTTACTAGGGTGTCAGATAGTAATTTATCACGAAGCAGCTGACTTCCATAGTTAAGAAGAGAACTGGGATTAATTGTCAAACAACACCATGTAAGATAAAGCTTGTTTTAAAGGAGAGCTGTTCCTTTATGTCCTGTTTCTTAAGTAGGCAATTTAAGCTGAAATTTGGAAATAAAATTTGAAATCACAAAGGCAAATGAAATTGAAAAATTGGGCCATTGGAGTAGAAGTCTTCAAAATTTTATTTAAGACTCTATTGATCACTATTAAAATGTGTTTGAAAGACATCTTTATTATAGCATTGACTCTACGTTCTGTGATAAGATATACTGGTGCTATAATCTTAGGGTTGTTGACCCCATGGACTGTAGCTCACCAGGCTCCTCCACCTAAGATATGCCTGGAATTTTCCAGGCAAGAATATGGAAGTGGGTAACAATTTCCTTTTTCAGGGACTCTTTCCAACCCAGGGATCGAACCTGGATCTCCTGCATTACAGGGACTTTTTACCACCTGAGCCACCAGGGAAGCCTGATAACCTCTAGGATTGTTGAAGGATGGTAATTAAGTCATTTACTCAGATCCAGAAGCTGAGAAATAAGTAGTTGTGTAGAGGGAGGTGGCTGGGCAGGGTGAGCTTAGAAGAAAGCCAGTTGATCTGGGATGCAGCACGGAGGGGAGGAAAATGTGAATCGAGAGAGGGGATGGCGTGAGCCTTCTGGGAGAAAAGGAGTACATGAGTAGAGAAGAGATGGGAAACTGAGTAAACAGAGAAAAGAGGCTGGAAAAAAGTCTGTGACAACACGTTTACATCTTTATAGACTACATATGGACTAAAATAATCACTTCACTTTCCGAAGCTAGTTGAGTAATTTTCTGACCTGGAATCAGTGTGTTCTCCATTGCAGGCAGCTTGTTCACCATCTGAGCCACCAGGGAAGTCCAGACTGCATATGGGCTGAAATTATCACTTCACTTTTAGAAACTAGTTTTAGTAATACAATCTTTGTGTCACATTTAAATCGTTAGAAATTTTTCTAAAAAAGACACATACCCTAGCACATACATGCCAAGTATAAGAAAAATCAATGGATAGTTATGCCAAGTCACAAAAGTTAAGAGTATAAACTGTAGAGCTGGGCTGGCTAGGTTTGAAAGTCAGCTCTGCCACCCACTAGCTAGGTATGCAGGGAGGTACTTATTGTCTATGCTTCATTCTTCTCTAAAATGGGAACTACCTACTCCATAATGTTGCTGTTCAGATTATGTGAAATAATATTTATGTAATTCTTAAATGGAGCTTGGCCTAGAGAATGAGCTAGGGGGTGGTGTAACTGTGACTCCCGAGTCCAAATGTACTTAAAACACATTTAAATTTCCAGATTAGAAGTTTATAGTCAGGAATCATAGCTTGATAATTTGTTAATGAAAATATTGAGTTGTTTAAGGTTCGTATTGGATGGAATATTTAAAATCTCTATATCAGAATTTTATCCAGAGCTTTAGAGCTTTAGAAAATAGTGCTGATCCTTTGGGATACTGAGTAAATTGATTTTAAAACACTCATATACTACTTTGACCTGAGATTTTTCAGGGCTTAAGTTGACCTACTTCTTGTTTGTATTTGACTTATTTACTCAGTGAAGAACACATTGTTTTCAGAACGGTTGTAAGTAAAGTGCCAGGATACGTCGTTAAAGCTATATATTAAATAGAAATACAAAGAAAATCTATAACCACACTGAGAAACACAGCTTCATGGGTTTCTATGATATAAAGCAACTTCAGCTTGAGCAGTCATGCTGTTTAAAATACATTGACTGCTATACAATTGATGAATATGTTGTAAACAAATGCTAAAAATGTTAGGTCATTTTTGATCATCTTTCCTTTCTAAAGTACCAGCTGTAAGACGCTATCTGGTTATCGATCACAGTTCTTATCAGCTCTGCACATTATGGTATGTTTGTAGTTGGTACATAATCTAAACAGTACTGGCCTAATTCATTGACCTTTGAAATCTGGGTCTAAATAGCAGTAAAACAAGAAGACTGATCACACTTAAAGAAGTTTTTAACTTGGTCTGTCTGGTGAAATTTGAAATGATCACAGCTCAGAAAGTAAATTAGATAGTACAATTTGTTTGAGGAAAAAAAATAGTGTTCAAATTGATAGATGCAAATAGAATTTGAGCTTTAAAATTTTAAGTCAATTTATTTTTTCAGAAAAGAGCTAGACTCATTTATTAGAACTGATCTGAGACCAATCTTGGTCAGAATTTTGCCTCTTTCAGTCAAGGGATAGTAGGATAGCCGAAGAATGGCTGATTTTAATTTGGGATGAAATATCTCAAAACTTAAAGATTTTTGTGGTCTCAGCTTTTAGAACTAAAATTTGTTTGGTATTTGAAACACATCTGATTCAGTGACACACATAAATCTTTTTACTAAATAAATTCAAAGTTCATGTTTAAAAGGTAAAAATAATCACAAATTAAAAACAGAAGAGAGGAAAGACTAAATTAAGTAGAGCCAATGAACTAATGGCAATCTTTAGTGAACAAATTTCTGCATTCTTCACCAGCTCTCAGCAGTTTGACTTTTTTAATGTGATCACACACTACTCATATGTAACAGGCTTCTAAAATTTGTCCTAACATTATTACTTTTATTATCTAAAAGTATTCTTTTGTATAGATTTACAATAAATTAATTAAATCAGTCTTTTTTTTTAGGATAAGACTGTTTTGAAATTTTCACTGTCTTGAGCATTCAGGCGCATGAAATCTTCGCATCATTTCACTCTTGTTTTCTCAACATACACTCTTAGGAGTGAAATGGATAGGCTAGGTGGTATCATGTTTAAATTTCAGTATTTATACTACACAGCCTTTAAAAAGTATATTGGTTTATTTTAATGTCCTTTGTACATTATTGTTAGCTTCCATATTCCATTACACTAATTATTTTTTTTCCTTTTTATTTTCTAATCTGACCAAAAAAAGCTATTTTATTTGTACTTGTTTGGCTATGAGAGTGAACACCTTTTCAAATTTGTTGGTCATTTTATTATTTTCCTGACTGTTTATTTGCTGTTGCCCACTTTTCCAGTGAATTGTGAGACTTTTTCTAAAGTAAAATCCTCTACTACAACTATATCTCTAAAACTTTCTGAAAGATTAAAAAATTTCTGACAATATTTTCCTTATACATTTTGAGACTATTAATTACTGAATTTTATGACTGTTATGCATTTATTTAGGAAGGACTGTGCTGCTTTTATATGAAAATAACCTTCTTAATGCAGTGTGGGAGACCTGGGTTCGATCCCTGGTTTGGGAAGACCCCCTGGAGAAGGGAAAGCCTACCCACTCCAGTATTCTGGCCTGGAGAATTCCATGGACTCTATAGTCCATGGGGTCGCAAGAGTCGGACATGACTGAGCTTTTCACTTTCATGACCTTCTTAAGCAAGTATGGTATTCTTCCTTTAATTATTCTTTTGTTAACGTTGTTTGCTAGGTCTTTGAAAATCTTTCGACTCTAACTCTCCCACACCATTTATTTAGGGGTACATCTTTTATTTGCTCAGTATTTCTGCATGTATCTAAGTAAGGCAACATTTTACTGGCTTATAAGTGGCTCTCAGTCAGACTGTTGGTGTGAAGATTAGAAAAATGTCAAAAATGCATTTGAAACCATTATGTTTTTGTGTATGTTTGATAATATTACATAACACTGGCATTATCTATTCCTTAAGAGGTCAAAGTAGCTTATCAGGAAGGTTATTTTGGTCTGAAGCTATCTGAGGACATAATCTCTGACATACTTTCAATGTCTTTAATTTTTTTCTCTCTTTAAGTTCTCTACTTTATGAGCCAACTTTTGAAGTGTATACATATATATTTTAAAATTGTATAAAATTTCAAATTGATTAGTACTGGACTATATAGAATACTGTCTGAAAATCTTTAAAATCTCCTCTCTTTGTTGTCATACATCTTGTCTCATTCTGATTTTGGGTTATTTGTGTATACTCTTTTTCATTTACCAGAATTCTGTCCCTTTCATTTGTGAATGTATTAGTCTTAATGATTCTAATGCTGATACCATTTTGATTTATAATTCACTATTCTGTTATTTTAAGTATTTTATTGCTCCTGACTGGGATTTCAATATTGTATTATGAATAGTGAAGTTAGCATGTGCTAGATGTGTGATTTCGCAAAAGGTGCAAACTTTTAAACTCTCTAGCCTGTTTCCCGTGTGCAAAATTTGGACTGGTATCTACATCATTAAGTCAGAATTTAAAGTGGAAACTATTATAACATGTTTAATAGAATGTTATAACAGGGTGGTCGTTTTAAAAAGAAGCTTCTATTGACATTATTAATGTTACATGAAATAATTATAATGCTTTAAGTTAAATGCTTAGTTCACAAAGTTGTATTTCATAACGATTACCCTTAAGGCTGAGCATTTGTTTTTGTTAAGTTTTGGTTCTTCTCCTAAGTGTTGAAATATAGTGTTTTTAATTTTATTATTCCCTGAATTTCTTACTATGGCTTTAATATTTATTATTTAACTCAATAATAATTTAGATGAGCTTCAAAAAACTCCAGTAGGGCTCTTTTTTTGCTTAAAATTTGTTATTAATTTTCCATTTTTCTTGTATAGAGATAATGGGGTTTATGCACTCTCTGAAGCTGGGGATTTATTGAGATTTTCTTATGGCTCACTCTGTATATTTGTGTGCATGCATGCTAAGTCGCTTCAGTTGCGTCTGACTCTTTGTGATCCTATGGACTGTAGGGTCCACCAGGCTCCCCTGTCCATGGGATACTCCAGGAATACTACTCAGCCATAAAAAAGAATGGAATATTACCATTTGCAGCAACATATATATATATGTGTGTGTGTATATATAACACATTTTCTTAAATTAGTCATGTATTTATTGATGGGCTTTTGGGTTGTTTCCATGTCTTGGCTGTTGGAAATAGTGTGCTATGAATATTGGGGTGATGTATATTTTCAAATTACAATTTTAATCTTTTCTGAATATATGCCCAGGAGAGGGATTGTTGGACCATACGGTAGTTCTAGTTTTAGTATTTTAAGGAACTGCCTTGCTATTTTCTATAGTGGATGCACCAATTTACATTCCTACCAACAATGTAGGAGAATTTCCTTTTCTCCACACTCTTCCCAGTTATTGCTACAGACATTTGGATGACAGCCATTTTGACTGGTTTGAAGTGATACCTCATTGTAGTTTTGAACTGCATTTCTTAATAGTTAGCAATGTTGAGCATTTTTTCATGTGCCTGTTGGCCATCTGTGTCTTCTTTGAAGGAAACACCTATTTAGGTCTTGTGACTCCATTTTTTTTTTTTTTTTTATTAAGTTGTTTGCTTTGATAGAGTTGTATGAGCTGTGTGATGTTTTAGATATTAACCCTTTGTCACTCAAATTATTGGCAAATATTTTCTCCCACTTTGTAGGTTGTCTTTTCATTTTTTTGATAGTTTCCTCTGCTGTAGATAAGTTGTGATTTTAAAAGGAGCTATTATAGTCAGAGAAACCTGTTGCACTTTTGACAACTTGTATGGATTTCCTGGCTATTTCTCTCTTTAGAACAGAGTACTTGATTCATTTGTTTTCAATTTTTTGTCTCAATGACAAATTCTGGACAGTTGAAAAGTTCTTCTTAATATCCTGTTGATTTAGATTTCTTTCTTTCTTTTTTGATGTTCTATGAGACTTTGAGAGAGGCTGGTTCAGAGTAAATGAGAGACAAAATAAAACCAAAACAAACAAAAAATTAACTTGAAACTAGAGGTGGATTTGTTTTCTTTTAAAACTGAAAACCACAACAGAGCTCTCCACTAACAGACTGAGATATTGTGGACCCAAGGAGAAAAAGTGGGAAACAGATATATGCAGTTATAAAAATTAGTCTCCTCATTTTAATAAAATAGATCTTTCTCCAGATTAATTCTATTCATATTCTTTTATGAGCCATGCAAAGGCCAAATATCTATTCATTTATTAATTATTAATCAAATCATTCATTCATTTATCTAAAAGCACTGATCTACAAGAAGCAACATATGGTGGGTTATGAATATAGTGCTATGGAGATATTTAAAGATAAATATTTCAGTGATTTTGCACTTAAAACATTTGTCATGTAGTAGGGAGACAACAGATTGTCACAACGAAGTAAATATAGATGTGGAAAAAATTTTATTTTCTCAGCAGCTGGTATAAAACTTTGTTTTATGAAGAGACTCCTGCCACTCATGCCTCTTAATGCTGATTTGAGGATAATCTGATAAGGACCTCCCAAAGTCCGGTTATCTTCTGGTACCCATGCTTCCTAAGGATGAGAAAGCCCTCTGCCTTGTAGAGGGACAGTTGGACATTGCAGTGACCACTCTGGTTGACTGAGCACTCACTGTGCAGGGAAAGCATAAGAAGATAAGAGTGCCTGAGACAGGGACTAGCTGAGACAAGGACTTAAGGACAGGAAATAGCTCAAAGGGATTTAAAATAATTTTAAAAATTGCTTGTAGCATGTTATAATGTAAAAGACGTACCTACTAGTTATAAGTTTCTCTGTAAAAAATTTTGTTTCTTATTCAGTTCAGTTCAGTCACTCAGTCGTGTCTGACTCTTTGCAACCCCATGAATCGCAGAATGCCAGGCCTCCCTGTCCATCACCAACTCCCGGAGTTCACTCAGACTCACGTCCATAGAGTCAGTGATGCCATCCAGCCATCTCATCCTCTGTTGTCCCCTTCTCCTCCTGCCCATAATCCCTCCCAGCATCAGAGTCTTTTCCAATGAGTCAACTCTTTGCAGGAGGTGGCCAAAGTACTGGAGTTTCAGCTTCAGCATCATTCCTTCCAAAGAAATCCCAGGGCTGATCTCCTTCAGAATGGACTGGTTGGATCTCCTTGCAGTTCAAGGGACTCTCAAGAGTCTTCTCCAACACCACAGTTCAAAAGCATCAGTTCTTTGGCACTCAGCTTTCTTCACAGTCCAACTTTCACATCCATACATGACCACTGGAAAAACCATAGCCTTGACTAGACGGACCTTTGATGGCAAAGTAATGTCTCTGCTTTTCAATATGCTATCTAGGTTGGTCATAACTTTCCTTCCAAGGAGTAAGCGTCTTTTGGCTCATGTTAACCACACCTGCTACTGCTACTGCTACTGCTAAGTCGCTTCAGTCGTGTCCAACTCTGTGCAACCCCATAGACAGCAGCCCACCAGGGAAGCTTGGCGTGCTGCAGTCCGTGGGATGGCAAAGAGTCAGACATGACTGAGTGACTGAACAACAACAAGCCCTAACATTTCACATCTTATATTTAAAAAATCAAGTCGAATCAAATAGTTAAAAAATATAGAAACACTTAAAAACAAACAGAAAGTAATAATTAATAAACTTTTATTTTGAAGAGAAAGACTGTCAAATTATAGAAGCAACTGAAGTCATCACAGATTTGAAGGTCTATGGTTGATATAAACAGTATCAATATAGACAAATAGAGTGTAAATACATAGGATTTAATTCAGTAGGAATTTAAAGCAAAGAGGGTCTGTTTTGGATTTCGGCAGGAAAGCAGCATCAGGACTAGAACTGGTTCTTAATGGAAGGAAAGCATTTGTTTAGCAGAGGGGACATGGGCAGGAAGGTGAGTTGAAGTAACCTGGAGCTGTGGCAGACATTTGCAGGGCAGAGTGGTTCTGCAGGAGCAGAGAATGCTGTTGGGAACAGCTGAGAGGCTAGATTAAGAAAAGCTTTGAGAATCAGTCTCAGGAATGTGTGCTGTGGTATGAAACCATTTGGAAGATGTTGTGGGAAATTGGGCATGGTATCAAGATTGGGGAGAAACTTGCTTTATTCTTGTTTTTAATTATTTTCTATTTGCTTACATGACGTTTTGCCTTTTCAATATGAAACTGCAGAGAGAAAAAGTCAAAACTTTCCTTCCATGAAAATCTTTTCGTGACTCCTTGTTCTGAGTGGAAAAGGTGCAGTATCCTCACAGCAGTTAAGTCAACATTAGACCCCAAATGACAGGGGTTGAGTAAGCACTTGGCATAATCGTTTTGTGCCATTTATTCCTGATTGAGTGCATTTTCAATGAATGATTCCAGCATTATTATACAAGATAAGGTTTGTCTTGCTACAGCTTGTAATTTCTAAAACAGCAAGAGGTTTTCAAGTGTAATGAAATACGGGGTAATACCTGTTGGTGTTTACTGCTTTTGATGATTGTAGCTCTCTACCTCATCTCCTTTGCTCTTTTACTGATGATTCTGTCTCTAGGTCTGAAAACTCAGCTTCCTCCTGACAGCTGTACTGCAACAAAGTTGTGGGGAATGGTGAAATCTGGGATCAATTTTATAGGAGGGTTTGCTGAATTCTAGAAATGAACTATAAAATGGCTAATACATATAACTATGTGTAGAAATTTGAAGGCTAAGCCAGTAATTTACATGCATCTTATCATTTAATCTTTGAAACACTCCAATTTTAAGGTTTGTACTTCAATCTTAAGTAGGTAAGTTGAGGTAAATAATCATGTTATGTATGAGGAAGCTGAGACTTATAGAGATTAATTAACTTGCTGGAGCACAGAATTGGCCAGTGGCAGAGCTAGGACTTGGAGAAGGAAATGGCAACCCACTCCAATGTTCTTGCCTGGAGAATGCCATGGACAGAGAAGCCTGGTAGGCTGCAGTCTATGGGGTCACAAAGAGTCGGACACGACTGAAGCAACTTAGCAGCAGCAGCAGCAGCAGAGCTAGGACTTGAACCCAGGCAGTGCAGCCCTAAATCCCAGGCTCTCAGCCTCTGCATCAGGTTGTGTCTGCCATTCACCATGTGTTGAATCCTCCTTATTTGTCAAGATTCAGTTAAATCTCACTTTCTCTCTGAAGACTTTTCCAATCCCTCTCCTGGATTTACTCACTATGCTCTTTAGGCTCTCAGTAAATTTTACTTGTACCTTGACTATAACACTTGTCATGTCACAGTTTAATTTGTCTCATAGTTTTAAAAAAGGATTTTAAATTGCTGACTGAATTGAGCTGATAAACTATTTTGATGTACTGGCACAGTGTTTTAAAAATAATTTGTTTTGAATGGCTCTGCATAGGGCGTGCACTCTGCAGTTACTTGGACTTTCTACCACTCCCTAATGGCCTACATTTAGCTGGTTCCTGAATCTGTATTTCCTGCCTGTCCTGTCAAAGGTTTGCAGCTAAACTCAGTGGCTTTTGTATTTTAGTTGACCTTCTCACTGTTGTCCCTTCTCCTCCTCCTCCGTCACCTCTTCTCAGACCTCACCACTAGGTTAAAACCTCCCTAAAGTCAGACTCTATGTTTTATTTATCTGTTTGTTTCTATCACCACATGCCACAGTGTAGGGGATATCTTTAATATTAAATAAAAGCTTGCTTTTTAAATCTCTTAGCCTGTTTTTCTCCAGGCTTAGGATTATATAAAACATAAAAATAGAATTGCTTTAATTAAATATTTCCAAGAGATTATTTGAAAGGATGTTATTACATTAATCTTGACATACACCATTTTAAAATGGCTTAAATGGCATTCATAAATTATTCCCTTAGACCTTGCTTTCATTAAAAAATACAAAAACAAATTAAGGAAAACTGTTTCCTTCAGTAAAAATGTTTAAATTTGGTCAGATGTCTAATGATAATCTCACCAAATAGCTATTTGTGGAGCAGCATTTTTTTTTCAGAGCACTTTATGAATCTAGATGTAGTCATAATGCTTGCAAGTCATTATTTCCTATCTGACAGCATGTTATTTTCCTCACTTATAGTAACACTCAACTTGGAAAAGAACCTACGCTAATACTACTCTATTATCTGTAAATTAAAAATCAAGTCAAATCTTTTTAAAGCTCACACAATAATTTTCACATTTTTTTTCTTTATTGGAGTCCAAGTCAACATTTTAAATGTGAAAGTTGTTAATATCAACCCAACTCCCAGTTTTTACATGAGAGGCAGAATCAGAAAAAGATTATAAGGTTAAGTTGTGTATTATCATTTCTTTCTAGCCTTGGGATCAAATTTTACAACATTCAAACAATAATTTTGCTCTAAAGTAAAACTGTTTAGTAGATTATATGATGACCTAGTTGTGTGTGTGCTCAGTGCTCAGTTGTGTCTGACTCTTTGCAACCCTGTGGACTGTAGCCAGCCAGGCTCCTCAGTCCATGGGAATTTCTAGGCAAGAATATCGGAGTGGGTTGCCACGCCCTCCTGCAGAGGATCTTCCCAACCCAGGGACTGAACCTGGATCTTCTGCGTTGCCTACAGATTCTTTACCACTGAGCCCCTGGGGCAAGTCCATGATCCAGTTGTGCTGGAGTATAAAACTACCTCAGTTAAACTAAAAATACTTTCAATGTGTTACTTCCAATAATCTATTATTTGGTTCAAATTATTGTTTAATTATTAAACAAAAACTGAATTTTTCAAGATATGATGAAGATAATATACTGAAATAGAAGAAATGGAAAATATATGCACAGCAGTTGAATACAGGGAGTATTGTTTAAACAAATCTTATCACAATGTGGAATCAAAATTTGTGTGTGTGTGTATTGATTAATGACATCCATAGGCAGTTTCTGGTAAACTCAATTTTATTTACTGTAAACAGTTCATAAGATATTCCTCAAAAGATGACCTCATTTCTATGGGGATGTAGAAGGTTTTAGTTCTAAAGGAAGGTATGCAAATTCATAAGGCCTGTGCCTTGGACATACTCTTATCAGTTTGAGTTTAAATGAGATTTATTTCACTGTACTTATGGATAGAAATGAATCATAATTTTTTCCCCTAAAATCTTGGGGCAAATGATTTAAAACATATGAAACTAAAGCTGTACACTGAGTGATTGTCATGCATGACTGGAAGCGGTAACCACTTCAGCCTACGAACTGTCCTGTGATTGGTGTTCATATGGATTACATTTTAATATTATGCTTGAGTTTAATTATAAAGGATTATTAGCAGATCATAAGAGGACTTCAATGAAATAGGGTCATGCAGACTAGAATGTTATTAGCTGTCTCATCTTCAATTTGTACCTTCTCAGGTTGGCATCTTTCAGTGAGTTTGTAGAAGCTACCGGTTCGTTTTTTCTCTGACATTTTTAGCAAAAAGTCTGTCTCTGCAGTATTTTTGGCTTAAATTGATTATTTGATTGGTTGGATTGCTCCTAATCATGTTTGCTGGTTCTTAGAAAGTGAACTTCATAATGCGATCCCTCAAAAGCTACTTATCGACTTGACTATATCAGCTAGCAAATATTGTTTGATAAAAGATGAGCAAGATATAGGATAAGCACATCTCTATTTTATTTTCTTGGCAAAGAGAAAAAGTGAAATAAGTGAATTTTTTAAAGCACTAAGGACCCCCATTTAAATGGTTGCAAAATCTCACATTAAAGCTGCAATTAGGCAAAGAATCGGTGCTGCCTGTTATACTTTTCAACAGATGATAGGAGTAGCCAGGCATAAGCAACTCTGTCTTTTATAATGTGGGTGCAGCATTGTCTTAAAATAGTACTAATGTTGACTTTTGTCATGTTAACTGTGGGAACTTTGGGGGAAATACATTTAGGTACTTGAAGACTATAAGTTAAAAGATAAGGCCAACTGATATTGTGAACAGTGTGCCTGAGAGGTAAATTGCATGGAGAAACTAGACATGACAGCCTGAGATAAAGCACTTATTATGATTAATACCAGGAGTAGGAACAAACTCATTTCTTTCTGCAGCCCCAGGAAACCTCAGTTTTACCTGATAATGTTTATGGCTCCAGCTCACTCACCCAATGCCCTGTATTTTCTTAATGGCAGGCTACCAATCTGTGAAACATCAGGACTTTAGGAATTCTCATTTCTCTGATTTTCACCTTTCTTTAGAAGATTTACAAATCATTACTGTCAAATTCCACATCAAGTGCTTAAAGGAGGTAGGCCAGGGGTCCAATATTCATTGAAACAAACCAAGATTTAATATCACTGGTTTCCTTGTATGTCATCACCGTTGGTTCTTGGAGTTTGTACTGGAATATAGCAAAGTGGTTTTACCTGAGTAATTGCCGTGAGGAACAAAGGAGATAAGACTAGTCAAATAAATATTGGGGGACAGATGTGAGAAGCAGCAAGAGATGCAGACTCACGTAGCAGGAATAACATCACAGAAGGCAGAGTCATTTGCTTTTATTTATATCTTTTTTATTGTTGTTCAGTTGCTAAGTCCTGTCTAGCTCTTGCAACCCCATGGACTGCGGCACACCAGGCTTCTCTGTTCTCCACTATCTCCCAGAGGAGTGGAGTTTGCTCAGATTCATGTCCACTGAGTTGGTGATCCTATCTAACCATCTCATTCTCTGCTGCCCTCTTCTCCTCTTGCCTTCAGGGTTTCCCAGCATCGGTTTTACCAGCATCAGTTTATATCATACAGATTGATATCTGCATCTTCTTAGAACAATAGAGTTCTGAAGTTGGAAGGAAATGTTAAGGTCTTAAAATCTGACCCCCTACATTTCTATTGTATTCTGACATTTTCACCTATAAGAAAGTCATTATCACTTGAGGAAACACCTTGATTTTCTAATCAGCTTTATTCTTATGTAGATCTAATCCGTATTGGTTTGACATCTGTCACTTTGTAACTTTGGCCTGCTTGTCCTACTTTGGCACCTTGGCATTGTTCAGAAAAGCTAGATAATGTTTCTTTGACAAAGCAATTCTTCAAACCTATCACAATTTTTCTAAGGCGTGTCTCCTATTGGTGAAAGATTTCTAGCTGCTTCAACCATTCTTCCAATGAAGTGGTCTTTGGACAACTTATTTCTTTAAGAACATGTACCATTATTCTAGTATCTCACTTAAAATCTAGCATTCAAAGTGCAGTGGAAATGGAGTGTGTGTTAGTCGTTCAGTCATGTCCTGCTCTTTGCGAACCCTTGAACCATAGCCTGCCAGGCTCCTCTGCCCATGGAATTCTCCAGGCAAGAAAACTGGAGTGGGTCACCATTTCCTTCTCCAGAGGATCTTCCCGATCCAGGGATCGAACCAGGGTCTTGTGCACTGCAGGCAGATTCTCTACCATCTGAGCCACCTGGGTTGAACTCTAAATTGTCCATTACCATTTTGTATTGTCATTTCTTAGTTGATTCATATACAATCAAGTAGAGAGACATCCAAGAAGCTCTGAGTCTTTTAAAATATCTGCTGCTGTTAAAATAGGCTTCCATTTAAATTGTTGATTTAAAAAAAATTATGTCTAAGACTTTAAAATTAATCTTGTTAGTGTGGTCTAAATGTTCCAATCTATTGGGATCTTATTTAAAGTTTTCCCTCAAAGTTCATATTAGTTAGTAAATTAACACTCCAGTTTTAATTATAATCTTTAGATAATCTAATCAAGTATAGATTATACTTCTTGCCATGTAGTAGGCATTCAGTAAACATTGCTTGCAATCTGCATGAGAATAAGGTTGCCTGGTTGGTCTTTTTATGTCTTTAGTTCAGAAAAGCTCTGGTACCTTGGTATGCAGTAAGCACTCAGTAAATACTCACTGAATAAGTGAACAGATGAATGAAAGCTTGTAACATCATTAACGTATGGATGTGGGAACTCACAAATAGTGTTTTAGGTAGAAGGAGCTAAGCCCTAGAAAGTAGATGTGGGTGTGATTTCTCCCATTTCCAGCAACATTAAGTTCCCTTGAAAGATGGCAGTCCAGGGAGGTGGTTAACATCAGAAATATTAATATCAAAGAGAAGGTTGTTTGTGTTTTTCTCTGTTTCCTTTCACTCCATCATGGCATGGGAGAGGTCATAACTCTCTTCATCATTTCCCCTAGCTCAGGAATATTAGGAAAATTCCCACTTAGGTGGCAGGGAAGGGAAGTTTCAGGGAAAGCTGAAAGACACCGGACCACTTTATTTGGGTTCCACCAGCTTTCCAGTTATACCCTTTTTCTGTTCCAGGATTCAATCCAGGACACCACACTGCATTCAGTCATTATGTCTCTTTAGTCTCCTCTCATCTGTAGTGTTTCTCAGTCTTTCCTTATATTTTAATCCTGGCATATTTGTGAGGAGTATGGTATTTCGTAGAAGGTCTTACAGTATGGGTTTGTCTGATGTTTTCTTCGTGATTCCACTGAGATTTCATTCTGTTTTAGTATAAACATTTTAAAATGTTTCTTGGCAATTTTATGTATGTTTAGTATTATTACCTTCACCACACAGCAAACCTATCTCTCCCTTCCTATATATATATTTTTTTTCTTTTCTTAGTTGAAATGCATTAAATAATGCTCAATTAACCAACCAAACCAAACAACAACAAAAGAGCATGCAATTCCCTACTCTCCATTCCACAGTTATTTGGGTTGCAAAGTGTTGGACACAACTGAGAGACTGAACAACAACTATTTTTCAGAAGACTCAGTTCTGTCTGGGTTTCGGCTCTTTTGCTGTTTGGTATCAAGGGTCTTGGGTCATGAGAGCCCTCTTTTACCATATGTACATAATAACTCCTGTGCATATAGATAGATTTCTTTAGTTGTCTCTGGTTTAAAATTTACTCTTACACCCATGTATATTTTTTGTGGACTTTCGTCTTCTTTGGTCATATATTGTTTTATAACTTAAAACTTTAGTTTTATCTACTATTTAGTCAATGTAAGAATATGCCATTTTAGAGACCAGGACACATTATTTACTATAGTCAGCATTTCTTTTTCTCAGTTAGGTAAATTTTGAGATGAGAATTAGTCTTTGCCAACATTCTTGCCAATTGCATTTTGTACTCTTGCTCTTTATACTCATTTCTTCATTCACCAAATGTCTGTTGGGTAGCTGCTATAGATATAGTATGTGCTATCAAGGTACAAATCTGAATCAGTCATGTATCATATCCAGCAAATTTACCATCTACAATGGGAGATTAGATATATGAAAAAATAAATTGTTCAATATGGTGGTTACTTTCATCAGGAAATATACAGCACTATACAGCTTGTAATGGATGTAGAGATCACTGAAAACTGTGATGAATGTCATGTCTGAGGTTGGCTGTGAAGTGCTTGGACACAGAAGGAAATGGCATTCTGGTTGAGAGTAGCAGCAAAGGAATAAAAGGAGTGTGAAACTGTGTCCTTTATTTGGAAAACAACAAATTGTTTATTTGGGCTCGATTGTAGGATGAATAAAAAAAAAATTGTTCAAGAAAACAGTTTGCAAGGGTATGTTGGGATCAGGTGAAACGTATGTCTTAGTATTAAGGCTAAGAATTTTGGTTTTTCTATTGATAATATTGGAGAAACATTGAAGATTTGCACCTGGAAAATATCACAATCAGAAGCCAAGATGGATTAGAAAATGGAGACTAGAGTCTGGGAAAGGAGTTGGATGATTTGGGTAGATAGAAACTATGAGACTTGTGATTCAGTTTAGGTATCTGTGAATTTCAGAAGCAAAGAAGTGTTTCTGGGTTATAAAAAAGGGAATAGATTCAAGAGATAAGAGGGGAGAATTATCAACAAACTGATATGCAGCCATTATATAATGATATAAATAAATGTTGAATATAATATGAATATAATGAAATACTGGTTGATAAATTCTCCTTCCTGATATGCCCAAGTGTCTCCCTAATTCACTGGGTTCTTGTACCTCTCTTCAGATCCAGGGGACACACAGTTTAACAGCTACAGGAGTAACTGCTGAAGCATAGAGGGGCTCTAGCACCTGACTGCTTGGTGCCTGTTCAGTATTGCTTATGAAGTAGCTTGAGTATCACCCTTGATATGTAGGATTTAGTAAAATCAGGTTCAAAATATTATTCCTCTACTTTTGCCCCCTTGGCTTTCTGAGGAATAAAATTATCAGCAAGCCAAAGCAAAGCAAGGCAGGGCAGGGATTTATCAGACACTCTGCTTTTAGCACAGTGAAACTTCCAGGGGACAACCAGAGGTTGACATTTTCAATCATAAATTTATCATGCTTATATGACAGCTTGGTAATTGCAGTTAGGAAAATATCAATCCTGTGTTCTACCCAATCAGCTCTGTTGATAACTTGTAGCAGATTAGTCACCATAATGCTAAAAATTTCTGAACTAGGTGTGATGTCCTTTTGTCTTTGAATAGGAAATTTTAGAAAAAAGTCAAAATTATTATAATGATTTTTCAGTTTAAAAATTCAATTAGCTACATTATTTATTGCAAGTTTAGTTGTTAAATTATCAGAGGATACTTCAAGTAGATGGGCTAAAAACCAAATGCTTCAATTTTTCTGCTGTTTTGAATAATCTTAAACATATTTATTATTCTCTTTGGGTCCCGTTGTTCCTGTGAAATGAGTGGTTAGGCCAAAGCTTAAAATAGTACTTGAATAGAAGAGGAAAGTAGGAAGTTGTGATGATCCAATAAGGTCTCGGTTTTACTGTTTCAATCCAGTAGGAAGTTTTTGTTTTCTGAAAATAATGTGTATTAAATTTACAAATCCATCATTAAGTATGGAATCTCTGATTCTAATTCATTCTTCAATGGCATGCAAATACAACACGCTTGAAAGCAGTATACACAAGAAAATACCTATTTCTGAAGTGATGAATACAACAGCAATCCACATTTTAAAATTTATCTTTCATGTTTTTCTGAAAGCTATATCTAAAAAGCTTTTAAAGTAATTTTGTTTGCAAGAGACATATGAAATTAATTTTTCTTTTTAAAGGAATCTAGTGTAGATATGTTTGTCCTGTTTTAATTTCACTCATTTTTTGAAATATATTAAATTTCTGTCATGTTCAAGACACAAGCCTGAACACTTCAGAGAAGATGAAGATGGATGAGATTTCCTATGTGAGAGTAATACAGGAAAAAGAGAAATACACAAAGAACTTTGGTACCAGATAGATATGAAAATGTCTTGAGATACACACATACAAAAATACATGGAGATTCAAGGAGAAAAAAGTTTCATACATTTAGGGAGATGATGCAAACATGACATCCAGCCTGTTTTGAGCAATTATTTTGTGCTAGACATTATGGTATATAATACTTCACAGAGATTATGTCATTTATTTTTGACAATATTGTCATGACATAGGTACATTGTCACTATTTTATAAATGAGGAAATTGAATCTTGAAGAAGTAAATTTCCAAAAGTTGCCAGTATAGTAAGCAGAGGAGTCAAGATTCAAACTTAGAAAATATGATTTCAAAGCCCACACTGTTTACTGATTTATTCTTTGCCTTGATTCAAGCATAAGGAGACACTATAGCTGACAAGATCCATGACTCTATATGTATTGATGCTAAGTCACTTCAGTCGTGTCCGACTCTGTGTGACCCCAGAGATGGCAGCCCACCAGGCTCCCCTGTCCCTGGGATTCTCCAGGCAAGAACACTGGAGTGGGTTGCCATTGCCTTCTCCAATGCATGAAAGTGAAAAGTCAAAGTGAAGTCACTCAGTCGTGTCCGACTCTTAGCGACCCCATGGACTGCAGCCCACCAGGCTCCTCGGTCCATAGGATTTTCCAGGCAAGAGAACTGGAGTGGGGTGCCATTGCCCTCTCCACTATATGTATTAAGGGTCTTCAAATATCACTTGTGCAAACCATTTGAAAAAACAAACCATATTAGAAAAATGAAATATTTATTTGCCTATATATTCTAGGCAAATAAATGTTATAGACCTGTATGTATTATACAGGCCTTCCCTTGTGGCTCACATGACAAAGCATCTGCCTGCAATGCAGGAGATCTGGGTTCAGTCTGTGGGTGAGGAAGATCTCCTGGAGGAGGGCATGGCAATCCACTCCAGGATTCTTGCCTGGAGAGTCCCATGGACAGACAAGCCTGGTGGGCTACAGTCGATGGGGTCACACAGAGTCGGACACAATTGAGTGACTAACACAAACAAACAAACAAACAAACAAACATATTCTTATAGCAGAAATAAGCTTTAGAGGTATTGACAGTTGACCGGTAGATCTAGAATAAAAATAAGATTTCCTAGCCTTTATTTCTAGTAAGCTAAATCTCCAGAAATCTAAAAGAATGACTCTGAAAATCATTTTCATGAGACTGGACTAGACAGTAGAATGAAGTGTTTTATTTATCTCAGTGGGACTTCCCTGGTTGCTCAGATGGTAGAGAATCTACCTGCAATGCAGGAGACCTGGGTTTGATCCCTGGGTCAGGAAGATACCCTGGAGAAGGGAATGCAACCCACTCCAGTATTCTTGCCTGGAGAATCCCATAGACAGAGAAGCTTGGTGGGCTACAGTCCATAGGGTCACAAAGAGTTGGACACGACTGAGCAACTAACACACACATATATCTCAGTGGAAGTGTTACCGATAGGTGTCACATGTGTAAAGTTGTAAGGAGGAAGCTTAAAATAGCTTGAATTTATTTTCTCTGTAGAAATATATTAATGTTTGACATCAATATATAATGTCAAATTATATTACATTTAAAAATAATTTAGAACCAATTTATGTGAAAGAAATATAAATATAGCAATTCATCAAATGTTTTCTGTGAGTTGATTGTTCAATTAAAAAAAAGGCAAGTAGCTTAACTGGAAAAATAAATATTGCTAGAAAAATAATAAGAAAAAACATTAATATAAAAACATCTATATTAATTAAAAGTAGAAATATAGTTTAATTTCCAGTTACTGGAAGGTGTTAATAAATTTATGTAATGATTATTAATTGAGCACTGTCTGTAGGCCAGGAACTATTTAGGTACTAGAAATAGAATAGCAAACAATACAGATGTCTCTGCCCTCCTGAAGCTTATATGAATAACTAAATATTAATGAATATAAATAAATAAATAACATTCTTGCCAGGTGGTGATAAATGCTATGAAGAAAACTAAAGCAGAGGAAAGTGGAATGAAGAGCGACTTTTACAAATATATGGAGGGGGCGGGCCTTGAAATTCTAAGTTGACACGTGGTCAGGCTATTTTTGCTACCATGTCTTCACACATTCCATGATAAGATATGTGGCTCAGGAACCATCAGGATCAGAGGACAGGAAGAGCCATTTGCTTTTGGGCATGGGGTTGTGTGATTTCACAGTTATTATGTCACTAACACTGTCAGATTTGGTCAGGTCTAGATTAACTGAGCTGTATAGTGCATTAAAAGCATCCATTTTCTTGTAGTGGAGATATTTATAAATTTATTAGTGCATTAGTTTGTAGGTGAAGGACTAAAATGTTACTATCCAGAGAAAACACTTATTTTAAGCAACAGCAGGAGGTAGTGGGATTAAAAAGTAGTCATCAGTCAGGAAGAAACTTGGGGAAAAATAAGCAGAAATATAGGATGATTATTAATAAAAAATTAAAAATGATTTAGTTAATATTTATATCTGTTTAAGACTAATTTCATATTTCTGGTGGCAAGAGATTACCTGTGACCACTGTCAATTTGAACGTGTTGATTTGCTGTTTCCCTTTGGAAGGTATTAATACCAGAACCCTTGAAATCTGTCAAATAGTAATATATCATTATATGTGTATGGATGGGCTTCCCTGGTAGCTCAGCTAGTAAAGGATCTGCTTGCAATGAGGGAGACCTGGGTTTGATCCCTGGGTTGGGAAGATTTCCCTGGACGAGGGTATGGCAACCCACTCCAGTATTCTTGCCTGGAGAATCCCCATGGACAGAGGAGCCTGGCAGGCTACAGTCCATGGGGTTGCAAGGAGTTGGACGTGACAGAGTGACTAAGCACAGCACAGCACATTTGTACAATTTAAATAAATATACTCAAAAGTGTAAATAATTGTTTGAGGTAACATTCATACAACAGAAATTAACCATTTTAAAGTGAGCTATGGGCTTCACAGGTGGTGCTCATAGCAAAAGAATATGCCTGCCAAAGCAGGAGACCTAAGAGACACAGGTTTGATCTCTGGGTCAGGCAGATCCCCTGAAGGAGGAAATGGCACCCTACTCCAGTATTCTTGCCTGGAGAATTCCATGGACAGAGGAGCCTGGTAGGCTACAGTCCATGGGGTCACAAAGTGTCAGACATGTGAACTTTGTGAGCAATGGCTAAACTGTTTTCCACAGTGACTGTATCATTTTACATTCCCATCAGCAATGTATAAGGGCTCTGATTTCAATGAGAATACCTTAAAAATAAATGTACTTGAATTAATTAGTGTTACCACCCCCAATGTTCTTTTACTAGGAATGAAAATCTGAAGTGTCTGGAACCCACTCCAGGCACAGCACTTTGACTCCATATGAAGTAAGTGCATGGTTGTGGTGTGTTTGGAGGATGGGCTAGGGCTGGAGCGTGGTGATAGTAGAAGCTGGGTCTGATGTTCTTTGGCCTCAGCTTCTCTAACTGTAGGTGAGAAGTTTCTGGAATTAGGTTATAGGCTACCCCTAGGAGCTCAGTAGGCCACTGGATGTCCACTATTCCTCAGGAATAATGTGCTCATCTATACTGATGAGCACTTACATTTTATATCTGAGAGAAATGAAAGCAAGTCAAAAATTCAGCTTCTTATAAACTGTGAACTGTTTATGTTATAAACTGTGAACTATAAACTTATGTACTGTTTCCTTTTCTCTTAGTACTTCTACACTTTCTCCTACTATTTGTACTTCTGTTGCTAGTGTCGCCTCTTTTCGTTAGGGCACCATAGAATAATAGCAGTCATAATCATATAGAGAAGATACCTTTTCTAAAGCACATAAAACATGCTTACCAAACATAATCTTAAGCCTCATTAGAACCCTGAGTAGGAAGGCATTACAATCAATCTTTCCTGCACACAAAGGAGATCTGATATTAACAGAAATTCACAAACTTGCTTAAGAACAAAATGGAAAAAGCCTAGATTAGAACCCAGAGTCATATGATTTCAAGATAACTGCTCTTTTCATTGCCCTTCTGCTGGAGAAATTGTTTTCAAGTTTCTTCTGAATGTTTCACCCAGTCCTTTTACGCCAGCAGCTCTCTCCCTTCGCTTGACTTATTTTATTATATACAGGGAACTGTGAATTGTAAAACATCCCTAGGCCCATGAATAGGTTTTTTTCCAAAAAATACTTGATAATTTTCCTAAAAATGCCAAAGATAATGTCAGGCAACCTAAGAAGTTTCAGTTCTTCTGCATACCTCACCCGAGGCAGGTGGGTGAAGATTTGGTTATTGCTTTTTATTTAAATGAGTCCTTCTGTGAATTTGTACATTTACCTCTGGTCCAGAAGAATAGAGATACAGTTAAAGCAGAAAGTCTCAGGCGCTTAAGCCCAAATCCCGAGATTAATTAGAGTGAACTGAACTGAAGGGAGCAACAGTAAGCCCTGCTGCAAAATCATCTTGATAAAAGTGTCAAAGCAGTGAGGCGACTATAGGCTCAGGCTTTAGAGTTCTGAGCACCAAGGTTTAATATTATAGCTGTAGAGAACACCTGTACATTATTATTCACAAATGCCACCAAACAAGCATCATAATTATTGTTTATAAGATTTCAGAACCAACAGAGTTAAGGAGAAAAGTATTTTTCAGGAATTCAGTAAGTCAGGCAGTGGGCCCCCAACACCATTGAACTTATCAAGTCACCATGGTAATTTACCTAGCTAGTTATTTTCTCCTATTGAATGTAAGTTTCTGGAGACAAAGACCATGTTATTTAACTTGTCATCTCTAATGCCTAGCACTGTACCTGGCAGATAGGGTTACTCAAAAAAGAAAAAAAAAAAAAATATATATATATATATGGATGTACTGCATAAAAAAAGCAAAGATAAAATTGTCTCTTAAGGCAAAAGATTTTCATTATGGATGTTTTAGTGATTTTGCTTTAGATTTAGATTTTTAATACGTAGGAGGACTTTCCAGAATGGTACAGATAAAACTGTATATTTTTAACTCTATGAAGGAGACTGTAGAAAAATTGAAATGTGCGTAGATGACACTTCTCCTAGCCACCTTCCTTCTGGTGGCTTCTCAGGCCTGCTCTCGTCCTCTGCCCTGCTCTCCACCCACCTTCTGGCCTGCAGTAGGGACTGCATTAGTGGGTTCTCTGGCCTCTGGCTTCTGGCTGGAATAGACCAAGGCAGCCATAAGCAAAAGGCCAGAGAGCAAGAGGAGAGTGGGTCAGGTTACTTCTTCTCTTGACCTCCTCCCTGCTGAGCCCCTGCGGGCTGACTCTGTGCCTTTTTCAGGAGGGCTTTGCAGGCCCATCTCTGTCTCCAGGTTTCTGTCGCTGCTTCTTCCACTCACCCTTTTGGGCCTCTGGGGTTTTTGTGTGGCAGAGGAAATAATCATTGGCATTTAGACTTGTTTTCTCAGTTTTCACTAATAATATGTTTATTATTTTTGAATTATATTGCTGTAATTCACTGGAAACTCTGTCAATTTATCTATTATTTAGAATTCTTCAGGAAAAGTGGCATAGTTAGTGCTAGTCCAGAACCTTCATGTCTTTTCAAGATAATGTTTTAAATGTAAGATTTCTTTCAGATTGTAATTACTGTCAGTAGGATAAGCTGCCTTATTTCTTTCATAATTCTGTTCTAAAGTCCAAATGAAGTAGATATGTAGTATTATTACTCTGAAGCCAAAGTTATTAATTTGATTAGAGATCATGGGTTCTGTAATCAAACTGCCGGGGTTCCAAATCCTGACTCCACCACTTAGCTGACATTTCTAAAAATTAACTTAAGTGCCTTAATTTTCTTATCCATAATATGTAAGTTACAATAACACATGTGTTGTGTGTTGGAAAGACTCAGTGCCTGACAATGGGCAAATGCCTGGTTTATGTTCTTTGCTATAATTTTTTGCAGCAGCATTCTTGTCATCACCAGAGTGTCAATTATCTATAATTTGCTAAGAACTCCAGTTTTTAAATATTTCATTTATTCCTATGGAAATGTTTCTAAAATCCATCCCACTCTTTTCTGTATTTTTTAAAGGCTACCTTGTCTTTGTTACCAGGTTCATTTAAATAGATATTATTATTGATTTATGATACCATTGAAAGTGAAAGTGTCAGTGGCTCAGTTGTGTCTGACTCCTTGTGATCCGATGGACTGTAGCCTTCCAAGCTCCTCTGTCCATGGGGATTTCCCAGGCAAGAATACTGGACTGGGTAACCATTCCTTTCTCCAGGGGATCTTCCCGACCCAGGGATCAAACCCAGGCCTCCTGCATTGCACGTGGATCCTTTACCGTCTGAGCCATCAGGGAAGCCCTTAGTAGATATTAGAGTGTTTTGCTTGGTCCAGTTCTTCACTAAATGCCAAAAAGAGAGGAAAATTTCTCTCAAACTAAAAAAGTGTTAAATAGCAATTCCAAAAACATTTCCAGGTTCTCTATGAATTATACAGTCAATAAGTGCATTGGGATTGCTGTGGATTTTAGTGATTAAAGGCTTCATAGGTGGGATTTCAGCTGAATCTGGAAAAATGAACTTGTTTTTACTAATCCTCAGATGAAATGAATCCATTTACACTGTAGGCTCAGGAAGTTTCAGGTGGATGCCCTGCAACTGTCAGCTGGGGATGAGGCTTGTCACGTGAGAGAAATGGAGGTGAGGAGAGCTTCGTCACAGTATCAGAAACAAAGTGGGTAGCCCCAGACCCTGTCTTTGGAATTTCAATCACGAACTTCAAGTGTATGTCTCTGGCACTGAATTTCCCCTCCAAAGAAAGCAAGTGTTTTCCTTTTCTCCAATCGTAGGAGGTCGTCTCTGACACTCTGGAGAAAAAAAAAAGAGGAGCTAACACAAGAAACATTAACTTTTGTTTCAGGCATGTCAAACAAACCTTAGGATTATTAACTCACAGGATCATGTCTTAGTTCTGTTTTGTCTCCATATACTTGAAATGAATCGCGTGTTTAAGAGTGAAGCGATGTTAAGAAGAACGTGCCTTGTTAAAATTTCTGTTCACTCAAAGAGCAGAAACAGAGGAGTTTAAAAGTCCGAATATCAAACGAGCCTCACAAATAATTCAGTGACTTCTTGAGGGTGGGGGCAGAGTCCAAAATGAAAAAAGAGAAGAGAGCAGTGGAAGACCGAAGTAGAAGAGAAAGCAGAGAGCTGGAAGAGTGAAATCTGCCCCTTCAATTGTGTGCACATGCAGCCAAACAGCTTTGCACTTTGATGATGGAGGTGTGGATTATATACCTCCTATGGCATTTTTTGGGAGAAACTCTGAAAATCTTTTTTTTTTTTTTCCTAAATTCATGTTTTGGTTTACTGCAAGATGATTTAATGTGTTTGTATCAAAAAAACTTTCTTGAATATGAGGGTTTTAAAACACTTGAAATAATCCCTGCAGAGCAGATGAAAATAATATCTTTGGCAAATCTTAATCGAGTAAAAGAGGTTACTAAGGAACCACATACAATAGATGTAGTTCAACTTACTGCATTTATACTGAAATTATTTGCTTAACAAAATTAAGCAATACTTCGTGATGGTAGCTTTATTTACATAAACTTCTTTCAAGTATTTGGTATTTGTCTATTTGTCTCAGCATTTCTGTGGCTTACATTTTTGAAAAATGTCATTTTATATTTTAAAGCAATATCTCCTTTTTCCCCCCTCCACTATTGGAGAAATGCAGAATAATATGAAAGTGAAGAGTTCGGTTACCGAGTCAGGTAGATCTAGATTCACATTTTCACTTAGGGCTGAAAGTGAAAGAGAAAATCACTGAGTCCTGTCCGACTGTTTGTGACCCCATGAAATTCTCCAGGCCAGAATACTGGAGTGGGTAGCCTTTCACTTCTCCAGGGGATCTTCCTAACCCAGGGCTCAAACCCAGGTCTCCCACGTTGCAGATGGATTCTTTACCAGCTGAGCTACCAAGGAAGCCCTAACTTAGGGCTACTTATCCCATATGTCTTTCAATAATTTTCTATCCTTCTCTGAGTCTCAGTTTCCTGATTAGTAAGTAGAAGATACTGATACATATCTTTTGATGAAAATACAATGTGGTAATAATGTATGTAAGATGTTATCATAGAATATAGCACATAGATATTGTGGAATATATAAAAGCTAATACTAGTTTAGCAATAGCAAGAAGAGATAAGAAATAGCAAGAATAGCAAGAAGAGATAAGAAAGCCTTCCTCAGTGATCAATGTAAAGAAATGGAGGAAAACAACAGAATGGGAAAGACTAGAGATTTCTTCAGAAAATTAGAGATACCAAGGGAATATTTCATGCAAAGATGGGCTCAATAAAGGACAGAAATGGTATGGACTTAACAGAAGCAGAAGATATTAAGAAGAGGTGGCAAGAATACACAGAAGAACTGTACAAAAAAGATCTTCACGACCTAGATAATCACGATGGTGTGATCACTCACCTAGAGCCAGACATTTTGGAATGTGAAGTCAAGTGGGCCTTAGAAAGTATCACTATGAACAAAGCTAATGGAGGTGATGGAATTCCAGTTGAGCTATTTCAAATCCTGAAAGATGATGCTGTGAAAGTGCTGCACTCAGTATGCCAGCAAATTTGGAAAACTCAGCAGTGGCCACAGGACTGGAAAAGGTCAGTTTTCATTCCAATCCCAAAGAAAGGCAATGCCAAAGAATGCTCAAACTACTGCACAATTGCACTCATTTCACATGCTAGTAAAGTAATGCTCAAAATTCTCCAAGCTAGGCTTCAGCAATACGTGAACTGTGAACTTCCTGATGTTCAAGCTGGTTTTAGAAAAGGCAGAGGAACCAGAGATCAAATTGCCAACATCTGTTGGATCATCCAAAAAGCAAGAGAGTTCCAGAAAACCATCTATTTCTGCTTTATTGACTATGCCAAAGCCTTTGACTCTGTGGATCACAATAAACTGTGGAAAATTCTGAAAGAGATGGGAATACCAGACCACCTGACCTGCCTCTTGAGAAATCTGTATGCAGGTCAGGAAGCAACAGTTAGAACTGGACATGAAACAACAGACAGATTCCAAATAGGAAAAGGAGTACATCAAGGCTGTATATTGTCACCCTGCTTATTTAACTTATATGCAGAGTACATCATGAGAAACGCTGGGCTAGAAGAAACACAAGCTGGAATCAAGATTTCTGGGAGAAATATCAATAACCTCAGATATGCATATGTCACCACCCTTATGGCAGAAAGTGAAGAGGAACTCAAAAGCCTCTTGATGAAAGTGAAAGTGGAGAGTGAAAAAGTTGGCTTAAAGCTCAACATTCAGAAAACGAAGATCATGGCATCTGGTCCCATCAGTTCATGGGAAATAGATGGTCAAACAGTGGAAACAGTGTCAGACTTTATTTTCTGGGGCTCCAAAATCACTGCAGATGGTGATTGCAGCCATGAAATTAAAAGACGCTTACTCCTTGGAAGGAAAGTTATGACCAACCTATATAGCATACTCAAAAGCAGAGACATTACTTTGCCAACAAAGGTCCGTCTAGTCAAGGCTATGGTTTTTCCTGTGGTCATGTATGGATGTGAGAGTTGGACTGTGAAGAAGGCTGAGCGCCGAAGAATTGATGCCTTTGAACTGTGGTGTTGGAGAAGACTCTAGAGAGTCCTTTGGACTGCAAGGAGATCCAACCAGTCCATTCTGAAGGAGATCAGCCCTGGGATTTCTTTGAAAGGAATGATGCTAAAGCTGAAACTCCAGTACTTTGGCCACCTCATGTGAAGAGTTGACTCATTGGAAAAGACTCTGATGCTGGTGGGAGGGATTGGGGGTAGGAGGAAAAGGGGACGACAGAGGATGAGATAGCTGGATGGTATCACTGACTTGATGGACGTTGAGTCTGAGTGACCTCAGGGAGTTGGTGATGGACAGGAAGGCCTGGCGTGCTGCAGTTCATGGGGTCGCAAAGAGTCAGACACGACTGAATGACTGAACTGAACTGAATACTAGTTTGTTATCTAAATGAGATATTCATGATAATTATGTATACAGTTTATGCATTTATGTACAATTTCATATTTATTTTCTTTCAAGCTAACAAGTTGATACAATTAATAATAATTATTATTCATACAGATAATATTATACTGTGTACAGATAATAAAATTGATCCTCAGAGATTTTAAATTATCTGCAACTACTGAATAGAAGCATTGAAAATCTGAAATTATGCTATCTAATGCCAAGCAGCTAAGACGGTTTCTCTCCCGAGAGGTGTATGAAATGATCAGTATGAGAAACGAGAAAGGAAGAGAGTGATTTTTAAAGTGGTGTCATCTGTTGTAGCTCAGTTCCTTGATTTGCTGTCCTGTGGCTAAGAGCATCTGGTTCTTACCTCATAGACATTGGCAGGGTAACTATGCATGAGCAGAGTGTGTAGGAGAGCGCATGGAGGCAAGTGAACAGGCATCTTCATTGTACCACTTAGGGAATAAGACATTTTCAGAGAGTTCTTCAAATATAGAACCTACCATATAAAATATAATTTAAAGGAGCCATCCAGTCCCCCGGAGATAAGCAAATGGCTATAGGGATTTTCGCCAGCTTAGCTGACGAAGCCAGGACACTTTCAGCCTCATTTATATCCTTGAGGGGAACTGTGAAATAGGATTTTATTTGGCTTCATTTCTACTGGCAGGTAAAAAATAGAAACAGTATCAGCTTGAAAGGGTTTTTTTGTTTGTTTGTTATTTTCCAGATCTTAAGGATTAGCCAGAGAAAAGAAAGATTCTTTTATTAAAACTTCTTCACTTTAACCATCTATAAAGGATTGATCTGAACTACAGATTTCAAGTTTTTTTTTCCAAGATGTTTTAAATTAAGTAGTAGAATCACTCTTTACAAAATCAACCATTCAAGGCATCAAAGTCTAAACTCCTTGAGAAAAATAGTGCTATATTTTTTGGTTATGTATTTCTATACCAAATATAAATATACTTATTATGGTTATGAATCATTTTTGCTATATTTAAAAATAATTAAAGTGGAGAAATTATGGAGCTAATAAGCATCATTTACACTTTGTCCTTGAGTTTCTTTTTGCTGTGTAGTCCAGGGTTGGAAAACTATAAATAACAAGATAATAAATATTTAAATGTTGGCTTTAAAAACCATATGGTCTCTATTGCAACTACTAAACTTCTCATGTAGCACAAAAGGCAATATACTAATGAAGGACCTACACTCTGCTCAAATTAAACTTTATTTATCGACACAGAAATTCACACTTCATATAACTTTGCTGCTGCTGCTGCTAAGTCGCTTTAGTCGTGTCCGACTCTGTGCGACCCCAGAGACAGCAGCCCATCAGGCTCCCCTGTCCCTGGGATTCTCCAGGCAAGAACACTGGAGTGGGTTGCCATGTCCTTCTCCTCATATAACTTTAACCGTCACAAAATGTTTATCTTCTTTCAATTCTTTTCTCCAATCATTTAAAAGTAAAAATGATTTTTAGTCCACATGCCATAGATAAATAGGCAGTGGGCTGGATTTCCCTGTGTGCCTGTTGTAGTCTATGGAACACAGTCCACAGACTGGATTGTCTACATGGTTATTAATTTAAGGGAGCCAAGTGGAGCTGTAATTTTAATCCTTCAAAGTATGGGAGCTTCTCTCAGTAGTAATCACTCGATGGTCAAGTTCAAATGTCTAAAGATTTTAGGAAGTACAGAATTTGATATCCTCCTAACTTCAACTATATTATTAATCTTTTCTCTATAATTTCCTTGTCTTAAGGGGTCTCTTTTTCTCTACTTACATGTATAAACTGAATTATAAGATTAGAGTCATGCATGGAAATCAATTAAAATGGTCAGCGAGGATAATTTTATTTTTTCCCCAGGCATGAAATGAACTTAAACAGATCATTCCCTGAAATCTATAGCAATGATGAACAATTTAATGGCACTTTGATTTTTACTTACTCTATATAGTGTGTCCCTGTCAACAGCTTGTGAAGCAAGTGTGATTATTATTCTATTTTGCAGAGGAGGAAATCTCAGAAGAAATTCTACAAATTTCTAGAAGACACTGAAACCAGAACTTAAACTGTTTCTGTTTGAATTCCTAAGCCTGATCTCCTTACCATATTAAGTGTGTGTCCGTGTATACACATACATACACATCCATGAATAAATAACCAATGTCTTTACCAGTTTAAAATTTTACCCACCTCTTATTTATTTGAAAATAAATCAGAAAACTTTGCAGAGACTTATTACATAAACTTGAAATAGGCAACTTAAGGTAATTGTCATTTCTTTAGTGATTTTAAGAACATCTCAGAATTTCATCCATATAATTCAGAATCTTAAGTCAACATTTGAGTCATTATCAATGCTAAAACTAGGATACTCAAAATTTACTTCAAAAAAAAACAAAAAATAATGACACTTAGTTATCATTCCTCTCCAGTTTAGAAGGAATTTATCTAGAGAAAAACCTAGGCGTGTTAAGATACAGCCTATCACATCACATAAAAAGAGAAAAGAGAACAGAAAAGTGAGATAAAAATATTTGTGTCTTTCGTTCCTCCAAGAATTCAATGGCAACACACTAGGAAATTATTTGATAAGGCTGGGTTTCTAATTTTATATTGATTTAAGGGAAGTTAATTGTTTTGATCTTTATATAGCAATGAAATTCAATAGCAACATTATAAACTGTGCTATAATGAACAATTTTAAACTGAGCTATGATGCTTTAGTGGGTCATGAAATCAATACAGCAAATGGGGTCAGCTTAAATGATAAAATAAAAAATGTGATCGTGCATTGCATTAAATAAAGATAAGTATTGTTTTGTGAGACTTTGAACTTCAGCTGTGCATGTTTGGTTGTGTGTCTGTGAATGTGCTTTCTGGGGAGTAGTGGGAACACATTTCTTACTGTGAATGGTGGTCCCAGGTGGTTGCAACTCATTTTCACTTTTACTGCAGGCAGTTGTCCCGGTTCAAACTCGGTCTCCAGTGCTAACTACAAGTGACCAGCAACGTGATTTAGAGTGTATTTGATTTAAACTGCGCTTGCCTTCTTTTGTCACCCATTCATTTAGTTGTGCTAAGCGAGAAAATTGCATATTCAGAAGTGGGCAAAGTTGTTTTAATGATAGTCATGAAAACATGGACAGATGCTTGAGGAGTCATGGGGATTAAGAGGGGAAAGAGACACCGAGAAATACACATGGATGTGAGTCAGAAATCATATCACAAAAGCACAGTTTAGGGCTTTTACTTAGTTGAGGATATATAGATTATGGACAGAAAAAAAGCTGTCTTTATGGAAAGAATAATATGAATTAAATATATATTTCAAAGCAACCCATTTATTTCCATGTAAGACTGTAAACCAGTTGATTTAAGACTTTTGATTTTTAGAGACTAGAAAAAGTAAGGTAAAGCAGCATAGTTTTGACATTTTTATTTTATAAAGAACAAAGTTAAACAGCTACTATATTAACATCTTTTGATTATTTAAAGAGAATTTTAACAATGAAAAAGCACAAATTGCAAAAGAATAATTTTATTTTAATTCACTGTATTGTCTTTTTCTTCCTTTTTACTCATTTTACCAACATCTGAAGAAAACAGTTTCTTTCAGTAACCACTGTTCTAAATTTCTTTCCAAAACCATGAAAAGGGTGTGCCTGCCAGTTTGTCTATCTATGTTTCTATTCAAAGAGGAAATATAGAACCTTAGGAACATGTGGAAATGCTAAATTAAAGCTGTATATTATCTGGCTTTCCAACATCCAAGGAAATGGGTGGTTCCTAAGTAGATAAGTATTTGAAGAGAGAAGCAGACAGATGGTCAAACACAGTGATGGATGGCTGGTTGATTCTCTATTGGCTGTGGTGCTCTATTCTTTTCCTTTTTTATTTTAGTGGGTGTCTAGATATTTGCCAGTATTTCTATTTTTTGGCTATGGTTTCATTGAAATGTTAGACTCCTAAAAAGGTATAAATAACAGTAAGTAGCTTAAAATTTTCATTTATGATGTGTATTGTGTTCTATTAAATCACCTATAAATTTGCCTGTCATCACCTCATGATAACTGACATAATTAGGATTGTCTAAACACTTTGAAAGTGATTGTTTTTTCTAAATCATTTTTAATAATCTTCTTGGTTAGCATTCTCACATATACTGAAGGACATGGTTCCAGAATTAGGTAATCTGCATTAGTATTTGCTTTGGAATATTAAATCATTCAAAACATTTGCTCTGATCTGCCTTCTTTCTTCACCCAATTATCTGTGTCTTTTTCTTTTAACCTTTAACTTGAAAGGTATTATTTCATGAAAAACATAAAAATACATTTCACATTCAATTATTATCATTAGAAACAGTACATAAAACATTCAATAACCACATGTCAACAGTAGCACCATTATTCTTCAGATCCTTTCTTTATGTCTTCGGATTGTTTAAAAAACCAATAAGGGGTTTTTTGACTAATATTTCCTGGCTTTCAGCAAACACATATGTATTCTCTTTAAAAACAGCAGGTCCCACCATACAGAATCCATAATCCTGAGCAGCTGTCCAGCTAGGACAGCACTGTCTTTGCCAGCCCTACTCAGATGTGTTGATAGATGTACACCAAGTTCTGCTAGCATACTGAAATGTCCTTGTTCCATTCTCACTGCCTCGCTAGGTCATCCATGAGTTCATGGGCATCTCTTCCTAGATCCTTCAAAGAACTGTACTGATCGTCTATCAGTAATTAAAGGAGTTGGGGGTGGAATATTAGAAAAGTTTGTGCTGTGGATATTTCAATGTGACTATCATTTGGAGAAAATCCTTCCTCAGACTTTCAGCAATTGTTCCAAACCTAGCTCAGGCATTGGCAATTGTCACTGTCACAGTGTTCTACGACATTGTTAGTGGTAGGTTAGGAAGAAAGCCCCGGAAGGAAAACCACAAGTTCATCTGTTTTCTCAGTTTTGAGTGACTTTTAATACATGATGGTGGTGGTTTAGTCACTAAGTTGTGTATAACTCTTGCAACCTCATAGACTATAGCCCACCAGGCTCCTCTGTCCATGGGATTGAATTTTACAGTCAAGAATAATGGCATGGGTTGCTAATTCCTTCTGCAGGGGATCTTCCTTGACCCAGGGATTGAGCCCCCATCTCTTGCATGCAGGCAGATTTTTTTTTTTTTTTTACTGCTGAGCCACCAGGGAAGCCTGACTTTTAATATATAGTATATTTTAATTAAAATCCAAGTAAAATCAAGTTGCAGATCACTTTTCTTCCCCTTTCACATTCATCCTACAAAGATATTCTTAAAGGAAAGATGATTATATTTTGATCTTCTCCCTGACCATCTTAATGGTGTTTGTGGTTGAAAAGTCACTCAGTGATTATGAATGAAAGCAGGTCTGACAGCTTATGCAACTACAAAGAAAGAGTAATTGATAAAAGCTATGGTTATATGCTCTTTCTTCTTTCACCTCAGTTGAAAATCAGTCATCTTTCATGTATTTTCTCATATACAATCACAGAAGCCCTAACTTTGACTCTCTAAAGAATCAACATGGGGTTTTAATTTAAGACTACTGGCTGGAAGAAGCACAAGCTGGAATCAAGATTGCCAGGAGAAATATCAATAACCTCAGATATGCAGATGACACCACCCTTATGGCAGAAAGTGAAGAGGAACTCAAAAGCCTCTTGATGAAAGTGAAAGAGGAGAGTAAAAAAGTTGCCTTAAAGCTCAACATTCAGAAAACTAAGATCGTGGCATCTGGTCCCATCACTTCATGGGAAATAGGTGGATAAACAGTGGAAACAGTGTCAGACTTTATTTTTTTTGGGCTCCAAAATCATTGCAGATGGTGATTGAAGCCATGAAATTAAAAGACGCTTACTCCTTGGAAGGAAAGTTATGACCAACTTAGACAGCATATTCAAAAGCAGAAATATTACTTTGCCAACAACGGTCCGTCTAGTCAAGGCTATGGTTTTTCCAGTAGTCATGTATGGATGTGAGAGTTGGACTGTGAAGAAAGCTGAGCGCCGAAGAATTGATGCATTTGAACTGTGGTGTTGGAGAAGACTTTTGAGAGTCCCTTGGACTGCAAGGAGATCCAACCAGTCCATCCTAAAGGAGATCAGCCCTGGGATTTCTTTGGAAGGACTGATGCTAAAGCTGAAACTCCAATACTTTGGCCACCTCATGCGAAGAGTTGATACACTGGAAAAGACCCTGATGCTGGGAGAGATTGGGGCAGGAGGAGAAGGGGACGACAGAGGATGAGATGGCTGGATGGCATCACCGACTCAATGGACATGAGTTTGAGTGAATTCCGGGAGTTGGTGATGGACAGGGAGGCCTGGCGTGCAGCGATTCTTGGGGTCGCAAAGAGTTGGACTCGACTGAGCGACTGAACTGAACTGAACTGAACTGAAGCAAGATTATAAAATTCGTGCTAGTGGTAAAGAACCCGCCTGCCAATGCAGCAGACATAAGAGACTCGGATTCTATCCCTGGGTAGGGAAGATCCCCTGGAGGAGTGCAAAGCAACCCACTCCAGTGTAATTGCCTGGAAAACCCCATGGACAAAAGAGCCTGTCAGGCTATATAGTCCATAGGGTCACAGAGAGTCAGACATTACAGGAGTACTATAACACAAAGTACATTAAGCCAGATCATAAAATCTTAGAAAATAGAGAAATTGGTTTGTGAAATTTTATCAGGGAAGGAAATAATTCTGAATATTATTGTGACTTTCTGTTTATGTGAAAAGTTAACATGGTATTTTTTGGTATACATTCATAGATTTTACTATTAATGTCATTGTTTAAAAAATCTTTGTGCTATACATTTTACAATTTTCTTCTAGATGGGAAAATTCCCAGTTTTCTACATAGCCTACATTCAAGTGAAAGGAACTACTCTTCCAGTATACCAAGTTTATCATTGCAAAGGTTTTATAATACTGTGGAAGGAACATTCAACTAAGAATTAAAAATCTATTTTAGAGTTCTTAATCTGCAATGCAGTTATTTGTGTTATCTTGCCTGTTTGTTGTTGCTGAAAGTGAAAGTCACTCAGTTGTGTCCGACTCTTTGCGACCCCATGGACTATACAGTCCATGGAATTCTCAGGCCAAAATACTGGACTGGGTAGCCTTTCCCTTCTCCAGGGGACCTTCCCATCCCAGAAGTTGAACCCAGGTCTCCCGCATTGCAGGCAGAATCTTTACCAGCTGAGTCACAAGGGAAGCCCTTCCTCTATTGTCGTTTAGTTGTTAATTCATGTCTGACTCTTTGTGACCTCATAGACGGTAGCCCCCCAGGCTCCTGTGTTCATGGGGTTTTCCAGACAAGAATGCTGGGGTGGGTTGCCCTTTCCTCCTCCAGGGAATCTTCCTGACCCAGGGATCGAATCCATATCTCCTAGATTGCAGGCACATTCTTTTACTTCTGAGCCACCACCAAAGCCTAGAGAAAATTATGGATAATAGTTATGTTCTATTTACCTTATTAATTAGTTGTGAAGAATAACTGAGCAAAAGCTTGTACTGCCATATGCAGTTGGCCCACTATGTTCTTGGATTCCACACCTATGGTTTCAACCAACCTTGGATTGAAAATATTTGGGAAGTAAAAAAGAACTAATTCCAGAAAGTTCCAAATAGGAAAACTTGAATTTGCCTTGTGCCAGAAACTATTTACATAGCATTTACATTTGTATTTGCAACTATTTATAATTTATATTATAAGTAATCTAGAGATGATACAGAAGGAGGTGCTTAGGCTATACACAAATATGTCATTTTATATAAGAGAATTGAGCATCTCCAGAGTTTGGTATCTTTGAGGGGATCCTATAACCAAACTTATGAGAATACTAAGGAATGACTGTAGATATAAGCAGTTATTCTGGAATTGCAATAGCAGGGCATACATTGCCCTGGGAGAGTTAAAATTGTGATAAATGCATTTTTTCTGAAATGGGGAATTCTAGTAATAGAAGTTGCCCTGGCAATTTTCTTTATGTTATTTATGCAGAAATTATACCCATGGTTTTCATTGCCTTTTCCAGAGTCCTAGAAGACAAATAGATAGGTCTACCTAAGGAAAGAACTACTGCCTAAGAGGCTAGCATTTAGCTATCTATCGGGGATTCTCAAGCTAGACAGTATGCCACATTTTCAAATGTCATTTGTTTTATATGAATTAAATGTGAACGTGGGATATGCCTATGCACTGGGTCAAAGACAAATGGACTTTTCCTGATAGTCCAAAATTGTGCAATCTAGGTATTTGGGGAATAGGAGAAGGAAATGGCAACCCACTCCAGTGTTCTTGCCTGGAGAGTCCCAGGGGTGGGGAAGTCTGGTGGGCTGCCGTCTCTGGGGTTGCACAGAGTTAGACAAGACTGAAGCGACTTAGCAGCAGCAGCAGGTATTTGGGGAAGATCTTTGAAAAATAACATTTTATAAGGTATCATAAAAAGATGAAATTAGAATTGATCATATATTGCTATAGCTCTTTTCTTTGGTGTAAAATAATCACATAATGTATATTAAGAGAAGCATTATAGTCTATATGGTCACAATTCCATAAATGTGATTTCATGAAAAGAATAAAGCTTTGAATGGCTGATCACTACAAAATGTAAACCAAAACAATTTCTCTTCTCAAAGAACAAAGTGGATCCTAACCGGTGCTATCGATATCCGTAACAAGAAACTAAAGCAACTTCTAGCCCTCTTTACTAGAACCCTGTTTTAGATTAATGATTGCATTTATCATTTGAAATAATCATGTGAAGTTATTAATTTTCTCATTGTTGGCTTTGTTCTCTCTATTCATCACAGAAGAATGTCAGTTTTTTTTTTAGAAAGAATTTATTTATTTGTTGAATGAATGAAAAAGTGGACTATCATGCAATAATGATCTCACCTATGGTAGATTTAACAGCCTCCATGTTAAAATATTTACTTGCATTTACAACTGTCTTATTTGTTGTAGTTTTTGAATAAAGAGATGTTAATTTACTTATTATTATATTGTCATAGAAACCTTGGCATAAAACTACTTGGTAAAATCTGATGAAATGGTCATTAAATACATGGATATAAGTACATTTGTTTCAATATAATTTGGGCATTTCACTTCATATATAAACATAAAAAGAGATGAAATGTTACTTAAATGCATTTAATCATTTTTCCTTTTTAAAAGACTCATTTTCTCTAAACAAAATTCAAGTGAAAACATCTTATATTATTTTAAAATTTTGTCATTTTGTAAATTTAATGTTTTATATAAATATTTCAGTTTCAAGCATTTGGGCTTAAAATCATTTATTTAATTTTATTATATAGTTTGTTAATTTTTAAGAACAAACACAGTTAAGAGTGAAAACTCTAGGAAGAAGCTATCAAGTGACTGAAAATGAAAATGATAGTCTACAAGTGAGCTGGGGATTGTGCATAATATGCTCTGATTTTCTATATCTCCTCTCAGATTTCTCTAGCAGTCTAATTTCAATTTCACATGTTTCCCCACTGTCATCTGGAACTTACTGAGCATGACAGATATTGTTGAAATTAATAATCCCAAAGAACATACAAATATCTTTTTTTTACTCTATTGGCTTAAAACTAAATTGTCTTCTTTTTATAGGTATGTTATTCAACAAAGTGTAATGGTCACAATTTTTATGGTATATTTTTCAGTTGATAATATAAGATAGCTTAAAGGGCACATATAATTCTTTGGATGGTAGTGTTTTGCCATCATGATGCTATAGCAGAGGGTAGGTGAGGGGAATATCAACAATCCCAAATTGTACTAAATGACTATGTAGTGGAAAAAGTTACATTTTCCTTATTTAGTCCTCCAAAAAGAGAGTGTCAAATATCAAGACAGTAAGGTAAATAGCGGTAATGATTAACAGGGAAACTTTATGTAGCTGGTGGGGGGAAATGGTAGTTTTAGAATCAGAAAATTTTAAAAATCTGTAGTTTAAATTGTATGTGTATACCATTATGAAGAACAAAGAAGCAAACCCAAAAGATGGTTCCGAAATCTTCTTAATTGCTTTATAATTTTTTAAAAATGTGTTGTAAATCTAATCTAAGTGATTTTAAGCTCAGACAACACTCAACCTCTTACAAGAAAAGGAAAGAAGTAGAATGAGAGTTTTCAAAATTAGAAGATATGGTTAAATAGGTTCAAGTCCTTTAGAAAATTCTGTTTCAGTCTTTCATATAAAGCTCAGTATTTGAACAAAGGGTAGTTTCTCTCTTACTGACCTTCCTTTGGTCACTTCCTCCTTCATTTAATTTTTTATCTAGAAGATGGTAGATATTAGTGTTTTCCTTGGAAAGTTTGGAATATGAGCATTGTACATAGTAGAAGATGATAAATTACCTTGTTAAATGACCTTCTTTTTGATAAATTAACTCGTGTTGATAAGTAAACAATGAATCTTTTTTTTTCTTCTGAAGCCATTGTGAGATCCAAGACCCCAAGAAGCCTAATTTCATATAGTAATTTATTTCAAAGATAGTGAAGGACTGGTGACAGAAACTACCAGACAATTTGATTCAGCAGGGCTTACTCAATGGTGAGATTTCTTTGGCTTTTTTCCAACTGTCTTAAATCTGTTTTTTTTTTTTTAAACTAGAAAATAGTTCAGAAATGAACTATTTATATATTGCATTTATCATATATTGCATTTCTATTTATGCATTAACCCTAGAGTAGGACTATAATTTTCTTCTACACAGAACTTGTATTTCTGCATAATGGATATTTCAATGTAATTAATCTGAAGTGAATATTTCCTTCATGACTACTTTTTCCACTGTTTTGTTGCACTAATTTTGCTTCTGGATTCTTTAATCATCTATACACCAAGAAATGTGGCTTCTTTGCTTTCATCTTTGACTCTTCAATCTTACACTTTCTTTTCAATACAGTAGCTACAATGACTCTTACAACTTAAGAAAGATCATATCATTCCTATCTAAAAATAACCCAATGGCTTTCATTAAAATAATTTGTAAGGCTATTATTATCAATATGATTTTGATATTGATACTTTGAGTTAATTGAAGCTTCGTTTTTTGGCTTCTTCATGACCAGTTTCTAAAACAATGCATATGTGCTTCATGTGTATTCTAGGAGATGTGGGATCATGATGGCAGAGTAGGAAGACCCTGATCTCACTTCCTCCCATGAATATACCCAAATTACAACCTATATGGAACAACTCTTTCTGATAATGATCCAAGGACTAGCAGAACAACTCTTCTATTAATACAATTAATAATACAAAGAAAAAAAAAATAGAAAACCAAGATGTGTAGGAGGGGAAGACAAGTCAGCACCCACATCCCAGGGGGGCCCATAAGAGAACAGGAATAGCACAAACTCAGAGGTCCTCCCTAAGAAATGAGGGATTTAAACCTCATATTTGGTACCCCAGTCCTGAGAACCAGTACTGGAAAGCTGAGTCCCCTTAATTGGTTTTGAAAAAAATAACATAGCCTATTATGACTTGGAGAGCTAGAGGGCTTTAGGAAATTAAGACTCTGCTTTTAAAGTTTTGTGCACATAAATTGGCTCATTCCAAGTTCCAGTGCAGAGGCAGCAGGTTGAAAAGTGCCTGGAACTCTAGATGGCCTCCCATCCACACATGGCTCTGGCTCCAATTATCCTGCCAAGGTGGTCCCCTCCTCCTGGGAGAAGCCCTGGCCTGGGAAGGGCCCTGGCTCCAGTCACCACCCTGTCACATCTGCCAAAATGGCAACTTCAGGCATGCCCTTGGAGAAGCCCTGGCCCATCCCAGCACCTCCTAACCCTCACCAGGGGCGCAGCCCCTGGAGTGTGATGAGCTGTATATTCAAACCACCTTGCCAAGTGGCTGGCCTGGGCACACTCTGGAAAAAGCCATAGCTCATGCTTACTTCAGCTCCTGCTCTCCCACCTAAGCTACTAGGCACATGCAGTTTGCATTGGTATGCAAAAATAATAAAATGTAATAAGTATATACCTATCAATAATCACTTTAAATGTAAATACACTGAAATTCTCAACCAAAGGACAGAGGGTGGCTGAATGGATTAAAAAAAAAAATCTATATGCTGCTTATAAGAGACTCACTTCAGAGCTAAAGACATACACATACTGAAAATGAAGGAATGGAAAAGGATATTCCATGCAAATAGAAACAAAAAGAAAGGTAAGGTAGCATTACTCATATCAGACAAAATAGACTTTGAAACAAGAACAAAAGTCAAAGAAGATAATTACATAATAATAAAGGGATCAATCCAAGAAGATACAACATTTGTAAATGTATAGCCATGTAACATAGGAGCACCTAAACATATAAAGCAAATGTTATCAGGCAGAAAGGGAGAAATTGATAATAATGCATTAATAGTAGGGGACTTTTACTTATATCAATAAATAGATCTCCAAAAATAAAATCAATAAGGAAACAGTCATAAATGATACATCAGGTAGACTTAACAGATAGATGCTGAACTTTCCAACCCAAAATAACAAAATACATACTTTCAAGTGAACATATAACCTTCTCCAGGATAAATCACATGCTAAGTCACAAAACAAGTCTCAATAAATTTAAGATTGAAATCATACCAGGCATCTTTACCAAAAACAAGAGTGTGAAAATAAAAATTAGTTACAGCAAGAAAACTGGAAAAAATACAACCACTTGGAGACCAAACACATACTATTAAAAAACTAGTGGGTCAATGAAGAAATCAAAGAGGAAATTAAAAAATATTTTGAGATGAATGAAACTAGAAACATAATTTTACAAAATCGAAGGGAAATAACAAAATAAGTTCTAAGAGGAAAGTATATAGTGATACAAGTCTACTTCAAGAAATAAGAAAAATTTCAAATAAACACTCTGACTTTACACATAAAAGAACTAGAAAAAGAAAAACAAGGCTGAAATTCAGGAGAAGGAAGAAAATAGTAAAGATCAGAGTGGAAATAAATGAAAAAGACACACAAAAAAGAAAAGACAATCAATGAAATTTAGAACTTTTTTAAAATAAAGAAAATTGACAAACCTTTAATCCAATTCATCAAGAAAAAAAGGAGAGGGCCCAAATAAATAAAATTAGAAATGAAAGTGTGTTTATAGCCAATATCACAAAAATACATTTATAAGAGAACCTTACAAATAAATTGTATGTCAACAAGTTGGACAACCTAGAAGAAATTAATAAATCCCTCAAAACATATAACCTCCCAAGACTGAAATAGGAAGGAATGGAAAATCTGAACATACTGACTGTAAGTAATGAAATTAAATAATAAAAAACTCCCAGCAAAAACATAGATAATCTGTGTTCACAGATTAGAAGAATTAATATTGTTAAAATATCCATGCTACCCAAAGCAATTTCCAAAGCAATTACCCAACTCAATCTTGATCAGAACAGCAAAGACATTGTTCACACAACTACGAAATGTAATCCTAAATTTTGCATGGAACCACAAAAGACTCCAAATAAGCAAAGCAGTCTTAAGAGAGAAAAACAAAGCTGGAGGCATTATGCTCCCTGATTTCAAACTATACTGCAAAGGTATAGTGATCAAAACTGTATGTTACTGGTACAAAAGCAGACACAGAGATCAATGGAACAGAATAGAGGGCCCAGAAATAAATCTACACTTATACTATCAATTGGTCCCCAACAATAGAGGCAAGAATACACAATGGGGAAAAGATGATTTCTTCAATAAGTTGGATTGGGAAAACTGGACAGCTGCATGAAAAAAAAAATTGAAATGGCTACTTCTAACACCATGTAAAAAAAATAAACTCATAAATGGATTAAAGACTTAAATTTAAGACTTGAAACCATAAAACTCCTAGAAGATAGTGTAGGTAATATACTATTTGAAATTGGTCTTAATATTTTTTTGAATCTGTCTCCCCAGGCAAGGGCAACAAAACCAAAAATAAACAAATAGGACCACATCAAACTAAAAAGATTTTGTACAGAGAGAAAATCATTGACAAAATGAAAAGGAAACCCATTGAATGAAAAACGATCTTTGCAAATGATATGTCTGATAAGAGGTTAACATTCAAAATATAGTTAAAGATATGGTTTTTCCAATAGTCATGTATGGATGTGAGAGCTGGACTATAAAGAAGGCTGAGCACCAAAGAACTGATGCTTTAGAACTGTGGTGCTTGGAGAAGACCCCTGAGTGTCCCTTGGACTGCAAAGAGATTAAACCAATCAACCCTAAGGGAAATCAACCCTGAATAGTCATTGGAAAGACTGTTGTTGAAGCTGAAGCTACAGTATTTTGGCTATCTGATGCGAAGAGCTGATTCATTGGAACAGACCCTGATGCTGGGAAAGACTGAAGACAAACGGAGAAGAGAGTCGCAGAGGACAAGATGGTTAGATAGCATCACTGACTCAATGGACATAAATCTGAGCAGACTCTGGGAGATAGTGAAGGACAGGGAAACCTGGCATGCTGCAGTCCATGGAGTTGCAAAGAGTTGGATGTAACTTAGTGATGACCACCACCAACGACAGCACAATCAAAAATTATAAAGAACTCATACAGCTCAATATCAAAAAAGCAAAAAATCTGATGAAAAAATGGGTAGAGGACCTGAATAAACATTTTCCCAAAGAAGATAAAGGGATGACCATAGGCGTATTAAATGATGCTGAACATCATTAACAATCAGGGAAATGCAAATTGAAATCACAGTGAGATATCACTTCATACCTGTCAGGATGGCTTATCAAAAAGACAAGAAATAACAGCATTGGTGAAGATATGGAGAAAAAGCAATCCTTGTGCACGCTTGGTGGGAATGTAAATTGGTGCAGTAGCCCTTATACAGAACAATATGGAGGTTCCTCAAATAATTAAATGTGAAAATATATGTACACCCCTATGTGAAGAAAGCTGAGCACCGAAGAATTGATGCTTTTGAACTGTGGTGTTGGAGAAGACTTTTGAGAGTCCCTTGGACTGCAAGGAGATCCAACCAGTCCATCCTAAAGGAGATCAGCCCTGGGTGTTCTTTGGAAGGAATGATGCTAAAGCTGAAACTCCAGTACTTTGGCCACCTCATGCAAAGAGTTGACTCATTGGAAAAGACTCTGATGCTGGGAGGGATTGGGGGCAGAAGGAGAAGGGGACAACAGAGGATGAGATGGCTGGATGGCATCACTGACTCGATGGATGTGAGTTTGAGTGAACTCCTGGAGTTGGTGATGGACAGGGAGGCCTGGTGTGCTGTGATTCATGCGGTCGCAAAGAGTCAGACTCGACTGAGCGACTGAACTGAACTGAACTGAACTGAACTGCACTGATGTTCATTGCAGCATCATTAACAATAGCTGCTGCTGCTGCTGCTGCTAAGTCGCTTCAGTCGTGTCTGACTCTATTCGACCCCATAGATGGCAGCCCACCAGGCTCCCCCATCCCTGGGATTCTCCAGGCAAGAACATTGGAGTGGGTTGCCATTTCCTTCTCTAATGCATGAAAGTGAAAAGTGAAAGTGAAGTCGTTCAGTCGTGTCCAATTCTTCGAGACCCCCTGGACTGCAGCCTACCAGGCTCCTCCGTCCATGGGATTTTCCAGGCAAGAGTACTGGAGTGGGTCGCCATTGCCTTCTCCTTAACCATAACTAAGTAGCCTAACTGTCCATCGACAGAAGAATGTAACTGATTCTTGTAATCAGTAAGTAATTGATTCTTGACTGTGATTCCTAATATGTTTGATTATATCTTATAGTAGTTTTTCCTGGATTTTTAAATTGATTTTTGTTGTTTTCATTTCTTTTTGTGGATTGGTCTTCTCTATACCATACATATAATCTTGACATTTAAACAGTCTTTGTCTATATATTGTGTTCCTACTTACACGTTTAACTGAGCAATGTTCAAAATTAATCAGTACTTCAATCTTCAGGCTGATTTTATTACTTTATTTATTTAAGCAATTTAATATATTTTTATTTTAATATCATTTTCAGATTTTCCTACAATTTTGAGTGGGAGATTTCTTGTGTGTGTGTGTTTTTTTTTAATCTGTTGCCACCCTCATGGATATATTTCCGTCTCTTGTCATTTAAAAATTTTACTTGTATATTCTTCAGTGAAACTTGTCAACTGATGAGAGCCTTATGCCTGATATAGGTTGTAGAGGCAGCAGTTTTCCCCCCAAGTTTATCTGTCTTTTCCCTGCAGGTTTAATTGTTTCTTGACCAATTTGTTTGTTTGTTTCTTGACACAGGTTCCTCTACCCTGAGTACCTATGAATTCATATTCTATACTTTTTGTTTAGGGTATATTCTTTTTCAACTGATGGCCCAGAGTATGTGGCCTACATCTGTTTGCATTTCCATGCCAAGGTGGAATTTTTTTCTTTCCCTAGTTCACTAATTCTGGTTCTGTTTTCATAGAAGAGACAGCTCCCTTCTGGTTCCTGGGTTTGTGGATAAACTCTGGCTTCTAAGTTCTGGCTTCTTACCTTGGATAAGATCTGTAGTAGTGTTAGCTCTTATTCTTCCTTATTCATGAAACCCCCAGCCTCTACTTGTATATGTGATACTGGAATCCTGTTTACTTAACCTTTGTAGTTTGGGATGTACTTGTGTCTGTATGTATATCTATCCACTTATCTAACTAGCTATCTAGCTAGCTAGCAATCATCTATCAATCATTTGTTGCATATTGATAACTGTTAAAATTTTGTCCTTATGTATACCTTATAAACCTTTTGGTATATACAATGAGTGGCATTTTGTCAGTACAACTATGAATCTTAATTTCTGTATTCTTGCCTTAGATAATTTTCTTTTTCATTACTTACGTTTAAGCATTTTTTCTATCTCATTTAATGTTTTGAAGGCAAAATATTATATATTTATATAGGAGCATGTTGACATCTATTAATATAGTTGGTTTTAGATTTATTGCCACCAGAATTCTAGTGAGTTCCAGGTGATTAGGAAGAGACACCTCTCCCCACCCCATCTCCACCACACACAGAAAATATGAGTAAATGAAATTTCAAACAATTAATTAAAGATGTAAATTATTATTTGAAGTAGTAAGTTCACACAAAGCAGAAATTCATTGGACAAAACTCCCCTGAGCTTTTCTCGATTCACAAAGCAATGACAATGAGTTATAACTACCAGATCTGAGGCACTCACTTCTCATCCCTTTATACTCACCATTTGGAAAGCCTACCCTGGAAAACCAGGTATGTTTATTTCAAGGATTGTTTACAATCATTGGATTTTCCTGGCTCTTGGACCACACTTAGTGTTAGCACAACCACATACTTAATTGAAAAGGTATACGAATCTGTGCATCAGTGTTTGGAATAATTTCTCAGCCTTCAGCTTGCCACTGTCTTGGAAAGCCTGTTTCTCCACAGAACACCACTAATTCTGATTTTTATTATGATTTTTTCTGAATAGTTCTAGTAATGGTTTTGCTCCAAATCCATTATTCTACAGTGTAATTCAATCAGCAAACATTTATTGAGAACTATTTTGCAGTCAGAATGTAGGTGCTGGGGAAGTAGTAAAATCAGGAGTAAAATCATTCCTATCTCAGGTGGAGCTCCTGGTCTGGTAAGTTAACATGGTTGCGTGTTTTTCTCCCTTTTGTTTATTATTGTTGTTAGTATTATTGCTTTAAGCTGAGCTAAGCTAAGTCACTTCAGTCGTGTCTGACTCTGTGCGACCCCATAGACGGCGGCCCACAAGGCTCCCCCATCCCTGGGATTCTCCAGGCAAGAACACTGGAGTGGGTTGCCATTTCCTTCTCCGATGCGTGAAAGTGAAGTCGCTCAGTCGTGTACGACTCTTAGCGACCCCATGGACTGCAGCCCACCAGGCTCCTCCGTCCATGGGATTTTCCAGGCAAAAGTACTGGAGTGGAGTACCATTGCCTTCTCCGTGTTCTACAAATGGTTACTATGATATTGGTATTGATTAAAAACATAAAATCTAAATAAAGGCTTGTATTAGGTCCACTATTGTGCAGTGGTCATATCGTGCCCAACTAACTCATGCTGCTTAATCTGGGGTGTTATACTTTAAGGGCAATGTAGACTGTCTTTTACTCAGAAATGACTAGGATGGATGTTGGGGAGATTTGAAACCATGTCATGTGAAAATGTGATAAAAACATTGAAGAAATAAGATGCCTCATAGTAAAGTTGGGAACACTTGTATTCACCAATCCCATGATCTCTTCAGATAACAATGACATTGAAAAATAGAAAGTCTGTCATCCTCTGTCAATGCAAGTGTCATATTAACTATTTTTCCAGAGCTGGGTAAATGGTTCTGGTACATTTACAAGTTTGTTGTAGGCTCCCAATGGCTAATAGTAGGCACTGGGCCCTCCACTGTTTATTATTCACCAAATTCCAATGCCAGTGGTGGCTCAAGTCTTGTTTACATAAAAGGATGCTAAAGCTACCATTGTATACTAGAGAAGGCCCTTCACATTTGTTTCTGGGCTAATTCAAATGTGAATGGTCTTTAATTTATTTATTTACCAAGGAATAAATTATAGCTTTTCACACTGAGAATAAACTCTTTCCATCTGTCTCTTCTCAAAATTGTGTTGTGCCACGCATGGGGTTTTTGTGAGCTATGGGTAGAGTCACATTTCTTTCTGCTAACTGAAACAAGCTTGTAGAAAGCTAACCATTAGAAAGTTAAATATTTGTTATGGGTTCTACAAATGGAAAATATGAACGTGAAATTAGTTTTTCCTTTTCTTGAAAATATGATCTATCTGTAAAATGGCAAGATACTGATATTAAATGATTTTGCTGCATGATAAATTCATAGCTCTCTACATCGATTTGGGAAAAGGGGATAAAAAGTTGGAAATCTGGCCTGTTATCAAATTTAAATCATTACCAGACAAGATCATGCTAAAGCTCAAATACTGTGGTTTGGAGCTATCTGAATCTATTTCAAATTATCCTTGGGCAACATCAGACAGGTTTAGATTCATTGACTTTATATAAGAAATTACTTTTTGCTTGTAGTGGTTCCATCTGTTCTAAGCTGCCATGAACATATCCCACTTGCATCCGTAGCTCCGGGAAGGTGTCTCACAGGTGCACGAGGGGCCACTTGCTGGTAAAACATCGCTGAAGTTCCTTTCCAGCTTTAGTTTTAGATATAACCCATTTCTTAGAGAATTGAAGAGAGAAGCAGAGTGGAAAGAAAAGAAGGCTTTATTCCTCAGAGTCAAAAAAAATTATATTCCTATTCTTTCCTTCCTTTTCCATAGACCATTGTTTACTCTAGTTCAAGGTTAACTTCAAAATATCTCTGGACACATTTTTGTCCTCTTGGGTATGTCATTTCAGTACACTAATGTTTATGCCAGTTCTGGTGAAGAAAATGAAGATAGTGCTCCGCACACAGCTGTAAGATGTAGTCTGAGACACTCCAACACTTTCCAGAAACCTCTCTTTCAATGAAAACTATTCATGAGATCTCATTTTTTTTTACCCTCTACTGCCCTTTTTTGTCTTCCCACTATCACCTTCCAAGAAAACTTCGCATGGTTGACATACTGTATAAATGTACATTTTAAATCATGATATATTCAGAGATCCTTGATTTGCATGTAGGACCTGATATGTACTCAGCACTTAGGCCATAATGGAATATATTTGACATATTGGAAACTAAAAAAAAAAAAAGGTGCAGTGTCTTTCAGAATTCTGTCTTCTAGTTTGTAAGCATATCTTTATATTAGTGAAAAATTTAGGAATGTTTTAAATATTTATTCTTTCAAAGCAATACAAAATTATATTTTTCTGTTCATCGTGCACTTGTATATTTCACACAAAAGTTTTAATTTTCACAAGCCTATATATTGATGTATAGTCTAAGAAAAGTAGGGTAAAACTTTCCCAGTTTTTAAATCTCTTTTCCTTTGATTTCATCCTCATAATGGCAACTTCATTTCATTTTCATTTTCTTATATGCCCCCATTTCTCTCTCCTTGTAGTGACCAAGGGCTTGCCAGATGCAGAATGCAACTCTCACCTCCCCTTCCAGATGGGTGTGGGCATGTGGATGTGCTACGGTCTAATCATTGGGTTGAAAGCAGACATGTTCTTTGGCAGCTTCTGGAAATTTTTCTTAAAAAATGGATGTGGTTCTTTTCTCTCATTTTGTCACTGGAAGCCTGGGTATAGGCCATCTTGGACCAGAAGCATGAGGCCACCCCATAAGAGTGTTAGAGCAGTGGCTGGAGAAACCCCAGAGTTGCATTTTGCTATATAGCCATTATGACCAATGCCCTCTGGAGTGAGTAATGTAGCAGCTTTAGGAGCTGGGTCCCTGAGGACTTTGTGGGGCAGAGTCATTATACCAATGCGCTTACTCCCAGAATTCATATGTGTATGAAACAAGCTTCTTGTTAAGGCCATTGTGAATTTAGATTTTAGTGTTAATTGTAGTTGAATCTAATACTGTTTCATATACTCTTTATCTGTAGTAATTTTATAGGCTAGTTGGAAAACAAAAATGCATGCATAAGATGATATAAAACAATAATCAAGTTATATGACAACAGATATACATATAAAATTTTATTTTCACATATTAGTGGCGGCGATCAGATCTTCCACACCTTAGGAAACATACAAGGTAAGCATATCATAACAAATGACCTAAAAGCAAAAATTAAAATATGCTGGTGATGGAAAGCAGATGAAGAGCCTAAAATAAAGGAATAGAATTGGAGACTGATGAGACATGAGATTAGTGACACTTGTGAAATGGAAATACAAATATCAGAGGGGATACTGACTGTGATGAGGAAGTAGGTAACTGATATTTTACATGGTGAGATCGTAAGATGATTTTTAACTTATGTTTCAAGAGTTATTAATATGTACATATTTTCTCCTTAGAGAAGTTAAAATCACCCAGCTTGTAGATGATAGTAAATTTATCTTATTTTATAATTTCCCTGAAAGTCCTTGTGTTAGTTTTTTAGTAAGAAAAGTGCACAAATGTCCTTAAAATAAGTTACTACCCTTTTTCAGTGAAATTTCAGACTCATTTATATTATGAAGAATTTGAACCATTTACTTTGAATCTTCAGAAAGATTTACTTTCAAGAGTAAAGTTTATTATTATCAAGAGTCTGATAATTTCCCGTAGTAATTCATGGCTACATTTAAAACTTTCCACTCTTGGTTAAGTCTTCCATATCCTTAAGTTAAGTCATGTGGTTTAGGTCAATTTTTCTTGATTGTCCCTTACTATAGATGCAGTTTCATGTCTCATGAAAATAAAAGCAATCATCATTTTAAAGAGAATTCAGTTCCACAATAGTAAAAATAACATCTTTACATTAAAGTATTTACACATTACATTATACTATAATATGTCTGTTTCACTTAATTTTTATAATAATATGTAACAGAATTATTCTTATTATCCTAAGTAATAGCTTGAAATCACTTCTCCTAGAAATTGCTGAATTGAGAATTGAACCCAGCACTTATCATGTGAAATCCAGGGGACTGCAGATGTGAACTAATTTTTATGAAATGTGAAACCTAAATTACACAATTTTAGGAGCCTTCCTAGACTGCTGGGTACCTCTGTCCATGGAATTCTCCAGGCAAGAATACTGGAGTGGGTTGTCAGGGCTCCTCCAGGGGATCTTTCCAAACTAGGGATTGAACCTGCATCTCTTATGTCTCCTGCGTTGGTGGGTGGATTCTTTACTACTGGCACCACCTAGGAAGAATCCTTATGAAAATAGCACAGCATTAAAAACAAAATTAGATTCAGAAATAATTATTTAGAATAAAGAAAGATATAATAGGTAAAACTTTTAAAAAAGCTAACAAATGTAATGAACATTCAAAAATCCATATAAAAGTGTAGTAATTTATTAACTGTCTGACCGATGTCTATAATACTTTTTATCCTGAATTTTTTCTGTAGGAAGTATTGTGCATAATCTTTTACTAGTCTCTTCATATGGCAATGATTTTGTGATTTTTTTTTAATGTAGAACAATAGTTAATTCTATCTTCTAGAATAGTTGATTGAAATTCTTGTGTGTTTTTTTTTTAAGCTGGATCTGAAAACTTTCAGCTTTATAAGTAATAAGTAACTGTTTAGGTTTATTTTTAAAGTTTGGGAAAACTATCAACTTTGATGTGTAGGCTATAATTTCATGGCTTTGAAGCAGCATGAATGAACCTAGAAATTATCATACTAAGTGAAGTGAGTGGAAAAACAGAAAAGCAGATCTCATATGATATCACTTATAATATGGAATCTAAAAAATGGCACACATGAACTTATTTACAAAAGAGAATTTCAGACATCGGAAACAAACTTGTGTGACCAAAGGGGAGACAGAGAAAGGGATAAATTAGAATTGGGGATTAACAGATACACACTGCTATATATAAAACAGATAAACAATAAGGGCCTGCTGCATAATAATAATCTATAACGGAAAAAATCTGAAAAAGAATGTATATATAAAGGTGAATCACTTTTATGTTCCCCTGAAACTAACACATTATAAATCAACTACAATTAAAAAAAAAAGATTTCTTTGTATTTCAAAGTTACTTATTCGGTAAGCAGTCTTAAATACTCTTGAATTAACCAATTTTTTTCTTTACTATGTCTTTATCATAAAGGCTTACTGGGAGCTTTGTGTTATTTTGTCTGTCAGTATTTTGTGTCGGATTAGGAAAATTTGTAGGTCTTCAGTAATCTATTTATAAAATGTACTCTTCTTCATCAATTGGAGTTTTAAATAATCCAAGTCTATTCATTATTTCTTTTCAAAATTTGTCTCTTCCTTTTAATGAATTGTTACTTTTAACATGGTCTAGTTCTTTGTCACAATTTACTTCTCAATATCAGAATAAATTCTATTGCTTTTCTTGCTCATTGTATTATTTTGCTCATATTCTACTAACTTTTAATCAGAATTTTCTTAGTTGTTTTCATAAATGAATTTAAGGATGATTAAAAGAGATATCTTCATTTGTGTCCAAATCAGGAATCTTGAGCTATATAATACTATAATCAAACACTATGATAGTACATATCTTGCTTGATCAATTTATATGTGAGGAATTTTGGCACTGAGCACTCGTATTTTCACATCAACCTGCTGCATCTGTAGGAATTTTGTATGCCTTTTCCTCTGGAACCCCCAGACTTCATCAAGCTCCAATGAGTCAGATGTACTTAAGCGTCATCCATTATTCAGAAACCTGGTAATTTGACTCACAAATATGAAAGCTGAAATAATACAACCATGCTTGTGTTCTACAAAGAGAACTTATGATACAATTCTAGTGTAATTTCCATAAAGAAAAAAAGTACTGGGTACATTTATGGTTTATATGCTGCATTAATTGAGTATATTCCTTTCCTGATAAGAGAGAACTTACATATTTTGATGAGAAACAAATCCTTCACTTGTAACTTTACATGTTTGGTGATTGTAAAACTATCCAAAGGTTAGTTTCTGGCTCCATTCACTTCTTTCTTTTTTTTTTTTTTTCTGTTCTACTATCCACATACTTCTAGTCCTAGGTAGGCCTTCAAAGAAGTGTTCATATCATGGTATTGCCTCTGGCTCTGTCAGTGTTTGGTAGGAAAACTGTGAGAGCCATTCTATGGCTAGCAGCAACCTAACTATACACAGATATCACTGGAAATCTGTAAACTATACTCCAGTAACTCTAAACTACTGTTTCTCCAGATAATTTCCCTTTAGCTGAATCAGAAAAATGTCATTGGTTATTCTATTGTCATCCACAGTGAGGGGATGAAAATGGAGGGAAAATTGGAATAGAAGAAAACACATTTCTTAACAAAATTAAGCTGAAATGTTTAATGTTTAGTATGTTTTGCAAAGCCACGTAACCTTCAAGATCCTAGAAGGGGTTGGTACAGTGAAGGGCTCTCGGGTTTTAATAGCTTTGCAGCAAACCTGCGTCTATGCAGTGCTGCCATTTTAAAGATGTAGATTTTATATCTACGATTGGAAAGCTTAACTCTATTGTTGGATAAAAAGTGTAAAATCAGACTTATGACTGAGGTTATTTATAAATCAAATTTTATATGTAATTTGTCAGCTGGTTGGCCATTCTTTATGGGTCTTATTAATGTGTGAGTTCTGGTTTATTTTATCTTGATCTATAGGACACCCACAGCTTGCAATGTATTGAGTAATCTGTTGGTTGTTAATACTTTCCAATAGTCAATGGTCATGCTGCTGCTGCTGCTGCTGCATCGCTTCAGTCGTGTCCGACTCTATGTGACCCCATAGATGGCAGCCCACCAGGCTCCTCTGTCCACAGGATTCTCTAGGCAAGAGTACTGGAGTGGGTTGCCATTTCCTTCTCCAATGGTCATGCTATATGACTTTAAAGTTTTAGTAATGTCCTCTTGCTCTCCTTATTAAGTGTGCCAAAAAGAATCTTGTGGTTACTTGTTTTTCTTGTATTCTCTTTTCAGTTCTACTAAAGTTGTATTATTTTGCAGTGGGCAGGCCAAAATGTTGGTGGGTTACCTGCATGTACTGTAGATTTCTATCAGTGAGTCTTTATAATTGGAACCATCATATTATCACATTAGTGTACACTAAGTTGAATGTGTTGTATGTTGCAAGTCCATATACACACCCACTATATTCATATTTTCATGTGTCTAAAATAATGTTGCCTGTTTTACTAAATTCTAAAAGAATTATTACTGCATTTTGAAATCCTGCTTCTTTATTTATTGAAGATACCAGTTATATTACTTCTCTTAGATAGTTCAGCATGTGAATAAAAATATATTTTTTGATTGAACTTTTCATCTCAATATTTATTGCAAACTGTGCTTGACAAAAGAGCAGTAAGGTTAAAAATTCTCTACATCAAGCTGGTACCATGACCCCAAATTTCACACAGTTTTTATACTGAAAAAGAAACATGGTTTTCTTAGGGATAGTTTATAATACTTGGTGATGATATATGATAAGGGCTGAGTGTTTATATTACCTGTGTCAGAATTCCCTTATATCTATAATGAACATGTTTGCCAAACACCATAGAATTCCCTGATGAATGTCCTCAGCCTTTTAACTGAGTGACCCAAGGATATGCTATATTTTAATCTCTGCCTGACTGCTACATTCACTTTTCCCAAACATTTTATTTAGCATTTATCATACTTGGTGCCCTCCCACTCTTTTCATCTTTCTTGTTTTATTGATGAATAATGAGAGTGTTAGCACTACTTATCTTGACTAGGGCAAGTGAAGAGTGACTTGCCTAAGAGCCTCTAGCCTGAATCAACTGTATGATTTCTGTGTGTTTGCTTCCAGTTTTAAGCTATGATTGCTTACACCTAACAGTAGTTATAAAATACACATTTATGGGGAAGACTCTAATCTCATAGTCAACGAAAGTAATCTTATTCTGTGATGTGACTATAAATGAAGTCACACTTTACAGTGGCTAGTCTGATGCCCATGTAAAACCAAAAGGGTTTAAGACACAAGAAAATTCAGAAAAGAGAACTCAATAGTCATCTTACCTCTGTTGGCCAAATTCCCACCCCATTCCCCCAAATTAGTCCCTATATGGCGAATATTCTTAAAATATGTTAATTCTCACAATTTTAATAGGTTAGCCATCTTTGTGAAAAGCATTTTTCCTAGAGAGAAAGATTATATAACTATGATGGAGATGAAAAACCAAATTCATAGCTATATGATAAACCACACCAGTGTAGGAAAAGGAGAGTTAAAGGAACCTCCAAATGACATTCATTTTTCTGAGAATGACGAGTGGTAAATGTAGGTATCACAGAGTTGTCGTATATAGAAATACTCAAGTTTACATAAAGGGTTATGGTAAATACAGTGTTATCTCTCTCTCTCTGTCAACATAAATGTATATATGTATGTGTATATATATATACATCAGGATACATGTATAAATACATGTATAAATGTGTATGCATATATAAATATTAGAATAGTATATATTATTCTAAAATAACTGTATATGAGATATGTCGCTGATACTGGTTTTTTAATTTGGAGCAAGCACTGTTATCTCATATTCATATATATGTGGGTATATAAAATACATGCTGTGCTGTGCCTAGTTGCTCAGTCGTCTCTGACTCTATACAACCTCATGCACTGTAGCCTGCCAGGCTTTTCTGTCCATGGGGATTCTCCAAACAAGAATATTGGAGTGGGTTGCCATGCCCTCATGTAGGGGATCTTCCCAACCCAGGATGGAACCCAGGTTTCCTGCACTGCAGGCTGATTCTTTTCCATTTGAGCCACCAGGGAAGCCCCATTTGCCTATATATGTATATGAAAATATATGTGATATATATATATCACACACACACACACACACACACACACACACATATATATATATATATATATATATATATATATATATATATACACACACACACAAATATGTATGAGCGCATGGCAACCCACTCCAGTATTCTTGCCTGGAGAATCCCCATGGGCAGAGGAGCCTGGCGAGCTACAGTCCATGGGGTCGCAAAGAGTTGAACATGACTGAGCAACTGAACACGGCAGCAGCATATATGCAAATGTACTTCCTTCATCAGAAAAAGTCAAACTTTTATAACATGTCTACTGACCAAGCCTCAGCTCTGGTGACTTCAGCACTTTAATATTTTTAAGTCAAACACATTCTTAAAATTGCTGGATTCATCTCATAAGAAGAGATTGTTCTTGCATCTTATCTTTTAAATCTTTATGCTGCATTGATTCTTCCTGAATAAGATTCCAACTCAGAGATGTGTTTTTGAGTTTTATCTTCTGTTTACAAACTCCAGACTGTCTGCTTAGTCACACTGATTGATGTTTAAGCTATCATCAAAGATTTTGCTGAGGCAGATTCAGCAACACATTCTTCTATTTTCTGGTATTGCTTGCAGATGTGTTCACAGAACGTACCAAATGAAATGAGAAGGCATTTTTGTGAATTAACTTTCTCTTATTTTTAGTATGTATCTTTAACTATGCAGATTTTATATGGTATTTTATATGGCTTTTGCTGTTTTAACATTATAATTTTACTTCCTCTCTGAGATACAGTAAAAATGCATGTAAAATATATAAAGTAAAAAAAAAAATTAAGAATGAAGAACGTAAAGAAGTGAGAAAACTCTCCACATTTACTAAGAGATAATAACTAGTTTTCTGTATGGTATGTTTTTTCTAAATAAGATATTTGCTCCTTAGATACTCCTGAGATTTTTCAAGGGATGTCATTAAAAGTAAGTAGGAGTGAGTGGACATAACTTGGAAACTATTTGTATTGGGGAAGTGGTATGATCTGTTTTGGGAGATAATCGGTTTTCCTCCATAAATGAAAACTTTCTTATCACCTCTGGTAGCCACAGCTCTAGCCTGTGAGATTAACTAACATCAAAGGATCTGTGCTATATTTGTATGATATGAAGGTATCTGCAAGTGTGAACGAGTCCAAAAAATACAAATTTTCAATAGGCTTTTTTGTGGCTTTTAGATCCAGTGGGGGAAAATGTTTTGAGTTTAAAACTCTAGAAATATCATAACACTTTTGTGATTCCTTTATAAACCTGCCAGTTCTTCTAAATTCCATTCCAATTCATCCTTTTACAAACTTACAGAGTTGTGTCATTATTCCTATTGAGGCAATTGAAATGTTATTAGTCCCATGAATCCCTCAAATAGCTATTTCAAATTTTTCATATGCACTTTCAGAGTTTCTTGGTCAGCGTTACAAATTGAGCTTCTGCTGAACATTGGGTATTATGTGATGAAAATCTGTGCAATCAAAAGGCTGGGGTGGGAGTCAGCTTTTCCACTTTTCAGTTGTTTGACTCACGGGAGGTACCTTTGGCCCACTGAACAGTTTTCTCACTTTAAAAATAGACATGATAGTATTGCATTTGCAGTATGGTTGAGAGAATAACACATGTATATTATTATATATACATATAATTAAGTACATGTATTTATATACATATGTATATATATATAATTTTGTGATTTTTATATACTGGTAGTTTTAAGGCATCATCATTATTGCCAGTAACTAGGTAATAACTTAATTCTGGCTTCTCTCTACTTTCTCTAAAAAGACTGAATATAAGTAACTGTATGAACACAAAGTCCCTGTGTAACAGGGACTGAGAACGCAGTGGGAAGATAAAATGTTTATATTCAGAGGAGCACCTCACATATATTAGCGCTCACAGCTGGTGAAGAAACGGTACTGATAGATGCTGACGTTCAGACTTTCGTTTTAAGAGATTAAATTGGAAAGGGGGCTGCATTCAGATAAGAAGAGCCATTCCTGCTAGAGAGGTCATGATGGCCACAAATCTGTTTCTATTTTATCAATTCATGATGAAAATTATTATTAGTGCTAATAGTTCCATAAAGCTGTTCAAAATATTTCAAAGAGGCCAAGTATAGCTGTTTGGTGCACCATGGGTATTGATAATAAATATCCTTGATAGTTACTGATATAAAACAGCAACAGCACTGTATTGAGCTTAAACAGCCCTCTTGCATATGGCAAAACTATAAATCTTTCATGGGAGTCATGTTATATAACATCACCTGAAATCAAACACTAGTGATTTTTTAAAGGTAATAAACTATTGGATAAGGAGGTTGCTTTTATCACCTTTTCAATTTCTCATCCTAGAGCTTGGATGATAATTTAAAATACAGAGAGACACTCTAGCAGAGTCTTTAAAATCAATTTGTAATTTCAGCACTGTATTATACAATTAATCCTAAAAGCAGTACAATCTTTTGAATGACTTTGAAATATCCTTCACTTCAAAAGGAAAAAAAATGACAGAAATGAAAAACAGAGAAAGTAAAAGAATGGTTTTATTTGTTTACATAATAATATATAGGATGATAATATATTTCAGCAAATGTTACTATTCAGCTGACATGAAGTATGTGAATTTAATATATCAAAATTTTCTAAGGTATGTCTGTAAAAATAACTAAATGTTTTAAATAAGTTAAGTGAATTCTGTCAAACAATAATTTAAACTTATTTATGTATTTGCAAAATTTTCTGTAAAAATTTGCTTTTTCCTTTTGATGTCCTTTACAGATGCTTTGCAATTGTCAGATAACTTCAGGAGGTGGTTTTGGCTGTGTTCGATTTTTAGCAGGATTGTCATTTATTTTTTTCTCCCCAAAGTACAGTATAATATCTTCAGAACTTTTGGGGGATGAGATATTCACTTATATCAATAATAGCATTATTAAACAATGTCTTAGAAGCTACAAGGAATATAAATATGGACAATACTGAACTTTATATAGTACATGGATATAACAATTAAATAACTGGCTAAGGTCAATAATTATCTCTTGGGCACTTATAGATAAGGAGTAATTTGTAAGGTCAGGCAGGAAAGCTTTAGCATCTTTTATTTGTCTGTGTATTTTAATATGACTCAATTATAAACTGCCATGCATGCCAGGATTTTTTCAAAAGCTTTTGTGTGATAAATGGGAAAAGCAAGGCACAAAGTTGCTCAGAGCTCAGGGAATCCAGTGAACACATCTTGATGGTGTAAAGACTCAGAACCATTTCATGACCAGATTTTGAGCTCCAGACTACAGCTTGTATAATTGATATCTTTGATTGGATGTTGGTTAGAAATTTGTAATCTATGTCTGAAATGTCAGTCTTGAAGTTTTCTCCCATATACTCAACTTCTCACATCAGCATCTTCTGAGTTGCTCAGGTCCAGACTTAAGGAGGTATCCTTTTTATTCTTCCTCTATCTCCACCCCCTTCTCCAGCATCACCTATCCGATCCATGACCAAGTCTCTACAGTTCTTGTCATCACTGCTACTACCCATCCATACCAACATCTTCTCTTTCCAAGAGCTCAAAAAGTCAATCTGCTTAAGAAATTTTAATGGCTTTCCTTTTCTCTTAGAAAACCTTCACCTGGGCTATTTGCACAGATAGTTTCTTCCCATCCTTCACATTTCAGCTAAGATGCCATATGATTAGAGAAGCTTCTTCCCTAGTTACTCTCTCTCTCTCACCCTCCTGGACTTCTAACATTGTCTGAAACCCATGTTTATCTTATCTAATTCATCTAGTCTCTGACACTAGAGTATAAGATTCTTTGAGGATGAAGAACTTGCCTGTCATTTTTACCATCGCACGTTTTGTCTGCAAAGTGCTGGGCACATGATAAGTGATTGACAGAGGGGAAGCCTGGTGTGCTACAGTCCATGGGGTCTCAAAGAGTCGGATATGACTGAGAGACTGAACTGAACTGAACTGAAGTAATTATTAAGTGAAAAATACATATACATGTGTTTGGGGGCTATGGTACTTGCTGAGGAAATCCTGAATACAGATGCTGTCATGAATATATGAAAAGAGAGACTTAGGTTTGAGAAACAGAAAAATCCAATTTCCTTTGACTACAATTAAAGTTCATGAAGTAGAGTAATAAGAAATAGAGAGCAGGAATAGTGAGTCCAGGACAGCTTATTGAGTCTTAAATGCAAGGGAGCATAGCTTGTACTTAGTTTTTACATCAGTAGGGAGATTGCAGTTCTCTTCAGTTCATGAGACACGTGAAGAGGCACTAGCCATAGTGACAAGTCTTGCCATCTGGAGTCATTGTACCTGTGGTTGGAGCCCAGCTCTGCTCCTTCATGGATGTGTGGCCTTGAAAAAGTTACTTCACTTTTCAGTGCATCTTTTTTCATCTATAAAATGGGGGAAATAATTTTAATATCTCCAAGTTTCATGCAGTTTAAATAAGCTAATGGGTATAAAATACTAAAATCATACATCATCTTATTAAAAATGATCTATTCCTATTTCACACTTAATCACAAGCAAAAGTTCATGTATTTTGTCCATATTCAAATAAAATGTCCCAACTTTCAGAATGGGATGATAGGGAGAAAATTAACCTCACCAGGTATTCGCTTTTAATACTCTTTGAGCGTAAAATAGGCTTTGGGTAAGTTTTGTTTTTGCTGATGTTGTTATTTTGATAAGTAACCAGTTTTAAGGGTTTCACCCTCATATTTTCCCTTGCTCCCCTAAGGTCCGATACCTGTGATGGAAGAGAGAGAAGGGAGATGATTGGGTATCAGGGTCTTGAACTGCCAGTCCAATAAGGAGTACTTGAGCTGAAGATGCTTTTCAGAAGTGTCCTGAATTTCACAGGGACAGGCCTGCTTTGGTTCTCCCACCATCCTTGGTCACTGGCTAGGAAGAGCCTGTGGGAAATGTGGCCTCCATGCAAACAGGATGGTGGATCTGGAGCAGGTCCAGCAGCAGCAGCTATCCACACAGCAGGACAAGTGCATTCTGAATGGTTCATATCTTCCATGACCGCCACACAGGTTGAATACACATTCTGACTCCTCTCATCACTATAGTCTAACTACCCCTCCCGAGTTGGGCAGAAGTTAAGATAGAGGATAAAACTTTGTTCTGTGCTAGAATCTGGTAGGTGAGGGTGTGCACAGGGCTTTGCTTCCCTCTGTGTGAATGCTCAGTCGCTCAGTCATGTCCAGCTCTTTACAAATCCATGGACCATAGCCCACCAGGCTTCTTTGTCCATGGTATTTTCCAAGCAAGGTTACTAGAGTCAATTGCCATTTCCTACTCCAGGTGATCTTCCTTACCTTGGGATTGAACCTGCATCTCCTGCCTTGGCAGGTGGATTCTCTACCACTGCAACATCTAGGGTTGCTTCCCTCTAAACTGCACCAAATCTTAGTGACTTCAGGAGGCAGAAAGGGTGAAGAAAAGATCAGAACCCTGATACCTTTACAAAGGACATGGCTCATGAGATGTGTGAACTATCAGTGGAAGGATGGTCCATGCACTAGGAGGACCGGGGTGACCCCACTGCCTACAGAAGAGGAGCAGGGAATAGAGCACCAAATGGCTGAGGTTTTTCCTACCCGAGAACCAGGAGAACATTAATTAGAGTCTGTGGAGAAAGGAGGCTCCCTCTTTATGTTTCAGGATAGAACTGAAGGCAAGCCTATCACCCAGCTGCTGACTGGCAGGATCAGGAATGGTACTTCCCACCAACGATGGTTCTCAAAGGTCTGTAACAGCTTACTTACTCTTAGCTCCCTGGTACAGATAGCTCTTGAAAAGAAAGTATTAGTCGTTCAGTCATATCCTCCTCTTGGGACTCCATTGATGACAGCCCGCCAGGCTCCTCTGTCCATGGACTTCTCCAGGCAAGAATACTGGAGTGGGGTGCCATGCCCTCCTCCAGGGGATCTTCCTGACACAGTCTCCTGCAATGCAGACAGATTCTTTACCAGCGGAACCACCAGGGAACAGCTCTTTGAGAAGGCCATGTAGAGTGGCCCTGCAGCAAAGGACACATGGAAACTTCTGAATCTTTTCCTGCACAACCAAAGAAACCTGAAAGGTGACCTAGCCCTGCTCTCTGCCTAACCACACTGTGCGGCTGTTGTAACTTTGCTGCAAGTTTTCAAGCAAAAAAATGCAGTTCACCTAGAAGAACACTTAAGGGCGCTCAGCATCCAGACAGAGAAAGAATAAGTAGAACCTCTGGAAGAAAATCAGGAAGGCCTTTGATTTTTCCATGGTAACATTCAGCGCCAGAAAACAGGTAGACATAGATAGCAATTTTAATAGGAACACTAGAAAATAAGGAATCTAATGAGAGTCAGATGCAGCTTTCAAAAAGACCTGGAATTAAAGTTAACAATTTGTTTTTAAATTCTCAGTTTCAAGAGATAAATTCAGAGATGTTTGCTTTTAACTTTATCTCTTAAGTGATTGAGTTTTGCCCTTGAAACTTTTTCCCCTTTTATCTGTAGTGACTTATGGCTGCTGCATTTCCTAAATTTTTTCATGTTTAAAATATGTCTGCTGCCTTTTTTACTTGAGTAACTACTTGGCGGGGTGTTATGCTCCTGCATCATACTCATCCACATTGTGCAATTGTTTTCTGGCCCTGAATATTTGTACGGTGAAATCTGAGTCCTGCTTGATTTTTCCATTCATGTTGGTCAATGGCTTTCTCTATTTAAATGCTTGAATAAGTCTTTCTTAATCCTTGACATTCTATGGCTAAACTAGGACTGAACAGTCTGTCTCAAATTCTTCTATGTGCTCCTCAAGGTGCACATTCTTTTTTTTTTTTCATTTCAGGTATAACATCAAACATATCTTCTGATCCATTTGCTGGGTTTTCTATTTCATATTGATCTATCTTTCATTTGTATTACCTTCTCTTTAGTTTCCTTATAATCTTGGTCTTGCCCATCCTGCATTTATGTTGATTGTTTCAAGATTTTTATTTAATAAATCACATATATTTTGAGCATTCTGCGTTATTTATTATTAATTCTGTAATAGAGTTGTTTTATTCTGTTTGTTTTCTCAATTAAAAAAAAACTTTCTAGTCTATTTTGGCTATTAATATCTCAGTTCTAATATCTTATTTTAGTTTGATTCCTGTTCTTACTGTGTATTTTAGGGTACGAATATCTTAGTCTATTTGGGCTAACATAACAAAAATAATACCATCATCTGGGGGGGCTTATAAATAATACAAATTTGTTTTTCACAGTTTTTGGCATCTAAGAAATCCAAAATCAAGGTCCTTTCAGATTTAGTAGCTGGTGAGGGCCAGCCTCCTGGCTCATAGATGGTCATCTTCTTGCTATGTCCTCACATAGTAGAAAGGGACAATAAAGCTTTCAGATGCCTCTTTTATGAGTGCACTAATCTGATTCATAAGGCATCTTGCTTCCAAATACTATCACGTTGGGGATTTGGTTTCAATGTATGAATTTTGGGAGGACACAAGCTTTCAATCTAACCGTAAAGAAGTGAGGAATAAGCTTCTGTTCACTGATTTATATTTTCTTCCAGATTGGGTTCTTTACCTTTGAATGATTTCATCTTTTCTTTGTACTATGGATAAGTGGAAAGGTTGCTAGAAGGAAACTGAAGAATAAACAAAAGGGCTGATTTTATCTGACTGGAATACACTTAATTAAAACAAAATGATAGGCTATCCATGACTGTCCCTCATGGGAATAAAATACATCTACCAGAAGAAGAGTCAGTGACATTGCTTATTTTCCAACAACCTTTTCCACTTCCCATCAGTAAAAAAAAGGGAAAAATAAGAAAACACATTTGATTTTTCTTATAGTCCATATTTAAGAGTATTAATAAAGAATCTTAGAATCTGTATTTAAGAGTATTATTAAAGAATCTAAGAATCTTAGAACCCTCATCAACAAGGGTCTTGAGGATTAGAATTTGATGTGTTTCATATATTTTATAGATTGAAAAAAAAACTTTCAAAGTATCTGATTGATAAAACTTTTAATACCTAGATTTGCAAAAGCTTATACAACTTGAAAATAAACAGACTCATAACCCTATAATAGATGGGCCAAAAAAATGGGATTGAGTAATAAGTAGGTAGCTGCTGCTGCTGCTAAGTCGCGTCAGTCGACTCTGTGCGACCCCATAGAAGGCAGCCCACCAGGCTGCCCCGTCCCTGGGATTCTCCAGGCAAGAACACTGGAGTGGGTTGCCATTTCCTTCTCCAATGCATGAAAGTGAAAAGTGAAAGTGAAGTCACTCAGTCATGTCTGACTCTAGCGACCCCATGGACTGCAGCCTACCAGGCTCCTTCGTCCGTGGGAATTTCTAGGCAAAAGTACTGGAGTAGGGTGCCATTGCTTTCTCCGAAGTAGGTAGCTAACAAATACTAAATGAAAATGTACTTAGTTTTAGAGACATTTATTTTGAGTTGTTCTGATGGAGTTTTTTGTGGTCACAGTTGCCCATAAAACATCTATAAACTGAGGTGAATGTTTTCTAGCAATACTTGGACACTCTGATGTAATAAAAACGCAAATGCTGGCATTGGATTTTTGTTATTGTTTTTTAAAATTCTCCACACTGATTAATTAGCTAAGATGCTATTAAATGTTTTAGGACCTAGAGAATGCATTTCTAATGATGCTCTTCATACCAGATCAAATAATCATATCTTGGGTCTTTTGTGGTGAAATCACGTTTTTCATATTTCGTTGTGCTTTGTTTTTTAAAGTATTTTTTTCCTTTTGAAATTTATTCTGCTATACTATCTCTTCTCATGAGTTTTACTATGCCTTTTTATCCTAATTAATGATGTAGTCTTAAAAAAATCACTGGCAAGTTTTTGGAAAAGGAAGGGCATGGGATGGAGAGAACTTGATTGGGTCTGCTGTAGTATGATTTGGCCCCGAGAAAGTGCCTTCAAAGGTGTCTCAGTGTCTTCCTACTGCGAATACATGAGCTGATGGGAGGCTCCTGTGAGGAGCCTGTCTGTCCTCAAAAATCTTCCAGCAGACCCTGGATTTACTGACAAGAGAAATGGGGCCCAGAATCAGTTTGAGAACTCAGATTTCTTAATATCAGCTTAGAAAAAACATATGTTTTCTATGCTAGCAATTTCTAAATATGTGTATGTATATATATATATATATATATTTTTTTTTTTCCCTCTTAGCAACCCATTTTTATCACTATAGAAATTTTGAGACATCTTTTTTCATGGTAAATGATAAGAAGTGACTTTAAATAAATAAAATCTTTTATCAGTGTATTGTTAAAGATTTTACTATAAAGCAGTTTTTTCAATTCTTAATAGTATTTATAATATAAAACATATTGTCATTTTAACAAATAAAATCAGTTACTTACTTTAAATCAATTATGTGAGAAAAATAAGGTTGCTTACCAGTGAGTTTGAAAATAACCTATTTGATTTGGAGACATTTAAAATAAACTTCAAGTACAGTTTATAGAATCAAAATAGAAAAATTGCTTACATAAATATGCTAGGTGTTTCTTTTTCTTTAATAAAATTAAATCATTTATATAATCTTTTTTTTCCTATTTGAGGAGATAAAACATTTTAGGCTATGATTTCATTTGAAAACTCTTCTCCATAAATATGGTATTGCTGATACCGGTATGCTTTATTCCTCAGAAGTGAAAAGTCAAATTGGAAATAACTGTCACACTTTTTTTTAAAAAAACAATCTATTTATTATATTATAATATAAAAGAGACATCTTGATGTACAATAGAAGATTGCTGACCATAGGGAACTAGGGAAGATTATCTTGAAGTGGCTTTGCAGGGTCATGACCCAGGCTCTGTGACAGAGACAGCCATGCTCACTTTGCCATGTCTTAGCCTCCTTCCAGGTAGGCAAGGCATGTGACCGCTTTTATCCAGTGAGCATTTTGTGAGGAGAAAACGGTTCATTATTCTGGGCCAAGGCTGCGAAAGACACATATGTGGTTCTCCAGGTTTTTCTCTTCCCTTTCACGGTGACCAACAGGATCAAATCTCTAGATGGTGCAATACGAGGTGGTGACACCTCCTTTGTCTCCGTCATCCTGGCCCTCGACCGATTGCTTCTAACAGAGAAACTGCTTACCTGTAATATTGTGATGTATAAGAAATATATATTTGGTTTTTGCCCATGTTTCTGGCACAGAGATCCTAAAATCCATGGAGTTTCCTGTGATGAGAGCAACAAAGTTGTCTTTTGTTATATCCCTGAGGTAATTTTTTGGGGGCCTAATTTTGGGGGCTGGTTGCTCAGAGAACCAACCAAGTGATTAGAGAGTTGGAATTTTTCGTCCCACTCACTGAAGTCTGGGGAGGGGGAAGGACTGGAGGTTGAATTAACTGTCAGTGGTCAGTGATTTACCAAGTCATTCCTATGTACTGAAACCTCCATAGAAACCCAAAGCGTTCGGGTTTGGAGAGCTTCTTGGTTGATGAATATGTGGAAATGGAGGAGAGTGCCACACTCTGTTCTCTTTCCCACATACCCTGCCCTTTATATCTCTTCATCTGGCTGTTGATTTGTATCCTTTAATATCCTTTGCAATGGGTCAGTAATCTAGTAGTAAACTGGTTTCCTGAGTTCTGTGAGCTGCTCTAGCAGATTAAATGAACCTAAGGAAGAATTCCTGGGAACCTCTGAGCTATAGCTGGCTTGTAAGAAGCATAATAGGTGTCTGAAGTGTGTATGGGGTGGGGTGAGGAGGGGAGCAGTCTTGCAAGACTGAGCCCCTGATCTATAGAATCTGATGCTGTCTTTGGCTAATGGCAGAATTGAGTTGGATTGTAAGACACAAAACTGGTATCTAAGAATTGCTTGCTGGTATAGGAAAACCTTCGACCCTGGAATTGGTGAGGCCTGTTTGGGGAGCTGCTGCTGCTGCTAAGTCGTTTCAGTCGTGTCCGACTCTGTGCGACCCCATAGACGGCAGCCCACCAGGCTCCCCCGTCCCTGGGATTCTCCAGGCAAGAACACTGGAGTGGGTCGCCATTTCCTTCTCCAATGCGTGAAAGTGAAAAGTGAAAGTGAAGTCACTCCGTGGTGTCGGACTCTTAGTGACCCCACGGACTGCAGCCTACTGGGCTCCTCCGTCCATGGGATTTTCCAGGCAAGAGTACTGGAGTGGGGTGCCATTGCCTTCTCCTATTTGGGGAGCACTTAACCCCAAACCCTACTATCAGATGCTAAATGTGAATGAACACAAAAACCACATTTATTTACGAGAATTTGGGATTGTTTACACAGTATAACCTATCTAATTTAAGCAATATACATTCTTTATTGCTTTATAATTATCTTTAAATTAAGGTCCAATCTGGACTCAAATAGTTATATTACGACTTACAGTATAATGGTCAAAACATCATGGTGGCCATTGGCACTTGGCTCTGAGAGATTAAGGTTTGAGTGACTAAGGCTAAATATATTTGTTTGCTCTTCATTATCCCCAACTGTACTCAATGTACCCGAGAAGATTTCACCTTCTAATTAATTTATAAAAACGGAATCTAAAATAATATGATATTTACCTTCAATGACATGAATCTTTGGAAACACTGTAATGCTTTAGGTAAAATGTTCAAAAGGCAGTTCCAAAAGCTGAGTCCCAAAGGCCTCTTTGAAATCAACCGTGTTATTGGAATTTGCATAGAATGTCTTAATAGTGTGATGAGGAAAATATATATTAAAGAAGTAAATTCTGGTTGGTTTTATGATTTGTCATATCTTGTCACAAAATATATCATGTCTACTCTGATAATTTATAAAAGCAATGTATTCAGTAATTGTTGTCAAACATTATGATGTATTTTCAAACTATTGGAAAACAAAGGAATTTATAGAATTACACGAGTGCTAAGCTGCTGGCAAAGCATGGACGTCTTTGAGACTTGGAGACAACTGGAATAGAATATAATCTGGATGCCAACAAAACTTTGTCTCTCATCTTTGCTTTTTTTTTTTTTTGGTGCTTATTTTCTTCTTTCTTATGATAGATTTATCTTCTCTCTGTTGGAAAGAGTATTGGTAGTAAAAACTATGGACTCTCCACCTATCATACCCAAATGGCTGTTGATAGACCCAGACAGCTTTCTTTGCCACATACCCAAAAATACCAGGAAAAGAGTTCATTGATCAACTGGCAACAGGGAGCTGTACCCTCTCCTATCAACTATAGATTTTCAAATGGATTTTGTTCTGATGTCTCGAAGCTCTTGTTTGCCTTCTTACATTTGGAAATGAAAGAAAAATTTATTATTTCAGATAGCTCTTTCTTTTGTGAAGGTGGGTATGTTCCTGATGGACGGTCTCATAAATGAGAGGTTGCTGTGGGAATTCTGAATACTCAGGTAGAATTGGCTGGCTGACAGGCTACATGTTGTGTAGGAGAGCAGAATTGTTGACTGAGTGTCCCTTAGCAGAATTATCAAGGTTTGGTTGAGGCACTAACATCCACACTTGCATCTCCCCAGGCTGATGACTCAGTTATTCAGTTGAGAAGACCACTAGTTTGTGTTTGTCAATGAAGCTTTGTGGGTAGGAATGAGTACAAAGAGGTCACCTGATAGCACTGCTCACAAATAGATCTTCCTTTATTCCCCATGATTCAGCCCCAATTCTTACACTCTTATGTCATTAATTCTTTTTCTTTTTTTTCTAATTGCTAAGATGGAAGAATCTCTCCAAGATTCTTTTTGAAAAAATAGCTTCTGCTTTTCCTGCAAGTCCTTTATTGAGATGATCTGGGTTTTAGTTTCCTGCTTATTGAAAAGCAGAGACATTACTTTGCCAACAAAGGTCCATCTAGTCAAGGCTATGATTTTTCCAGTGGTCATGTATGGATGTGAGAGTTGGACTGTGAAGAAAGCTGAGTGCCAAAGAATTGATGCTTTTGAACTGTAGTGTTGGAGAAGACTCTTGAGAGTCCCTTGGACTGCAAGCAGATCCAACCAGTCCATTCTGAAGGAGATCAGCCCTGGGTGTTCTTTGGAAGGAATGATGCTAAAGCTGAAACTCCAGTACTTTGGCCACCTCATGCAAAGAGTTGACTCATTGAAAAAGACTCTGATGCTGGGAGGGATTATGGGCAGGAGGAGAAGGGGACAACAGAGGATGAGATGGCTGGATGGCATCACTGACTTGATGGACGTGAGTCTGAGTGAACTCTGGGAGTTGGTGATGGACAGGGAGGCCTGGTGTGCTGCAATTCATGGGGTCGCAAAGAGTTGGACATGACTGAGCGACTGGACTGAACTGAACTGAACTGATCTGTTTTGTCCTTCAACACAATTACGTCTGCTTTTCGTTTTTTTAGACATGTGTTAATATCTTAACTCATATCTGTTGACCATGAATTTGATCTAGGGTTCATATTCCAAATATTTAAAACCCAATGGCATAGAAAATGAGACAAGGAACTGATAGCAGTATTAAACAACTGTGACAGTGGACTGAACGACAGCCTTGGTTTATTCCTTTTTGTTCTGTGTTGTTACTATTATGAAGCAGTCTTGAGAAAGAGGAGTTTGGTAAAGGCATTCCAGTTTAGCTTTAGAATAATTTACACAGTCTTCCTCAGTCATCTGCTGCGTATTTGCACCGTGGGAGGCCAAAAAAAAAAACCTCAAGGTTAGAGATAGGATTATAGATCCTATTTTCCCATTAGTTCTTTCTAAACTTTTAAATTTTACGTTATCTGATTGAAAAGCATATAACTAGAGAAACATGGCTTTAATAAAATTACAATTAGACATGGCTAAAGGGAGGACATCACATCATAAACTGTTAGCTGTGAAGGTCATTTTTTCATTAAGTATGAATTTTAAGGGGAAATAAGTACATATGTTTCCCATTCATTATATTTCAATCATTAAATTAGTCTCATCCAGAGACTCTTAGATGCCTCACACGTATTTTTATTCCCCCTCTTTCATTCTGTCCCTCATGGGAAATAACAATGTTTTCATACAAAAGGTTCACATTCAGGAAGCAATGCCAAATGTACGCTTTTGGCTTAAGACATAAATCTGATAAAAGTTATGTTTTTCATCTCCTAATTTTATTTTATCAAAATAAAATCAATTTTTGCTTTATGTTATAATGATTTTTCTTCTCTCAATTTGTATTCTTAGCATAAGATTATATTCTTAAAATATCAGATACTTCAAGTCTCAAGTAATTCAATTAATTGAAGAATGAAATTTTAATATAGTCTTTTTTAGAATAAATTAATAATATATTACCTTTCTTATAGAAGACTATACAGTGATTATAATAACACTAACCACTGAAGTAAAAGAAAGAAACATTCCTTGACACTCCATGTTCTACTAAAGTGGAAAATAAATCAGTGAATTGACTATTTCCCTCAAAAATTTAGTTTTATTAAATATGGTTTTTCCAGTAGTCATGTATGGATGTGAGAGTTGGACTGTGAAGAAAGCTGAGTGCCGAAGAATTGATGCTTTTGAACTGTGTTGTTGGAGAAGACTCTTGAGAGTCCCTTGGACTGCAAGGAGATTCAACCAGTCCATCCTAAAGGAAATCAGTCCTGGGTGTTCACTGGAAGGACTGATGTTGAAGCTAAAACTCCAATAGTTTGGCCATCTGATGTGAAGAGCTGACTCATTGGAAAAGACCCTTATGCTGGGAAAGATTGAAGGCAGGAGGAGAAGGGGACGACAGAGGATAAGATGGTTGGATGGCATCACCGACTCAATGGACATGAGTTTGAGTAAACTCTGGGAGTTGGTGATGGACAGGGAGGCCTGGCGTGTTGCAATTCATGGGATCGCAAAGAATCAGACACAACCAAGCAACTGAACTGAACTGAACTGAACTGAACTGAAGTGCCCTTAGCTTTTATGCCATTGAACTACTCTTTTTCACTTATATTTTATTTATTCTAAGAATATTTTTGAGAACTTGCTTACCTCATTACACAGTATCTTTTAAATGAAGATACAGACTTTAAAAAAGTCTTTATGCCGTAATTAGTTGTTTCTGAGAAATGTTTCTGAGGAACATTTCTTTTTTAACTTTATGGCAACTGAATTATGAGACTGACTAGGTTCCCACTTTGAAATGATGGTTGACAAAACCAGGTCTAAGTTTGTTGGTTATTCCTCAGTAGACGTTTAATATACTAATCCTATTTCTGGCTTCATCTTAGTTATCTTTATTTTCCCTTTGCTCACATCTTCTCATTTACTTTTGTTTGTAGTATAATAATTAGCTAGGCTGTGGTATTTTCAAGTTGCATATAATCGTTTCTGAGCAAAGTAGGAACTAAATGCTGTTTTTATTGAAGGCTACTAGAGCAGTTCCTGTTGCTGCTTATCATTATAAAGATGAACTGCTTGGAAGTTAATTTTTAACTTATTATGTTAGCAGCCGTAACTAACATTTTTCCTTGTGAAGATAAATGTTTTTTTATTTCAGAAAAGACATTCACTCGTCTGAATGGGTAGATGACAGTCCCAGAAACAAGCAGAAGGTTTTCATGCAACAAAACATAAGAATTCAGGAGTCAACTAAACATGAATTGCAGAGACTTGCTTTGTTTCTAAAAAGGGAGGAAGAGTGAGAAAGGAGTAGAGGAGGAAAGAGAAGAACCAGAAAACTGGTGGAAAACTGCATGCCCTGTGATAAGACTTCACTGTGTGGCCCTCTGAAATCTTTAGTACTATCAAAAGGATTGCTTTCTTGTACACACTGACAGGGAGCTGACTTTCATGCCAAAGTCTGTGTAATGACAGACAAAACAACTGGTGAGATTGAACAAGGCGAAAAGCAGGTGGAGCAGGGGACAAAAGTCCCTAGTAATTAGCTAAAGTCTGGAAAAGGACTTAAAACTTCCAGAGATCAAAGAAAACTGACAAAGTGCTACCAGAAGTCCCTGGCTTATATACCAGCTACACTTGTTTATTCAGTAATTAAATGCAAATACTCTTGAAGTTTACTACATAAGTATCTTAAAGTCCCTGAGATCAAGTTATATTGTGGGTGGATCAATATAATGCATTTTGTTTTTAGGAATCTCTAGTTGTTCCAACTTATTTATTATGTATGTTGAGATTTAAAAACTTCTGTTTTTGTCTTCTTCATATTTTACAACCTGTCATTAAACGCATCAAGTATATAGAGAGATCTTAATGTCTAGAAATATATAACCTATTGTGGATTATTTTATCTAGTTGTGATTAAGGAAACTAATACTATGCTTATAAAATGTAGATTCTTTGTTATTTTTCTTTAACAAAATCAATAGATAATCATGATTTTATGGGGTTAAATAAATGAATAAAATTATATTTTACTTTTTTCAAGGTTTATTCTAATGTTAATAATTCTAGTCACCTCCAAAAATATCATGCTACCAGGCAAACACAGGAGAAGGCAATGGCACCCCACTCCAGTACTCTTGCCTGGAAAATGCCATGGATGGAGGAGCCTGGTAGGCTGCAGTTCATGGGGTTGCTAAGAGTCGGTCGGATACAACTGAGCAACTTCACTTTCACTTTTCACTTTCATGCATTGGAGAAGGAAATGGCAACCCACTCCAGTGTTCTTGCCTGGAGAATCCCAGGGACGGGGGAGCCTGGTGGGCTGCCGTCTATGGGGTTGCACAGAGTCGGACACGACTGAAGTGACTTAGCAGCTTAGCAGGCAAACACAGATGACATTCAGTACAATGCAATAGATACAAAGATGTAAATATTCCACAAGTATTTATTGGGTACCTCTGTGTTCCTGGCACTTTCTAAGGCCTAAGAATAAAGCAGCAAATAAATCAGACCTACATGTGCATCCTCATGGAGTTTATATTCTAGTGAGGGGAGTCAGGCAATAAACACAGTAAATAATAAAATATATAACAGATTGTGAAAAGTTCTAAAGGAGAAAAATGAAAATGAAGAAAGGGAGTACAGGGGGATGTGGGGCTTAAAGCTTAATTTTTAAAGTTTTAATTTTATATTGGAGCATAGTAAATAACCAGGTTCCCCAGTTGGTGCTAGTGGTAAAGAACTTGTCTGCCAATGTAGGAGACATATGAGACTCCGGTTTGATCCCTGGCTTGGGACGATCCTCTGGAGGAGGGCATGGCGTCCCATTCTAGTATTCTAGCCTGGAGAATCCCATGGGCAGAGGAGCCTGGTGGGCTACAGTCTATGGGGTTGCAAAGAGTCAGACAGGACTGGAGTGACCTAACACGCACACATGCACATAGTGAATTAACAGTGTTGTGTTAGTCTCGGGTGTACCTCAAAGTACGTCAGTTATACATGTACATGTATCTATTCTTTTCCAAATTATTTTCCCATTCATGTTGTTACAGAATACTGAGCAGAGTTCCATGTGCTATACAGTAGGACCTTGTTGATTATCTATCTTAAATACAGCAGTGTGTACATGTCAAACCCAAACACCCTATTTTCTCCCCACCCATCATAGAGAACAGGACATTTGGGTAGAAAGAGGCAAAGGAGGGACCCGCATGGACTTCTCGGATGCCAGCAAATAGAGTACAAGTGTCTGAGATGGAGCATGGCCACAGTGCTGGAGAAACAGCAATGTGACTTGAGTCACTGGAATGAAAAAGAGCAGGGAATGCTGGCCAGCTTTTGCAGTCTTGTAGTCCTATTTTCAGCTGACAAAATATATTTTCTCATCAGTTATGTCAAGCTATTTTTCCTGTCTTTGTTTGTTACAGTAAGGACTTTGGTTTTCCTTGATTCTCTAAAGTGCTTAATTCACCATTCCTACTGTAGAGATGAACATAAGTAATCAATGATGGATTTAGTTGTTTTTTTCCCCTTTGGGAAGGAACACCAGGAAAAATTTCAGTATAAGATTGCTATAATCTGAAGTGTTTTATAAAAGAATCGCTCTGGATGCTCTGTTAAGGAAATATTTAAAGGGGGAAGAGTGAAAGACTAAAATCTAATCAAGATGTGAGTGCAAAAATTTTTGTAAGGACATACACTGGCTTGTATGACCAGAGGAGAAAAGGAGGTAGGGAGTGGTTGGATTTGAGTGTTAGGCACACAAGATCTATTCAGGAGTTGTATGTATAATAAAACGAGAGAGCATCAGTGAAGATACTGGGTTGCTGTGGCTAGGAACTAAGTTGGGAATATTGCCAAAGAGTAGTTTGCTCAGATAATTTGCAGTTCATTTTTGCTCCTATTGAACATGTAGCTCTACTCGCTATCCAAGTGGAGGTGCCAAGCAGATTCATTGTTATCCAGTGTTTTGTGTGTATGTAATTACATATGTGGAGAAGGCAATGGCACCCCACTCCAGTACTCTTGCCTGGAAAATCCCATGGACAGAGGAGCCTGGTGGGCTGCAGGCCAAGGGGTCACCAAAAGTCGGACACGACTGAGCGACTTCACTTTCACTTTTCACTTTCATGCACTGGAGAAGGAAATGGCAACCCACTTCAGTGTTCTCACCTGGAGAACCCCAGGGACGGGGGAGCCTGGTGGGCTGCCGTCTATGGGGTCACTCAGAGTCGGACACGACTGAAGTGACTTAGCAGTAGCAGTAGCAATTACATATATACCAAAGTCTGATGATCCAGAAACTTTGGAAAGTCCTATTTTCAGATGAAGAAATACATTTTCTCATCAAATACGTCAAGCTATTTTAACTGTCTTTGTTGTCTGTTATAGTAAGGAGACTGACTTCTACTTAAGTCTCTAAGTTCTTAATTCATCATTTTTACTGTAGAGATGAAAATGAAGTAATCTTTCACAGAAAAAAAAGGCCATGTATAGCAACAAAGAGTTCCTTACATCTTCACAGGATTTTCATGATGTCAAAAAGAAAGCCAAAGAGAAAGAAACAGGGATGTGAAATTAGCATAGGTCCAAAAAATTAATAAGTAAAAGGAGACTTATTCTTTCACTGAGCGTGATTGAGAGTAAATAAGTGTTTGTGACTATTAAGGACCTTTTGTATTAAAGGGGATGAAAATAAGCAGACTGTTTTTGGTGGCATTATTAGCAGGACACTTCTGAGAGAGCCTTGCTAGTTAAAGCTGTAAAAGGAGCAGCAGATAAGCTGGAGTGCTCACAACTTAGCAACAGCTTGGAAAGTATTGTCAGTAAATGCTCCAGTCTGAAACAGGACCAAGTGATAGGATGTGATAATATCGTGCAATTGAAACGGCACTTCAGTATCTAATCTTGGGATTAGAGAAGATCTAGGGGTTCACACCACTGAAGCCATGTCAGGGTGGAATTTATAGCTCTTCTCCATTGATATTAATAACAGCCACAGATTAGTGGAGGCAGACTTTGACACAGTTTACTGTAACATGTCCATGATAAAGTGTGGAAACTTGCTCTTTATACAAGGGGAGAGAGGAGGAAAAAAAAAAAAGGAAAAAAAAGGCCCAACTCGCAAAAGCATTGTAATAGAAATGAGAGCATCTGGTTCCCACTATCACCATGTTTTGTGTAAATGTTTCCAAAGATTTAGTTTCTCGATAATGACTCTTGGTAAATTCATTTAAGAAAAAGTTGGCCTCACACCCTGCACAACAGTGACTTTACATGTGAGAGAGTGATTCGCCCACCCAACGTTTTGTGATTAACATAATATTGAGATAATTTGCATGTGGTTTATAATAGGCAAATAGGAAATCCCAAGGAAGTATTTTACCACTTCAAAAATAGCTGACCAAGAAGTCAGGAGGAAAGTAAGGAGGTAACCATGGGAGGAAGAAGAGGATTCGAGAAGGAGGGGAGCAGGGAGAGGAATGGAGTCTGAGGGAGATGACAAATTGGAAACAGAAGCTTGAATGGGAAACTGCCATTTTAGAAAATAATGTTTTGAATTCTGTTTCTTAAGTCATGCCTAGAAGCTGTCCAAACTATAGCCAAATAATAAGATTATGTCTGATTCCCCATCCCAGTACTGTCAGCCTTGGTTAGTGTGATGTCTATAATGCATTTGGTGTGGTTACTTTTTTGTTTTGTAGCAGCAGCAGGAATCCTCTACATTAGACATAAATTGTTTACAGGTTTTTTTTTTTCATTGCCAAATTTTCATGAAAATTTCAAAGTGAATATTTATACTTTATAAATGGTTCTTTTTTCCCCAGCCCAACTGACAGATATAACTACTCCAACAGAAATGAAAATCACTACACACAACCAATAATTCTCTTTCATAAGCGTTAGAGGAGACTTCATGTTTTATGATAATTTTATGTCAGGATGAGAGAAACCACTCATTTTTCTGCTAAAAGTATATCACTGCATAATAATGTTAATAAAGAATAATAATAATAGTAACAATAACCAACACCAATAAGAGAACAAGGTCATACTTGGAAAGCTTGATTTGATGCCTTCCTTTTTAAGACAGTTTTCTGCCCTTTTATTCATTTTATCTCAGGGAATGTTTTCTTATGGATTCAATATGCATAGGTATCATAAGAAGAAAACAGAGTTATGAGTAAGGCATAATATATCAACATTAATTTTCAAGCTAAATTTCACTAACTCTTTTAAATTTTTTTCCATTGGGTACAAAATCTTTTTATCATTTTATTTCCTAAGAATGCTAATGGAACTAATTAGTAAATGTTGGTGATTTCCAAATGGTCTACTCTTCAAAATGTTGCTACTACTAGTAGCTCTAATAGATGTGGCTTGATTGGGCCATAAAGGAGTGATTAGCTCATTTTACAGGCCTTATTCTTAGCAGAGAAAGTTATGACCAATCTAGACAGCATATTAAAAAGCAGAGACAATATTTTGCCAACAAATGTCTGTCTAGTCAAGGCTATCGTTTTTCCAGTGGTCATGTATGGATGTGAGAGTTGGACTATAAAGAAAGCTGAGCACCGAAGAATTGATGGTTTTGAACTGTGGTGTTGGAAAAGACTCTTGAGAGTCCCTTGGACTGCAAGGAGATCCAACCAGTCCATCCTAAAGGAAATCAGTTCTGAATATTTGTTAGAAGGACTGATGCTGAAGCTGAAACTCCAATACTTTGGCCACTTGATGCAAAGAACTGACTCATTTGAAAAGACCCCGATGCTGGGAAAGATTGAAGGCAGGAGGAGAAGGGGACAACACAGGATGAGATGGTTGGATGGCATCATGGACTCAATGGACATGAAAAGTCAAAGTGAAAGTGAAGTCGCTCAGTCGTGTCCGACTCTTTGCAACCCTGTGGGCTGTAGCCCACCAGGCACCTCTGTCCATGGGATTCTCCAGGCAAGAATACTGGAGTGGGTTGCCATTTTCTTCTCCAGGGGATCTTCTTGACCCAGGGATCGAACCCAGGTCTCCTGCATTGCAGGCAGACGCTTTACCCTCTGAGCCACCAGGGAACATGAGTTTGAGTTAATTCCGGGAGTTGATGATGGACAGGGAGACCTGGCGTGTTGCAGTCCATGGGGTCACAAAGAGTTGGACACGACTGAGTGACTGAACTGAACTGATCCTTAGCAGTGGGAAATTAAGTCTAAATTCCATCTTGAGTACAATGGGAGTATATAAACTTCACACTCCTGATAGAAAAGAAAATGTTTTAGGATATATACTTTGATTTTTCTAGGTCCTTAAGCCATTTTTCTTTTAAAAACTTTCTCTAAAAACTACACTCACAACTGACCATACACTCCCAATCTGAGATTGCTTGCACTGCCATACATCAGATGAGGTGCCAAGTAGTAGTAATGTCAGTTATTTTTTGTTGTTGCTATTGTACAATACACATTTTAATAAAAAGCAGTGAGAAAAAGAAAAAGAATCAAGAGATAAAATCTTCCTGGGATTATTGCACTTGGTCCCTCTTTTCAAAGCAAATTTTAATCATCATCTTAAGGGTCCTGGCAGGGTTTTGTAGTGAGTTGTCTTCGAACATTTTACTCTTCTTAAACAAAGACTCTTGGAGCTTTAGTCTTCTAGCCCTGTAAATCTGCAGTGTCTCTTTCTTTGTTAACAGGCATGCAAAAATCCTTAAAAAGGCACATTTATTTCATTTATGAGAAATTACATCCAGATTTAAAGCTCTTCTCTCACCCTCTACTGTTGGCTCCTTTTAGGATGATTCTGTGGTGGTGCTGGACCCCAGGAAGCATTGTAACATGTGTTGGCAATCTTGCAAACCAAATTTAGAGTCCCTTAGATTCAATATCAGGATATTTATTAGGAGTAATGCTTGCCTTCAGCTCTTTCTGTGGGTTGCTGTTAAACCACTGTCAGTGCTGCTATGGTGAGTATTCTTATTTAACCCTGATGTTGTTTAAAGCTAACCCACTTCCTAGGACATCCCACTGAGGACATGTCACTCTCTTAAGAACTAGCTATCTTGACTGTGATTTCCAGCTGGGATATAGAACAACGGTCCGTGTCTTCTTGGCAGCTCTCATTTATACCAATCAGAGTTATCTTGAGACAATAGGAAAGAGATAAAATGGAAGAGTAGTTTTGTTATTTTTGACATCATGTTGCACTTTGTTTTAAATGTACTTTATTTGTTCTGAATTACTCTTCGAGACAGTTCCTACTAGTTTTTCTCACAGAGCCAATCATAATTCAAAAACTACAAAACAGAAGACCTTAGCTGCTTGATAATATTGATTTACTTATTCCATTTAATGTGCTGATAAATGTTTAACAACCGACTATCCAGAAAAGACAAACAAAAGTACAAAACATACTTTGTGTTATTTACAGATTTGCAGGGTATAAATTCTCCCACCATGATCAATGGGAGCCTAACAGCCTGATGTCAATGGGCTTTTAATATTCCTAAAACTTTAGCAATAGGCTCTCACAATGGCTGAATCCCACACACCACTGCAAAATATTGTGTTCTATATGTATCTTCTATGTTATTGAGTACAGCCCTCTAATTAAATGACTGAAAAAATTTATGCTAACCTTAAAGAGAACATATTAATAACACACTCTACCAAAGTAGTTTGGAATGACCAGCTCTTTGAATTACATCATAAAATCCTGGAATTTGTGAGCTGGAAGGACTTTTGAGTACCTCTGGTTCCATTTATTCATGTTGAAGAATCTGGGACCCAGATTAGATAGTGGAATTTTTACAAGGTTATAATGAGAATAGTAAGACTCCTACTGCAGCTACTGGGCTTCAGCTCAGTGCTATTTCCATTAATTATCTTTATTGCTTAATTAATGGCTCATAGATATGATTTTGAGTTGCCTGAGTTTTCCTTGGCCTTGAGAGAAGTGGTTTAGTGCTAAGTTGTTATAATCAATTGTTAAATCTCAGGAGGTCTAAGGCATGAATCAGTAGATGATTTCTCATTTCTTTAATGAATATAAATAAAGATTGAGCAATCTACAGTAAATCCTGCAGAAAGAAAATCTCCCCTTATAACTATAATGTTTCTATTTTACTACTTCAGATCACAGCCAAATATGCAAATGAATGGCATATCTTTTAATCCAGAGTTTTGATCTTTCATAACACTTAACTAGAAACTCATTATCACGTTTCTGCTATCAGACCCCTGGCAGGTATATGCTTTAGGTGTATAAATTTTCTACTACAAGATTATTAGGTTATTTACCTCCAAGTTAGTTTTCATCATGATACTTCTCTGTGTAAAAGAAACAATAAAAAAAAGTTGCTTTCTTTCATCTAACTGAATGAATCCAAACTCCTTTTCCCTAAATCCCCAATGACAAGGATCAGACATGTTTGCTCATCAACACCCTTTGTGCCACCACAGTGCTCATGGGAATAGTCATCTTACATGTATTATCTTATATACTCATGAATTCTCTATAAGTGGAAGCTATTAAGAATCTTACTTTACACCTGGAGAAATAAATGAAAGTAATTTTCCCAAGGAGTCATAGCCAGTTAGTAGCAATGCTTTGATTTGAACTCATCTTTGCAGATTATACTTTAACTACCACACAGTATGACCTTGTTGAATACTTCTGACTGCTCTGACCTAGTACGGAATGTTCTCCATAATGTGGCACAAGCCCGTTACCCAAACTTTTCTCTCTCTAAGCCTCTGGGTATAGTCTTGATTTCAAGCATCCTAGTTCTCTTATTATGATCCAAATGGGCTCCAGAAATATTTTGTCTTTGCTAAAACCTTGCCCTTGTCACTTTAATTTCCCTTCTTTACCCTCAAAAACAGCCTAACCTTTCTTTCAGGCTTTAACTACCTTGGCTTCTTCTCAAAGTGCTCTCTCTTTTCTTGAACTCCATACAGTGCTTTGTACTTGTGGTTGTCTTTTCTGCCCACCAGGCCTCACCAGGCAGTTTGAATGAGGACAGTGCATTACATGCCTTTATGTTATCCACTGTGATCTGTATCATGCCATAACCATTTTTATGTTTATTCAGTAGATGTTGATGATAATTTTATTTGTCAGTGGTACAGATCTTTGTAGGCATTTCACTGTACCTTGAAAGTGAAATCCTGGGAAAGAACATTGCATCTCAAAAAGCCTTTGACAGATTGAATGACCTCTGATAGAGACGGTAAAGAACAATTCACCTGTGAGGAGGAAACTATCCTAAGGACAAAAATTGAACATTTCAGGGTGAGGCAACAGTAGCAGAAAAATAATGGGATTAGAGCGGATAACAAGCTAAATGGGAATCAGCAGTGCGCCTTTATGAACCGTGCATAAATAAAAGCACAGCAGGCAAGAAGTCCATGCTAATCCTTTTACCAGATTTTGTATAGGTCAGGCTTTCTTAGGAATAATTCACCCAATTCTGGATTGTCCTCTTTCCACTGAAGTGATGAGGAAGGGACTGTAACAGTAAGGATTTAGGTGATATATTAGAAAGATAATAGAAAAGAAAGGAACATAAAATTCATTCAGCTTTCTGCCTTTTGAAAACCGTTTAACCCATAACCATGATTTTGTAAAGAACTGCCCTCCAACCAAACCAGAATGGATGTTAGCCTTGCCCGCAGTTCCTTTGCTGTTCAAAAATCTTTGTCAACACTGTTCTGGCTATGTAAACCTGACTATCAGGAACTTCCACACAAGACTGCATCTCACACTATACTGCTGTAGGGCATTCTCTGTCCAAAGGATGGGTTCATTTGCAAGCGAGCGCCAGCCCTGGGGGCCTACAGAGCTCCTGGCTTAAGTCCGTGTTTACATATACCTTAAGGAAATCCTTGTACCTTTGCCTTTGAATTGCTAAATCAAACTGTTTTTAGCCCCTGAAGCTTGTGCACTTAATGAAAATGATTTAGTATGGAATGGTGACCCTTTTAGTCCTGTGGGGAAACCTGGTGGAGTTGCATGATGGCGATGATTAATATTAAGTATTTTGGGTGCTTTTGAATTTCTTCAGTTTCACTTCTAGTATGACTTATTCTTTCATACAGTTCTGTGATAAATATGTAGTTAACCTTTTGGATTTGGCAACATTAGAGACATTTCACACTCATTCCCTCTGATAAAAACCTTTTGAAGTAGTATTGTTATACTTATTTTAGTAGATGAGGGAACAGAATTTAAGTACCTATCCTATGAGAAACAGCTAATAAATGTCTGACTTTATGCTCTTTCTAATGCGTAATTGAGCCACACATAACTTTTCATTGACCAGGTTGATGAATTTGATCATAAAACTCTGATTTTTTCCAAAACAGCCCAATCAAAAAATAGGCAGAAGACCCAAACAGACATTTCTCCAAAGAAGACATACATATGGCCAAAAACACATGAAATGATGCTCAACATCATTAATTATTAGAGAAATGTAAATCAAAACTGCAATGAGGTATCTTCTTACATCAGCCAGAATGGCCATCATCAGAAAATCTACAAACAAGAAATGCTGGAGAGCATGTGGAGAAAAGGGAACCCTCCTACTCTGTTGGTGGGAATGTAAACTTCTACAGCCATCATAGAGAACAGCATGGGGATTATTTTAAAAGCAGGGAATAAATCTACCATATAACCCAGCAGCACCACTGCTGGGCATATGCCCTGAGAAAGCCACAGTTCTAAAAGACACATGTACCCCAGTGTTCATTGCAGCAGTATTTACAATACCCAGGAAATGGAAACAGCTTAGATGTCCATCGACAGATGAATGAATATAGAAGATGTGGTACATATATACAATGGAGTATTACTCAGCCATAATACAAAATGAATTTGAGTCAATTCTAGTGCAGTGGATGAACCCAAAGCCTGTTATATAGAGTGAAGTCAGTCAGAAAGAGAAAAACAAGTATCATATATTAACACATATATAAGAAATGTAGAAAAATTGTATTGATGAACCTATTTGCAGGGAAGGAATGGAGATGCAGATGCAGAGAATGGACCTGTGGCCACAGTAGGGGAGGGAGAGGGTGGGACAAAGGGAAAAAGTAGCATCAGCATATATAAACCGTCTCGTATAAAATGGATAGTTGGCGAGAAGTTGCTATATAACGCAGGAGTCCAGCCTGATGTTCTGTGATGATGGGGTGGGATGGGGGGAGCAGAGAGAGATTTATGAAGGAGGGGATATATGTTTAATTATGGCTGATTCGTGTTATTGTTATGGCAGAAACCAACACAACATTGTAAAGCAATTTCCTCCAATTAAAAAAACAAAGCCTTGTAGCAAAAACTTTCAGCAAAGAAATATGTGTCACATGCTCAAATTGATAAGTCGAAGGAGTCTAAAGGAGACTAAAATGAGCTACAAAATGAGTCTTGTACTTTTATAAAATAGTAAATGAAAGACGTTAATAAACATGCTGATAAAATGTCTCTATTATAGAGGTCTTTGTTAGGGAAAAACACAAAGTTACAACGAGGAATATTTTTAGGAACCACATCTAGTAATTCAAATTTGTGAACCCTTTGAATTCCATAGCACTATTTTCAACATCATCACTACCATAGGTGGTATTTTGTTATTTACCTTGTTGTCATCATTTCCTGTTTCCATTAATACTCAGGAGTTTTCTCGAAGTGCTGATCATTTCAGTCCATAGGCCTAATGGTGGAGTCACTTTACACTAACCCTCCTTAAATGGCTATACCTTGACATAATAATTTTTCACAGGCCCAAACTTCAGCCTGTTAAAAGTAAATGCATTCCTTCGAGGCTCCAATGGTGGATTCAAGCTCAGATGACCCTTTGACATGTAACAGGCATTGACAAGGTGCTGTCCCCTCTCTGAAAACAATCTAAACATTGATCCCAATGAACAGAGGAGAACCCTAGATAAGCAGGGAAAATGTGTTTATAGACATTTTCAGGTCCTTCAATCTGTATTACTGAAGACTAAAGGCTTTATACTTTTAGAAAGTCGTGGGTGGGGGCTGGGGGGAGGATTTTTACCAAACCCAGTTAAATATTTTTAAAATCCCTCGGATACCTTATTAGGTTGTCAGAGGCAAAGCATATTTGTTCCCTATTAGGTGATGATGAGGCTTAAAAACTGACAGCAGTGGGATAACATTAGCTTGAACCAAATAAATAGATGTTTTGGTGATTTTTGCAGAAGTGAACATTAGTTTAAAGGATGTATCAGAAAATATAGACTGCACTAGATGGTTGCTTTGGGTTTATTTTAAAAATTCTAAATCACTTTTGAAATAAAGGACTATAGTGATTCTTGTTAATACAAGGATTTAATGCTTTACCCTAGTGCACTGAGAAGTATGGGCTAACTGTTTACACATCCGGCAAACTGAAGTTCTTAATCTCAGTATTAGTAGGTATTTGCTTATTCTGATAGCTTTATAGGTTCAGAATTCCAGGTAAAATATAAATTTTCTAATATAGAAAACAATAGCTATATACATATGAGCATACTTAAAAAATAATTTTTTTTTTTAGAATTTATTTTAGAGAGCTTAGCAGTAAGTCAGAAACTTTTCCTAAAATGTAACTTCCATTAGGATGAGGATTTTTGTCCCCTTATGTCATATTTTTTTTTCTTATTCTTAATGCCTGATATATAGTTGATGCTTCGTAACTATTTTTGAATGAATAAGGATCCAGTTAAGAAGTATTTATTCAACACAGTGTAGAAAGAGTATGCCTGACCTGAGCATTTGCATGGCTAGGCAATGGGTATAAGCTTATTGTGGTTATGGATACGTGAGACTGTCTTAGATTGATTCCATAATATAATCAGATTGTATTAAGAAACATTCCACCCTCAATAAGCAAGCTTTTGATTATAATTAGCTTCCCATGTTGTTTGCCTATCGTTAAAACCACCATAATGTGATAAAATCATTCTAGTCTAGCGATGTTACTTTGAAAATCATTTTTCTTATTATGTTAGTGAACGGACATTGGTGTTATAGTCAGCTATTTATAGAGCTTGGTGATGTTAGTCTGTCCCTGGGAGACAATCTATATATAGAGTTGTGTGATATACTAAGTACTGCATAAAAACTCAAAAGTTTACATTGTTGTTCTTTAAAGACAAAATCAGATTGAGGCACAAATGAAACAATACTAAATAAGCCATCTACTATAAATATATATCAGTGCATTAATGTGGTTCAAAATGTGTATATGTGAGCCATGGAAAAATAGTAGTAAAGTGGAGGAAGGCTTCTGGGAAGAAGAAAGTGAAAATAGATTGACCTCTATGAAAAAGGGAAATATCACAGATAATGAAAATGTTGTGAATCAAAGATGTAAAACCAGAAGAAAGAGGCTATACGAATGGTAAATCAGGTAGATTTACTTTAACATAGCAGAGAATCTGTGTTAGAAAAAATTAGATGAGAGGTATATTTGACAGATGTAATAAATGAGACCATATCAAATAGAAGACAATAGAATAGATAGAGAAACCTAAATATTATCTCTGACTACAATGATTTTGAAGATTTCATATGTAGTTTTACAAGTATTAGGTGCTCTGGTTATTTGTTGGTTATTTATAACAAACCACTTAACCACCAGATGGCTTAAAATAACATTTAATTATTTTTCATGTTTCTATTGATTGACTAAGGCTCAGTGGATGACTCTTCTTCTGGTTTTCACTTGGGTCACTTGTGTGACTGTGGCCAAGTGGTGGCCATGGCTAGAACGTGAAAGATGGCTTCCAGTGTCGTGGGAGAGATGACTGGAAGGTTATGTTCGGATAGGATGATCAGGTGGTGAGGCCTCTTTATCGCTTTATAGAATCTCCATGGTTTCCCTCTCTCTTTGTGGTCTTTCCACATGGTTTCTCCATATGTCTCTATCAGGTTAACTAGACTCCTTACAAGTTGGCTCAAAGGCTCGCAAAAGTGCATGAGAAAAAGCTGTCAGGCCTTTTTAAAGGCTTAAGCTCGAAACTAGAATTGTGTGTCACTTCTACCACATTCTTTTGGTTGAAGGCAGTCACAGGTCAGTCCAGTATTCTGTGTAAGTAGATTACATAAAGGCATGAATAGGCTCGGGCTTCCCTGATAGCTCAGTTGGTAAAGAATCTGCCTGCAATGCAGGAGACCCCTGTTTGATTCCTGGGCCCTGAAGATCCACTGGAGAAGGGATAGGCTACCCACTCCAATATTCTTTGGCTTTACTTGTGGCTCAGCTGATGAAGAATCTGCCTGCAGTGTGGAAGACCAGGGTTCGATCCCTGGGTTTGGAAGATCCCCTGGAGAAGGGAAAGGCTACCCACTCCAGTATTGTGGCCTGGAGAATTCCATGGACTGTATAGTCCATGGGGTCACAAAGAGTCGGACACGACTGAGCAGCTTTCACACACACACACACACACATGAATGAGCTCATTGCTTATTCCTCACTGGGAGCCATTTTTGAAAACTAATTATTACAGTTGGTAATTTCAGGCCATAATTCTCTTCATTATAACTGCAGCAACAACAAAAATGCAATATTTATTACTCCCTTATTATATGGTAGGCATTCGATCCCTGGGTTGGGAAGATCCCCTGGAGAAGGAAATAGCAACGCGCCTGAAAGATTACATGAACACAGGAGCCTGGCAGGCTCCATGGAGTTGCAAGGAGTGAGATAAGTGACTGAGCATGCACGCACTATAAATAATCCCTTCATTCCCCTAAATTTGAATACAGCTGTGTAACTGTGTCATTTGATTCCATTAACATGTTTCCATACCTGTTTCTATAAAACAGAAATGATAATCCTTAATTTTAGAGTTCTGTGAAGGTTAAATGAATATGCTTTCTATGCTAAATAGTTTCCTATAATTAAATCAATACAAATACAAGATCTTTTTAATGATAATTGAGAGAAAATATAGCTGAATTGATGTTTTATAGTGATTTATAGAAGCTGCTTAAATTATATCAACAGATTAGCATAGTGATTATTCTGATATAATGTATATATGAAGATGGCCCAAAAATCTGCAGAAAAAGGAAATTTATTTTCTTTGAAAACAAACTTTACTCAATGTTAGCTATTCAAAATGTCTTTATTAGTTTATAGTTAGTGTCTTCAATTTTCATATGGCAGCTATTGCATGCTAGGCATTATACTGGGCTGGCATTGGTCAATAGAGCTTTCTGTGACAATGGAAATGTATTATATCTGTACCATTCAGTAGAGCAGTTGTCCGCCATGTGTGTCTATTGAGAGCTTGAGATCTGGCTCTTGCAGTTGATAAACTGAATTTTAATATAAGTCAAACTAACTTAAATTTAAATAACCATATATGGCTGGAAGCTACCGTACTGACTGATTCAATCCTAGACATTGCATCAGTGTATCCCACCATCCTCCCTGTCTTAATTCTCTTTTGGGAAGGGCTGCACTTGGAGTCATTCATCTTTGATTGTGATAGATCTTGTTTATCTCTCCTCTTTGACTTGGTTCTTCTTTAGCAAAGGCTTCTGACAAGTTTTCAAGGCTACTGACAAATGTTAGTGAGGCCATCCTACCTAAAGGAGTACTGGTAATAACTGCTCACATGTGGGGCTCATGAATTTCAGTCTGATTTTCCTCCAATGCCAGCTAATATAACAAAAATAAAAATAAGTGAATATTAAATCCCCTAATCATAATTTGAGGGGAAAAAAAAAAAAAGGATGGGTAGCCAAGGAGCCACTCTCAGAGGGAACCATATAGGATGGCTTCTTGCATCTTACAAGATTTAATTTTTCAGTTTTGGAAAAATTCATTTTGTTATGCTCTTTGCATTTAATTTTTAAACCTTAGGAAAATTCAATCCATATGTTTCTGATCAGCATAGACATAACTCATCGAAATGTGTTTGGTAAGAGTTGTTTTGAAGCAGTTCCAGAAATTCTGTGAGTTTTTGAATCAGGAGAAGGCTGCATCAGTTTTACATAAAACTTCCATCTGTCCAGAGGTACTTTGGCAAGCCATCTGGCCATCCACCAGACTGGTCCGATACGGAGGCAATTTTCCCTTCCATAGCTTATATAGGAATATATTAATATTTAGGAATATATTATCTCTGAATGTACAATATAGGATGCTAAAGGGTCTGAAAATGGAAATCACCTAGTTCTCTCCCGTCGGTGTTAAAAATGACAAAACTGACTGAGAGAGAAAAGCAGCGGGTGCCTGGCCTTCAGTGTGGCTTATGATAGTGCTGGACCTCGGCCTCCTGGTTATTGACCACGGATACATTTAAACACAGCACACAGTCCCGTTTCAGTCCCTTTAAAGTCAGTGTAGTGATGGATTAGAAAAATTTCTTGGTGTTATCAAGACCATTTTGGTAATAACTATATATGGAAAGTGACATTTAAAAATTGCAAAACATTAAAAAGCATACAAAGGCATGCGTATTTTCTTCTGATACATTATTCATTTGCATTTCAATGAAATATGTATATATGTCCAAGTTGTTGTCAAAAGAAAAGATATATTTCAATTGACATAAAAGTAAAGACACTTCTTATGCTGAATAACAAATGGAAAATTCCTCTGGGTAGCCAGCTGTTTTTCAATCAAAGGTAAATGAAAATCAGAGAAAAGATTTTGCCTAATTACTTTCCAGAGGAAACAAAGCAGAGCTGTATTCTATATGATTTGTTAACATAGAAGCTTATAGGGTAATATGATATAATCCGAGGGATGAATTGTGTTTCGTTCACACCTGATGCCAAGAGATCTGATGGCTTTTGGGGGGTTTTGTTCTAGGGATTTTAGAGAAGAGGTGTCACTTAAACTCTTAAGTGCTATCAGTTTGTCTGGGGAATGTCTGTCTGAAGGAATCTTCCTGTCTCCAAATTCTTGTCTGTTGCTGTCATCAATTCAATAGCATTATAGCTCCCCTCTAAAAAATTTATAAGCTAGCAAAAGGCTGAAGCTGGGAAGATAAAAAATGCTCATGTGTTATCTATCATTTGCCTGTTTCGGAGATGTTTATACATGAAGGCTTTTTGTACAGCGGCTACTCAAGCTTCTGACAATTTACAAATGCCATCCTAGATAGATCTTAAAAATTAACCTTAAGTAGACTGAGGTCTTTAGGAATGGGGCTGGGAGATTTGGGGTACAGCCCTCTCTATGTGTTTGATTCATGGGGTAAGGTTCTGAGTATCAGGAGATCTTTGTTCCTTGATCTGTGACTCTGAACAAGTCATCTAAACCCCTGAGCTCATTTTAGTTTCTTAGTTTTTAGAGAGGAGAGGGAAATTCCACAAAAATTAAAGTGCCGCTGGTAATTATCAACATAATACATTAGAAGCTATAAGATCATTTATTAAAGATCTTATATCATTACAAGGAGGAGTTTAAATTTAATCTTATGCAAGAAGATTAGTTGAAAATTATGGAGGCCCCGAAGAATTTAAAAATACAAAAATAGAAGGAACTAAAGGCACTACAGATGGAATTAAGGTTAAAAAAAAGTTTCACAATGGAGCAATGGGAATAAGAAAGATTACTATGGAGAAAAATATCTCAAAATAATAATAAAAGCAGGCACATTTTCTTTAAATTTAAAATATATAATGTTTTGGAAAAGAAGAAAAGCTCAGTAGAAACAAATATCATAGATATTCAAAATTGTATAATTATAAATACACTAAGTAAATTTTCTCTGTGATGACTTCAACAAGATATAAAAATTTTTAAAGAAATGTACTATATTTTCTAATGTTAGTGATATAATCAAACATATAGAGATTATATATGTAGTTTTGTGGTTGTAATAATCATGTTAAAATAGATCAATTTAAAGATTATTTGAGGGTTTTAAATTTCTCATGATACACGTGCCTAGAAGGCCAGCTTTAATTCAAATATGGCTCCTTGTTTATGCATCTTGTTGAATATTTTCACATACCAGATAACTGCTTTTTCACCTCTGATAATTTTATTACTGTGATTGGATTTGCTTTAACTTCAATTCCGAGGAAGAGAATAAAGACTTGTATGATGTCAAATAAAATAGTGTGCATGGGTTAGTGGCCTTGTAACGTGCTGTTACTGTTCATAGTAGTAGTGGTAGTTTTAGTTGCTCGGTTGTGTCCGACTCTTTGCGACCCCATGGACTGTGGCTCGCCAGGCTTCTCTCTCCGTGGGATTTTCCAGGCAAGGATAAATACTGGAGTGGATTGCCATTCCCTTCTCCAGAGGATCTCCCCGACCCAGGGATTGAACCCGGGTCTCCTGCATTGCAGGCAGATGCTTTGCCATCTGAGCAACAAGGAAGATCCATTATTGTTCACAGTCACAGTTAATGATAGTTATTCTTTGGAGAACTTTGCATTATGTGGTTTCTGTAGAGAGCTTCATGTGGTGTAGGGACAATGGATTTCTTCTCAGTGATTACAGATTTAAAGGATTACTGAACCCTTCATATTTTAAAACAACAGAATATCCAAGAGGATTTTATTTTCAACTCTTGTTTACGTCCTAAATCATGCATTAATGTAATGTTTGGAAAATGAGCTAAGTTTTCCAGTGCTGAACTGGAGCCATCTAGAATGTGAATTAGAAAAGGGAAAACAAATTGCCCACGTGTCTTGGAAATGATGTGTTACACACAAATGCGTTAGCAAGTAAAACATATTAAAAATGCGAGTGTGATGTGGAGAGTACATCTGGCTAGGAAATAAACCTATTTTTTTGCATTCATGATGTGACTTTATATAGAATGAAAGAATTAGTCCATAGAACACTGCCAAGCACACTCTAAAATCTACACAGTGATGCCACCACCACTATCGTCATCCTTGTTATTATCGTTATCCATCCTCCTTCCTTCTTGTCTCTGACTTGTAAACTAAACTTAGATTCCTGGCTCAACTATTTTAAGAAATGTCTTAGAACTATTCTTAGTTCTTTCATCCTTTCACTGTTCCATGCAGGCAGGAGGCAATGTCCGGCATTGAAATAACTGAAAACCTCTTCCTCCAGAATTACGGGCTAATGATGGAGGAAACAACTCTCTTCTGCTATTTGGAATGCCAGCATTTGAAATTGAGCCTGACGATTGTTCTGCAATCTCTATCTATCTCTCAAAGGGGAAATTTCAAACGTTTTTTCCTCCTTCAAGCTTCTACCCCAACTTGACTTTCCCTCTTCTTGCAAATGAACTCATCTCAGGCTTTGCTGTAGAGGAAGCAAAATGATTAAGCTTACACTGTGCGTGCACACACGCACATGTTAAAACCCATTAACTCTTCTCATCAATGGCTGGAAATAGCCTCTGTCTTGGCCCAGTTTCCTTACTTTCTTTTCTGCCACAGGTAACCAAGGCTTATATTCTTTCCTGGATTCTCCCTTGTTATGCTCTTCATCAAGGCCTGTTTCCTTTTCCCCTAAATCTTGCTCTGTCACTGTCTATCTAGGATATTCAAAAATATGTCCCTTTTCCTTTTGCTTCTTTTCTCTTAGACATTAAAAATAAGTTTATTCTCATCTTTTTAAAAAGAAAATGAAAAATCCAGTTTCTCTCCAGCTAATCCAGTTCTTCACTGCTAGCTCTTTCGTAAGAATTTGAAATTTTTGCTTGAACAGCCTCACCTTCCATTAATCCTCAGCCTCACATTTTACATATGCTGTGTATACTTACAATATCCATCATATATATATTTATGTGGAAGTACTGTGAACTCTAGCCATCGACCAATGGCCTCTTATCTCTCCATCATCTGTCATTGTTTCTGGCTCTCTTCTCTCTCTGGAACTATAGACACATTACTTACTGGCGGTATGACCTGAATATCTTGAAGACCTCTCTTTTGTCATTACTGTTGGTATCCATTAATCTATCAAATTCTGTCAATTCTGTTTCTTGAAGACCTATTATATCCACTCCTGGCAGATTCATTCATACTCCCAGTTTAAAAGCTCATTTTCTTTCGTTTCTTACTTGAACAATTTGAGTAATCTCACTGTGTTTTAATTTTTAAGTTATTTTCTATCTGCTTATTCTGGAAACACTAACTCCAATCATTTTTTACTTTTCTAACTTAATTATTTTTCTAAAGGATTATGTCTGATTAATATGACTCTTTTGCTAAGAAACCTAACCTGATTCTGTTTTTTTTCTCTAGGATAAAACCCATTTTTTTCTTTTTAGTGCAGCATCCAGAGAGTGCTCCAAACACTGGCATTAACCTGCATTTCTTGCTCATCACTGTCATTTCCCTGTGCATACAAACACTGAGTACACTGGACTATGAAGTCCCTTCTTTATAAAAAATTTTATTTCTTTTTAATTGATGGGTAATTGCTTTACATTATTGTGTTGGTTTTTGTTTGCTGTCTCAGCTCTGGGTTGAGTCTGATCTTTCTCCCAAAACACATTTTCTCACCCCTATCTATATGTTTCCTGGATAAAACATTAGAATAGTACACATAGTAATCATTAAATAAACATTGAATGTTTTATTACATTTTGTTATTTTTCCCTAGTATTAATAAACTCAGTGTCACCTCTTCTATTTTGTCTGATCTAGTTCTGCCAAGTTAAAATTCATCACCCTTTCCCCAGTCTTCCGTAGTACTCAGTACACTCTATACTATCCTCTGGATAGTCACATTTATTTGCCTTTCTCACTAAAGAATACAGACTGAAGTCAGGAGAACTCAAGTTCAAATCTTAGCTTGTCATCTGTCAGCTTGATGACTTTTCAGTCTATTTGGCCAAGATGTATACTGAACATAATGTCTGACACCTACCTTAATACTTAATGAATGTTGTGCATGCATGCTAAGTCACTTCAGTTGGGTTCAACTCTTTACCACCCTATGGACTCTAGCCCACCAGGCTTCTCTGTGCATGGCATTCTCCAGGCAAGAAGACTGGAGTAGATTCCCATGCCCTCCTCCAAGGGATATTCCTGACCTAGGAATCGAACCTGCATCTCTTATGTCAGTTCTTGTCCTTTTTCTCCTTCTCCCTCTCCGTTTATTCTCTATCAGTATCACAGTGCAAATAGTTAATGCTCGGTTATTACATTGTTGTTGAACTGAATTAAAGGAAATTCATAGGAGTGCCAACTCAGATCTCTAATGAGACTTTAGGATTTAAGGAATCAAAATATCCACTTAATAGAATTTTGGTATTATTGTTATTATCAGGTCTGTTCTTAGTATAACACATGACAACTTTGCCTTGTTAATTATAATTACAGCATAATTGGGCACGCTAGGAACAGTGTCAAACATTTCCAAACATCATTTTATCTACACATTAACCTCACGAAGTAGGTGCAATGATCACATCCAGGGCAACATGAAGAGCGAGCAAAAAATTGGAATGTAAAACAAGGTCGTCTGACCTGAGCTAAAATCATACCTATTATATTATATTAGCGCCATCTCTGTTTCTGGCTCAGTTCTCTCACTTCCTGTATATAAGTTGAGTACTTTTAAAGGAAATTATTAATGGAACTGAGGTGGTATATCTTGCAGAGCTGGAAATACAGATTTAGAGATATGAAACTTGAATATTGGAATATGTGGATTATGGTTGGATTTGAAGGGAAAATGGGATGATAGTCTAATAATCAAGAAAGACTTGGGCCAACAGAATGATAGACCAAAAACCAAGGAAAGCTTTTCCATCGACCTACATATGTAGACTGCTCAACCCCAGTCCAATGGAAAATTTCTTCATGTGTCTTGTTGAAAAGACATGAATCAATGGAGTCATTTCCCACTGTGTATCTATATGACTTGATTCTGCTCCATCTGGTAGACAACCTTGCATGGTGACTCTAATCTAAAAGAAATGTGTGCTTTATGTACTATACTTTGACCAAAAAGATACATGTCTCCTTTCTTTATTTAAGTAATATGTAATTTGTTATTGTTGTTGTTTAGGTGCTAAGTCGTGTCCGACTCTTGTGATCCCATTGACTGTAGCCCGCCAGGCTCCTCTGTGCATGGGATTTCTCACGCAAGAATAGTGGAGTAGGAAACCATTTCCTTCTCCAGGGGATCTTCTGACTCAGGGATTGAACCTGAGTCTCCTGCATTGCAGGTGGATTCTTTATCACTGAGCCATCTGGGAAGCCACAGTGTATAGTTAAATAAATATAAAATATTTCTGAGTTTTGTGGTAGAATATTCTTCTTGCTATAACAAAATCTAAATTTTAGAATATCAAAAGTTATTTGAAGAAAGTTGAGCATACTATGGGAATGTATAAATATTTCTTTTCTGAGTCTAAATAAAATGAGATTTTAGAAGCAATATTTTTCTTTTTATGTAATCTATTTACAGTGAGGATTATATGTGCCATTTTGAAAAAAATAAGAGTATGCAATAAAAATAATTTTCACTCGGGTCCTTGAACACTGTGTAATTTTCCCCTAAGTGAGATGTTGGACTTAATCTAACAATAGAGTAGGTTATTTATACTCAAAAGCCCATGTCCAGTTAGCAAAGCAGAATACTTATTTAAGCAGAAAAAGCTAGCTCATGAAGGATGGTAGGTCAAAGGTAAGATTATGAAGGCTTTACAATGTTTGCAGGAAGAAAATAGAGACAAAGCTCACTTCAAAATTTCAGGAAACTGGGAAGATGCTGCTACATTAAAAGCTTCTACACACCATGTGTTTTTGTTTCTTGGTTCAGATATGAGATAATTACGTTGGATTTTAAGCATTAAGAGCCTTAGGACCTTTTAGTGTAGTTTTCTCAAATAATGCTTTGCTCTCTGTCCTTTGTAACTCTAGGATGGCAGGTATGATCTCAAATTGTAAGTCCTCTTTACTCTAATAAAGAGGTTTCCCCCCCCCCCAAGGTTTTTTTTCCCTCTTCTAAAAGACGCTGCTAATGATTATGTGCTCTTGTATGCTCGTTTGGCTTTCTTCGAGAAGTAAACTGTTTATATGTGAAAGTTTTCATTGTCTATACCCTTCTCCAAAAAAGAGAAATCCTAAGCTGGCATTTCAGCATTAGCATGTAGAATTAGGATGACAATCATATTATGCCAGAAAAATTAGAGAGAGATGACCACTTACCAGGAAACCAATGTGACCATTGTTATTCATCACTTTCTCTATTAAAATCTTTTTCTATTTGAGAGAAAGCTGAAAGGAGCTCTTTATATTCTCAGGTTCGTTTAAACTGGAGAGGAGTATACGGTAGTTCAGGTTTTGTTAAAAATTTAGGACCAACTTTGCTTTAGTTTATGAAGTGTTGAAGTGAGGGTACTTCATACCTACATTTGTACGGATGCTGTAGCTACTGCATTGAGATCTAATACCACAGACACTTTGACTCAGAAGGAAAATGAAAGTGTCACTTGAGTTTCATGCTTCTAATACGTTTGTCCAAAAGATGGTATAACTGAATATAGAATCACTTTTATATGATGGCATTGTTGTGTCTGATTTCAAAAATACCCTGCCCTTAAACAAATTATTTAAAAGAGCCAGTGTGGAAATTGGCAATGTTTTCTATCACATGCTTTTTGTGAAAGAAAAAAAAAATATATATATATATATATTCTGTGAGTCAGGAAATACTAATATTTGAGTTATTTATTGAAATAAAATTTATAGTGCTAATTTAATGCTGACAATTGGTTCAGGTTTTCTAACTTTAATGAGGAGAGCTGTACAATTATGATAATCTTTGAAGAGTCAGAGTATCATTTGAAGTTCAAAGTGATTAAATTGTAAAGTTAGAATTAAGAAAATTAAGACTTCCCCAAATTTCCTCAAGAAATACATCTGTTGTTTTCTACATCTTTGTTAGAAAAGTTTAGGGACAAGTTCACAAAGGGGATGCCATGGCCAGTGACTCCTCCTAGGAGACCACCAGATAGCCCACCTGGTTATCGTAGCCTTCTGTCCCGTGACGGCCAAGGGCACTGCTTTCCCTGACTGGAGTAGTGGAATTCATGCAGGAGTTGAACAATTTAAAAATTGTCTGTGCTGATTTTCATTTCAGTAAATTAAAGCTAACAGACTTTAACAATAACATTTTAGTAAAAACAGTAGAAGATATCTGACCATGTGTAATATTGTTTAGTACATTTTCACGTGAAACTATATCAACGTATCGTTTATTCACCAACAAAGGAAGAGGTATTTCATACACTATCATTTTCCTAACCACTCAAGCTTACCCCTTTGTGTGCCAAACCATTTACCTGTTCATTTTCTACTGTTCTGAATTAAGTTTTTTCAAATAAAATGTCATGTGTATTTTCATGTGGTTTAACATACAAAGCTATAGCGTTATATTTAACCTTTTCCTCATTACCCACACTTGTCATGTTGAATGAAGATCCATTCCTATGTAGTAATAGATCTCAGTGTGCACCTTTTTCTGTCACCTCTCTTAATGTCAGCCTGTTAATTGTCATATCATTGCTGTCAGAGTAACCGACTATAAATTTATAGTCCTAATTCCCAGATCTTCATGCTAATTGTTATACCAATTTGATTGCTGGGAAGCCACGTAACAAAAGCTTCAAATGATTTCTTAATAAAAATAAGCAAATAATTATAACAGAAATAAGAATAATAGCAGTAGAGGAATGTAATATACCACAGAAGGAATCTGGTCAGTAATATTGTAATAACTTTGGGCATAGATGGTTACTAAACTTATCATGGTGATCACTTTGTAATGTATGCAAATGTCAAATCATTTATGTAATATACTTGAAATTGATATATTATTGTACATCAACTAACTTTCAATTGTAAAAAAGAATAACAGCAGTAGAAATAGGAAATACTAACCGTTTTGTGATTGACATTTGATCTAATATCCTTTGATATTTTTCCTGTGCACATAAAATTTGTTTAAAAATCAAGTTAATTAATCTGTAAATAAAGACTGAAAGATCACAATTCAGTGAAACTATTACTTTGACTTGAGCCATGCTGTCGGGGTGTTGGGATTGGTCAGCAACACGGGCAAACAGGGTCAAACCAGAAAACTATGAGTGGAGAATCAGCAAGAACAGGAGTAGACAGAGTGGAAAAACTTCTGCTGAATGTGGTAGTCAGGCAAGATTGGCTAGTCGGCTTGTTTTCAGAGTTAGAGCCAGAAATAAACGTATCATGAATTGCATGTAAATGTTTTTCCCCCCTCTTAATTTTAAATAATATGTAACACTTAGTTCTAAGGTTCCTCTATTTTGAAGGGAAAAAAGTGGATTCTTTATCTAGTGTACACAAAATTACCCCCCCACACACACAACTTTTATTGAGATATTATTGACATAGAGTAATGTGTAAGTTCAAGTGTATAGCATGATTATTTGGTGTACTTAGATATTGTGATAGGTTTGGTTGACATCTATCACCTCACCTAATAAAAACCTCTCCTTTGATAAAAAAGCTGTAGGTTTCTAAAAGCATAATTCTTTTGGAGAACTATATTAATGTGTCATTTTTGATAGTATAGATTACCATGGATAAATATGGATTAGAAACAGATTTTTAAATAATAAATGTAGATTTCTGGGCTTAAAGATAACATTTAATGATGGCATTAATATTGCTGTGTATCGTTATTAAACGAAGATTTTCAAGAATCAGACTCTATGCCCGATAGAGTCATAAAATTCTGGAGTTGGGAGAGTCATTAGAAATGTTCTGGGCTGGTGTTTCCATAGTTCCGCTGATACTGTGAAATGTTACTACTACACACACAAACACACACACATTCTTTTGTCAAATAATTTCGGAAACATTACACACTGTGTCTCCCATCTTGGAGATTCATGATGCATATCAATATTATAAAAATTATCGTAACTCCTGCAATAAGCAAAATCTATTTCACAGTATTTTAAATAGGCATGTCTTAAGTGTGTTTGGACACAGGACACCTCATTTGCTTTCTGTAGGATTTAAAATCTTTGGTGGAACAACTTGCGGGAAATGCTAAGCTCATCTTAATGCCTTACTTTGCATACAAAGAATTTGTTCAGAGAAGGTCTGTGAGAGTTAGTAAAATAGTGGATCCAGAACCAAATCTAGATCCAGTACCTACTGTGCTGCTGCTCTGCCCACATCACATCTACCTTGCCCTTAGAGTCTCTTGTCTTCTGACCTGCCCAGAGCTGCACTCTTTGCTTTCTTTGCATCCAGATTCATTTTCCTCCTCCTTCTTTGGCATCTCTTCCCTTTGAAACTCCCTCTACACTCACTCTTGGGCCACCTCATCCACTCACAGCTTCACATGTCACCTCTATGTTTTATCTCCTCCATGCCCATCTCCAGCCCTGCCTTCTCACCAAGGTGTCACTGCAGAGTCACCAGGCACCTGTTGGATACATTTACCCATATGCCTTGCCTTTACTTTGAACTCGGCATGTCCAAAGTCAAGTTCCTATCTCTAGCAAATGTTCTTTTAAACTTCTCTCTTTTGGCATCAAAATTCCCCCAGTCTTGAAGGTCTTTTTTCTTGCAGTCAATTTAGAAGTGTGTATGTCTTTAATTATTTAGATCCAGTCAGATCTTAAATTCCAAGTATTTTCTCTTACCATCCTAATACACTCTCTCTTCTTTCTGCATTCTTCATTTTCATTTATCCCTGCACCACTGTTATTTATAGCTCTTATCTTTTATACCAGTGTCTTCCATTTTGTCATAATTTACATATGACTCCCAGGTTATTCACTCAAAAGCAAGTTTTTTTTTTCTTGTTATTTCCCTGTCCAAAAACCTTCAATGGATCGATATTTCTCGATGTTCCTGTCTATTTTATTTTAGAGCTCCCATAACTTGGCCTCATGCAATCTGGCCAGTAAAAATGAATTCATGGAGGATACTATGCTGTCAGCAATACCACTGCTCTCCCTGATGATAGAACATGAATTATCAATAGGAGCAGACTAGTAAGGGGCCAATGTGGAGATACTGGGACCCCTGGACGTGATTCAAGTAAAAGACTGCATTGTAGGAGTTTTATTTGATATGCTGTCATCATAATTTCTGAGCGATGAAAGATGTGGAAATTAATAGAGTGTGTGGTTTATTGTTTTTCCCTCATGGCCTTGCTTCTCAAATGCAGAAAAAGCGATGGATAGGTGGCTCTGAGTTACTGAAGTCCTTATAGCCTGATGAAGACCAGTAATAAGGAAGGGGAAAAATAAAGGGAGGCTATATTATTCTTATTATTTCTTTTTGAGAGAGCATAAGAAGATGGAATCTGTTTGATTGACACAGACAGGAGATCTAGGTAAGGATTTGGTGAGAATGAAAATCATGGCCAAGTCTCCGCTGGTTTGCCGTGGTCTCCAGCGGTGCCCTTTCAAAGTTGCCATGCATGTGTGCTAAATCCCTCGAGTCGTGCCCAACTCTTTGTGACCCTATGGACTGTAGCCTGCCAGGCTTCTAGTCCATGACTGTTGGGGGCCAGAGTGAGGCACTCCGCCCGTGGCAAAGGTCATGAGGAAGGAGGCTCGACATATGCAAAGGTGGGATCAAGCCTCAGGGATCCCCCTGGAAATCTTCAAGCATCTACCCCCATAACCAGAGCCTGCGTACTTTACTACTTTGTGCTCTCATCTACACCTCTGACTTTACGGGGGCTGTCCCCCACCACCTCTTTCGGAGAAGGACTTAATTTAGAGCTCCAGTTAATAAAAACCCCTGGGCATGACAAGAGTGTTTTAACCTACAAACTCCTCTGAAGATTCTCTGGCCTGCCTGACAGGCTCGTCTGGCCACATGTGATTGCTCACAGCCTCCCAACCGTGAGAGGCACGAGATGCTTTAAGCCCTCTAAAAACAGGTTCTTTAGAGAAGTTAGAAAACTATTAGTATAAGTATAGTGGGCTGATTAGAAATTGTATTGATGAAGGGTTTTTCATTTGTTGAGCCAATGTTTGTTGCTAAGTCTCCACATCCCCTGCCCTTACACACATTAATGAATATATAGAAGAAAAAAGTATTAACCTTTGATATTAATCATGTTAGACCTTAGGCTAAGTAAATTCTTTCCTTAACTAAAACCCACTACACCCTCACCCTATAGGAATGTAACTTTATTTGGGTGGCGTCTGTTTTAAGAATAATCACCCCTGGAGAATAAGTGTCCTGGTTGACTGACCACTGTCACAAGGAGAGGGTCATAAATTGTCAGCAGGCCCCCTGGCCAGAAGATGATGTAACACCCCTAAGACCTCTGTATACATTTGTATGAAGCACCTGACTTTGATAAAAGTCAGGACTGCTGACCCCACGTGACTTTTGCATAACATCTCAGTGTATAAAAGTAGACCATGGAAAATAAAGAATTGGGATCAGTTTCTCGAAATACTGGTCTCCCCATGTCGCTTTCTCTCCCACTCTGGCTGAGTCTCCATCTGGAGCGCAGAACCCACCAAGCTTACTAATTTTGCCTGGGCTTCTAAGATCCGACCGGGGAGGCCTCAGTGTCTCCTCTCCTTCGGGAGAACGGAAGGATGCCTGCGGCCTACGTAAGTGGTGTAAGCTTCTTGTCTTGAAGTTTTATTGGTCTCCCGCATAAACCAAGCCACTCAGCCTCTTTTCTCCACTGAATTTTCCTACTGAGCTATCCTCATTCTATTACTCTTTACATCCTTAATTAATATCTAATTGAAGCTATTGTATCCTGATCCTCGCCGACTCCGTCCCCACTTCCAACTCCCTGGATCAGCCGGGGCTGGACCCCGGCACATGACATTCTCCAGGCAACAATACTGGAGTGGACTGCTGTGTCCTCCTCCAGGGGGTCTTCCCAGCCCAGGGATCAAAACTGCGTCTCTTATGTCTCCTGCATTGGCAGGAGGGTTATTTACCACCGGCACCACCTGGGGCACCCCTTTCAAAGGTTGCTCTGCTCCAAATGATGTTATATATTATCATGCTGCAGTCCATGGGGTCACAAAGAGTCAGACATGACTGAGCGACTGAATGATGATGATATATAATGAATAATGACATCATTCCCTTATGTTAATTCACTACATCTCATCAGTTCAATAAAATACGTACTTAAAATGCCCACGTTTTAGAAGGAGCAAAGCGTTTAGTTCATGTCCTCTGCTGAGGTAAGAAGTGCTGTCTGAGGAGGCTGTTAGCTTCCATAGCTTTACCCAGGATCCCTCTCACTGTGGACCAGTTTCTCTCCTTGTCTGCCAATGAGCCGAGGTTTCAGAACCTCTGCTCATCTGATTTGTCATGATAGAGTTTTGGTACAATTTTCTTAAAGTGGTTTTGCACGCTAAATGAACAAAGTACCAAGTGATAGCAAAATGAACAAAAATGTGGTGTAGGCAATCTGATATGAAAATATGGAAAGAAATCAGTGCTTTTTCAATATGTGAAAAAGGTATAGACTACTAGCATGAATTCTTTTTGTTGGTTTAGAAATTCAAGAGACTCTTGAGATCCCGTGCTGAAATATATCAGTCCCACTAGTTCATCTCAGATATAAGAACAGATGATTATATATTATACTTTCAACCCCTTCAATTTGGGGGTTCAGTCTGGAAAGATGATTAATTTTCTTATATACAGATGATTTTCTCATTTGAAGAAGTTATCTCAGTTTATGTATGTTGATGTTTTATACTATGATATTTTTTAAAAAGTTGAGCACTTGATAAAAAACAGATTTCTTCTTTACATAGTGGAGACAGGAGGGAAAAAGCATAAACATCACTCCCTTGCTGGTATAGATAACAAAAATTGATGGTGGGAGTAGAGAAGAGACTATTTGACTCCATTTTGTGGATTTTCTGGAAAGAAGCACTTTTAAATAAATCACTTTATCGGGATTTGAGCAAAATTGTCAGTCTCTAGGCTTCGAGAATAAGAAAAGAGCCCTTGTAAAGTTATTTACTCACAGAGTTGTGGATGAAGGCAACTGAGCCAACAGTGTTTCATCCTCAGCGTGTCCTTCTCCCCCTCCTGTCAGATTTCACCTCCTGTGCTCTCCCCGTTCCTTGTGTCCTTCAGTTCCTCCTTCCCACATATGCATTTAATAGACACTAGCTTTTGTTTTGTATTTTTGGTGTTTCATGTTTGCAGAACTATTTGGGAAAAGTAAAAAATTATTCCCTCAAGATTACCTCCTTTAGAAGTAGTCCACAACTTCCTCCCAGCATGCCTGGCCATACCCACTCCACAAAAAAAAAAAAAAAAGAAAGAAAGAAAGAAAGAAAAATGGAGATAAACTCCAGTTCCACATTTCCTGTTTTGGGGAGTTGACACTCGAATCTACAATTTCATTAAATACAGTTGTTGCCTGGAGGAAAAAACAGTAAGCCACCCTTTAACAACAATAATAAAGGAAAGTTGGGTGCTGGTGTAAAAGTTTACATGTATATTCAAAACAAATAACCTGCATCCCTAAAGACAGAACCCTGCTTTATTATGCACCACCTGAATGTCCAATTAGGAGGAAAACAGATTGCCCATAAAAGGTAGTAGATGCTGTGAGAGTGGGAGGGGCTGCTTGCCCCCAGGCAGCAGTATGAGATTTTCTTTCATGATAATTGCTCCTATTTTGGGCTTCCTGCTGTAGCTAAGAAGGAAGCAGCTTATGTTGACCTGTATGCATTTAGATGGTGGGTGCTTCCAAATCCAATTATCCTCAGCTGCATGACCACCAAAGCTGTTTTCATCTGTGAGTGATTCCTCACAGCCAGGAGAAGGGGCAACATGAGAAAACGCCTTTCTAAAAGGCAAGAGGGGCTGGTAGTCGGGGGAGGAAACTCAAGGAGAGAGCATAACAAGAGGGCTAATGTATTAAAGCAAAAGGAAACAATATAAAGGCAGAGAACCAGGCTGATGGTGAGCTAGCATTGAATGAGAGGATTTCCAAGCCGACATCAATTACAAATACCTTTTACACAAGGCCACACCACAGCCTGCTGGGCTGATCAAAAGCCTTTAGTTATAAGTTAAACATTTTCATTGGTCTCAAAATGGATTTTACAAAAATTTTTACATTTGTGATTCTCAACCAGACAGCCCTGGAATCATGTGAAAACTTTTCATCAATGCTGATGCTCAGGTTGCAGCCAAATCAATTAAGTCAGACTCTCTTTTGATGATTAAAAAGATCCTGGGCAATTCTAATGAGCAGCCAGGATTGGAGGCCACTTAGTGGGGAGACACAGAAGGTAGTTCAAAAATCCTTAGTGTGTAGAATTTTTCAGGCATTTACTTTTGCAATAAAGGGCTGAAATTAACAAAGCACTCTCCTCTGTTAGGGTGATTTCTTACCTGTGTACTCCATTTTGCCCTGCATTTTCCCCCCAGCTTTATTGAGGTGTAATTTACAAATAGAATTGTAAGATATTCAAAGTGTACATCACAGCGATCTGATACACCTATACATTGTGAAAGGATCTCCCATCTAGTTAATTTACGCGTAACATCCATCACCTCACATATTTATCTTTTTTTTATTTTTGGTGAGAATACTTAAGCTGTACTATTAGCAAATTTCATTTATACAAGACAGTGTTATCAATGATAGTCACCATGTTTTATACTAGATACTCAGGCCTTGTTCTTCTTATAGCTGAAATTTTTACCCTTTCCTGCATTTTGCTTATATAACATCTTCGATGGCTCCCACAGATCAAACCACATTCTTCAACAGCAGTGTCTCCAAATATGCCAGTGAAATCAGCAGACAGAAATGTTTGGGAAATGCTATGCCTTGAGGGAGTTTTTAGAGTCTTTACTATGTGTATAGGCGTGTGTGTACTTAGTATGTGCTAATGCGAATTTTTAATTCCCAGGGAAGGTGTGTGTGTGTGTGTGTGTGTGTGTGACACACAGTTTTTCCTCAATTTATTTGATCAAAGATATTTTGCAAAGAGATCACGTCTATCTGGTTTTGTGCATCATAAAGCATACTTCAGAGAATATCTGTTTAGTCTCCACCACCCTGCCTCCAACACCCTCTCTCCCTCATTCCTATCCCATTGCTTTCGACATTGATTGTCAAGAGTTAAGCTGGTTCTCATTGTAGTTCTGAGTATCAGTAAAAATTGCCATGGTAAGATATAAGTACTATAAATATATTTTCTTCACAGCTTCTAAATGGGCATAGTCTTTGCCCATTGGGCTTTTGCTAGCCCCCGAAAGCCATAGAATATAGACTCTATGTTAAGTCACAAAATTTGACCACCACTAGCTCTTTAGTTGGAGAAGGAAATGGCAACCCACTCCAGTATTCTTGCCTGGAGAATCCTGTGGACAGAGGAGCCTGTCCATAGGGTCGCACAGAGTCGGACGCGACTGAAGCGACTTAGCATGCATACATGCATTGGAGAAGGAAATGGCGACCCACTCCAGTATTCTTGCCTGGAGAATCCCAGGGATGGAGGAGCCTGCTGGGCTGCCGTCTGTGGGGTCGCACAGAGTTGGACACGACTGAAGCGATTTAACAGCAGCAGCAGCAGCTTTTTAGTTGGAGCCAATGTTCCTTGACAATAAAGTTTATTGGCTATCAAGAAATTCCCATCAGCATACGACTGCATCCTGGTTTCTATTGAGAAAGTCTGCAAGGCACTGCACCCATGTTGCATTATCCCACAGATGGCAACCTCGGGACCTGAGAATGGGTGAATGTATATGTGGATTTCCAGATCGTTTTATTTACTCTTTTCTCAGGTGGAATAAAGTACAAGGAGAGTGTTCGGTTATATACAGTTCAGTTCAGTTCAGTTGCTCAGTCGTGTCTGACTCTTTGCGACTCCATGAATCGCAGCACGCCAGGCCCCCCTGTCCATCACCAACTCCCGGAGTTCACCCAGACTCACGTCCATCGAGTCAGTGATGCCATCCAGCCATCTCATCCTCTGTCGTCCCCTTCTCCTCCTGCCCCCAATCCCTCCCAGTATCAGGGAGGTCACAATCGCTCATTGTATTAGAGCTTAAATTCTATGATGACAAACACCTATGAACCCTTGGGCTATTTCATGGTCAAACTCTGCCTTTTTTGTTTCCTCAGATCCTTATAAACTATTTCCCCATTTCTCTTTTTCTTTGTTTACTCATCTTCTTGTTTTGTTTTTTTTTTCATTTATAGTTGCCATATCATTGTCTTTTGCATTTAAATCTTTATGATTTTGTCCCATGTCATGATCTAACAAGTTATATACATTTAATGACCAAATAATTGCCTATTAATTTAGCTGTACTCACTGAGAAAGGTTTTCTGAAACAAAATTATAAGAGTTTAAAGTTATTTAAGTTCAAATTTTGCATATATGAAAGCCATCTTGTTTTTACAAAATGAATTAGGAAATTTAAAATGTGGTAATCATATTTTAATTATTAAGAATATTGTTTATTGTAATGTAGAACAAAGATGTAAAAATAATGACATCGTAATTCTGAACAAATTTTTCTCAAGTAAAGTCATAGAGAGATAATGAAAAAACAGTGAAGTTTTAAAAATCTAAGTAGACATTTTCTTTGGACACTATTTAGGATTTTCTTTGAGATTGCAAATACTTTCCAACTTCCAAGACTGATAAGACAGCTTCTTGAGGCTCTAAAAAAATGGGTAAGTTTTATTACCCTTCAGGGTCTTTTCATCCTTTCATCTTCTTAAGGTGAATAAATTGTTTTCTATGCAGCATTCAATCTATAGAACTTTTCTCTGGAGACTCAAATCTTCGTTTGCTCTTTGTAGCCATATTTTAAAAATCCTATAATATTTTCCGGAGGAGTAGGCTTTGAATATAGCCTCAATGGACTCAAATGTTAGGAATCTTAAGTAAAAATCAGCAAAGTTAAGAATGTTGTCTTATCTCATTGGTGAATGGTTGTTTTGTGGCTATTAATTTACTCCCTTGAACTTATAAAGTCCTTTATATTCTTAAAGGGAATTTTAGATCAATCATCTTATAAGAATCTGTCCTTATGCCCAGGGCATAACTAGTTTTAAAGAAAGAAAATGTTGTGTTTACGAAGGTTACCTCCATTCATGGAAAAGATCACAAGAGAATCACAGCCAGAATCCGTGTCTTGAAAGGAGCTTTTTTGTATTCAGATGCATAGGCACTCTTATGAGTCACTTAAGGAACAATAATAATGGGAAAGAACAAGGAAGGATTAATAGAAGTAAGGAATGAAAAGAGAGGGGCAAAGCATCCTTATGTCTTAGCCTTTGGGCAAATAAAAGGTTTTGGAAAATGAAAATGAAATGGTCAAAGAAATATCCTAAGATAAGAAAAAAATGATATAAAGAAGTTCATGATGAAATCTTGTTCAGTGGTGCTCTCAGTTTCTTCAGATACATAATCGATGCTGTCTTCATTTGTCTTCCTTTTACAATCTTCCCTCTTCCCTTTTACAGTCTACTTCTCTTCATCCTTTACCCCTTACTTTTTCATAATGTGCTTATTGGTGTGTATTGGTCAAGACAGAAAATTTTAAATTGCTATGTATGTTAAGTTAAAATTAGGAGCATCAGATGGCTATTAACTTAGTTCTAATCTTGTCAGCAAAAAGACCAGGAAAGATATTTTTTTCCTTTTATATGTAATATCCCAGAATGCCAGCAATAAGTCCATTAAACAACAGCTATTATCAGAAAATAATTCAAGAGGAAAGATTAGTACCTAATCTTCCAGCTTTGCCATCGGGGTTGAAGCAGTTTTTGAAGTTCCAGAGCAAGCAAAGTTAAAGAGAAAATGCCTGCATTTCATTCTCATAGACTATGGCATGATCCATGGCCCTTTATTTTATTATACTTTGTAAAGGGCTTTCGATCAAAGCTGAAACCCCTATTGGCTATTCGGTGTTTAAAAACTATGATTAGAATCCCAGGAAATTTTCCCTCCACCCTGACATACTATTTCTCCACCCTTCTAACCCTCCTCCCTATTCTGGCTTATTAAATGTGTTAACAGGAAGGCTGTATCAACCCAGTGTGTGCCTTTTTCCAAGATATTAAAAGTTCCTGGATTTAATTTTATTATATTAGAAAATGTATTTCCATAAAGAGGTTTGTTCTGTTGCTATTGATTTTCACTTTGAGTGATGAAACAGTCTTAGGTGTTTCACTTGCATGAATAAATTAGAAAGGATCAATTTAATAAGGTGATGAGCTTAATATTTGACAAATATGGTGTCTGAGGTAACCTCTTTACCTCTTTCAGCAGAAAACACTAAGTGATTTTTTTACATAATTTACTGACCACAGCTGGATGATTCTATTTATCATGTGTAGGATAGGGATTTTGAATTACACAAAGTAGGCATACATTTTGTGTGTAGAGAGAAAGCTGTATGTCAGGATTTAAAGATTCATAGACTTAAAGAATCTCATTTTTGGGATGTTTAAAGGCCTTTACATCAACCTGCTATTTAATGCTCAAATCAACTCACATTCCAATAACTACCATCTGCCAGGCCCTGTAATATGTGCTTTAGACACATGCTCACATTTAATCTTCCTATCAAGACTGTTGAAAAAGAAATTGCGGTTCAAGGAAGTTAAATAATTTTCCCAGAGATCAATGCTGAGAGTTAAATCCAAGATTTGAACTGCCACCCACATGACTCTGTAAATGATGTTCTTTATGTTGCTGCCAGGTTTTTGAGCCTATGAAGTGACTTACACCGAAGAATCTGAGAAGACTATGTTTTCTGGTCATCCAGGTTCAGATTAATCTGTTCTCAGACTGTAGCCGGAAGCAGTTTCCCTCTTAGTACCTCAAACATCAAGTCCAAGCCTCTATAAATATTTCAAGGTGCTAGGGCTTATATTTGTAGATCCAAATCCATTGTTCTCTCCTAGTAAAGAGGGGAACCATGTCTATAGAGGATAGTATCAACTGAAGGAGGAGAAATATCAAATTGTCTTCTAAACGAGTTTTCCAACTTGAGAGATAGTGTTTATCTCTCATCTAAAGGAAAAAAAATTTCATAGTTTGGAAACAACCCACAGTGGGTCTGTACCAGTTCTTAGTCATTTTTTGTTGTTATTCAGTCGCTAAGTCACATCCAACTCTTTGCGACCCCATGAATTACAGTGTTCCCTGTCCTTTAACTATCTTCCAGGGTTTGCTCAAATTTAAGTCCATTGAGTCAGTGATGCTATCCACCCATCTCATCCTGTGTTGTCCCCTTCTCCTTTTGCCTTCAATCTTTCCCAGCATCAGGGTCTTTTCCAGTGAGTTGGCTCTTTGCATCAGGTGGCTAAAATATTGGAGGTTCAGCTTCATCATCATTCCTTCCAATGAATATTCAGGTTGATTTCCTTTAGGATTGACTGGTTTGATCTTGCTGTCCAAGGGACTCTCAAGAGTCTTCTCCAAAACCGCAATTCAAAAGCATCAATTATTTGGCACTCAGCCTTCTTCATTGTCCAACTTTCACATCTGTACATGACTACTGGAAAAAACATAGCTTTGACTAGACAGATCTTTGTTTGCAAAGTAATGTCTCTGCTTTTTAATATGCTGTCTAGGTTTGTCATAGCTTTCCTTCCAAGAAGTGTCTTTTAATTTCGTGGCTGCAGTCATTGTCTGCAGTGATTTTGGAGCCAAGGAAATAAAATCTGTCACTGTTTCAATTTTTTCCCCTTCTCCCCTTAGTAGTTTATGGGACTCTATATCTTTAATGCCTCAGGTACTGTGTCCTCAACTATTGTTCTGAACATTAGTTTCTTCATTAGTATAACTGAATTAGAACACATCTCACATATCTTAAAAATTGTTCTTTAAAAAGTTTAGTATTAACCTATAGGAGTTGATTATTACAATGTGAATCTTGGCTCTTTCCATTTTAAAGCTTGTATTTAGTACTAGTTGAGTAAGCATTTGCTGAATGCTGGAAACTGCTCTAAGCATCTTATTAATACATGTCTTATCTCACTTGACCCTTATAATAACCCTACTGCATAGGTACTATTATTACGTTTATTTTATAGATAAGGAATCTGTTACAGGGAGCAATTCAATACTTTGCTATTGCTACTAAGTGAGAAGCCAGGATTAAAACTTGAGCAGTCAGAAACCAGACAGAAATCAAAGAGGTTGGTGGAAGGTAGCATGTGATACAGAAGTTGTTTGCTAGATGTTAATAGTCCTTCCAGTTGGTACTAGCCTGGGGGCAGGATCTCAAAACAGAAAAAGTAGCCAAAAGAAAAGATATTTTTGGAAAGCGTTAGCATGAATACAGTTATCCAGACCTTTCCCCTAAAGAGATGTCTCTCCCAGGTAGATTGTGGAGTTGTCCACCTTGTCCTATCACCAAGTCCCAGCTGAAAAATCTATATGACTAATGACAATGCATGAGGCAAAGAGAAGCTTTATTTTCAGATTCTGGATGGAGTTTATGATGTTGTCAGAGAGAAAATCCTGACTTACAGCCTCAGTAGAGTCAGTATGAATGCTTTTCTGAGACATAATATATGTGGAATGCTATAGCATAATTGGGATTTTTAAATATACTGTGTTTTAAAATTTAATACTGTGTTTTAAAAGTTAGCAGAACTTTTGAGATGGAAAACTGCAATAATAAGCACTTAATTATAATTATATGATAAACTCCTAATAAGATCAAGAGCTGTGGAGTCAGACCTAAGCTTAAATCCTGGTTTACGCTATTGGATCTGGACACTTTTTAAAAAACCCATTTTGCACCTCAGTTACCTTATCTGGCAAAGGGGGATAATAACTTTTAGGGTCATTTGGAATTGAATGACTGTCAGTCAGTCAATTTGGCCAATTCAGTCTCTCAGTTGTGTCTGACCCATTGTGACCCCATGGACTGCAGCACGACAGGCTTCCCATCCTTCACCATCTTCCAGAGCTTGCTCAAACTCATGTCTGTTGAGTCAGTGATGCCATCCAACCATCTCATCCTCTGTCATCCCCTTCTCATCAATCTTTCCCAGCATCAGAGTCTTTTCCAATGAGTCAGTTCTTCGCATCAGGTGGCCAAAGTATTAGAGCTTCAGCTTCAGCATCAGTCCTTCCAATGAAGAGTCAGACTGATTCCCTTCAGGAATGACTGGTTTGATCTCCTTACAGTCCAAGGGACTCTCAAGAGTCTTCTCAAACACCACAGTTCAAAAGCATCAATTCTTCAGTGCTCAGCTTTCTTTATGGTCCAACTCTCACATCCATACATGACTACTGGAAAAACCATAGCTTTGACTAGATGGACCTTTGTTGGCAAAGTGATGTCTCTGCTTTTGAATATGCTATCTAGGTTGGTCATAGCTTTTCTTCCAAGGAGCAGGGTCTTTTAATTTCATGGTTGAAGTCAACTTCAACAGTGATTTTGAAGCCCAAGAAAATAAAGTCTGTCACTATTTTCATTTATTCCCCATCTATTTGCCATGAAGTGATGGGACTAGATGCCATCATCTTTATTTTTTGAATGTTGAGTTTAAGCCAGCTTTTCCACTCTCCTCTTCCACTTTCATCAAGAAACTGTTCAGTTCCTCTTTGCTTTGTGCCTTGAGGGTGGTGTCATCTGCATATCTGAGGTTATTGATGTTTCCCCCACAATCTTGATTCCAGCTTGTGCTTCATCCAGCCAGACGTTTCGCATGATGTATTCTGCATAGAAGTTAAATAAGCAGGGTGACAATATACAGCCTTGATGTACTACTTCTTTTAAAACAATGCTCAATACACATGAAGTAATTCAGTCAAATTCCTTGGATGATATTCAGTTGGATGTAGATAAATTTTTTTGACTCTGTAGCTGTCTCCTTTAGTTAGTTGACTTTGTTTAAGACTTTCCCATTGACTTCTCTAATATCTGTTATATTTAGTTATATATCTGTGTCCTCTATGCCATCTCTGCATGGTTAATATCAGATTCATTTGTTAGATGGTTCCTCTTGTTGCATAAAGGAATGCGGCTTTCAAGAGATAGAACTTTTTCTACAAAGAATATATTAAAAATACCAAATTGAGTATTTTCTAATAGGGTTAATTTTAAAGGACATTTCTGAGGGAAAAAAAAAAAAACAACTTTTCCCATTCTTTTCAATGGTAATGGTTTGACGTGGGAAGCTTACAAGCCAAACTGTAATGTCAGAGTAACTGAGTTTTATCCTTGCTTACTCACAGTTAGTTTGGGAAAATTTCTTAACCACAGTTACCAAATCTTAATTCATCATCTAAATAATCTGTACTAACTTTGTATACACATCAAATATAACCTTTGTTTAAAGTTGACTGTGATAATTATTATATAATCACACATATTTTGTCTTTATTCTTAATCAGTTGATATTTTAACTGTTAGAGATAAGAGTAATGAGAAGGGTATAGTAGAAAGATTAAATTCCTACTCTACAATTTACAATATAGTAAAAAGGAGATCATTTCTGGGTGTTCATTGGAAGGACTGATGCTAAAGCTGAAACTCCAATACTTTGGCCACCTCATACAAAGAGTTGACTCATTGGAAAAGACCCTGATGCTGAGAGGGATTGGGGGCAGGAGGAAAAGGCGATGACAAAGGATGAGATGGCTGGATGGTATCACCGACCCAATGAACATGAGTTTGAGTAAACTCCAGGAGTTGGTGATGGACAGGGAGGCCTGGCATACTACAATTCATGGGGTTGCAAAAAGTTGGACACGACTGAGTGAGTAAACTGGACTGAATTGAAGAACCATAAAGTTTTAAAAGTCTTGTAAAATAGAATTTTTTTCATATAAATTTCAAAAAGCATAGTCATGAGTACCCAAACAGACACAGATGTATTTCTTTGTATTATCTCCATAAACAAGAAAAAATAAAAGCAGTTTTCATCAAACAATGTGAATTTTTATGATACTGAGTTTGGACTATGAATATAAGATCACACCATTTGTTTTGGGGAAGACATGCAGACAGATGGCTGTGTAAATGCAAGAGTTATATTAAATGTAACGAACTGTTTTGCTCATTTTTTTTCTATAAACTCAAACCTTAAGATTTCTTTTGATTGAGTGCCACTGTTTCGAAGAAGAAGAAGAAATAATATAACAAAGTCAAGACTAGTTAAGAGCAAGAACTTTGACACCAGAAAGAAAAGGCTCCTAGAGTCATCCCTTTTTACTGAGCAACTGTGTGACCTTGGTCAGTTTTATTACTTCTCTAAGCTTAGATTTTTCTCACCTGTGAGTCAGGATTTCTAATGGTACTCATCTCATTAATTTGTCATGAAGACTATAGAAGACAGTGCATTTAAAAGCATCAACACAAGACTGACTATAATGGTTTGAATCTTTGCCTCTTAAATAATCCTTGTGTATAAAACACAAAAAGGATAGTCTGTGTAGTATATGGTTCACCCATTAGGATGAAGGCGGTCTGAGGCATGCTCTTGTAAGACACTGAAAGCAACTCAAAGTCTTTGGGCCCATGACAGCCCAGAGTGTAGAGCCTATTACTCCCCATCTGCGTTTCAGCTCCAAGGAGAAAGAACAAATGGAATAGCCTTTCAGGTAACCACCTCAGCACAGGAAAAAAACACACACACACACACACAAAAAACCCACTTACAATTCAGTGTTCTCTGAGGAAATAAGCTAGAGCAGAGGCTTCTCCATGCAGCTGCTGACTGCGCATGGTGGGAGGCCAGCTGGTGGGGGCAGTGTTTGTGCTGGTGCTGGAGAGACATGAGAAGGGAGATGAGAACTGCCACAAGCTGGAACGTCAGATGGCAAAGAAGCTACCTACAATGCAGGACACCTGGATTTGTTCCCTGGGGTGGGAAGATCCTCTGGAGAAGGGAATGGCTTCCAGTATTCTTGCTAGGAGAATTCCATGGACACTGCAGCCTGGAAGGCTGTCTCCATGGGGTTGTAAAGAGCTGGACAAATACTGAGCAACACTGGTTAACAGGACTCTTTCAAAGATTCTGAGCAACCAAAAGGCCCTTTCTGGAAAATAGTGAAACACATCCCACTCAAATATTCAGCCGTTTCTTAGCTCAAATAAAGAAGAGATGGCATAATCTTAGGACAGACTAGGTTAGGTGGAACCACCTCTTATTCATCTTTGTACCGCCAATATAATACCTGAAGCGTTTCTGACACAGAATAGTCAGAAAATATAGCATTGTTTGGAATGGGTTAATTCTTGCCTCAGCTCTGCTGCTATGGGCTATATAGATTTAGAGGTATTTTAACTTTTAGTTTCCCATGGTAAAAAAAAAAAAAAAATGGGACTTCCAATAAATCTACCTTGAAGCCTTCCCTTGGTGATAGACAAGCTGCATTACATGTGATAAAATGTATTACATGTGAATTCTAGCAAACTCTTAAGTTGTTATCAAATGTAAGAATGGAATGTAAGAGTTATTTTCATACTGTTAGTTGTTCAAGTGACAGAGGATGAGATGGTTGGATGGCATCACTGACTCGATGGACATGAGTTTGAGCAAGCTCCAGGAGTTGGTGATGGACAGGGAAATCTGGCGTGCTGGAGTCCATGGGGTCACAAAGAATCGGACACAACTGAGTGACTGAACTGAACTGATTGTTCAAGTAATTTCAAGCACTAAGATTTTAGTGTTAATATTCTTAGTTTTCTCAATGACACTTTTCTAATAAATGAAATATAACATTTAAAGAAGCATTCTCCATGTAATTCATTCAATATGATTTCTTCATAAAAATGTGACTAACAAATATTTTTGTCCTTATTGAACTGGATCTCATGCAATAAAAATTTGTTCATTTGTTGTAGGTTTCTTGCCTCTTGGTTGGCCTAATCTAAGTTTATGAATTTAATCCTTTCATGCAAACTTCTATGTGGGCTGTTTACAAGTCACAAGATAAATAGTATGACTTTTTGCTGTGTCTCTGTTAGGGTTGGAAAACTGCTATAACAAGCAATACAGAAATTTTAGTGGCTTCACATAATAAAACATATTTTTCTTTCCTGTAACTGTCCAATATGGATGTTCTCAGAAAGTGTTTCTGGTGGCTTTCCTCTAAGTGGTGATTCAGGGACTAAGGTCCTTTCATTGTGTGACTCTGTTACTTAAGGCCTTGAAGTCATCTCTCAGGAAATAAGAGTATGGAAGTTTGCTGGGGAGAAGGATTATTGGCTAGGCCTGGGAGTAGCTTGGTATACTTCACTTTCATCCATGTCTCATTGGTCAAAATTGGTCATGTGGTTCCATCTAAAGGAGATGAGTCTTGAAAATATGGTCTATATTCTCAAGAGAAAAAGTAAAAGGGTTATATTTGTCTCTGTCACAAGGGCATTTCTAAATTTCCATTTATAAATTTTTCTACATTTAAACTTTAAACTTTTTATTTTCTATTGCAGTAGGGCCAATTAACAATGCTATGGTAGTTTCAGGTGAACAGGGAAGGGACTCAGACATGCATATACATGTATCCTTTCTCTCCCATAACCCCCCTCTCATCCAGGTTGTTCTGGTCATAATACTGAGCAGAGTTCCATATGCTATACAATAGGTCCTTGTTGGGTATTCATTTTAAATACAGCAGTGTGTATATAACCTTTCCAACCTCCCTAAATATCCCTTCCCCTCAACAACCATAAGTTCATTTTTTAAGTCTGTGAGTCTCCGTTTTGTAAATAGACGTTTGTATCATTTCTTATTACATATACATATAAGGGGTGTCTTATAATATTCCTCACTCTCTGTCTTACTTCACTCAGCATGACACTGTCTAGGTCCATCCATGTTGCTGTGAATAGCATTAGTCCATTGTTTTTAATGGCTGAGTAATATTCTCTTGTTGGAGAAGGCAATGGCACCCCACTCCAGTACTCCTGCCTGGAAAATCCCATGGATGGTGGAGCCTGGTAGGCTGCAGTCCATGGGGTCGCTAAGAGTTGGACACGAGTGAGCGACTTCCCTTTCACTTTTCACTTTCATTTATTGGAGAAGGAAATGGCATCCCGCTCCAGTACTCTTGCCTGGAGAATCCCACGGTCGGGGGAGCCTGGTGGGCTTCCATCTATGGGATCGCATAGAATCGGACACGACTGAAACGACTTAGCAACTTAGCAATATTCCCTTGTATATATGTACCACATCTTCTTTATCTATTCCTCTGCCAATGTGTATTTAGGTTGTTTCCATATCTTGGCTGTTGTAAATGGTGCCATAAAAAACAATGGGGTGCATGTATCCTTTCAGATCATATTTTTTTCCATATATATATATATATATATATATATATATATATACACACACACACATATACACCCAGGAGTGGGATTGTAGGATCATATGATGGCCTTATTTTTAGTTTTTAAAGGAACTTCTATACTGTTCTCCATAGTGGCTATACCAATTTACATTCCCATCAACAGTGTAAGAGGATTCCCTTCTCTCCATAACCCCTCCAGCATTTGTTCGTGGATTTTTTGATGATAGCCATTCTGACAGGTGTGAGGTGATATCTCATTGTAGTCTGATTTGCATTTCTCTAACAATGAGCAGTGTTGAACATTTTTTCATGTATCTATTGGCCATCTGTACATCCTCTTCAGGTCTTCTGCCAATTTTCTGAGTGGGTTGTTGTTTTGGTGCTGTTAAGCATCATAAACTATTTGTAAATTGGAGACTAATCCCTTATCAGTTGCAACATTTGCAAATATTTTCTCCCAATCTGTGAGTTGTCTTTTCATTCTGTTTATTGTTTCCTTTTCTGTGCAAAAGCTTAGTAGAAGGAAGGAAATCATAAAGATCAGAGCAGAAGTAGGTGAAATAGAGACCAAGAAAAAAAAAATCACAAAGGTCAATGAAACCAAAAGGTAGTTCTTTGAAAAGATAAACAAAATTGATAAATCTTTAGCCAGACTTACTGAGAAAAAAAGGGAGAGGACTCAAATCAATAAAATGAGAAAAGAAAAAGAAGTTACAACTGACTTCACAGAAATACCAAGGAACTGTATGCCAATAAATGGACAACCTGGAAGAAATGGACAAATTCTTAGAAAGGTATAGTCTCCCTAGACTGAACCAGAAGAAATATAGTTTGGGCAGACCAGTCACAAGCACTGAAATTGAAACCATGATCAAAAACCTCCCCCAAAACAAAAGTCCAGTACCTGATAGCTTCACAGGCAAATATTATCAAACATTTACAGAAGAGTTAACACCTGTCCTTCTGAAACAATTCCAAAATGTTGCAGAAGAAGAAAAACTTCCAATCTCATTTTATGAGGCCACTGTACCCCTGATACCAAAACTAGACAAAGATACCACCAAAAAAAAAAAAAAAAATTACAGACCTATATCACTGATGAACATAGATGCAAAAATCCTCAGCAAAATACCAGCATTCCATATCCAAAAATACATTAAAAGATCATACACCATAATCAATAATTAATCATCCCAGGGATACAAGGATTTCTTTTTAACATCCACAAATTAATCAATGTGATACACCACAAAACAAAACTGAAGAATAAAACCATGTGATTGTCTCACTAGATGTAGAAAAAGCTTTTGACAAAATTCAGCACCTATTTATGATAAAAACTCTCCAGAAAGTGGGCATAGAGGATACATACCTCTACATAATAAAGCCATATACAACAAACCTACAGCTGGCATCGTACTCAATGGTGAAAAACTGAAAGCATTCCAAGATCAGGAACAAGACAATGATGTCCACTTTTACCACTTTTTTCAACATAGTTTTGGAAGTCTTAGCTACAGAAATCAGAGAAGAAAAAGAAATAAAGGAATTCCAAACTGGAAAAGAAGTTAAGCTGTCACCATTTGCAGATGACATTATAGAATACATAGATGGTCCTAAAGATGCTACCAGAAAACTACTAGAACTCATCAATGAATTTGGTAAAGTTGCAGGTTCCAAAATTAATACACAGAAATCTATTGTATTTCTATACACTAACAATGAAAGATCAGAAAGAGAAATTCAGGAAGCAATTATGTTTGCCATTACATCAAAAAAATAAATGAAATATCTAGGAAAAACCTACCTAAGGAGACAAATGACCTGTACTCTGAAAACTGTAGAGGTTGATGAAAGAAATTGAAGAAGACATAAACAGATGGAAAGATATACCGTGTTCATGGATTGGAAGAATCAATATTGTCAAAATGATTATACTATTCAAGGCAATATACAGATTCAATGAAGTCCCTACCAGATTACCAATGACATTTTCACAGGACTAGAACAAAAATTATCAAAATGTGTATGGAGATGCAAAAGACCCCAAATAGCCAAAGCACTCTTGAAAAAGAAAAACAGAGCTAGAGCAATCAGATGCCTTGATTTCAGACTATACTACAAAGCTACAGTTATCAAAACAGTATGGTACTGGCACAAAAATAGAGATATAGATCAATGGAAAGGATAGAAAAACCAGAAATAAGCTCATGCACCTATGATCAATTAATTTGTGACAAAGGAGGCAAGACTACACAATGTTAGAAAGACAGTTTCTTCAACAAATTGTGCTGAGAAAACTAGACAGCCATATGTAAAAATATAAAATAAAATAAAATTAGATGTTTCTTAACTCCATACACAAAAAATAAGCACAAATGCATTAAAAACCTAAATGTGGACCAGACACTATAAAAATCCTAGGGGAAGACATAGGCAGAACACTCTCTGACATAAATCACAGCAGCAGCTTTTATGATCCATCTCCCAGAATAATGAAAATAAAAATAAACAAATGGGGCATTCTTAAGCCATATGTATATGTTAATAAATATTATGATTGCATCTCTACATAATGGTAATTCAAAAAGTGTGACAATAAAGTAAATGATCACACACTCTCTGAATCTTCCTTTTGTACATATATGTGACACAAAAACCTGGCTATACAGTGTTTTTTTTTTTTTTTTAAGTCTGCTGTTTTTATTTTTTATTATTATTTTTTTAAATTTTATTTTATTTTTAAACTTTACATAATTGTATTAGTTTTGCCAAATATCAAAATGAATCCACCACAGTTATACATGTGTTTTAATACACAAAAATTGCTTCTAGAAAAGCTCTATTTTTTAGCAAAATTTCCTTATATTTTACAACTCTTGAGATATATTTCTATGCATCTATATATAATATATATTCAGTTAAATATATTTTTAATTGAGAAACTTTTATTAGATGTGAAAATATATATTTCATTTTCAAACTGAATCACATTTCTTCAGTTTTATTAAGATGCATAATCTTGAAAGTTGTCACTCCTAAAAGAAATCATTTTGAGTAAAGTTACTTGTCCATTTTAACTCGTATTAATTATAGGTAATCACAATTTGTCATTTGGTAAACATACTTTGTACAGTATCTTGAAGCCAGAATAGCCTAAAGCATGGGATACCATATGTTCCTTAAAGGCACACTAGATCTCAGGGAATACTCTTACTAAGAAGTGCTCTGAATAAATATAATTAGGTCATAAGTTGTGATTATTTTTGTAAATATTTTTTAAAAATCCTCCATCGAGTTTAGCACTCATGTTCTTCACTTCTAGAGATACATTGATTCTTATAGGGCTTCCTGTTAGAGTAATAGATTAAGCCTAAGATTTGTACCACAGAAGGAAAAATAAATGATAAATACACTGAGTTCTGAAAAAGATTAAAAATATATTATGAGAGTTCAGAGAAAGCACACAGCTTCTTTTAGTTGTGAGAAAACTCAGGGGCTGATTCAAAAAAGAAATGACATTTGAATTACTTATTGAGTATACGAACAAAGCTAGTGGAGGTGATGGAATTCCAGTTGAGCTATTTCAAATCCTGAAAGATGATGCTGTGAAAGTGCTGCACTCAATATGCCAGCAAATTTGGAAAACTCAGCAGTGGCCACGGGACTGGAAAAGGTCCGTTTTCATTCCAATCCCAAAGAAAGGCAATGCCAAAGAATGCTCAAACTACTGCACAATTGCACTCATCTCACATGCTAGTAAAGTAATGCTCAAAATTCTCCAAGCCAGGCTTCAGCAGTACGTGAACCGTTAACTTCCTGTTGTTCAAGCCGGTTTTAGAAAAGGCAGAGGAACCAGAGATCAAATTGCCAACATCCGCTGGATCATAGAAAAAGCAAGAGAGTTCCAGAAAAACACTGTAACTACTTTATTGACTATGCCAAAGCCTTTGACTGTGTGGATCACAATCAACTGTGGAAAATTCTGAAAGAGATGGGAATACCAGACCACCTGACCTGCCTCTTGAGAAATCTGTATGCAGGTCAGGAAGCAACAGTTAGAACTGGACATGGAACAAAAGACTGGTTCCAAATCCGGAAAGGAGTACGTCAAGGCTGTATATTGTCACCCTGCTTATTTAACTTTTATGCAGAGTACATCATGAGAAACTCTGGACTGGAAGAAGCACAAGCTAGAATCAAGATTGCCGGGAGAAATATCAGTAACCTCAGATATGCAGATGACACCACCCTTATGGCAGAAAGTGAAGAGGAACTCAAAAGCCTCTTGATGAAAGTGAAAGTGGAGAGTGAAAAAGTTGGCTTAAAGCTCAACATTCAGAAAACGAAGATCATGGCATCCGGTCCCATCACTTCATGGGAAATGGATGGGGCAACAGTGGAAACAGTGTCAGACTTTATTTTTGGGGGCTCCAAAATCACTGCAGATGGTGACTGCAGCCATGAAATTAAAAGACGCTTACTCCTTGGAAGGAAAGTTATGACCAACTTAGATAGCATATTGAAAAGCAGAGACATTACTTTGCCAACAAAAGTCCATCTAGTCAAGGCTATGGTTTTTCCAGTGGTCATGGATGGATGTGAGAGTTGGACTGTGAAGAAGGCTGAGCACTGAAGAATTGATGCCTTTGAACTGTGGTGTTGGAGAAGACTCTTGAGAGTCCCTTGAACTGCAAGGAGATCCAACCAGTCCATTCTGAAGGAGATCAGCCCTGGGATTTCTTTGGAAGGAATGATGCTGAAGCTGAAGCTGAAGTACTTTGGCCACTTCATGCGAAGAGTTGACTCATTGGAAAAGACTCTGATGCTGGGAGGGGTTGGGGGCAGGAGGAGAAAGGGATGACAGAGGATGAGATGGCTGGATGGCATTACTGACTCGATGGACATGAGTCTGGGTGAACTCCGGGAGTTGGTGATGGACAGGGAGGCCTGGTGTGCTGTGATTCATGGGGTCGCAAAGAGTCAGATATGACTGAGCGACTGAATTGATACACTTGATGACAAAAATGAGGAAAGATGGTTTTCACCATATGAATAATTTATATACAAAATTAGAGAAAAAAATAGTTGAGGATCAATGATACACAAGAAATGGTGTTAATTCTGTCCCACACATAGAGGGCAGAGGAGATTATTAGCTCATACTGTTGTGCGGATAGATGGGGATGGATGATCTTGGAATCATTGGCAAATCATAATTCAATCACAAAATGTGTTGTATTCTTGCCATACATTATTTTAGGAAAGAGAGGTAGAGATAGACTGTAGATAGCTAATTGATAGACAAGGGAGAGACAGAGACAGAGAGACAAAGAATATTGAACACCTTTAGATTAAGTTTGGGAGAAGGCAATGGCACCCCACTCCAGTACTCTTGCCTGGAAAATCCCATGGACAGAGGAGCCTGGTAGGCTGCAGTCCATGGGATCGCTAAGAGTCGGACACGACTGAGCAACTTCACTTTGACTTTTCACTTTCGTGCATTGGAGGAGGAAATGGCAACCCACTCCAGTGTTCTTGCCTGGAGAATCCCATGGACAGAGGAGCCTGGTGGGCTGCCGTCTATGGGGTCGCACAGAGTCGGACAGGACTGAAGTGACTTAGCAGCAGTAGCAGCAGCAGCAGATTAAGTTTGAATTTATATACCTATACGGGTATTCTGCACTTTCCAAAAGTTTGTTTGACATCATTTTGCTTTTACAAAAGACTTACATTAGTCACTGTTTTCCATCACTGAAAGAAATCCAAAGAGTTTTTTTGCTCTTAAAAAAAAAACAACTAAGAGAGAAAATTATGCCCCACAAGCACTGTGGGTAGCAGTGCCAGGCTCTTTCTCCCGGAACTACACTATCTCAACATTAAGCTGTCAGCATCAAGCTGCTCAGCCATATCTGACTCTGCAACTCCATGGACTGCAGCACATCAGGCTTTCCTGTCCTTCACCATCTCCCGGAGCTTGTCAAACTCATATCCATCAAGTCGGTGATGCCATTCAACCATCTTGTCCTCTGCCATTCCCTTCTCCTCCTGCCTTCAATCTTTCCCAGTATCAGGGCCTTTTCTAGTGAGTCGGCTCTTCACATCAGGTGGCCAAATGTTGGAGCTTCAGCTTCAGCATCAGTCCTTCCAATGATGCTATGGAGGACAGTAATATCATGCTTTTTCTTGAATTTTATACATATATATATATATGTATATATATATATATAGCAAGTTAGTGCTATGTGTATATGTCCAGCATTTATATTTTACCATTAGAGTTCTGGGGCTTCCCAGGTAGCTGAGTGGTAAAGAATCTGCCTGCAACTCAGGAGACCCTGGGTTCGATCCCTGGGTCAAGAATATCCCCTGGAGAAGGAAATGGCAACCCACTCCAGTATTCTTGCTTGGAAAATCCCTTGGATAGTGGAGGCTGGTAGGCTACAGTCATGGGGTCGCAGAGAGTTGGACATGACAGCAACTGAACACCATTAGAGTTCAACATTCTGAGTATCTTCTAAGCACAGTTTCAAAGTAATGTCATAGACTAAAAGCGCTTAATAGTAAATTAACTAGCCTAGTCAGTGTAAAATAGAAGCAGAACATCAAATAAACTCTTTCCCATTCAGTATCTGGTTTATTTCCTATAGATGGACCCTTTCAGTAGTCATTTGATCGTAACAAACATTAATGAAAGAAATAGTTTTCAAATTTCTGTTACTTTCAAATTATAGTTCAATAGTGCTTTTCTACATGGGATTTAAATATAATAGGAGAGTTAAGTAAGAAGTGGTTTCCACAGTGGACTTCATAAATGTCTTATTTGCAAGTGATTACATAGTATTATCGTACATAATACTATAACATGATATTGTATGGAAAATTTGAGAGATTTGTTGGTTCTCGATAGAAATGAATTTCTGATTTATAATTAATATTTATTTATTTACAATAAAATTGAAAGTAATTTTATTACCAATCACTCTAAATTAAAAGATACCTTTTTTGGAGTATTCCTCAAAGGAATTAAAAAGTAAGCAGAATTAAAATGGTTTTCTCTAAGTGGGATCATTGGTGAGGTATCATAAGGAAAAACATTTATTAATCATATTGTTCAGTCAGTACAAACCCAAATCTAAAACCTTTTAAATGGATTATTTCACCCACTGTAAAACTATTTTACATTAGAATGTTATACCTGCATTATTGTCATATGAATGTCATAGTTTATACACTTCATGTTAAGATTCTAGAATATAGGAGTTACAGACTTATGGAGAAACTATTATGACTACTCAGTAATGTTACGAATTTTAGAGAAGTGAGATTTTATACAGATATTTGTTTCATTTTTCAACCTCAAATTTCATGTAAAAACTGTAAAGCATATATTTATTTTTTTAATTAAAAGAAATTATTAGTTTTGTTTAGAAAATTCTGCTATGCCCTTTATGATGTCTGGTGATAACACACATTAACATAAAGTTTGGGGTTCTGTGCTTGCAAATTTCTTTTTGAAATCCAAGCTTTCGATCAGTGATTCCAGCAGAGGGCACCATGCATAATTTCCGACCATGAAACCTTTCTTCTCCAGCCTGCCTTTGGTTTCCTTAAGTCATGCAGGGGCTCCCTCTGCTGTCCTTTTAGACCAGAGAACAGAAAGATGTCAATGCATCGACCCCCAAACCTTATAAATTTTGTGCAACTATGTTCTAAAGATTATTTCATAATGTTGTAATCTAGTCAACTTCACGACCCATGGATTGCAAGAAAAGATAGCAAACAAGTTGAGTAAGGTTTAGTTAAACACTTTTGTAAAAAATGCTGACCAATGGTACTTCTTCTAAGATGACCAGGTAGATAAGCAAATAAAAAATTAAAATAGCAAATAGCACTGCATATTATATAGTGATAGTGGAGAATGACACAGAGACATTGAACTTTGATTAATTGTGATGAATTAAAACATCAAAATACCTGGATAAATGTCTCTGAGTGCATAAATGTGTATTTGTGAAAATGCAGTGTGTATGTGTGTGGGTGTATAATCATGGTGTGCGTGTGTGTGTGTTTATGCATGTGTCTCTGTGATGTGTGTGTGTGTGTACCTGGTGGAGAAGAAAGGGACAGGGGAAAGGAATACTACACACTTGACCCCTGTAATTACTTCTTATCCAAGTTATTTTTCATTAGTTTTTTTATTTGTATATTCATTTTAAGTGAAGCCAGAGACTAGATTTTGGCTGACTCTTAGTTTGTCCACTTACCTAGCTGAATAAAGATAAATGAAGTCATTTGATTCTGAACATGCAAAAAAAATACATATTGAAGCAATTGCCTTGATAATTGCTTTTTTTATTCCCTCAAATCATTATAAAACTAAATTGCAGGACAATTGCCAAAAAAGATCTTTCTTATCTTGCTACATACCAATTTCTGTCATTCTGTCCAACTTCTGTAGCAAAGCAACTAACAAATTAATGAAATAACATCAATCTTAATTTCAAGCAAGCATTCTAATTCTTTGCTTTCCTACCTGAATTTTCCTTAATTTTATGTATTCTTAAATGAAATTCTGTAGGCCTTTCATACCCCGAGCTAAAAACAGGTCACAGTTTCAAGCATTATGGATTTTCTGTTAAAATACACAAAATTCTTTTTAGTTATGAATCTTAAGAAATGGAGTATTCAAGCTTTAATATCATGGTAATGATAGTGCTCTTTCTACTAATTGGCCAGGTAAGTTTTTAAATTGTTAATCATTTCAGTTCAGTCACTCAGTCATGTCCGACTCTTTGCAGCTCCATGGACTGCAGCACGCCAGGCTTCCCTGTCCATCACCAACTCCCAAAGCTTACTCAAACTCATGTCCACCAAGTCGGTGATGCCATCCAACCATCTCATCCTCTGTTGTCCCCTTCTCCTCCTACCTTCAATCTTTCCCAGCATCAGGGTCTTTTCCAATGAGTCAACACTTCGTGTCAAGTGGCCAAAGTACTGGAGTTTCAGCTTTAACATCAGTCCTTCCAATGAATATTCAGGACTGATTTCCTTTAGGATTGACTAGTAGGGTCTGCTTGCAGTCCAAGAGACTCTCAAGAGTCTTCTCCAACACTACAGTTCAAAAGCATCAATTCTTCGGTGCTGAGCTTTCTTTGAGTCCAACTCTCACATCCATACATGACTACTGGAAAAACCATAGCTTGACTAGATGGAACTTTATTGGCAAAGTAATGTCTCTGCTTTTTAATAGGCTGTCTAGGTTGGTGATAACTTTTCTTCAAAGGAGTAAGCATCTTTTAATTTCATGGCTGCAGTCACCATCTGCAGTGATTTTGGAACCCAAGAAAATAAAGTCTCTCACTGTTTTCATTGTTTCCCTATCTATTTGACGTGAAGTGATGGGACTGGATGCCATGATGTTAGTTTTCTGAATGTTGAGTTTTAAGCCAATTTTTTCACTCTCTTCTTTCACTTTCATCAAGAGGCTCTTTAGTTCTTCTTCACTTTCTGCCATAAGGGTGGTGTCATCTGCATGTCTGAGGTTATTGATATTTCTCCCTCGCAATCTTGATTCCAGCTTGTGCTTCATCCAGCCCAGCATTTCACATGATGTACTCTGCATATAAGTTAAATAAGCAGGGTGACAATATACAGCCTTGATGTACTCCTTTCCGGATTTGGAACCGGCCTGTTCAATGAACTGGTCCATGTCCAGTTCAAACCGTTGCTTCCTGACCTGCATACAGATTTCTCAGGAGGCAGGTCAGGTGGTCTGGTATTCCCATCTCTTTCAGAATTTTCCACAGTTTATTGTGATCCACACAGTCAAAGGCTTTGGCATAGTCAATAAAGTAGTTACAGTGTTTTTCTGGAACTCTCTTGCTTTTTCGATGGTCCAATGGATGTTGGCAATTTGACCTCTGGTTCCTCTGCCTTTTCTAGATCCAGCTTGAACATCTGGAAGTTCATGGTTCACGTATTTTTGAAGCCTGGGTTGGAGAATTTTGAGCATTACTTTTCTAGCGTGTGAGATGAGTGCAATTGTGCAGTAGTTTGAGTATTTTTTGGCATTGCCTTTCTTTGGGATTGGAATGAAAACTGACCTTTTCCAGTCCTGTGGCCACTGCTGAGTGTTCCAAATTTGCTGACATATTGAATGCAGCACTTTTACAGCATCATCTTTTAGGATTTGCAGTAGCTCAACTGGAATTCCATCACCTCCACTAGCTTTTTTTCATAGTGATTCTTCATAAGGCCCACTTGACTTCATATTCCAGGATATCTGTCTCTAGGTGAGTGATTACACCACCATGGTTATCTGGGTCATGAAGATCTTTTTTGTATAGTTCTTCTATGTATTCTTTGCATCTCTTCTTAATATCTTCTGCTTCTATTAGGTCCATGACATTTCTATCCTTTATTGAGCCCATCCTTACATGAAATATTCCCTTGGTATCTCTAATTTTCTTGAAGAGATCTCTATAGTCCTTCCTATTCTATTGTTTTCCTCTATTTCTTTACATTGATAACTGAGGAAGGCTTTCTTATCTCTCCATGCTATTCTTTGGAATTCTGCATTCAAATGGGTATACCTTTCCTTTTCTCCTTTGCCTAAAATTGTTAATAATAAGTCATTATTAACTATGGAATATTAACTGAATGAATAAATAAATAGGCAGAAAAGAGAAATGGTCTTATGTAATATAGTAAGAAGCACATATTATCAGATCTCTTGGGCTACTCCAAATTGTGTAAGTGGTGGGGCTCTTATGGGAGAAAAGCAGCATCCTGAGTACTTTTTGTAGTATTTCTTCTGTCCGGTTTGGAATAACTTGTGTAATGCTACCTGGCCACATGAAGTTGCCATCTTGAATATAAGCATTCTTTGCAACTCTTGACACTGTATTTGTGCAGTGATTCTTGGACCAAAATATAGGTTATTTTTTAAAAATCATCACTAAAATATTTTTATTTCATTTTTATGATCATGTAACTCTGTCATTCCATAGGCAGAGAACATTTCCAAAAATACACAATGAGATCATAATGTAATAGAAAATGGATCTTACAGTTGGGTAATCAGTGTTTTAGTTAAGTTAATTTGTCTCAGGATTATTCCAGGTTTGGGGGAGTTGGTTAAGTGCAGAGGTAATATGTTAAAGTTTAATGTGAAAAGTTTAATTTTAGGTGGAGCAGAAAATGGATCATTTTAGATATTTTAGAATAGATTTTTGGGTGAGGTGTATTTCAAGGGGTAGATTTTGCTCTTCCAACTTGAAATAATTTCAGCTAGAAAACTGTATTTTGAAAATTAATTTTCCTTATTTCACACTTATTTTAGTCCCAGAGTATTGTGGAAAAATTAGATCACTGTTTCACCTTTAACATCCCCCTAGTTGCTCTTAAAATGGATGGAGAATCTTTCACACCTTGCTTGTGCAATTCCTATCTTGTGCCCTTGTCTTTAAAAGCAATTGATGATGTGAAAATGTATGCCAAATTAAGTATTTTATTTACTATTATGACTGAAATTACATTTTGTTCAGAAATAAGAGACCCTACCTTTCACTTAGAGTCCAATAAAGCATTGCAATAGAACAGATCATTCTAATTATGTGTAAGTAATATTTAGGTGATTTTACATTAAAAGTTTTGTCCAGATATACTTATCAGAAAGGTATATTGGAGAAGGAAATGGCAAACCACTCAAGTATTCTTGCCTGGAATATTCCATGGACAGAGGAGCCTGGCGGGCTACGCAGTCCATGGGGTCACAGAGTCGGACACGACTGCGCGACTGAGCATGCACTCACTTATCAGAAGGGTAGGATTTGGCATGTTTATGTGCGTTATGAATTTTTTTCTTTAGAATTGCTACCATTTAAAAAAATGACTCAGATTCGCACAACAGCCTTCTTTGCTGTAACTAATCCCTCCAGATCAGACTGAGCTGTACAGACTGTGCTTCCTGCCTGAACCCGCCTAAGTGAACTGAAGGCAGACCAAAAACAAAATAAAAATTCGGCAGAGATTCTTTCCATTATTTTTTAGGAATCCCAGAACTTGTCAAATTATCTGAACTTCAAAGTAGTTCCCTGTCTCTCTATCATTGTCTAGGTATAATATCCTACTCATTGTCTCCATAAAAGAGGCACAGGTCTTTTCAGGGAGTTTTTAAGTGACCTCTGCATATCCCAACAATGAGATGGCATGATGGCACCGTGGCTGTGTAAAACCAGAGCAAGTCAAACTCTCCTTGAAATAAGAGTTCCTGCAGAAATACGAAATCTCAGGGGAGTTTTTTTGTTTTTTGGTTTTTTTTGGTAAGAAAGCCTATAAAATAATCTGCTTAAATATGAAGGTTTTTTTCCCTTGCCTATTTTTTAAAGATAAGAGGAATTAGAACTATAGATAAGCCATATGGATCAAAGTGGGTTGGTTTAGTTATCTGTTGTAAGGTTTTATTTGGATCTTTTACAAAAAGATTATAGGTTAAGTCTTGTTGGGTCTCTGTTCTGCAACTCTAAGCTCTGTGTTATTTATAATATTTTAACAGGGATTAGTGGAAGGGAGGTAAAGTGATAAACCTCCACATGTACATTGTTTTTCTGGCAAATTTTAGTTAAAATATCACAGACTATATTTACATAGACGGAATGCACTGATAGAACATCGACCTACCAATGCCTCACAAGTCTGGGTCTCTCTTGTGGACATTTGCCCATGGAAGATATTTCACAATAGGAACACTTCTGGACAATGTGCTCATCTGGTCTGACTGTCACTATTCCTAGTTCTTACATAGACCACCATGATTTCACTGGTGGGATATTAAGAATTTTTAGGACGTTGGATTAATATTCAAGAGTAATGTGTTTCTACCATTTTGTTAATTCTAAATCCCCTGGAAGATATCTTCAACCAACCTATTCTTCAGGACAATGTGTTACCTTTAAAGTCTGTTTGTCTAAGACTGTAGAATTTCTTCCTTACTATAACATGATTTTCATTCTATAACAGGCACACATACTTTGCACAAAAGAAATTCATTCTTTATAACATTTCAGTTTTTTTCCTCCAATACGACACCTCTCTGACAAAAGTTTCTGAGTCACTGTGCTTTTCCTTTGGTTTTCCATTCTAGCAACATTTGGGTGGTACCCACATCACCTAATTTCCAGTGGAAATAAAAGTCTTATTTTCCGTATCTTTGGAGGCTGAAACTATTGTGGAGGAATTTTTTCTTTGAGTACTTCAGGCTGGGTGTTTTTGCTTCCTGTGTGCTCAGTTGCTCAGCCGTGTTCCATTCTTTGCAGCCCCATGGACTGTAGCTCACCAGGCTCCTCTGTCCATGGAATTTTCCAGGCAAGAGTACTGGATTAGGTTGCCTTTTCCTACTCCAGGGGATCTTCCTGACCCAGGAATTGAACCCGCATCTCTTGTGTCTCCTGCATTGGCAGGTGGGTGTTTTACCACTAGTCCGACTTGTTTCCCATAGAAGAATATAATCTGTTGCTCAACTGGTAGACTCTGATCTAGGAGAACAGCAGAGCTCTGCAGTTTATGAATATAATCAGGATCATGTAATGACATAGGACTCTTTGTACTACCCACTGGTTATCTACATATCCATATACATGACCCTTAGATTATCTGTGAATTGTGGTCCATTCAAACAGCAACCCAATCATCTCTGTATTATTTATATTTGACCTTTATCCACTGATAGCTTTCTATAGTTGACAACAAATATGGACATCTCAAAAATATATGCAAATATATATCAGTGTTTCAAGAACTGAGGAAAAAGGGAAAACAAGAAGGACTAAGCACACAAAATGTGCCCAATATTTATTTGTTGAAGAGATGAAGGAATAGGAAAATTGTAAATATAAGGGCAAGATTAAAAGGCAAAAATGTACAGTCTGTCTCTAGGTATATGAGTAGCCTAACACACACAGTGGTAAACGTAATAAAAACAAATTTATGTTTTTCAAAGTTTTTCTCTCTAGTTAAGAAGCATGGTAGTTAAGAGGAGATTATGAAATAAGTGATTCCATCTTGTATTCGGAGGTGTATTTTCTTTAGGTACATAAAAAGTTTCATGGATGGTATTCTCTAGAATTCAACTGAGAGAATATAGCTATTAACGGCAATGAAAAAAATGTTTTTATCAGTTTTTTAATGGCCCAGTTTGTCAATTTGTGACGTTCTTAATAAAAACTTCATATAATTAGACATTCAGAACCTGGAAAATATTTATTTTCTGAATAGAAAAAAGAAATGGTAAGTCCCTGACTTACATGGTACTTTAGATCCATGTAAGAGCTGTCATTGAAAGCCTACCAGCCCCATTTTTTTCCCAATGAAAGGAGAGCACTGCATAGAGCAAAAGACTTTTTATCTTTCTTAACGTCAATCACAAAATGTAGAAATAGGAAAAAGACACCCTGGTTTCTATGACTAAGCTTTTGTTATTCTCCCATCTGTGAATTCATATAAACTTTAATGTTTTCATTTTTAGGATATTTTCCAGGCCTAGAATATGGTTAAGATATTCCCATTTATGCCTGTGTATTCACTCCCTCATACACACATAACACAATCAGATGGAGTGTGTCTCTGAGTGTTTACATATATTCATATATTATCATGCCTTTTCATATTCATGAACATAACGCTGCATGAATGTGCACGAATTCACATGTGAATTGTGTTGCAGACACACCCACACTTTCCCAACTGTCATCTTTGGCCTTGCATGCTACTATTTCCCAATCTTCATGGCCTCAAGCATAAACAAAGCTTTCCTCTCCTGTTTACTGATTTACTCTTCATAAGATAAACACAGGTCTTGTGACCATGACCTGCTTTCATATCCTTTCTTTCTTTTTGAACCAAAGGAGCTATGTTGCTGAGATTCCTATCAGGGGAGAATATCATTTATCAGTGGTAAAACGGAAACGGACACTTCTGTGCAGCCCACTGAATATTTGTAGCCAGGAGAGGTTATTCTGCATGTTTTGAGCTTAATGACTTCTCCCACCATGTAAAGATGATAATGTTTTGTTCCTCAGTAAAATTAAATAAAAACCTACTATTTGCGAAAGAATACAATTTCTCTGGGGAAATCAAATCAATACCAGTTCTCTAGTTTCAATAGTTACAGTAAGTGCATATTTCTCATGCTTTATTCACAAAGGCGTCCCCTATACAAATAAGTTTAGATGCTTGCTAAACCCCAGCCAGGGCTAGTCTGAATCTGTAAGAACATTGAACAAGTCAAAGTTTTCACACAGCGATCATGTGCACATTTTGCTTGCATTATATTAAATTAATAATCGAAAAATATGGCTGAAAATATATACCACTGGCAACCACAAACGTCTATATTACAAAGTATGTGGTTTGGCTGAAAGCTATTGCATTCAAAGAATGCCCAGCTCCAACTTGCTCTTCTGAACACCATGACAGTATGAAATATCATACATTAGAGCAAAAAAAAAATACTCATTGGAAAAGACCCTGATGCTGGGAAAGATTGAAGGCAGGAGGAAAAGGGGACGACAGAGAATGGGATGGTTGGATGGCATTACTGACTTGATGGACATGAATTTGAGCAAGCTCTGGGATTGGTGATGGGCAAGGAAGTCTGGTGTGCTGCAGTTCATGGGGTTGCAAAGAGTGGGACACGACTGAGCGACTGAACTGAGAGCAAAAAATAAAATCGCTGAATCAAAAGGAATAAATATAACCTTTCAGTCTGAGAACAGCCTGACATTTTGACTTTTATATCATGGACTAGGAAAAATACCTTAACTGTTGTCGTTACATGTTTGAAACCTTCCTCACTAGCAGGATGACTTTTTTCTTAGTTGGAGTTAATTGTTCAGGACACTCCTGTCTTTGAATCTCCCCATGTTTGGTATGTTTCTAGTATAGCAACCTCATTGCTCTCCAAAGTTCCTGGCTCTTATACTAAAGTGCTTTTTTTGGTGCTCTAATTATTGGTACTTGCAACAACACCATAGGGAAATTATTTCAATTTCAATTTGTTTAGCACCAGAATCTCAAAATGAGTGAGAAATGTTTTTATACATCATACCACAAAGAGCAGCAAACCAGGGAAAGGTCACAGGAATTTCTTTTACATAGCACATCCATTAGTTGTCCACGTTATTAGTTTATAGTATTACATAGTAAAGCACCCCAAGTGGATTCCAAATGTGCAGCAAATTTGTACAAACTTACCATGTTTTTTTTTTTTTTTTTCCAGGCTGTGCTCACCACTTCTTTCCCTTCCTGCTTGACAATATGTTGCCATGCAATAAAAGCCCTAATGCCCATTTTCAACGATTAGCTGTACATCAGCATTACCACCACAAATCCACAAGTTTCACATCAAGCATTAAATGGGATGAATATTGATCTGCTAAAGAGGATTTATTTATTTCTAGCTCTATCCAAAGATCAACTGCTAGCAGCTTTTGGGGGATCTGTGAAGCTCTCACAGCACAAAGCTACTGCATACATGACACTGGACTTGACATTTCAGTTCTGGAAGAAAACCAAACAGTAAATTCAGTGCAATAATCCTAGATAAATGAGATGATCACTGGAAAAGCTGAGATAGTTAAGTGGTCTATCAGAGAAGTCCAACGGATGGTATTGAACAGTTGCTACATAGAATCCTCACTCATGTCAATATGGTCCAAAGCATCATCATATCAGATGCCAGTATAATCACATTCAAACAATCTCTACCTTCTGCTTAGATTTCTCTGCCTGTATATTTTGCTGGATTTACGAGTGACTGCAGATAATACACAATGTGACGGAAGCTGCAGCCTAAAGTGTGTGAACAACACTTGTTGTGAATACGTGTAAGCTGCATTATAATGTAGCATGACGTGAATGAAATGCATTAAATCGAATTATGCTATGTAGTTTGTGGGATGCAGTTCCATATTCTTACTGATAGTGCAAGGGATGAATGGATGGATCTGAGTAACTTAAAGCCTATCAGTTTTTAAAAAATAAGAAAGATCCAATTCTGTCATAAATATTCTAAGACTTGTGGAGTTCCCTTTTTCCCCTCAAGGTAGAATAACTCTTCTCCTATATAACATTCAAGGACTATAATCACCTTAAAACTCAATCAAATATTGGCTGAACCAAATAAATATTTGCCTTTTGCATAAATTCAGTGTCGCTGAGAGAGGTGTCCTTTAACTTTACAGTAACCAAAACTTTACTTCTATCCATGGGAGTATTTTTAAAAGGCTCCCCTCCAATAAATCATAGACTTCCAGAAAATGTGGGCATTTACATTCATTTCATTTACTACAATTAGCCCATTAGTTTATTTAATAGAATTAGGTATACAACCGTTTAATTTCAATTTTTCTTGTCAGAACTGTAAAAATTAAGTAAATCAAAGCAAACTTTTTGTGTGTCTATAAACATGAAAAATGCTCCCATTAATGAATTGTCTTGGTCCAAATAATTGCAAATTCAGTAAGCTCAGTGCTATACATGTAAAAATAATTTGTAATTGAGGTTGATATATTAAAAATAAGTCATCTTCATTTGTGTGTCACTTTAGACCACTGCATTCATTTAAAACACATTAGCTGAAACTGTCCATTTCACTCTATCCTGTTGAGGCACCACCTTAAAAAGAAATGTTTCATAAACTTATGGAAGTTGAGAGGGAAAAAGAGAGAAGAAGCATCTTAGCTTTTCTTGAGTTCTACTCTATTATAATGTTTTGCTCTTTGATTGTTTACATTTATTTTCATTATTAAACTTGTCAAACTATAGAGTAAAAGAGTCTAAACACTTGGAGAAATGAAAAAGAAGTAAGAAATGGAATGAGTGGAGGTTCTGTGGTTCTGAAATACCAGAAGCAGTATCTCCATTTGTAACTTTACTCTTTTGGAAATAAAAAAAACACTTCTATATTAATCATAATGTTTCTGGAAGCTGAAAAATCATGCTTTGTTGTGGATATTTGAAACTTTTGGTAGCAGATGTCCTTAGAAAAGGTACCACTTAGTTTAATTAGGGTTTGCCTGCAGACCCGAGGGTCCAGGTTGCCCAGGCCAAATGATGTTTATCAGTTTAAACAGTGTTGTTGGAAGACAGAGAAACTAGGATAAACATTGAATACTCATTCTTGTCTCTCTGATTGTGCAATTTATTATAATTCCTGTTAGTCATCCAGAAAATAGCGATCATATACAATACTTTTGTAGAAGTTAAAAAATATATGCAAATTGCATGAAAAAGTAGTTTGGGAGTAGTTTGTAAGGTTTTTTTAATTACTCAATTTGAAGATATTTCAAAACTGAAAATTTTATGCTTTTAGTTTTTTTTTAACAGAGTATTTTGTAACAATATTATGTACCAGAGAATAGCTTCTTGTCAGGAGATGAAGTTTCCACATTTCTGAATCACATATCTTTTGAGGAGGAAAACAACATTCTTAAAGGCAAGTTGGGGGAGCGATTATGACAGAAAACTGTCTCTCTACATAGGGCATTTCTCAAATCATTGATCCTAGAAACTGGAAAAGTCTTGAGAGTTTCAAGACATCCATAAATTCATAAACTAAGGATCTGTATTGTTAGTACAACCCACAAGTGCTGCTTTTCAAAGTTCCCCACATGTTAGAACAGCTGGTTCTCTTGGGTCCCTTTACCTGTCCTCCTCAATGTCTTATCTTCCTTCTCAGCATCTTTTCTTTGGTAGTTTTTGTGGGATATTACTCAATATACATTAAAAATATCTATACAAATCAGAGACTTGCAGTGATAAAGGATCTCTAATGCCAACTAGCCATTTACCTTTGTTATGTTTAGATATTACTAATAGGCATACAGTGGGCATCCAATAAATGTTTTTGTTGTTGTTGTCACTAAACTAAATTGAAAACTCTTTTACTTGGGTTTTCTTAAACACGACCCTAGTTGAATCTGTCTTATAATTATTGTTGCTCAGTTAATTGATAGGAAATGAAGCTATTTAAAAAATTAGGAAGTGCATTCATGGGTGACTTAAACAAAAATTTAAAAATTACATGCATTTAGTAATCCACACACTTGAGGTTCTAAAATCATTTTACATGTGTCTCCATAGACATGATTCTAGTGTACTAGAGCAGCCATACCAAAGCTAAGGCTGCAGCCTCATTCTTCTTGGACATAATGCTTTTACTGAACAATAACTCCTTTCTTCAGAAACACTTCATAACATATGCCCCACTGAAGTGGACTGCAGTGCCTGCGGTCAGAGGAACATGGCAAGATTTCAGATAGGAAGGAAAGCATCCTTCTTCTCTCCTCCACTTTTAAAAAAATATGATCAGTCACACCTGATCCCTTTCTGTGGGATGTGTAAGACAATATCCATTCTCCTTCTGTGTGTGTGTGTGTTGTTGTTAGAGGTAAACCAAGGCCATTTAGGTAATGTGCTGCTTTTTGTCTTGATTGTTTATGCCAGCTGGAAGCAAACAGATCAAGATGCTAAAGGCAAGCTTTAAAGTTATTGTACAGAGAGACCTGGTCTGGAAATTCAAGTTGAATCACTTAGTTAATCAAATGTCCCAGTGTAAAAAGAGTGTGGAAGCAGTGTTTTGTAGTAACTTATTTCAGAGACCGATCTGCTTAGATCTCTGCTGCTGTTTTTCCAATTTCCTACCAAGAGTAAATTGGTTTTGCTCCCATTATTGCTCTTTCTCACGTTTCAGTTGGTCTTACGAGAGAAAATGGCTCAATGCTGCAACAATGATTTGGAGAATACCAATCCCTTGATTTAGACAACAGTTTTTTGGTTTTTTAAAAAAATTTCTTCTCATCTGTCGTTCTGGATGCTTTTTCTCATTTTTTATAAACAGAGTAGAACAAAGGACTATTGTTCTTAACGTGCACTGCATGTGCTTGTAACATATATGGGAAAGCATAACAGGAAGGGTTTTCTTTTCCAGTTACATATTATGCTCCTGCCTAACAAAAGTGCTAGCGGCATGAAATGATGCAATAAACCTCTCTAACAGTAGCTGATTTGTATGCAACAATGACCATAAGGGTAACTCTTCAGCAAACCTGAATCTCATATATAATGCATAGCAGTTAATAAATCATAGTAAAATCAAATGGCTGAGAGCCAGCAATACTTAACTAGTAATGGAAAGGAGTGGAAAGATTTATGGAGAGACAGATTCTGTCTGGATTTTGCTTTTAAGATGCTTACCAACTGCAGTGGAGTATCTTACATGGCTTCTAACTAGATGAGTATTCTGTTGATTCATTCCATCCTCCCCCCCACCCCGCCCCAACCCCCGTCCCCAGGGTCTCTGGCTACCCTTTACCTTCTACCACCAGGTGGAGTGTTTTCCACTAACCATTTAAGGTTTAATACTTCAGAACCAATACAAATCCTATGGGTTGAAAGTGTTCCTTTTGAACATCTAGTTATGTAAATAAGTTTTTAGCAAGGTGTTTCCCTCCATCAAATGCATACAGATAAATACACTTTGAAACCTTTGCTCAAAAGTATTTTTCTTTAAATACCATTTCACATACATCAACAGAGAAGCAAGGCTGGAGTTTTGTTTTATAGTTTTAAACAAAGTGTTCTTTAGATGTGCTCATTGTATCTTACTGCCAGTGTTCTTCTGGCTGTAGTTTGTGAATCTTAGAAATGCAGAATTTGAAAATTTGTCACATGTCAAGACGAGGAATATTGAAGACAACATGTGCCATACAGATCTGAGAGAAGCATTCACTTCAAATCTGTTTCTGGTTATTAGTAGGTCTTGGCCAATTTCCGGTGCTGACATGGGCTATTGAGATGTGTGGCAAACATGTCACCTTAGAGTTAGAAATATTTGAACTTGAATTATGACCTTTAACAAATTCTTAACATTAAAAAAAATGAAGATAAATTGCTGACAGAGTGGCCTGTAGATAGTATTAATGCCTCTGTTTGATTGCCTACATAATTTTCATCCTGTGCGAACTCAAGTTTTTATTTTAGATTGCTTTACATTTACCGCTGGACTTTGCTGGTTGTGGAAAAGAAATCATCTTCCCAAATATTACGATACTAACATAAATACTTTTACTATTCAGCAATGTATATTGATGTCTATTGGAGGTAAAAATGGATGAAAGGGCATATAAGAACCCAGTTTTCTTTTTTTGTTGTTTTTCTCCCCAGTGTCTTAGAATTATTTGCCTTCAATTATGGTAGCCACAAGATGGCAGTAATTCCTCATTAAATGGTCAATTGCCACTGCCGTGGATTACAGGGTAGTGACTGACGCCAGGTTAGACAGAGGTAGGATAATTAGGAGAAGTATCTCCTTGAGTTAAGGGTTAAAATAAAACGGTGCAAGTGTTAGTAGAGATCATGGGAGTGGTCTAAAGTAAGTGAAATTAGTTTTATCCTGATGTCTTTCGATTTCCCGGTGGCAGAAATTTCAGGATTTCAGGTGAAATTCGAGTGAAATGATTTGGCATCCATCAGAATAGTACTCTTGAAGGTTATATTATAAAATGACTGCATTGGAATAATCTGAGGATGTGACTAGTTTCATTTCTCTCTACAGTAATTAATTTCCTAGTGACTGTAGAGAATTAGGCTTGTTTTGGCAGCTAAATATGCAGTGACGCTCAGCAGTACATAGAGATGTTTCACTGTAAAAATATCCACATGTCCCTGAGATAAAATCCTAATTCAAAATAAAATAACTGGAGACAAAAATACATAAAGTGCCTGATGCCTGCCCAGCACACCCCGTACTTCAAGAATTTGGAACAGCCTATATTTCAAAGTAGTACTGGGGTGAGCAGGAGTGTAGACAGTATAGCAAATCTGAAAATAGTGCATTTTTCTGTTTATTCTCTACAAATGGCTCCAGTTGATGAAGATGGTGAGCTTTATTTTTGTTAATGTTAGCCAGCAGGGGTAAGGTATTTAGAAATTGCAGATTCGGAAAAATATTGTCCATAAGAATATTTTTTAAATTATGTAAAACAGATATAACTGCATAATAGCAAAAAAGCTAGCAGAAGCAATGTGTCAGAAAATTATTCGTCACAGAGATCTAAAAGGCTAAATATGGCAAATTTCTGAAAAATACAACATAGGATTACTATTTTTAATATCCAATGAATTGGATTAGTTTTACATATTTAATGGAAAGGAATTTTATTCATTTTTGTTGGTGGTGTGCAAAGCTTATTTCAACTCTATTTTGTGTAAATAGTCTCTGATTTTCTGCTCTGTATTATAATCCTGATTGTAGTGTTTCAGGATTGTGATGGGTTTTCTTTGTGTCTCTGCATGAAAAGAGAAGAGTTAAAAGAGTTATATGGCTACTTCAACCTTAAAGTGTTATTACTGGTAATAACATGATTAGAACAAAAGCGTGTTTAGAAAAATAACATTTACTATTTTGACTCAATTATTCATATTGTATATTTTGCTAGCAGAGATCCATTGACTTAGAAAAATACTTCTATCTTTCCCTATGCTGACGTCTAAAACAGCCATTTTTAAGAGCAGTTCAATGAATTTAGTTCTATTTCTTATTTTAAACTTATAGGCAGAAGCTAAATTTAGTAACTATAAATATATGACATTTAATATACTTTTACAACTATCTCTGTGCATATCAAAGCCATTAGAGTCATGCTCATTTAAGCCGGGGTTGAAGCAGATGTACAGTTATCATAGCAGGAGGACTGGGGATTAGGGTCATTTTCTTCATGTAGATAAACTGTGTTTGAAGTATGGAGACCACATTTAAAGAAAGAGAGGAAGAGGGTGGTTGAGCAAACCTATGTTCTTTTATCTGTCTGTTTATAAGCCTTGATTTATTCATGATATAACGATATTGTAGAACATAGCTTTGAAAATTCTGTACTAGAAAAATGAATTTTTCCTGGGAAGTGGACACTTCTGAAGCTGTGAAAATATTTAAGAGGAGAGAATAAAGACTTATAATCTAGATTTTTTTTCTCAAAAAATCCTTCTAAGTTATATTTATCAAAACCTTTAAACTATGATTAGATACAACTTGGCAGACTATGGATACTTCCCAGTCAACTGATAAATTATGTTCAAAATTATTACTTATTATGACATAATGAGGGGTGTGGGAGGGAGGTTCAAGAGAGAGGGGATATATGTATACATATAGCTGATTCACTTCATCGTACAGCAGAAACTAACACACACTGTAAAGCAATTCTAATAAAAAATAAAATTTAATAGCATGTATATTGCATAGCCAACACTTTACACTGGAGTATTAGTAACAAAACAATAGTTCAGTAATCATTTTTTAAAATAAAACAGGCAGGATTATGACTAAATGAGGCATCTCTTGATTGAGTCTCCTCTCTCAACAATAATTTGGCATCCACCTATAGACAACAGAGCTTTTTCGGGAGCTGTAGAATCCAACATCATATGGCAAGGAGTCTGTGCCTACCCATGTATCTGTAACAGGTATGGAGACCTTGGTCCCAGCTGTGGGCCCTGCAGTGACTCATCAACTAGCTCCATCCTCTCCAGGCAGCAATCTGGAAGGCACTGGAAATGATTGTCTTAGACAACCACCTACAGATGACAGAGCCTTTGTTGAAGTTCAGGTTTCCAGCACAGAAGTTACAGCACAGTATTGGAGCAAGAAAGAGAATATAAGTTTAAATGCATAGGAAGGATAGTTAGTAAAGACTGGAGGAGATGACTATGATTTCAAATATAAGGAAGCAACACAAAACTTCAAAGAACATGAAAAATCAAGGAAACACAAAACTGTCAGGGGATCACAGAACCTTCCAGTAACTGATTCAAAAGACATGGAGACCTGTGATTTCGTGTTAGAGAATCCGAAACAGTTGTTTTATGAATATTCAGAGAGCTACAGGAAAATATAGAAATCTCATCCCTCAAAAGCACTAAATATGTGACATGCTGGATATTATGTAAATATATAACATGCTGTATTAATTAGCTAGATAGGGAGTTATTTCTCAATGTACGTATGTATTAACTCACCATGATGTACACTTTAAATATTTTACATCTTCATATGTCAATTATACCTCAATAAAGCTGACTTTTTAAAATAAAAAAAATCAAGATGCAGAAAAAATTCAACAAAATCAGGAAAACAATACACAGGTAAAATGAGAAGCTTAACAAAGAGAAATCAAAAAAGAAATTGAACAAAAATTCTAGCACTGAAGAACACAGTGAATGAAATGAAAAATACAATGGAGGGCATCAAAGACAGAATGAGTCAATCAGAAGAAAGAGTCCTTTAGTTAGAACACAGGAACTTTGAGATTATCCAGTCAGAGAACAAAGAAAAAGAATGTAAAATAATCAAAAAAGACTATATGAGCCACATAATACTAGAAAAAATGCCCATTTGCAGATTTTTGGTTTTCCAGAAGAAAAGATGGAGAAGAAATATAAAGAAATAATGAACTCTTTATTATTTAAATAAATTTTCAATTATAAAAAAATGAATCATGAGGATCTGATTTACATAACATGCATTTTCAGAAATTCTTATCCAAATGAAAGGATATAGTGTAGCGATTACAGTTAATAATGCAGTATTGTATACTTAAAAGTTGCTAAGGCTAGATCATAAGCTTTCTCACCATACACATATACAAGTTAACTACATTAACTGTGTGAAGTGATGGATGTATTAATTATCTTGATCTTGAAAATCATCTATAATGAGTATGTATATCAAATCATCACACTGTATACCTTAAATATATATCATTATTTTTTAAATTTTATTTTATTTGTAAACTTTACATAATTGTATTAGTTTTGCCAAATATCAAAATGAATCCGCTACAGGTATACATGTGTTTTGTCAGTTATTCCACAGTAAAGTTTTTTAAAAGTATATTTTTCTGACCATGAAATTTAACAAATTTCAACTAAAGTAAATATTATTACATATTACATAAGATTTTCCAAAAATACATTATTAGAGAAAGTATGTATTTGGGGAATTTTCCCATGGGAAGCTTTTTTTTTTTTTTTTGGGGGGGGGGAAGCTTTTTTATAAGCTGAGAAAGATTAAAATAATTAGATATTTTACTAAAATTATTTAATTTTTTTCTGTTGAATTATATGTCCACATAAATATATGTGGATCCCCAAATATATACTCATACCTATACACATATAATATTAGAATAAACTTTATGTGATGCCCTTATTTACATGACATGTATTTTCAGAAACTCTTATCCAAATGAAAGGATATAAAAAAGCAAGTTTATAAAAAAGCAAGCAAAATAATTCATATACTTTGACTCATCTATCCTTTGCTTCCCCCAGTTCTCTAACCTGTCCATGGAACAGGAAAATTATCACCACTTGAAGTACGCACATGCATATATATACATATATACACACATGCATACATATTCACACAAACCTAAAGAGAATTTTGTGTATTAGATAGAGCCTGATTAATTTTAGTATTTGTATAATGAGTTGTTTTCAGTTTATAGAATAAACTCAGTAACAGTCTGTTTTATGGTAAGATACTAGTTTGAAGGATTTCATTACAGCTAGTTAAAAATGTTTTCAAGCAAGTTCCATCTTTTACTTATTCATTCATTCTCATCTCCTGTCTTCATTAATCTTCAAATTAGTAGGCATTGACTGTGAAATCCTGAGAAGACAATCAACCAGTTATTGAGGATGTGAAATATATCAGACAGACCTCTCCCCTCCTCATTTAGTCACTCAATAAAAATTTAGCAATCATATTCTATCTATACACTTGTCTAGGAACGTAGGATATACCAGTGAACAAAATACAATGATTGCTGACTTTGAAGTGCATCATTCTAATTATAGAAGACAAACAGTAAGTAATAGACGTGATTAATAAGTAAATTATATAGAATGATATTAGGTGGTAAAAACCAAGCAGAAAAATTAAAGAAAAAAATAGAGCAAGTTAAGGGACATTGGAAATATGGGCATAAGAGTGCAGTCTGCAGTATTAAATAAGATGTCAAGGCAGGCTTTATTAGTTCAGGAATTAGTGGGGAAATCATTAACATAATAACGTAAGAAATAATGATCATTATAGTAACTACTCAGGAGGCAAAGTTCAGGGCACTGTAAGAATCTTCATAGCCTGGGAGGTCAGGGAGACCTTCCCTACGTAATTGACATTTAAGCCGAGATTTGAAGGACAAGACTTGAGGTGACCTTGAGTTTCATTGTTTAGAGTTCTGGTCTTCCACCCCTATCTTTGAATATTCTGGGGATGGTAATTAATGTTGGTGAAATATCACTTGACTCAGCTGCTTGGAAGAAGTCAGCATTGTAGCTTTAATTTTTTAACACAAAAGAGAAAACGAAATCCCAAGTCTTTTAATGGTGTTTCCCAAAAGCCAAGTAGCATAGTCTGGACAACTTTGAGTCTTGGATTTTGTGTTGGATTATTGCCAGGCAAATACGGGAGTTTTCTACTCACGAGATAAAGGCTGCTTTATCCCTGATCTCACTGGACTGACATCAAGGGAGGGATTTGTAGGTGCTACATTAAGTTCCTGAGGGGAAGGTCAAGAAGGAAGGAAGCTGGTGAACTAAAGGAATCATTACTAACATGAATCATTCTTTTCCCTCAAACTCTGGCTTTTATCAGAGACTAATGATCAAGCAGATCATTCCAACTTTGCTATAACCCATTCTCACCCTCAAACTACTACTCCTCCTTATGGTTAGATGCTTAAAGAACAGAAATTGATTGAAATGAAATTCTACACCATGAAACAATGCATGGGCCACTTCCTTGAAGATAATGGGTTGGATAGGTGTGATAAAACCTCAAGGTTTCAGATTCCATGTAAAAATAAAAATCTTTAGACATGGGCAATATGTCCACAAAAATAGTTTTCCCAACTAAATAAAGAGAGGAAACCATCTAGAAGTGTTGTAAAAAGGTCCAGGAAGCACTAAGAGTTTTATTGGGATCTACTATGGAAGTGCTCCTAAGTGGAGTCACCAAAATAAAGATAGAGAAGGAGGTTGGAGAGCACCAGCAAAGGGCTTGTGTGGAAGGATGTTATTTAACCCCCCAAATGCTTCTATATTCTTCTGTTCCTTCCATTATACTTTTCTTCTCTCTGCCTGTCTCTTCTTTGTCCTTTCTTAGTAGGATAGAGTAAGGTGAGGCTAAATGCTGTCAGCTGATGATGTGAGTGGGTTAAATGGAAACGATTGGGTACATCAGCATAGATGACATTGGCTGTCGTCTAACAGGTCTGCATCAGAAGGCTGATGACTTGAAGAAGCCACGGGAGAGATAGCAGGTAGTCAACCTGGTTAATAGCAGTTCTAGTCACCTGGCTAAGAGAGCAAAACACAGGTCCTCCTCAGCCTCAAATGCATTCTTTCTGAATCTCTTTTTATATGCTATATCCTCTCTTCTAAATTTTCAAGTTCTCAATATACTTTCTGGTTTGAAGGATGGGACCACTATGCACTATCTCTTTGACCTTGGATATATTGTTTCCTTTCTCTGGATCTCTATTTCCTCACTTTAAAATGTGAATAAGGGTACATAAATATAAAAGTGCTGTGGGAATTAAATAAAGTCAGTAACACTCTTGAAGTGAAAGTGTTAGTTGCTTAGTCGTGACCGACTCTTTGCGACCCCATGGACTGTGGCCTGCCAGTCTCCTCTGTCCTTGCAATTCTCCAGGCAGGAATACTTATTGGGTAGCCTTTCTCTTCCCCAAGGCATCTTCCCCAGTGCAGGAATCAAACCCCGGTCTCCTGTATTGGAAGCAGATTCTTTTCTGTCTGAGCCACTAGGGAAGCCCCAGTAATACTCTTGCACGGTACTAAATGCTTCAAAAAACGTTAACTGTTATTATTATTATTATTGCTATTATCATTATGTATTCATGTTGCATTTTGTCTATATGAAATTCAAAGTGAGCGCATAAATGAGTGTTAGGCACAGTGTTAGAGAAGCAGAGGTGACTACAACACAACCCCAGCCTCAAAAAATCTTAGCATAATGCAGGAAATTTGCAGTTGAATGTAGTCATTTCTTTAGTAACTGTCGTCACAGGACATTGGAAGTACGGTGTAAGAACTCCTAAATAGGTCTAATTCATTTCATGCCGTCTTGTTCGCCTATCCAATTTCTTCTTGTACTATTCTCCAGGATATTGCTTTTTCTGTTCTTTCTTATTTGGAACCTTTAAATAGGTCTCAATTTCATTGGCATTCCCTTTTCCTTATCTCCACAACTCCCCTACTTCCCTACACAAAACTGCTGCAAACTCATCTCAAATCTTAAATCCCCAAGTTGGGATTTCATCCTCTTTGATTGACCCTAGTTGATCATTTTCTTATTTGCACCACATTTAGTAAAATGTCTGCCATTATTCTGTCTTACAAATTAGATTGCAATTAATTTGTTTACTTCACGGTGTCCCCCATATTAGAAGGAAAACTTAAAAATGGATCTTAATCTTTGTTTATTCTTGCATACTTAGAACATAGCACAAAACCTGTTATATAGCAAGCTTTCAGTGATGATTCAAAATTAACTAAAAATTGAAATTACTCTCTCTTGAAATACTCTACACTTTATAAGTGACCTATTGTTACCTTGTATGTGCGTGTGTGTGTGCACAGTACCAGCACCAGTGATAAGCTCAGTGGTTATAGACTGTACTCTGTAGCAAGGCTGACAGAGAGAGTTGTATAACTGAGTGCTTTGATAGCAGTGGGATAATGATATCTTGAAATCCTAGAATTCATGACAGGTAATAAGGTGGTGGTGTTTAAACATCAGAAACAAGTAGATGCTATTATCTCAATGAGAGGTAAGATTGGGGTAGTAGCCATAGAATTATACAGATGGTTAAGCCAGCACAGTATTCCTAGGGGTGAGGTGTGTTGTTGTTTAGTCATGATGTCATGTCCAACTCTTTTTTGACTCCATGGACTGTGGCCCGCCAGGCTCCTCTGTCCATGGGATTTCCCAAGTAAGAATACTGGAGTCTGTTGCCAGTTTCTCCTCCAGGGTCTTCCTGACCCAGGGATCGAACCTGCATCTCCTGCATTGGCAGTTGAATCCTTTATGATTGAGCTACTGGAAAAGCCCAGAGGTAAGGTATATGGGTAGCCAGAAAAATGGATTGCCTTAGTTTATTCACTGTGAAGAAATCAAGGAGGCTGAAGGCAGTCACCTGAACAAAAAATGCCCTGCCAAGTTTCTCTCCTTGACCAGTTCTCAGGCCCAGAACCCACTGGCTGAAGGAAAGTTTAATATGAAGTAGGGTCCAGCAAGAGGTTTTGTAGAGGTGAAAGGCAAGTGAAAATGGAACCATTCATCCACAATCATCAGTCAAAAAGAATATTGTATCCTATGCGGAAATGACAGATTCATACTACCTCAAAAATTAAAGAATCTCAAACTTAAACAGGGTGGTGATCTCTGTTCTATCTCCAACCTGATACATTTTTATCGACTGGGATCCTGGTGGATGACAGTGGAGTAACCTAGATCCAGTCAAGCAGTCACTGCGCTTATGGCTGCTATGCCTAATGCAGTATTTTTGCCAAATCAGACTGACATAGTTTCTGGCATGTAGTATGTGACTGTTTATTTGGCAATGTATTCCTTTGTTGTATTTATTTAGAGTAGAATCAAAAAGAATTTGCACTCACAATACACATTAAGATCTTGCCCCAGCAGTCTGTTAACTCTGATATCTTCTATCATATAGTGCAAAGGCTATTGAATCATCTGGGCATTTTGAAGAATCAAACATTGACCCACAATATTCATGACACCTTACTAATGTAATCAAACCAATAAGAAATGACAGCTATGTTGGAGATTTTGGTAAGAAACAAGTTTTTCAGAGCTTGGACGTTCAATCCACCGTGACTCAGGGACCTGAATCAGGGAGGTTTTCTTGTGCATACCAGGATATCCTCTTAAAATAAAGAACTCTCATACCTTTTTCCATCCACCATTAGAGAAGCACAATACTTAACAGTCCTTTCTGGGTTTGAGGGCTGTTATTCTACACTTGGGAATGCTGCTCTAAGCCACATACTACGTGCTACAAAAGTTTGTCAGCTTTGGGTGAGGCTGAGAGTAGGAAACTGCTCTGTAACAGATTCAGAATGCAATGCTAAAGCAGCCCTACAACTTGGACCTCATGGCCTGTAAGACCCTATGGTAGTGAAAATATCTGTAGAGGGAAAAAAGCATCATGTAGAATTAATGGCAAGCCTCAAAATGAGAATCACAATGTAGACTTGCAGGTTCTAGAAGAAGGTCATAGCATCTGCAACAGAGAACTAAAACCCTGGAATTTGTCAGTGGTATATCGAGTGACTATGTAGTCACAATTGCTCATTGTAAACTGGGTTTGTTCAAATGTACCAAAGCATTAGCAACCCATTGTCAGATAGGAATGGTATAGGATCAAGCATGCACCTGGTCAGCAACACAAGTAATGTGCATAAGCAAGTGGCTCTAACTCCTTTGCCATTTTCCATGGTCACATCAGCACCTCTCTTATCCTCCAACAGTGGGCACAGGTTTTTGACCAGCTGGAGAAGGAAAATGGCTGAGCATGTTTCCAAACTGGCTGAACTTTGTGTGTGAGTGAGCCAGTGGAACAATGCAAGCCCCTCAAAGGCACTTTCCAAAGAGAATACAATAAGAGGAAATTTTCCCAGTGGGCAAAACTTTGGGCTATGTATTTTGTCATCTATTTGGTGAAGAAGTGCTCCCAGTTAAAAATATACATAGACTTATAGGCAGTTGTGAGTAGCCTGGCTAACTGGTAAATCTTAAAGGGGAAGATTTGAAGAATGTACTCAAGGAAGTCTCTCATGTTGATATACATATGGAAATAGATAATATATGTGAGGACTTTTGTATTATTCACCAGAGATTATCTATCATAGAAGAAATACTAAGCAACTAAGTAGAAAGATACTTCAGAAAGTTTTATTTTTGTGTTTTAAGTATCAGTTCAGTTCAGTCGCTCAGTCATGTCTGACTCTTTGCAACCAAATGGATGGCAGCACACCAGGCTTCCCTTTCCATCACCAATTCCTGGAGCTTACTCAAACTCATGTCCATCGAGTCAGTGATGCCATCCAACCATCTTCCTTTGTCATCCCCTTTTCCTCCTGCCTTAAATGTTTTTCAGCATCAGGGTATTTTCCATTGAGCCAGTTCTTTGTATCAGGGGGCCAAAGTATTGTAGCTTCAGCTTCAGCATCAGTCCTTCCAATGAATATTCAGGGTGAATTTCCTTTAGGACTGACTGGTTGGCTATCCTTGCAGTCTAAGAGACTCTCAAGAGTCTTCAACACCACAGTTCAAAAGCATCAATTCTTCAGTGTTCAGCTTTCCTTATAGTCCAACTCTCATATCCGTACATGACTACTGGAAACACCATAGCTTTGACTAGATGGACCTTTGTTGGCAAAGTAATGTCTCTGCTTTTTAATATGGTGTCTAGATTGGTCATAGCTTTTCTTCCAATGAGTAAGCGTCTTTTGGCTGCAGTCACCATCTGCAGTGATTTTGGAGCCCAAGAAAATAAAGTCTCTCAATGTTTCCACTGTTACCCCATCTATTCACCATGAAGTGATGGGACCAGATGCCATGATCTTAGTTTTCTGAATGATGAGCTTTAAGCCAACTTTTTCACTCTCCTCTTTCACTTTCATCAAGAGGTTCTTTAGTTCTTCTTCACTTTATGCCATAAGGGTGGTGTCATCTGCATATCTGATGTTATTGATATTTCTCCCAGCAATCTTGATTCCAGCTTGTGCTTCCTCCAGCCTGGCATTTCGCATGATGTACTCTGCATATAAGTTAAATAAGCACGGTGACAATATACAACCTTGACATACTTCTTTCCTGATTCGGAACCAGTCTGTTATTCCATGTCCATTTCTAACTGTTGCTTCTTGACCTGCATACAGATTTCTCAGGAGGCAGCTCAGGTGGTCTGATATTCCCATCTCTTTAAGAACTTTCCACAGTTTGTTGTGATTCACACAGTCAAAGGCTTTGGCATAGTCAATAAAGCAGAAGTATATGTTTTTCTGGAACTTTCTTGCTTTTTCGATGATCCAATGGATGTTGGCAATTCTATTCCTGGTTCCTCTGCCTTTCTAAATCCAGCTTACACATCTAGAAGTTCACAGTTCATGTATTGTTGAAGCCTGGCTTGGAGAATTTTGAACATTATTTTGCTAGTTTTTAAGTATAGTTGATTTATAATAATATATTAGTTTCAGTGGTATAGCCTAGTGATTCAATATTTGTATAGATGATACTCTATTTAAAGTTATTATAAAATAATGGCTATATTTCCCTGTGCTATACAATATGTTCTTGATTTTTATCTATTTTATACATGGTGGTTTGTATCTCTTAATCCCATACCCTTTCCATGCCCCTCCCTTTTCCATCTCTCCACTGGTATCCACTAGTTTGCTTTCTATACCTGTAAGTCTGTTTCCATTTTGTTGCATACAATCATTTTATTTTTTTAGATATCATATATGTGATATCATACTGTATTTGTCTTTCTCTTTTTGACTTATTTCACTAAGTGTAATACTCTCTAGGTCAAACCATGTTGTTGCAAATGGCAAACTCTCATTATTATGGCTTAGTAATATGCCATTATATGTATGTATGTATAATATTCCATTTTATAAATATATATATATATATATATTCATATGTATACCACGTTGTCTTTATCCATTCATCTGCTGATGGATACTTGGGTTGCTTCCAATTTGGGCCATTATAAACAGTGTTGTTATGAACTTTGGGGGTGTGTGTGTCTTTTCGAATTGGTGTTCTTATTTATTTCAGATATATACCCAGTAGTGAAATTGTTGGATTATATATTAGTTCTGCTTTTAGTTTTTTGAGAACCTCTGTACCTTTTTCCATAGTGGCTGCATCAATTTACATTCCACCAGCAGTGTACCTGGGTGCCCTTTTTTCCACATCTACTCTGAGATTTGTTATTTGCAGACTTTTTTTGCAAAAAGTCCCTTTTAAAATTGTGTCAGTAAGAAAAAAAAAACCTAGGAATAAAATTAACCAAGGGGGAGAAAGATCTGTACTATGAAAACTATACAACATTGGATGAAGGAAATAGAAGCTGATACAAAGAAATGGAAACATATCCTGTTTTATTGCATTGGAATAATTAATATTATTAAACTGTCCATAACACCCAAACCATCTACATATTTAGTACCATCCCTATCAAAATACCCATGACATTTTTCACAGAAGTAGAATGAATAATCCTGGAATTTATATGGATCTTCCCAACCCAGGGATCAAACCCAGTCTCTTGCATTGAAGGTGGATTCTTTACCATCTCAGCCACCAGGGAAGCCCATATGGAGCCACAGAAGACTGCAAATTGTCAAAACAATCTTAAGAATAAAAGAACAAAGCTGGAGATATCATACTCCCTGACTTAAGATTATACCACAAAGTCTTAGTAATGAAAATGGCATGGTACTGGCACAAGAATAGACACATAAATCAATCAAGCAGAGTAGAAAGCCCAGAAGTAAACCCATGCACTTATGGTCAATTAACCTATGACAAAGGAGGCTAGAGTATACAATGGAGAAAAGACAGTCTTTTCAATATGTTGTGCTGGGAAAAGTGGACAGCTAAGTGTAAAGTAATGAGGTTAAAAATATTTTCTCGTAACATATACAAAAACAAACTCAAAATGAGTTTAAAGGATTAAATTTAAGACCTGAAACCATAAAATTCCTAGAAGATGGTATAAGCAGAGCATGACTGTATAGGCAGAGCATGACTGTATAGGCAGAGCGCTCTTTGGCATAAATTGTAGCAATATTTTGTTTTCTTTGAATCACTCTCCTAAGACAAAAGCAAAAATAAACAAATGGGACCTAATTAAAAGCAAAGGAAACCATTGACAAAATGAAGACAGCCTACAAAATTGGAAACAAATATTTGCAAATCACAGGACTTATAAAGGATTAATATTCAACAGCTCATATAACTCCATATCAAAAAACTCCACAAAAAATCTGATTTAAAAATGAGCAGAAGACCTTAATAGACATTTTCCCCAAGAAAACACACAGATGGCTAACCTGCATGTGAAAAGATATTCAGCATCACTTATTATTAGAGAAATACAAATCAAAATCACAATGAGATATCATCTCATACATGTCAGAATGATTATCATCAAAAAGTCTACAAATAACAAGTTTTTATTAGTGACTTTATGTCATTGTAGTCTCCAGTGTTGGAACACAGGTGCATGAATGAGGTAGCCATGTGACAAGGAGGGAGATTATATATGCACACAGTATCATGGGCTTCCTCTAAGACCAGTCAAACCGCTTCCATTTCAAATGTCTAATCTATCAACAACAGAGATTAATATGACCCTGAAATGGCACTACCCCCCATCCCGCCACCGCCCTCCCCCGCTCCCCCCCACACGGAGAAAGCCAACCAGTCACTTAACACTGGACTTTTTTACTTTGAAAGCGGTAACAATTCATCTTGGCTGCAACTGACACATATTCTGAGTATGCAGTTCTTTGTCATGATCAGAAAGTATTAGCCAGCAATGTTAGTGGAGTATTTATGGAGAGTTTGATCTACTAACTTGAGACTCCACATATTACCACCTCAGACTTTTAAGAAACAATTATAACATGGTATGATGTGTACAAGACTGGATTATATGTGGAGGGTCCTATTAGCCTCTTCTTCTATCTGTCCATTAAGTGTTAGAATTATTTAGAGTTTGCTCTTCTATTTCATTTCTTGTCCCTCCCATTCCACACAGATAATTTTATCCTTGCCTGTGGTTTCATCTTCCACCATTTTATATTCATATGACTTTCAAATGCATATATCTAATTCTGACTTCGCCTCTGAGATCTAGAATCGTATTCCTAACTGTCACCTGAATGTATTCACCAGCTAGCTACTTACATAGTTGACATTTTCAAGCTTGTTTTCCCTTTGAATCAGTGCTATCTGTATTCCCCTGGGTGAACAGCAGACCCATCCCAGCTGGCCAGGCCAGATACTTAAAGATTCCAATTCTCTAACACTCCATGCACTTTTTTTTTTTTTTCCCTTTAGGAAATTTAACAAGCAATGTTGCCCAACAGCATTTCAGTATATCTCAGATACGTTTATACCATCACTTTAACTTCATAAGCACACATGCAGATAATTTGCTCAGTAGCATTATTTATATATATTTCTAGTAATTGGAATATTTCCTCCCCTTTTGATTATGTAAAAGGCAAAAAAATTTGCTTAAATTTCTTATGTGTTTTTGATAAAACTTTCCATAATTTGCCATTCTACCATAGGTGAAAATATTTATATTTTTATTCTGTTTTTCAGTTATCTTACTAAAATATCAAGAGACCACCCCTAGACACAATCTCAGCTCTGTGTAATTTCCCTATGTTGTCCCTTTATTCTCTTATATTAACAACTAACCAGTGATGGCCATCGTATGAAAATGATATTACAGCAAATTTCATGATCAGGTTTTAAAGTAAATCACAAGCGGAACTTAGGATAAATTCAGAAATATTTCAAATGCTGAGTTGAATGGCATTACAAATATTGTTCTCTCTACTTTTATAGCCAATACTCCTACATAGATATAAATTAAATCAGCTAACATAGCTTTTTTATATTGTCACTTTATTTATCATCCATATTTATCATGTTTTATACATTGTTTTTATTTTTGTTAATTTGTTCCAATATCTTTCCAGACCTAAAAATCAAATTTACTGACGCATTACATTTTATTGCCTTGCCCATTAAGAAGTGGAAAAGGATATAAAAATGCTTTGTGTCTACTAGACTGATTTCTATCTCCCTAATCAAATATCAGAAATATTTAAATATTACTTTAATAAGTTGTTCATCCTCAAGGCAAGAGAAAATAAGTATTGTAATCCCTATTAGATTGCACTATTATAAAGTCCTTTAGAGTTTGCTGAATGCGACTGTGTTCAGTGCCTATCTGTTTCTATGGTCCATAGTTACTTTAGAACTATTACTAATCCCTTTCCCATCATTGCACCAATGGACCAACATTCTTCCTTACCATGTCATGAAATGTGGTTCTGGTCCCTAATTGTTCTCTGAATCATTTACCTCCCTGCAAAAGAACACTAATAATTGCAAAGTACAGTTATATCACATTAAATCATTTTAATTACATTTGAAGAGTCTTTAATGGTTGATCATATTATATGTTTTATATTGATTTATGTTAAAATGCTTAATTCCTATGGAAATATAATTATATTTTTAGTTAAGCAAAATGGCAAGGCCAATTAATTATATTATTAAATTATGACCTTACATTTTAGAGTTATAATTATAAATAATTATAAAAATTATTAAAAATAATTTTATATTTATTCATTTATTTGTTCAACAAATATGTGTTCATTCCTGCCTGTATATTAGGATCTTGTACTAGACACTGGTAGACAAAGGGAAACCATAGAGCTTACCAGCTAGGTCTAAAATGCTCATGAACAATCAAGCAAGCAATGAGAATGAAATTTGCTGTGTATTTGATTGGATGAAATGATGACTACTATTCATATCTTTCTGTAGTCTGAAATCAATATTGAAATAAATTGTTGGCTAAATTCCAGTGGGGTAATATTTAAGCTTTAATTTAGTTATCAACTGATAGATAACTTAGATAATCTCAAAAAAGTGATCTCCTACATTCTCTTCTTTATATATATATATATATATATATCTCATATCCATTTCCCATAGTGGTAGAAAGGTTTCAGGAACATCTTTTATTTTATATTTTGTGACCTGCTTATTTAACTTATATGCAGGGTACATCACGAGAAACGCTGGGCTGGAGGAAGCACAAGCTGGAATCAAGATTGCTGGGAGAAATATCAATAACTTCAGATATGCAGATGACACCACCCTTATGGCAGAAAGTGAAGAACAAAGAGCCTCTTGATGAAAGTGAAAGAAGAGAGTGAAAAAGTTGGCTTAAAGCTCAACACTCAGAAAACTAAGATCATGGCATCTGGTCCCATCAGTTTAGTTCAGTTCAGTCGCTCAGTCATGTCCGACTCCTTGTGACCCCATGAATTGCAGCATGCCAGGCCTCCCTGTCCATCACTAACTCCCGGAGTTCACTCAAACTCATGTCCATCGAGTCAGTGGTGCCATCCAGCCATCTCATCCTCTGCCGTCCCCTTTTCCTTCTGCCCCCAATCCTTCTGAGCATCAGAGTCTTTTCCAATGAGTCAACTCTTTGCATGAGGTGGCCGAAGTACTGGAGTTTCAGCTTCAACATCAGTCCCTCCAATGAACACCCAGGACTGATTTCCTTTAGGATAGACTGATAGGATCTCCTTGCAGTCCAAGGGACTCTCAAAAGTCTTCTCCAGCACCACAGTTCAAAAGCATCAATTCTTCTGCACTCAGCTTTCTTCACAGTCCAACTCTCACATCCATACGTGACCACTGGAAAAACCATAGCCTTGACTAGACGGACCTTTGTTGGCAAAGTAATATCTCTGCTTTTTAATATGGTATCTAGGTTGGTCATAACTTTTAGTCCCATCACTTCATGGCAAATAGATGGGGAAACAGTGGAAACAGTGGCTGACTTTATTTTTCTGGGCTCCAAAATCACTGCAGATGGTGACTGCAGCCATGAAATTAAAAGACGCTTGCTCCTTGGAAGGAAAGTTATGACCAACCCAGACAGCAGATTTATAACACAAGTTCTCCAAAAAGAAGTCACTTGATAAATATTATCAAATTGATTAATAAAATATTATTGTATTAGTCAGCTGGAGCTGTCATAACAAACCATAGACTGAGTGACTTAAACAACAGAAATCTATTTTCTCACATTTCTGAGGCTGGAAGTCTAAGAATAGGGCATCAGCATGGTTGGTTTCTGGGTTTCCCTGGTGGCTTAGCTGGTAAAGAATCCCCCTGCAATGCAGGAGACCCTGGTTTGATTCCTGGGTTGGGAAGATCCCCCAGAGAAGGGATAGACTACCCACTCCAGTGTTCTTGGATTTCCCTGGTGACTCAGATGGTAAAGAATCTGCCTGCAATGCAGGAGACCTAGGTTCATCCTTGGGTTGGCAAGATCCTCTGGAGAAGGGAATGGCAACCCATTCCAATATTCTTGCCTTAAGAATCCCATGGACAGAGGAGCCTGGCAGGCTACAGTCCATGGTTTCACAAAGAGTCAGACACAACTGAAAGACTAAGTTAGCACAAGCACAGCACATGGTTAATTGCTAGTGAGGTCTGTCTTCCTGACTTGTCGACGGCTACTTTTTCTTTATATCCCATATGGTATCCCATATGTAGAGAAAGGAAATTGATGTTTCCTTACCTTTTCTTATGAAGACACCAGCCCTATAGGATTAGGACTCCAAACCTTATCACTTTCTTATAGGCCCTATCTCTAAAATCTCTTTAGGGACTAGGGTTTCAATATATGAATTTGGTAGGGGGGAAAGTCAAGCATTTGGTCTATAACAATCATTGATATAATCTTTAAAAATATTTAGTGTGTATTTGAACTTTCTATCATGTACCAGCCAAATCAATCATGGGAGTAAGTACCAGTCTTATTTCTTCATTGAATTAATGAGAACTTGGAAAATATAATTACAGTGTTCTAAATATGCATATTAAAATCTCTTATTTTATTTCTCTAATTAGTAATATTTTTTCAGAAATTCTCCTGTATCCTTTTTTTTTTTTTTTGAGATCTTTAAATAATCACAAATTTGAGAAAGGATCACTCTCATTTCCTCCTTTCTCTAAGCCCCATGTCTAACTAGTCCAGTGAACTTACTTACCAAATGCTTCCTGAATTTCTTTTCCTTGTGTGTATCCATGGCTATTGCCTCCATTCAAGGACTTCATTTTTAGTTAATTTAGGAGAAGGCAATGGCACCCCACTCCAGTACTCTTGCCTGTAAAATCCCATGGATGGAGGAGCCTGGAAGGCTGCAGTCCATGGGGTTGCTGAGGGTCGGACACGACTGAGCGAATTCACTTTCACTTTTCACTTTCATGCATTGGAGAAGGACATGGCAACCCACTCCAGTGTTCTTGCCTAGAGAATCCCAGGGATGGGGGAGCCTGGTGGGCTGCCATCTATGGGGTCTCACAGAGTCAGACATGACTGAAGCGACTTAGCAGCAGAGATTGATGTGAATGACTCCAAGCTGGTCACCATGGCTTGAGGGAGGTGGTGAGCCATGTGGGAGAATGCTGACCCTGAAGTCGGCTGACTGGCTTGAATGCCCAGTTCTGACTCTCAGTGTCTGTGACACTTTTTCAAATGAGAAATACAATTCTTCCCTTAGATAATTTATTTATTATGTTAATATAATTTTATAATTTTTAAATAATATCTTTATTTTGTAAACTCTTAAAACATTTTAATTATTCCCTTCCTTTTCTTCTGTTTTCTTTTGTATTCTTATTCAAGGAGAAATCCCTTAAAAATTTATATTTGTGCATATCGTTCTCCTGCCTGAATTTTATTATTGAATTCCCTAAAACCTACAGGAAAATTCCCAAGTGTAATATTCAAAGTTCTTAAAGATCTGAAGCCAGTCTACCTCCTTCAGGTCAGACATTTTAACTAACCCTGTCTATCATCTGCAGTCCTTAAGGTACACTAAGCCATATTTCATGTAACTTTGTATGTATTTTATTATTTGAATTAATTTTCTCTTATACTGTTATCTATGTAGATCTCTATCTCCTTTATTGACTCAACTCCTGTGCCATCTGCCCCAACATTGCTGCAAATAAGCATACTTCACTAATTATCAACGTTCGTCATTTATTCTTTCACTAAACATATTCTTTGAGGTTTTGCTATATTGTAGATATGACGTGGAGAAATTAAAGTCCATGAAAGTTCTTGGTAATATTAGACAATTTTATAGACAGATAAACTGATACTATGACAAACCTAGCTGCTGCTGTTAATTGCTATGTCAATTCAGTCATGTCTGACTCTTTGCAATCCCATGGACTCTAGCCTTCCAGGCTCCATGCAGTTCTCCAGGTGAGAGTACTGAAGTGGGTTACCATTTCCTCCTCCAGAGAATCTTCCCAACCCAGGGATCAAACCCATGTTTTCTGCATCTCCTGAATGGCAGGCAGATTCTTTACCACTGAGCCACCTAGACAGCATAAAAAGTAGAGATATCATTTTGCCAACAAAGGTCCACATGTATAATCAAAGCTAGGTTTTTTTCAGTAGTCATGTGTGGATGTGAGAGTTGGAGCATAAAGAAGGCTGGGCACTGAAAAACTGATGCTCTCAAACTGTGGTGCTGGAAAACTCTTGAGAGTTCCTTGGACAGCAAGGAGATCAAACCAGTCAATCGTAAAGGAAATTAACCCTGAATAATCGTTGTAAGGACTGATGCTGAAGCTGAAGCTGCAATATTTTGTCCACCTGATGCGAAGAGCCAACTCATTGGAAAAGACCTTGATGCTGGGAAAGTGAGGGCAAGAGGGGAAGAAGGCAATAGAGGATGAGATGGTTAGATAGTATCACTGATTCAGTGGACATGAATTTGAGCAACTCTGAAAGAGAGTGAAGGACAGAGGAGCCTGGCATGCTTCAGTCCACGGGATCACAGAGTTGGATACAACTTAAGTGACTGAACAACAACAAAACTGATACACAGAAAACTCAGGCAACTTACCTAAGGTCTCACACTCACTATGCTGTAGAATTCAGTCTACAAATCAGATCATCTAACAGTTAAGCAAGAATTATTTCTACTTCACTAAGTAAATTTTGGAGCAAAATAAATAGAATGGCAAATGGACTGGGTCCTAGTCTCTATACTGGTAAACACCATGTACAAATCTTCATGTTAGTTGTTCATCATATTTGCTAAGGCATATAATACCAAAAATGATAGTTACTCATAAGTTGTATGACATTGATAGTGGGAAAGCGAGCCATGCCAGTGAGAAAAGGTGATATCATGCTATTTCAGAAATGTAAGAAGTATACCATTAGTACTTGGGAGGAAATAGTAAGAATTTAGAGCAATATACATAAAATCCTTGATAATTTTGAGGGAAAATAATGTATTCTTATACAAATTAATCCAGCAGACACTTATTGAGTCCAAATGTGTGCAAAATATTCTCCTATAAAATTTTAATGACAGGTTTCTATCATAAGTGACTATACTGCTACTGCTGCTGCTAAGTCGCTTCATTCGTGTCCGACTCTGTGCGACCCCACAGATGGCAGCCCACCAGGTTCCCCCGTCCCTGGGATTCTCCAGGCAAGAACACTGGAGTGGGTTGCCATTTCCTTCTCCAATGCAGGAAAGTGAAAAGTGAGAGTGAAGTCGCTCAATCGTGTCCGAGTCTTAGCGCCCCCATGGACTGCAGCCCACCAGGCTCCTCCATCCATGGGATTTTCCAGGCAAGAGTACTGGAGTGGGGTGCCATTGCCTTAGACATAAAACCACAGTGCAATGTGTTAGATGTTTAAATAGGCTTGTTTGCATGGTGCTATATGAGTAACAAAGATGCATTCTCAGGGCAGGTGCCAATTGATCTTTAGTAAAAGATGAGTAGGGTTTCAACAGGCCAAAAAAGACATATCAGTAAATTAGCTTTTTAAAAAGCATATTAGTTTTATTTACAAGGACCAGCATGTACCGAGATGTGGCATCATCATCAATCATTGTTATAATAAAACTTACTGTGGAATAAATATGTTCCAGTAATTCTGCACTTTTTAAAAAAAAATTTCCTTTCTGTATGTTTTTAAGTGTCATGTATAATTTTCAGATTTTTTTGCGTGCTTGAATAGGATATACAAATTTTACAATTACTTTCAGTGATCTCATCTTTTAAATTTTTTATTAATTTATTTATTTTTGGTTGCACTGGGTCTTTCCTGCTGCACGTGGATTTTTCTCTAGTTGCAGTGAGTGGAGACGACTCTTGGTCGCAGTGCATGAGATTCTCATTGTAGTTTCTTCTCTGGTTACAGAGCACAGGCTCTAGGCATGCAGGCTTCAGTAGCTGCAGTGCGTGGACTCAGTGGTTGTGGTGAACATGCTTAGTCGCTCCATGGCATGGGATATCTTCCCAGATCTGGGATCCGATGTATGTCTCCTTCATTGGCTGGCGAGTTCTTAACCCACTGTACCTCAAAGGAAGTCCAGATCTCATCTTTTTAACTTAAAAATTCTTTCTAGTGTTATTCTTCTACTATGTATAATTAAGTCTATACTTTACAAGTCGATTCATATGTAAAACTATCTTATGCTAAGGACCTTTTAGAATGTTAGAACCAGATTCTATAACGCTGACAGCAGGAATTCCAACTACAGTTAAAGATACATATAAGTGCACAGAAGAGTCAGGGGCAAGATTAGATTCAGGGTCAGAAAAAGTGAATCAAAAATGCTAAAAATTCATAGTTTATAAAAACTAGAGTGGTAGAGGAAGAGGTTTTAAAACCTATGGGTTAAATAACTAATAATAAAGCTTATGGATCAAAAGCACTAAGTTCAGTTCAGTCGCTCAGTCGTGTCCGACTCTTTGAGACCCCATGAATCGCAGCACGCCAGCCTCCCTGTCCATCACCAACTCCCAGAGTTCACTCAAACTCACGTCCATTGAGTCGGTGATGCCATCCAGCCATCTCATCCTCTGTCATCCCCTTCTCCTCCTGTCCCCAATCCCTCCCAGCATCAGAGTCTTTTCCAATGAGTCAACTCTTCGCATGAGGTGGCCAAAGTACTGGAGTTTCAGCAAAAGCACTAAAGGCACAAACAAAACAATTGCTAGGCTATCCCAGAGATTAAAAACATACAAATAAATAACAAATAAACATGTTACAATATTTGACTGTAAACTGCATTTCATTTCACTCAGTTTGTCACTTCAGACAGTTTATTTGTAACTTCCCTGATAGCTCAGTTGGTAAAGAATCTGCCTGCAATGTGGGAGACCTAGGTTTGATCCCTGGGTGGGGAAGATCCCCTGTAAAGGGGAACTGCTACCCACTCCAGTGTTCTGGCCTAGAGAATTCCATGCACCATCCATGGGGTTGCAAATAGTTGGACACGACTGAGTGACTTTCACTTTTACTTTTCAATTTGTATGAACCTAATGATTACATGTATTGAGAATGTGCTTAGACTAAGGCTAGTGTCAGATATTAAATGTTATGCTAAGAAAAGACTCTTATTCCCAACCTAGAGCAGGTGAAGATATTCCAGGGCCTGTAATAACCAAAGTATTTTATTATATTTTTAACCAAACTAGAATTTTTTAGATTATATAACTTTCAGAAAAGGCAATGGCAACGCACTCTAGTACTCTTGCCTGGGAAATCTGATGGACGGAGCAGCCTGGTAGGCTACAGTCCATAGGGTCGCGAAGAGTCGGACACGAATGAGCAACTTCACTTTCACTTTTCACTTTCATGAACTGGAGAAGGAAATGGCAACCCACTCCAGTGTTCTTGCCTGGAGCATCCCAGGGACGGGAGCCTGGTGGGCCGCCGTCTATAGGGTTGCACAGAGTCGGACACAACTGAAACGACTTAGCAGCAGCAGCATATAACTTTAATTATCTAAATCTCACAACGTAAGTGTTATCACATATATTTTTACTTAATCCTCATGATTATTTGAGGAATTTTTATTAATTTCTTTATTTTTTAGATGAAAATATTGAAGTCAGAAGTCGTTTAGTAGTAGGGTTATCTCAAATGTCAGTTTCTGGTGCTTCTCTTACTCTACCATGCATAACCATATCTTTATTTTACTTAAGAATTATCTCATAAGTGAAAGATGCCTTATGTTAAGGACTTTTTAATATAGCTACATATTCTTAGATATTTTCCAAGACTTGTCTGTTTCATATTGGATTCCTGAACAACTAACTTGAATGCTGTATTTTCAGAAAAAAAGAGTTGCCATGCTTTTTCTTAAATAATATCATTGTCAAAGTTATACTTAAATACTCATTAGATTTCTGTTTCAAATGACAAATATCCATGCCTAGTATGTCAATAAAAAGGAAAGTTATAAAATGATTAAAAACAAGAGCATTTTATGTATAGTGTTGTGTCTGTATTACTTAGAATTGCTTTCAAAAAGTAATAAATTATACATCTAAAGTTTATGCACTACATTTATTACATAAATAAACTTCAAAATATTTTAAGAAAATAATCATATCTATTGGTTAGTAAAATAAATGCTGTTCAATTTAACAATTTGTTAATAGATTACAGTGTTAGCAGATTGTGTTATTTACTTACCATCTTTAATGTTAAAAATGGACAGTCATTCCAAATATTAAACAAGATTTTTAATGTACCTTTAATTATGTTTTTGTTTGTGTTGCTTCTAGAATTTTAGGTAAGCACTAGCTACATTTTTTTATGACTTGTCATTCACTTATTCTAAAATGTAAAAAAAAAAAAAAAAAAAGGAAGAGAGAAAAGGCCAGGTAAAAGTTAGGCTTGGGATATTGGGACAATGTTTAAAAGCCCACACATGAAGCAACTTGTTGTTGGTTCAAATAATAGGCAAGTAAATGACTAGCAGTTTGGGACCTTTTATGGCAGAACAATGCATGGATGAGCTGAGGGAATTAGTCTCTGAAAGCAGGCTGGCCCCATTACTAGTAATTATAGTTAATCAGCAACAATTGTCTCGACCAAGATACAGATCAACACTGAGCACTACCTGAACAGGACTAATGAGGGTAATGGAGGATGAAGAGAGCATGACTGAACTTAGCAAGGCATGAAATAACCAGAGCAGAGGAGGCCTTTTTAGTCTCTGTTCACTCTGCACCTGTTGTTTTAAAGCAGAAGGCACTACCTTTCTTCAGATCAGGGGACCACGGCTGTAATTCTCAGCATGGACATACAAAGGTGGTTAATATTTAGCACAATGAGTGATATTTATTTACAAGCCCCCCACTGCATTTGTGTGGTGGTACGGCCTTTTAATCCTTGCTACTCAGAACGTGGTTTAAAGACCAACTGAATTGGCCTCCTCTGGAAGTTATGTGGACTCTTAAGCTCCATCACAGACCTGCTGAACCAGAAACGCTGGTGCTCAAACCAAAAGATGCCCTGGACCTCATTGCTTTGTTGTCTCATCTTAGCTACCCAGGTACAGTTTCCTACACAAAGGTAAATACCAGTAATTTGCACTCCAGTCTATCATAAAAGAAATGTATTTGAGAAGAAAAAGTCATTTTTCCCAGGGTTTCTTTAATTCAAGACAGCATTAACACTTACAAAAGGGGAGGTGAAAGTTTCTCTGAGAAGAAAGAGCCTATGTAAACCGTGGATACATGACGTCTTCTGCTAAATTAAAAGCACTTTGTTTTTGTTGCAGCATTTTCTTCCAAGAAGCCAGTGAACTTCACTCAGATAATAATTCATTTTTACAGTTGCACTGGGTAACCAGTATCATTATTCCTCTTTCATTCAATGTGGAAAAACCATCTGAATCCTGAAAACTTAGGTGATTTGGGCAACTCTTTCAGTGAAAGTTTTGAGAACAAAAATAAAAATAGTTTATTTCTAGGATGGATAAACAACCGGTCCTAATGTATAGCACACGGATTGAATATCCTGAGATAAACTATAATGGAAAAGAATATAAAAAATGTGTATAATTGAGTCACTTTGCTATACAGCTGAGATTGGTACAACATTGTAAATCAACTATACTTCAATAAAAATGTTAAGTATTTTATTTCTGGTCATTCTGTTCAATGCACTATATTTTGTGAATGTCAAGGTCTGTTGTAATGTATTATCTAGTAACCTTCACTGGGTGAATTTAATACCAGATTATTAAATTGCAGGTATTTTAGCTTTGGCCTTATGACTCTCAGGTATTTAAATTGTACATTTAAATTAGTTTTGATGTGTGTTCTTAAGGACTCCCAAGATATTTATGCAGTTATTCAGATAGCTGCAAATATGAAAGGAAGGGAGAAGGTGAACTCACACATATTAAGACTTGGCTATTATCTAATTACTTTACAATTGTTATCTCATTTATTTCTGATAGCAACACTGTGAAGAACATATTATTATCCTATATTTTCCACATGGAAACTGAGGCTAAGAAAGACTAAAGTAAGTAATTTACCTAATGCAGTAAGTAGAGGAGGCTGAATGCAAATTATGTCTGCTTGGCAGGAAAATGATCTCTCTGTTTACCACACCAAATTTACTTACTCATCTTGCTTGATGAGGATTTCTGTACACATTACATATGTCTGGTTATTTGTTATCCAAGCAGAACTGAACAGAGTACTAGAAGACTTTATTACACGCAGAATAATCCCTTGCTCCATATCTTCTATACTCTTCTTTCCTTCTGCCATGGCCAAATATTTTAAATCTGCTTCTTCTTGCTTTTATATCTGTATTTGTATAATATTATTACTCATTACTTAATAAATCAATTTTAGACATGACCTATTGACTTAACATTTTGATAGTCTAAGATTTAGCCCTTTTTGTATTTTCCTCTTTTCTCTAACATTACCCCCCCCCCCACCGCCTGTGGTTAATAATCACTTTGTTTAATGTGTTAGGTTTCTATGAACTCTCCATGCTCTTGAAAAGCTTGATCTTATTCTCTGAAGTTCTGGTGCAGAATTCATAATCTCAGGGCCCCTCTTCCATCTTTCTAGTGCTGGATTCCTTGCTTTCTGGATCTGATGTTTCTCTCTTTCTTGGCTGACACATCATGATGCTAAAATACACCACATAGTAGTTCCCAAGAAATGACAGTTTGGAGGTGCATATTCTGAATCTGTCCCTGTCTGAAAATGTCAACATTCATTTGACAACCCAGATGGTGTTCTAGTTATACATTGTTGTATAATGCAATGTCCTGAAATCTACTGGCATAACACAATAACCATTTTATTACATTCACAAATTTTGTGAGTTAGCAATTTGAGCAGGGCACAGAAAAGATGGTGTGTCTCAGCTCCATAATGTCTAGGATTTGACCTGGGAAGACTTACGCAGCTGGGAAAGAGTCAGATGGCCGTGCTGTGATCATTTGGGGCTGCATCATTCACGGAACTGGTACTAGGTTGATTCAACTGAGAATACAGACTGGTGTGGCTACATGCAACCTCTCCACGAAAGGCTTCTTGGCTTCCTCATAGCATTAGCAAACTCAAGGTCTTAAAAATCATGTTTTGAATTCAGCACAGCAGAAATTTTAGGTTTAAAAATTTAAAACAAAATTTTAGGTTTAAAAATAATTTTTTCCCTTTGTAACTGGAAGCCATTCAGTGGGAATATCTAATTTTCTTTTTAATTGGAGGATAATTGTTTTACAGTACTGTGATGGTTTTTGCAATGCATCAGTATGAATCAGCCGTAGGTATACATGTGTCCCCTCCATCTTGGAACATGATTTTCAGTTCTTTTCTTTTTTCATTTTCTTTTGTAATGTTTGCATTTTGATTTACACTTTTCTTAATTTCTGAAATTTCTATTGGTTAGTATAATTGCTTTTTTGACTTGATCAATTCTTGTATCTTTCCCCTCCAACCCTCCATCTTTTTATTTTGTTTAACTTCCTAGATGTTCTTTATAACTTCAAAAATTCTATTAAATTAAAAATTTGTACAATTTTCAAGGTTACTTTCTACTTATAGTTATTACAAAATATTGTCTCTATTCCCTGTCTTGTGCAATACATTCATGAGTCTATCTTATACCCAGAAGTTTACACCTCCCACTCCCCTACCTCTAATTTCTATTTTAGAGATGTAGGCATGCACTTCTGTTCTCTGATTGACTTTGTTCCCAACAGTCTTTTTCTAGGTCATAGATTCCATATTGTTTCTTACTTATCTGACGATATTAACTATGATGATGATGTTTTTTTGTTTGCTACCTGCATTGTCTTTATTTCATGTAAAATCGGTTTTGCTTTTCATTTCCATTTGTTTTAGTCTTTGTGTTTGACCTTGGAGGACTCCCTTAAAATCCTGACAATCCTTTACCTTTGAGAGGGTGACCTTAAAAGATGACAGTAATAATTGGTGCATGTCTGTGGTGATAGTGGTGGCAGTGAGCACTTAATTCTAAAGGCATTCTAGAAGAGATTCTAGAATTTTTACAAAATGATGCCGAATATTAGTATTCATGTAGTTTTTGTTTTTTTTTCTTTCTTATTTTGTTCATCTAGTGAAGAACCCAGCACTCTCTTGTATGAGAGCTATATGCTTGACATCAGTGGTCTGGGAGCAGCAGAGCATAAGGAAGCTAAGAAGCTTCACTGCTCATCTGCAGATTTTATTTAATCTCATTTTTATTCTGATTGATTGATTTTATTCTGGCACCTGACTCCTCCCCTCCACTGTACCCTGTACGTCAGTAGTTCTATTTTTCCAGCCGGTAAAGTCATGGTATTTTCCAAGCTGTGGAACATGAATAACAGTGGGAACTGAGATCTGCAATCTAACTTTTCCTAATTAAGACTTTTTACCAGCTTCCTCTTTGAACTCCTAGCTAACTCTTGCCTTTTACTTTGTTTAGTTCCTTCAACAACTAAGCCTTATATGAGTTCAAGGTAGATTGGCTTGACTTCTCCTTTTTATCCCCATCTATTTCAATTGCAGCTTTGTCTACTCTGCTTTTGTAAATTACCTCTCCTAGGTCTACTTTTCAGCTTCAGAATAATGAATTGAGTATTTATCTGCCTATATTCCATGGGGACACAAATAGTCAGACATAACTGAGTAACTGAGCACATGGCTCAGGTAAGGGTTTCCCATGTGGCTCAGTAGTAAAGATTCAGCCTGCAATGTACGAGTCGTGGGTTCGATCCCTGGGTTGGGAAGATCCTCTGGGCTGGAAGCAGCAGCACACTCAAATATTCTTGCCTGGGAAATCCCATGGACAGAGGATCCTGGTGGGCTACAGTCCTTGGGATCTCAAAGAGTCAGATATGACTGAGCAAAGGGCACACAGCTGCCCATAGTCATCTCTCTCATTATCTTTGTCCTTTTGGTTTATCTTTTCTTTTTCACTTGCTGTTTTTTCAATATATTTTTTGGTGTCAGTGGAAGATAAACACAATTTAATTCTTTGGGGTAGTCTAAATATTATAGAAGACTCTTGAGAGTCCCTTGGACTGCAAGGAGATCCAACCAGTCCATCCTAAAGGAGATCAGTCCTGGGTGTTCATTGGAAGGACTGATGCTGAGGCTGAAACTCCAATACTTTGGCCACCTCATGTGAAGGGTTGACTCACTGGAAAAGACCCTGATGCTGGGAGGGATTGGTGGAAGGAGGAGAAGGGGATGACAGAGGATGAGATGGCTGGATGGCATCACTGACTCGATGGACGTGAATTTGAGTGAACTCTGGAGTTGGTGATGGACAGGGAGGCATAGTGTGCTGTGATTCATGGGGTTGCAAAGAGTTGGACATGACTGAGAGAGTGAACTGAACTGAACTGAAATATTATAATAAACAAATTCTAAATTTCATAGGCTTAACTCAATAGAGGTTCATTTCTACCTACCTCACTGTCTAAAGGGTGAGGGGAGAAGTTTGCAAGGGTTTACTTTCCACCATGTGGTAAGCTGGAAATCCAGCCACCTTTCAACTCACTGAACAATAATCCCCTCCCCTGGGACCTCAACAGACTCTGGACCCTCTGCATATTAGGGAAAGAGAGTCCATACCGGACGCTGCTGCTGCTAAGGCGCTTCAGTTGTGTCCGACTCTGTGCGACCCCAGAGAAGGCAGCCCACCAGGCTCCCCTGTCCCTGGGATTCTCCAGGCAAGAACACTGGAGTGGATTGCCATTTCCTTCTCCAATGCATGAAAGTGAAAAGTGAAAGGGAAGTCGCTCAGTTGTGTCCAACTCCTAGCAACCCCATGGACTGCAGCCTACCAGGCTCCTCTGTCCATGGGATTTTCCAGGCAAGAGTACTGGAGTGGGGTGCCATTGCCTTCTCCCCATACAGGATAGTATGGGGTAATTTCAGACTGCGAATTTACATACATTTGTTCGTGTGACTATGACTAAATTCAGTTGAAGCCCAGAAGTGTAGATGAAATATTAAGAGAATAGTGGAAAATACAAAAAGGGATAAGTCTTTAGACTATCTTAGACTGTGTTTCTTCCATTATATATTCTTGCCTCCTTTGTCATAGAGTAACTGACTATAGGTGCATGGTTTTATTTCTGAGCTCTCTATTCTATTCCATTGATCTATGTATCTGTTCTTGTGCCAGTATCATGCTGTTTTAATTATCATGGGTTCGTAGTATAGTCTGAAGTTAGAGTGTGATACTTCCAGCTTTGTTCTTTTTTTTCCTGTAAGATTGATTTAGCAATTTGGTGTCTTTTGTTTTTGGTTCCATATAGATTTTAGGATTATTTATTATAGTTCTGTGAAAAGCATATCATTGGTATTTTGATAGAGATTGCACTAAATCTGTAGATTGCTTTGTGTAGTATTAGCATTTTAGGAATATTTATTTTTCCATTCCAAGATCATGGGGTATCTTTCCACTTCTTTGTATCATCTTTAATTTTTTTCATCAATGTTCTAAATTTTCAAAATATAGGTTCTTTATCTTCTTGTTTAACTTTATTCCTAGATATTTTATTCTTTCTGATAGTTCATTAGTAGTATATAGGAAAGTGGAAAATTTCTATGTATTAATCTTGTATCCTTAAAATTTCATATATTAGGTATCTGGGGACAGGGCCATGTAATGAAAGACTTCTAAGTCTGTGTGGATTAAGCTGCCATTAGTTATATGAAGAACTGAAAGAGAAGTTGTTTGGGCAGGAATGAATTATAGATACTTAGTGAAATGAAATCAAACACAAAATTTCTAATGCTTAATCCCTTCAGGGAATATTTATTCCATAAACTCTGCTATAGAAAAAACCTTGTGGTTGGTGTTGTGGCTGATGAAAATCCATTCAACACATGATAGCTATTCAGTAGGATCACTGCACGATGTAGTTTTTCATTATGTTGGACTAATATATATCAAAGTACCAAGCCCATTTCTAAAATATCCTATCTGTGACTCAGGTTTCTTAATTCCTCTCATTTGTAAAATAAAATGATTATGCACAAAATATAGTCAAGGGACCATTAGCATCTATGTTACCAGGGAATGTGTTAAAAGTGCAGAATCTTGAGTTCCAATATGACCCACTGAATCAGAATCCACATTTTTGTCAGTTGTGCAGATAATTAGTCCCACCCATCAGCAGAAAATCAAATTAAAGTTTTACTGAGCATGGCCACCAGAGCAAGACCCAGTTTTCCCCACAAACAGTCCCTCCCATCAGGAAGCTTTGCAAGCCTCTTATCCTCATCCATCGGAGGGCAGACAGAATGAAAACCACAATCACAGAAAACTAACCAAAATGATCACATGGGCCACAGCCTTGTGTAACTCAATGAAACTATGAGCCATGCTGTACAGGTCCACCCAAGACAGAAGGGTCATGGTGGAGAGTTCTGACAAAACGTGGATCTCTGGATAAAGGAATGACAAACCACTTCATCATTCTTGCCTTGAGAACCCCAGGAACAGTATAAAAAGGCAAAAAGATATGACACTGAAAGATGAACCCCCCAGGTCAGTAGGTGTCCAATATGCTACTGGGAAAAGTGGAGAGAGCTCCAGAAAAATGAAGAGGCAGAGCCAAAGCAGAAATGACACCCGGTTCTGGATGTGACTGGTGATGGAAGTAAAGTCTAATAAAATTGGAAAGAACAATATTAAATAAGAACGTGGAATGTTCTGTCCATGAATTGAGGTGGATTGGAAGTGGTCAAAGAGGAGATATCAAGGGTGAACACCAACATTTTAGGAATCAGTGAACTAAAATCAATGGGAATAGGTGAATTTAATTTAGATGAACATTATATCTACTACTGTGGGCAAGAATACCTTAGAAGAAATGCAGTAGCCCTCTTGTCAACAAGAGTCCAAAATGCAGTACTTTGTTGCAGTCTCAAAAACGATTATCTCAGTTCAATTCCAAGGCAAGCCATACAACATCACAATAATCCAAGTCTATGCCTCAATCGCTACTGCGGAAGAAGCTGAAGCTGGACAATTCTAGGAAGACCTACAACCCTCTAGAAATAACACCAAAATGATGTCCCTTTCATCATAGTGGATTGGAATGCAAAAGTAGGAAGTCAGGAGATAGCTGGATTAACAGGCAAATTTGGCATTGGATTACAAAAAGAAGCAGGGAAAAGGCTAACAGCATTTTTCCAAGAGAACACACTAGTCACAGCAAAAACCCTCTTCCAAAAACACAAGAGATGACTCTACGTATGGATATCAACCAGATTGTCAATACCAAAATCAGATTGATTATATTTTTTGCAGCCAAAGATGGAGAAACTCTACACAGTCAGCGAAAACAAGACTGGGAGCTGACTGTGGCACAGATCATGAATTCCTTATTGCCAATTTCAGATTTAAGTTGAGGAAAGTAGGGAAAACCAATAGGCCATTCAGGTATGACCTCAATCAAATCCCTTATGATTATACAGTGGAAGTGGCAAATAGATGCAAGGGATTAGATCTGATAGAGTGTCTGAAGAACTATGAATGGAGGTTTGTAACATTGCACAGCAGGTGGTGACCAAAACCATTCCCAAGAAAAAGAAATGCAAGAAGGCAAAATGGTTGTCTGAGGAGGCCTTACAAATAGCTGAGAAAAGAAGAGAAGTGAAAGGCAAAGGAGAAAGGGAAAGATGATCCATCTGAATGCAGAGTTCCAAAGAATAGGAAGGACAGATAAGAATGCTTTCTTAAGTGAACAATGCAAAGAAATAGAGGACAGCAATAGAATTGGGAAGACTAGAGATCTCTTGAAGAAAATAGAGATACCAAGGGAATATTTCATGCACAGATGGGCACAATAAAGTACAGAAATGGTATGGACCTAACAGAAGCAGAAGATATTAAGAAGAGGTGGCAAAAATACACAAAAGAACTGTACAAAAAAGATCTTCATGACCCAGATAACCACAATGGTGTGATCACTCACCTAGAGCCAGACATCCTGGAATGTGAAGTCAAGTGAGCCTTAGGAAGCATCACTACGAACAAAGCTAATGGAGGTGATGGAATTCCAATTGAGCTATTTCAAATCCTAAAAGATGATGCTGTGAAAGTGCTGTACCCAATATGCCAGCAAATTTGGAAAACTCAGCAGTGGCCACAGGGCTGAAAAAGGTCAGTTTTCATTCCAATCCCAAAGAAAGGCAATGCCAAAGAATGCTCAAACTATCACACGATTGCACTCATTTCACACGCTAGCAAAGTAATGCTCAAAATTATCCAGCCAGGCTTCAAGAGTAGGTGAAGCATGAACTTCCAGATGTTCAAGCTGGGTTTAGAAATGGCAGAAGAACCAAAGATCAAATTGCTGACATCCATTGGATCATTGAAAAAGCAAGAAAGTTCCAGAAAAACATCTCCTCCTGCTTTATTGACTAAACCAAAGTCTTTGACTCTGTGGATCACAATAAACTGTGGTAAATTCTTAAAGAGATGGTGTCAGGAGCCGCATTAGGCATTACTGACAAAATGGAAACATGGCCCCAACTCCCTCTCCTTGTCTCACAGGCACAGACGCGGGATGAAGGAGTTAGGCCTTGTGATTCTGACTTGTTTTTTCCTCTCCTTGGCTGAGTTGACTGAAAAGAATATTAAGGTACTTATTGTTCTTGAGAGGAGCATGAGAAGGCACAAAGCCTTCTGCTGCTGTGCTCAGAAAATAATTCATAAAGTTAGTCATTGGCATTTGTTCAAGGACTTTTACAAAAGAGTGTTCCAGGGTGAGCACGGAGGCTGCACATTGAGGCCATGGGAGGGATTGCTATCTGAAGCCTATTTGTGAGGAAAGTGTTTATGGCAAAGGAGTTTGCTGAATTTAGGGCTTAGGAATAATTAAAACAGTTAGAAGCTAAAGATGTAGGGAATGTTGTAATGTTAGCATATTCTACTATAGCTTATAGAGATTAGGAACTTTAGAGATATTATTAGCTAGAAGACCTTTTTAAGAAATAGTGAGCTTAGGATACTAGGGGCAAACAGGACTTAGAAAGATAAGAAATAAACTGAGGAATGTGGTATGCAGCCCAGATATTAGCATGAGTTACAATGTATTCACAAGGACACATGAGAAGAAGTAGATAAGAGAATTGCTGAGGCAGGAACTCCTTTTGAGGGGCAACAGTGATTTATGGAGACAACAAATCTGGGTCAGTGGGAACTGAAAATGTCAAACCTCTGACCTAATGCTTTTGTAAAAGTATAAAAGAGAATCTTAAGCTTGAAATAAATATGCAGTCCAAGAAAACTGAGAGGCTGCATCATTTGTCCCCGACACCGCTCATCTCTTCAGGTTAATTCCCTGGCTGCTGGAGTTAGACTCTGGCAAGATGGGAATACCAGGCCACCTCACCTGCCTCCTGAGAAATCTGCATGCAGTTAGAACCAGACATGGAACAACAGATTGGTTTCAAATCAGGAAAGAGTATGTCAAGGCTGTATATTGTCACCCTGATTATTTAACTTTTATGCAAAGCACATCATGCAAAATGCTGGGCTGTGCCTGAAGCACAGGCTGGAGGCAAGATTGCAGGGAGAAACAGCAATAATTTCAGATACACAGATGATAGGACCCTTATGGCAAAAAACAAAGAACTAAAGAGCCTCTTGATGAAAGTGAAAGAGGAGAGTGAAAAAGCTGGCTTAAAACTCAACATTCAGAAAACTAACATCATGACATGCAGTCTCATCACTTCATGTCACATAGGGAAACAATGGAAACAGTGAGAGAGTTTATTTTCTTGGGCTCCAAAATCACTGCAGATGGTGATTGCAGCCATGAAATTAAAAGATGCTTGCTCCTTGGAAGACAAGCTGTGATCAACCTAGACAGCATATTGAAAACAGAGACAATACTTTGCCGGCAAAGGTCCATATAGTCAAAGCTATGGTTTTTCCAGTAGTCATGTATGGACATGAGAGTTGGACTATAAAGAAAGCTGAGCACTGGAAAATTGATGCTTTTGAACTGTTGTGTTGGAGAAGACTCTTGAGAGTCCCTTGGACTGCAAGGAGATCCAACCAGTCGATCCTAAAGGAAATTAGTCTTGAATATTCATTGGAAGGACAGATGCTGAAGCTGAAACTCCAATAGTTTGGCCACCTGATGCAAATAACTGACTCATTTGAAGAGACCCTGATGCTGGGAAAGATTGAAAGCAGGAAGAGAAAGGGATGACAGAGGGTGGTTGGATTGTATCACTGACTTGTTGGACATGAGTCTGAGCAACCTCTGGGAGTTGGTGATGGACAGGGAAGCCTGGCGTGCTGCAGTCCACGGGGGTCACAAAGAGTTGCACATGATTGAGCGACTGAACTGAACTGAACTGAACTGAAGAATACACAGAAGAACTATGTAAAAAAAATCTTAATGATCCAGATAACCACAGTGGTGAGGTCGCTCACCTAGAGCCAGATATCCTGTACTGTGGAGTCAAGTGGGCCTTATAAAGCATCACTATGAACAAAGCTAGTGGAGATCATGGAATTCCAGTTGAGCTTTTTAAAATCTTAAAAGATGATGCTGTGAAAATGCTGCACTCAATATGCCAGCAAATTTGGAAAACTCAGCAATGGCCACAGGACTAGAAAAGGTCAGTTTTCATTCTAATCCCACAGAAAAGCAATGCCAAAGATTGCTCAAACTACCACACAATTGGACTCATCCTACACACTAGTAAAGTGATGCTTAAAATTCTCCAAGCCAGGCTTCAGCAATACATGAACCATGAACTTCCAGATGTTCAAGCTGGTTTTAGAAAAGGCAGAGGAACCAGAGATCAAATTGCCAACATCTGTTGGATCATCCAAAAAGCAGGAGAGTTCCAGAAAAACATCTATTTCTGCTTTATTGACTATGCCAAAGCCTTTGACTGTGTGGATCACAATAAACTGTGGAAAATTCTTAAAGAAATGGGAATACTAGACCACCTGACCTGCCTCTTGAGAAACCTATATGCAAGTCAGGAAGCAACAGTTAGAACTGGACATGGAGCAACAGACTGGTTCCAAATAGGAAAAGAAGTACGTCAAGGCTGTATATTGTCAACCTGCTTATTTAACTTATATGCAGAGTACCTCATGAGAAATGCTATACTGGATGAAGCACAAGCTAGAATCAAGATTGCTGGGAGAAGTATCAATAACCTCAGATATGCAGATGACAACACACTTATGGCAGAAAGTGAAGAGGAACTAAAAAGCCTCTTGATGAAAGTGAAAGTGGAGAGTGAAAAGTTGGCTTAAAGCTCAACATTCAGAAAACTAAGATCATGGCATCTGGTCCCATCACTTCATGGCAAATAGATGGGGCAACAGTGGAAACAGTGTCTGATTTTATTTGGGGGGGCTCCAAAATCACTGCAGATGGTGACTGCAGCCATGAAATTAAAAGATGCTTACTCCTTGGAAGGAAAGTTATGACCAACCTAGATAGCATATTAAAAAGCAGAGACATTACTTTTTCAACAAAGGTCCATCTAATCAAAGCTATAGTTTTTCCAGTCGTCATGTATGGATCTGATAGTTGGACTCTAAAGAAAGCTGAGTGCAGAATACTTGATGTTTTTGAACTGTGGTGTTGGAGAAGACTCTTGAGAGTCCCTTAGACTGCAAGGATTTCCAACCAGTCCATCTTAAAGGCGATCAGTCCTGGGTGTTCATTGGAAGGACTGATGTTGAAGCTGAAGCTCCAATACTTTGGCCACCTGATGCGAAGAGCTGACTCATTTGAAAAGACCCTGATGCTGGGGAAGATTGACGGCAGGAGGAGAAGGGGACTACAGAGGATGAGATGGCTGGATGGCATCACTGACTCGATGGATGTGAGTCTGAGTGAACTCCGGGAGTTGGTGATGGATAGAGAGGCCTGGCGTGCTGCGGTTTATGGGGTCACAAAGAGTCGGACATGACTGAGCAACTGAACTGAATTGAACTGAACTATATTATATAACTAATAATACAAAGTACACAATAATGAGATACCATAATAATAATAATTATTATTTATAATTATACGGGTGTGACAGTTATATTTACATATAAAAGCTGATTCACCTGTGGTTTTTGACAATAAAACTAAAAATACAGATTAAAGAAAGCATTATAAAGTCTGTAGAGTGTTAAAAACCAGAATCGTGTCATTGAATTGATGGTTTCCTTTATCAACAATGTATTGTATATCTTTAATGGAATATATCAAATGGATAAATATGATCATGTTTTAAACTTACAATAATAAAATAGTTTTTTTTTTCAAGCACATACGGATTGAATATTTAACATATTTACCTTTAATTATATATATTAAGAAACTGATAATAATGAAGATGTAAAAATCATATGATCATGGATAATTATTTCCTATTTAAAAATAAATCAAATTTTAGAAAGAGTAATTTGGGTGTTTTGTGTTGTGAAATCACATTTCCTGCTTTGAAAATATTATTCAATTTAGATAAATTTATACAAGTATTTAAAAAAATACCTACTGTGAAATAGTAGACTCATAATCCTAAATCATTTAATACCTGTTACTTAACAGGAAGGAAGTGACTACATGGCTATTTCTACATATTTTCATTTTCCCTTAATTGAATCTTAGGTGTTTTCATAGGCATGAGAGCATGAGAGTTGCTTACCCAAATAAATGTTAAATTGCTAAAAATGAAGAGTGTAATTTTTCCTCTCTTTTTTTTTAACAGAGCACAGCATTAATTGTAATATCAATAGAAGAGGTAGCAAATAATGACCATAATTTGACTATACTGTAAAAAAAAGCTGTCTTAATTATGTCTTATTTTTATGTTGATTATTTGGAGATATTTTGATATTCTGCAATTAAAAAGCATTTGCATAACTTCTCTTTAGTCGTAAGACCTTGTAAAACTTATTTTTCTATTGAAAATTTTGTGTACGTTATCAATAAAGGAAAATTTCAAATATGCCATTTTACCTTTTAGTTTAGTTTTGTTCACTCAAAATAGAGACCAAAAGAAAATATTTATAGTTCAGCATTGAATCCAGAAGTTTCTTAGCACAATTTTTGTATAATTTTTTAAAAATTATTCTTCTTCTAGTTTTTTTTCTTACCGAAGTGAGCAGAGGTACTTTAATCAAGTTAGGTGTTCCTACATGCCTAATACTTCTCTCCTTTATTAACGTACTAATAAGTGCTCTAATCCTTGAAATGGATTGTGGGCTCATGCTGTCTTTGCTTTCACCTAATTTCTCCTTGGCAACCACAGAGACCCACTTACAAGACTCTGGATAAATTAGGATGCCAAAGAGTACAGTTAATAATTACTTGTTATCATATTAATATGTCTGTCTCTCATTCTCTCTTTCCCTCCTAATACCACACTGTATGCTGGATCCAATGTTTCTAATTGAAGAGGGAATATACAGTGCTACTTACCAGGATAAATATTTTTAAACCTGTGTATATTTAAAAATCACTGACATGTGGAATCTAAAAAAAAAATGATACAAATGAACTTATCTACAAAATAAAAACAGACTCATAGACTTAATCAATTTATGGTTATGATGGAGAAAGGAGAGGGTGGGTGGGAGAGACTGGGAGTTTAGGATTGACGTGTACACACTGCTACATTAAAACAGATAACAACAAGGACCGATCATATAGCACAGGAACTCTTGATCTGCATTCTGTAATAACCTTAATGGGAAAGGAATTTCAAAAAGCATAGGGAAAAAAGTAAAATAGTTAATTTAAAATCTTTGTGTACTAAATGCCCTGAGCAACATTTCTGTTGGCTGCTTTTTTCCCGTGTATATGACATAGTATAGGACATTCTTTCATGTTCATTTGCATGGCTTAATTTTTTGCTAAAAATGAGACATTTTAGAAAATAAATTGTAATAACTCTGACAAAAACAATAAAAACGTCTTAATGCCATAAGACATTAAATTAAGTCCTATTATTTTTATCTCCATCATAAGAAAAAAACTGAGTATACGAGGGTAGAAGGAGTGGGTATTTAGGAATGGTGTGATGAAGCTGGGCTTCCCAGGTGGCGCTATGTTAAAGAACCTGCTTACCAATATGGGAGACATAAGAAATGTGGGTTCAATTCCCGGGTCAGGAAGATCCCCTGGAGGAGGGCCTGGCCACCCAGTCCAGTTTTCTTGCCTAGAGAATACTGTGGACAGAGGAGTCTGGCAGGCTACAGTCCACTGGTTTGCAAAGAGTGGGACACAACTGAAGCAACTTAGCACACACACTTGGTGAAGCAACTGGGTGCCAAGACCAATAATAAAAGAGAAAGCAAACTAGAGTTATGATTTGGAAACTGGATCTAACATTTTAAAGATAAGTGGAATCAATGTGGGGTCAGGATAAGACAGCCAACTCCCCAGTCGCATAGAATTATTACAGTAGCAACAAATTTTAAGGGAATACATCTTTAATTCTATTTTATTTAAAAAATATTCCTGTAAAGTATTAAATATCTCACATCAAAGATTTCCAAATTATTTAAGAGTAAATTTAATTAAGAATTATGTCCTCACTTGGTATCATGTTCTAACTAAAGGCTGAAGCTTTTAGATACATTTAGCCATAACCAAAAGAGTTAGAAATATTCTTGTTCATATATTTCCTGATATACCCTTATAGTACAAGCTTTCTTTGTGACTCAGCGGTAAAGAATCTGCCTACAATGAAAGAGACTCAGGAGAGGAGAGTTTGATCCCTCGGTCAGGAAGATCCCCTGGAGGAGGGCATGGCAGCTCACTCCAGTATTCTTGCCTGGAGAATCTACGGATCAACCAGCCTGGCCAGCTACAGTCCACGGGGTCACAAAGAGTCAGACACGACTGAAGTGACCAAGCACACACACACACACACACAACCTTATAGTTCAGTACCTAATTTAGAGTGAATAGTCTCTTACTTATAAAAGTTTATATTTTAGTTTGAAATCTAGCAGCACTGGATATTTTCTGTAAGAGTTTATTTTCAAATAAAATCATTTCTAATTTGATACAGGTTTGAAATTTTAAAGTTTATTTTTCTTTGGGTATAGATCTAAATTAAAATAAAATATGTACATACTAGTTTTTGAATACTAAACTTGTAACTCTATATTGCCAACCGTATCTGTTATATATTAAAGGATGTATTACTTTCTAGACACAAAATTTGTGTATCTGAGAAAACCTATATTTAATTCCAATATTAGTAAACTAATTTGGGCATAAAGTTTGAACCATACCTAAAGATATTTTCCTTGTGAAGGAAAATTCACAAACTTGGAACTGGACCTACAGAAAAAGTCTTAAAAAAGTTATTAGTAGGAAGTAACAGTACTTGCCACAAATATATCTCTAAAAAAGGAAATAGATTATGAAACATGCATTTTACTTGATATGTATAGTATTGGATTCTGATGCTGAAGTTATACAAACAATATTTGGGGGAATGCTTCAGAATGCTATTGTTTGAAAAGCGTGTTTCTATCAAAGCAGTTCAGGAAGCCACTGCATTGGAATCGGGAATACCTAAGAAACTGCCTTTCTGAAAGTTGTTTGCTCTTCTGCCACCTGAAGTTAATAGATTTACCATATGCTCAAATATATACTTTTGAATTAGATGTAATTAACATGTCAGGTAGATGAGAAATATTTAGTGAGGAAAATATAGTAATCTTGAAAAGAAAAATATTATGTATAATATTCATTAAGGTTTCATGATATTTCTCTTACTTTTTAGTGTTTTATAAGCACATTCTTCTTTGTCTGGCATACTGTTAAATGTGTGAAAAAAACTTTACAGAATATCTGAGAACTTCTGTTTTGCTACTTTATTCATCTCAATGGTAATATTTTACTTGATCAGTTGTTTTACCTGGAAATTTTTTTTAAAGAAAGCAAAGATCATATCTGAGTTCATATCTGAGTTCATTTTTTTAAAATACATTATGAAAAAAGGAAGTGGGTAAAATTTTAGTCAATTAGCCATCCCCTTGCAGCCAGTGGTTCTAAATTTCTGAATTAAAATTCAAAATTAAGGCATAATAATCTCCTAAGATTTCCTTGACAGAGCCTTTATGTTGAATGCAATTGTATTGTTATCTTGTTATTTCCTCCTTCTGTTAGAGAAAATGTCTGCTTCCCACTTAGAGTTTTAATTGGTTCTCATCATGAAATCTCCACTTCTAATATTATCTTGCTGAATGCTCCTGGTATATCCTCTGGAACACAATTTCTATGAGATGTTGGTAATTTGAAACAGATTTAGAAACAATGATAATCACACAATACATCCATAGAATTATATAACCATTGAATAGATTTATTTTTGGTATTTTAATAAAATGTATGTATGACATACTTTGATTTTAATCCTTTTGTGTTTCTGAATAGTAATGTAAAGCACTTATGGTAGTGGCAAGATAAAGACATGAGATTTACTGGTTTAATTAATTCACTCTGTTAAAACTTTTTGTTGATGGGTGGTTTCTTTACATCACGCATTGATTTCATTGGCATAAGAAGCAGAATTATAGGAATCAAAATAAATATTATTAAATTAAAGATGCTATATGATCAAATTTCAAATATACATGCCATACAAACATACACACACAGGTTAGTTTTCAATCTTTTTTAGAAGTAAGTTTAAAAGTTTACCAACAACATAGTTTACCTAAAAGTTTTTGCATCCTTTACTTTCAATTATTTATGTCATCAAAATGCATACCAAAGGAAACTAAGTAATTATTGCGTAGAAATGTGCTCTCTTTTACTTGTTTCTTTCATTCCATTTCCTTCTGAAATATTTCTGTCTGATCTTACCTCAGAACCTCTTTCATTGTATCAGATTTTACCTCAGAACCTCTTTTTCTTTCTGTCAATTTTTACCTCAGAACCTCCTTCTTTCTATACGATTTTACTTCAGAACCTCCTTCTTTCTGTCAGATTTTACCTCAGAACTACCTTCCTTCTGTGAGATTTTACCTCAGAACCCCCATCTTTATATTCTCAAATGTATTGTCAGATCTAATTTTCTCAACTATTCCTTGCCCTGTTGTTCAGTCACTCAGTCGTGTCTGACTTTTTGTGACTCCACAGACTGCAGCACACCGGGCTTCCCCATCCTTCACTATTTCTCAGAGCTTGCTCAAACTCATGTCCATTAAGTCAATGATGCCATCCAACCATCTCACCCTCTGTCAATCCCTTCTCCTGCCTTCAATCTTTCCCAACATCAAGCTTTTTTCCAATGAGTTGGTTCTTCACAACAGGTGGCCAAAGTATTGGAACTTCAACATCAGCATTAGTCCTTCTGGTGAATATTCAGGGTTGATTTCCTTTAAGATTGACTGGTTTGATCTCCTTGAAGTTCAAGGGACTCTCAAGAGTCTTCTCCAGCACCACAGTTCGAAAGCATCAATTTCTTGGGGCTCAGCCTTCTTTCTGGTCTTTATGTATACATTATGTATTTAGTTTTGACTGCTCTGGGTCTTCATTGCCGCTGTTTTCTCTAGTTAGTCGCTCAGTTAGTCCTGTTAGTCCTTCTGTTGTGTCCAACTCTTTGTGACCCCATGGACTGGGGCTCGCCAGGCTCTTCTGTCCATGGGATTATCCAGGCAAGAATACTGGAACAGGTTGCCATTTCCTTCTCCAGGGGATCATCCCGACCCAGCATCAGGGTTTTTTCCAATGAGACAGCTCTTCGCATCAGGTGAAGAAAATATTGGAGCTTCAGCTTCAGCATCAGTCCTTCCAATGAATATTCAGGGTTGACTTCCTTTAGGATTGACTGGTTTGATCTCCTTGCAGTCCAAGGGACTCTCAAGAGTCTTTTCCAGCACCACAGTTTGAAGGCATCAGTTCTTTGGTGCTCAGTCTTTTTTATTGTCCAGCTTACATCCATATATAACTACTGGAAAAACCATAGTTTTGACTAGACGGACCTTTGTCAACAATGTAATGTCTCTGCATTTTAATATGGGTTGGTCATAGCTTTTCTTCCAAGGAGTAAGCCTCTTTTAATTTCATGACTGCAGTCATCATCCACAGTGATTTGGGAGCACAAGAAAATAAAGTCTGCCACTGCTTCCATTGTTTCCCCATCTATTTGCCATACCATGGCATGGGACTGGATATCATGATCTTAGTTTTTTTGAATATTGAGTTTTAAACCAGGCTTTCATTCTCCTCTTTCACCTCCATCAAGAGGCTCTTTAATTTCTCTTTGTTTTCTGCCTTTATGATGGTGTCATATGTATATCTGAGGTTATTGATATTTCTCCCAGAAAACTTGATTCCAGTTTGTGCTTCATCCAGCCCAGCATTTCGCATGATGTACTCTGAATAGAAGCTAATTAAGCAGGGTGACAATATATAGACTTGACTTCCTCCTTTCCTAATTTGGAACAGTATGTTGTTCCATGTCTGGTTCTAACTGTTGCTTCCTGACCTGCATACAGGCTTCTCAGGAGGCAGGTCAGGTGGTCTGGTATTCCTCTTTAAGAATTTGCCACAGTTTGTTGTGGTCTACACAGTCTAAGTCTTTAGCATTGTCAATGATTTTGCTAAGTTCCTTTTTATTTCTTAATGTTATTATTTGACAACTAACTTATTGATATGTCAATATTTTTCAAAGTTTTACAGAAACTTAGTGAGATATCCATACATTAAAGCACTACATATCCTAGTGAATATTTTCCATGTAGCTAGCTCCTTTTTTTCTAAAACACTAAAAGATGATTCTCTTTCATGTGCAAGAGAACACAATTATTGTAGAGATTATTATGAGCTCTCAAGTTTTTCACAAAGCTGTTGGATTATGTCTTCTTCATTTCTCCCTTATAAAAGATATTGAAAGATATGGATTGAGCTAAGATATGTATTTATCTTTTCTCCCTCCTGAAACACCTCCCAAAATTAGCTACAAAATTGGGGTAAAAATCTATTAACCATCAAGAAACATGGAATTGTAGAATATAACACAAATTTTAAGAAATTTTGTGAAATTGTAAAGATGACTTATGAATTGCAATTGACTCTTGTGACCAAAGCTCAACATTCAGAAAACTAAGATCATGGCATCTGGTCCCATCACCTCATGGGAAATACATGGGGAAACAGTGGAAGCAGTGTCAGACTTTATTTTTTTGGGCTCCAAAATCACTGCAGATGGTGACTGCGCCATGAAATTAAAAGACGCTTACTCCTTGGAAGGAAAGTTATGACCAACCTAGATAGCATATTGAAAAGCAGAGACATTACTTTGCCAACAAAGGTCTGTCTAGTCAAGGCTATGGTTTTTCCAGTGGTCATGTGTGGATGTGAGAGTTGGACTGTGAAGAAGGCTGAGCGCCGAAGAATTGATGCTTTTGAACTGTGGTGTTGGATAAGACTCTTGAGAATACCTTGGACTGCAAGGAGATCCAACCAGTCCATTCTGAAGGAGATCGGCCCTGGGATTTCTTTGGAGGGAATGATGCTGAAGCTGAAACTCCAGTACTTTGGCCACCTCATGCGAAGAGCTGACTCATTGGAAAAGACTCTGATGCTGGGAGGGATTGGGGGCAGGAGGAGAAGGGGATGACAGAGGATGAGATGGCTGGATGGCATCACTGACTCGATGGACGTGAGTCTGAGTGAACTCTGGGAGTTGGTGATGGACAGGGAGGCCTGGCGTGCTGCGATTCATGGGGTCGCAAAGAGTTGGACACAACTGAGCGACTGAACTGAACTGAACTGAACTTGTGACCAAAGGGAGTTCAAGCCTAAATTAGGGCTGTTTCTAGAAATTGGCATTGAACTAGAAATAAACAATCAGGTTAAATTCTATAGACAGGACAATGGGCTTTTAGCTTTCCTTATCTACCCATATTGACTTACCCACACCCCCACAGTCAGTAAGCCAAACTGTTATTCTCTGAGATTTTGGGACAGGGTATAGCTGAAGGCAAAGGTGAGGCACAGAGCTGACACCAGGGGATTAAATGAAAGCTTGAATCCTGACTAATCAGAATATCCAGTCAGTCTGCTTTCTCCATGCCTTGTTCCCAGGACAGCATCCAGACATATATTCCATTCGGCAAAAAAAATTACACTTTTCTCTAAAGGAGTGGAGTTCACGAGAGACAATGTCTAAGCAGACTTACACTGGGGGATACTCAGAAATAACCACCAAGCATTGTACAGGGCAGGGCATGGATCAACCACTCCCCTTTACAAAGAATTTCAATAAGCTTCACTTAATTATAGAAAAGAGACCAAACCTTGAGAAATTCAAGGAAAGCCTTAAAAAAAAAAAAGCCAAAACAAATGAGGGTGTGCAGAGGAGGGATAAACAGAGACAGAGAAAGGACAATATAAAAAGTTAAATTATAAAAAAAAAATCAACCAGATAAGAGACAAGAGTTGTACTAATTGGAGGAAAAATCAGGAAGCTATAAATAAAAGAATAAAGCACACTTCCCCTGCCCCTCCAAAAGGAAGTCTTAGAAATTAAAAATAGAAAAAAATTTAATTAAGAAATAAGTAGAAAATCTAGAAGATAAGGTAGATTGATAAGTCCTAGAAAGTAGAATGGAATGACACAGATATAAAAACTAGGAAATGAGTTGTTAAAGAAAACTTTGAGGATTGATCCATGTGGCCCAACATCTGACTCACAGGTACTTGAGAAAAGAAGGACAGAATGAAAATAAATGAGGCTAAAGAGTCCTGAAGTCAGGAGAGTGGCTAAGGATTTCTCACAGAAACCTCAGAGCAGTGAGTGTGTAGAGAAAGCCATCTAGATAAGAGCAGAAAGAGAAGTTGAGATAAGGAGGATCTCCTAGATTAGAACATACACATAAATAGATACATTATCTGATGTAACTGAGTGTTGGAGAAATTGTTGCAAGGAAGATGATGGGTTTTGGAGTGTATGGGAAAAGCAGATGTCTATATTTAGAAGACCAAGTAAAGAAAAAGACTCAGAAAAATAACTGTAGGAATAAGAAAATGTAATGTTTGGCATGTTATGTGGCTCAGCTATAGGCAATAGTAATACTTCAAAAAATTTTTAGAAAATAATGATATAAGCATATTAGCAGATGTATGATCCCTTCTGTTTTAAGTGGCTAGCACTCTTCCAAGCACATAATATATATTCAAATCAATATGAATATATTATAAAACAAATAGACACTTTCATGGCTGTGGGTGCTCAGAATGACGTCTAGTTCTAGTTCTTACCAGTGGGTTTACATTGGGTCTGTAATTAAAGTTCAAGAGCTCTCATTGCATCAGCTATAACACAGATATACAGTTTTCTCTCTGAGCTTTAGAGAGTATAAATTAAATTTGTATCTTTAAATTCATTTTGAAAACTATAAAATAATATAACACACAAACAGCCCTCACTTTATATGCTAGGGCAGACTCTGAAAATGATCATTCAAGCTAAAGCCATATAAAGTGATTTTTAATAATCAATGAGAAAAAATTAAAATTGCTCCATATCTTTAGAAATTTTGAGAAAACATTAAAAGTATCGTACTATCATTTATAAATGTATGCTGCTGCTGCTGCTGCTAAGTTGCTTCCGTCGTGTCCGTCTCTGTGCAACCCCATAGATGGCAGCCCACCAGGCTCCCCCGTCCCTGGGATTTTCCAGGCAAGAACACTAGAGTGGGTTGCCATTTCCTTCTCCAATGCATGAAAGTGAAAAGTGAAAGTGAAGTCACTCAGTCATGTCCGACTCTTCGCGACCCCATGGACTGCAGCCCACCAGGCTCCTCCGTTCATGGGATTTTCCAGGCAAGAGTACTGGAGTGGGGTGCCATTGCTTTCAAACCCTACAGACCGCTAAAGAGCAATGTGAAGAGCTTTCGCAAACCTTAATTGCTCCATATAGGGATGTTGGGTTTCCTTCTTGGCAAAATGCGTGAAGCTGCCTCAATTAGGAATAGGCTTCCTTGGCCTTTAATGGCTCTTTTCAGCGCCAGTGACTAGGTGTTCTCATTTTCTTTTTTCATGCTGTTCTCATATGCCTTTCTGAATACTCTTACTATGGTTATTCACTTCATAATGACTCTTGAGAATCTGTTTTGTCATTTCTCTGGCTCAAAGTCCCCAAATTGTCACATGTATTTAAAAGTTTTTGACCACTTCTCTTCACACATATTTCTCCGAAGGATATCTTTATAATCATCACATGCATATTGGTATATTCATGAGATACTAGTGTTTAGACCTACTTTGGGGAGCTCTGTGTATAAATAAATCATTTTCTCTTAGGCCTTTACTGGAAATTCAGGCACTTTCTTTGCACCAGAAATTTTTAAAATTATTTTTTAATTGAAGTATAATTGCTTTACAGAATTTTGTTATTTTCTGTCAAGCATCAACATGAATCAGCCATCAGTATACATATGTCCTCTCCCTGTTGAACCTCCCTCCCATCTCCTTCCCCATCCCACCCCTCTAAGTAGCCACAGAGCCTCTGTTTGAGTTCCTTGAGTCATACAGCAAATTCCCACTGGCTATCTCTTTTACATATGGTAATGTAAGTTTCCATGTTACTGTCTCCATACATCTCACCTTCTCCTCCCCCACACAACCCCATGTCCGTAAGTCTGTTCTCTATGTCTGTTTTTCCATTGCTGCCTTGCAAATAAATTCATTGGTACCTTCTTTCTAGATTCCATATATGTGCATTAGTATATGATATTTATCTTTCTCTTTCTGACTTACTTCACTCTGTAAAACAGGCTCTAGGTTCATCTACCTCCTTAGAACTGACTCAAATGTGTTCCTGTTTATGGCTGAGTAATATTCCATTGTATATATATATACCACAGCTTCTTTATCCATTCATCTGTGGATGGACATCGAGGTTGCTGCCATGTTCCAGCTATTGTAAATAATGCTGCAGTGAACATTGGGGTACATGTATCTTTTTCAATTTTGATTTCCTCAGGGTATATGCCTAAGAGTGGGATTGCTGGGTCATATGATTTACATCAGAATTTTAAGGTAATTAAAATTCTGACAAATTTCATTTATCAAAAATGAAATCCAAATCAATTATTTTTCTATTTGGTTTTCCTATCTACTGCTGTCACCATTACCAAAGTCATTCCTTATATGAGGCAGAGAATCAGATGACATTTCATCATTTAATATTCAAAATCTCTAAGGAATATTCTCCCAAAACAGATATAAAACCCTGATATTGAAAAAATAACACAGTTTAAAATCCCCCCCATAAATAATTCTTCCCTCTCTTCAACAAATATGACTTTTATTTGTATCCTGGAAAAATGCATACCTATTTCATGTTGAAAAATTAGAAGGGAATGTTTGCAAATGTATTTTTATAAATATATTTTGTCAACAGTCAAAACAGTGAAACAATTGACATGCAGCATTGAGAGCCTATAGCAATTAGGAAAGGCTAGGAATCAAGTGGAAGATAATGACTGATGAAAGGGTAATATTGAATATATTGCAATTCACTTTTTCCCTTTAAGATTAGTGTTTGTGGTAGTTTTAACCCCATGCTCTCCCCATGCCCTACCATGCCTCAAGACTTGAGAAATTCAAGGAAGTTAGGTATCAGACTAAAAATATCATGGCAAGTCTTACTTTGTAACTTTTTGAGAAATGAGTGCTCTCACAGCAAGGAAACAGACTCACAGCAATGTCAATCAAATATAATCAATCAGATTATATTTATTTCAAAATCACAATTACAACAGGCTATAAATGTCAGAATGGAGAAGGCGATGGCACCCTACTCCAGTACTCCTGCCTGGAAACTCCCATGGATGGAGGAGCCTGGTAGGCTGCAGTCCAGGGGGTCACTGACGGTCGGACACGACTGGGCGACTTCACTTTCACTTTTCACTTTCATGCATTGGAGAAGGAAATGGCAACCTACTCCAGTGTTCTTGCCTGGAGAATCCCAGGGACAGGGGAGCCTGGTGGGCTGCCGTCTATGGGGTCACACAGAGTCGGACATGACTGAAGTAACTTAGCAGCAGCAGCATAAATGTCAGAATTGTGTTCTTATATTACTTAAAGATAAATTCTAAGCTGTGAAATATCTTTAAAATTTACCTGTTTGACTAGAGGTGCTCTAGTCTGCAGTGTCATAACTATAGACTCGCAATAAGTGATGTCAAAACAAGAACTCTCTAAACTGACTGAGATTCAGTTAGGTAAGAAATAATATATTGTTATTTATTCTGTTTTTCCCTTTCATTGAATATTCTTTCCAAGTGATTAGAGAAATTTATGTAATTGTTCCTTTTGTAATTACAATAATCTTGAGTAGAAGAGAAGAACATATCTGGAAATAAAGTTTTTCCTCAATGTACTTTGCATTAAAGAAGGTAATAATAATGATTAAATCTAACTATGGGTGAGTTCACCTTAATATGCTAGTTATCTGCATTCTGCTTTATGATGTAAAACTAGAATAATATGACTGGACATCTTGTACTAATGCAATAGCATTTGTTTTAGTATCTTGACCAAACCTGTTTTTTGAGGAACAAGACTGACTACTTTTTGCCTTAGTGGCAATAAATTATATCAGATAGCCAATTGCATGAAAACATTACAAAAGAAGAAGACTTGAATGATTAATATTTTTAGCCATAACTTAATTGCTTGTTTTTAATCCATAGAATGAAAAAGGAAAGTCAGCAATAAGTTACATACTCCAAAATGTATGGCATGCAATAGATTCATTTTTGTGAAAGTCTTTTCTCCTTTTACTTGTTTTTTATTCCCCTTATCCTTATTCTTTACTCCTGAGCCAGCAACATTCTATGTTTCCAGTGTTTCTTTTTAGTAATATGCTACTGTTTTGTTTTGTATACTTTCTAGCATGTAAATGATATGCACAATGAATCTTTCAATGTTATTTCATATATATTTCATCCATTATACTTAATTGCTGCATGACACAGTGATTCAGCACATTTTCCCTTCTACTGGTGAACATCTAACTTGCATCTGTCTCTCTGTTACAGCCATCTTGCAATAAAGAACACCTTGATAAATGTCCCTATAACAAACTGGTGTGACTAGTTCTTTAGTGTGTCATCCAAGGAGCAGGATTTGGATTCTCTATCTGTGAATTCCTAGTTTGACAGAGCTCTCCCATCTAAATCTCCCATCTGGAATGGCTGCACCAGCTTACAATGCCACTGACATTTTTTCAGGGCTTTTAGACTTTTCATTTTCTCTGGAAACTACTCATTTCCTTTCCATTTTACTAATAGGGTTACCATCTTATCCCTATTGACTTGTGAATTCTAGAAAAGAGTTTCTTGTTAGTTTTAAATACTGTAAATATTTTCTTCCCTGATCTTTTATTTGTATATTAATTTTGTCATCCACTTCTGTGAAGTTTTAATTTGCTTTATCAAATTTATCAACATTTTTGCCTTAGGCTTTTGTTTTGTTTTTTTACTGTCAGGGCATTTCAAAACTATAAAACATGATATCATGAATTGTTATGATTTTACAGATGCTGAGTAACATTTGTCCTGTTTCTATTTTTGTAACAACTTGTGTTAGATGGCAATTAGTGACTCCTTGAACATTTATTAAAGCTCACCTTTAAGCAGCCCAAAGCCATTTTAATACTATGACATCTACCAGAATGTATGATCTCAAAACTGATTGTATAACAACAGATGATAAAATTCATTATAGCACTTCTTTAAAGCTCTAGGACTAAATAGCTATTCTATATCAACATCATACTCAGCAGAACAAGACTAAGATATGGTACTTAGTCTTCAGTCATGGCTCCCTAAAATTCCTTCCCAATTCGTGAAATGTTGAATGAACCATTGTATAGATATTAGGGTGATTTGAAAGGGTTTTGAACAACATAGTAAAATTCTTGTGATACAATATTAAGAGAAACTCAAAATGATCACCACTAGATAAACCATAAACTGAATGGATCTTTATTACTTTTCAGTTAAAAAAAAGTTGTAATCTTTTTGTCTTCCTTTTTCCTTCTAGCCCTCCATGCTTTTTCTTTCCTTCCTTTCTTTTTTCCTTCCTTGCTTCCTTAATTTAAATATTTGGCATAGAATATACATTTTCATCTTTTGAAAGGGATGAAAAAGTAATGCTAAGTTAAACCACATTAAAGATAGGTTTTTAAATTAAAGTTGACATATAGACCTTGATACAAGTCAAAGTCTAAAAAGTACGTCAACAACCTATTGCCAAAGAAAAAAACATTTAAATAACTGTCCTATATGTTTTCCCAACCCAGTGATATTAATACAAAATATTATAATGAACTTCACCTGGTAAAAAATCCCACAAAATGTGCTTACAACATAAGAGAACAGAATGCAGGCTGACACATAATAACACCCATCAGGATGCTGGAGGAAACTGGAAACAGATACTGTGTTGGAGAGTAATGGCTGTTCTGATGTTAGATGGTGTGATTTGAAGAGGTTACCCCAAATGGGATGTGTAGCTCTTTTGCCCCAGGATCATGACTGCTGTTCTCATGATTTATATAAGCATGTGGCATTCTACAATGCTCCCCCTCCATAAAAATCATCCTTTGCCAGCTGGGTGATGTTAACTAGGAACTAATCATAAACATCTGGCTAGTTTATATGCATGTTGCCTTCACCCCCAGATTGTCACTGAATGAAATATCTGTCTACTTTCATACGAATTGTTTTAGCTTTTTAAAATTTTTCTCATAATAAGAAAGTATTTCTTTTTAGTATTTTTAGTCCCACTAGTTTTTGTTTGCTTATTCCTTGAACCAACTCTTAGAATTTAACAAAACTTGTTTTTACTTGAAATACATAGCCTCATTCTTAAGATTATATGAAAATCTCTGACATTTTCTATTCAACTTAGCAATGAATTTTTTACTTGTAAATAATAGCCCATGATATAGTATTTTATTAGAGAAGCAATAGTGTTTCAAATCAGTCTTATGTAAATTTATTTTATTCAGGAACACAACAGAACCACCTCATATAATGTTTAGGTACTTAATTTATGAATAATAGGAAACACTCCCAACCTAATTATCATTTATTCATTTCTTTATTTTTTCTCTCTCTCCCCTTCTCTCTCTCTCCCCCTCTTCTCTTCCTTCTTTTCTCTCTCTTGAATTCGTTTGCAGTATCTTACTAACTACTGAATTTTTTCTGAAATTTTTCTCATACCAATGTACTTGCTAAAGTTTATGAATATCCAATTATTAATATCTAAAATCTTTTTTTTGTTTTTACCACACCTTTGTAGAGGGAATGTACTATCATGAGAGCTAGAAAAATATTAATATCAGAAATATTTTCTCTTTGAAATTCTGCTTTAGAAATCTTTCTTCTTTAGAAATTTAAAAATCTTGATGTGATCACCCATGTGATCTTTCTACTCATTTCCATGCTTTCCTCTGCCCTTTCCAGTTAATCATCAATTTCCCCACACAAGTTATTTCTAACAGAAAACTTTGCGTAGACTTCTTCTTAGCTTGCCCCTCCACGTATGCCAAGAGTCAGGTTGACTTTTGTGTTTTTTGTTTTGCTTTGGTGTGTGCTCTGTGTTTTAACTTTCCAACTAGAGTTTAAATGCTTGAGAGTGCAGGCTGGTTTCTACTGATAAAATACTCCGCAGAACAAAACAAAACAAAACTGCTTCATAAAACTCATGGGCTGGTGTTATGTGCTGCATAATATATAAGTTCTTGTCTATTCTACAAGGATATTGTATTTAAGCTAATATTATTTTATTCAACTTTCAACTTAATATCATAGCAATAACTGTACTCACTAGGCAATCATAGAGCTGAGTTTAATATATCAAAATTGGGTTTAATATTTTCACGAAATAGTGGAATGATAACCTTTTGAAGTATGGTAAATTTTAAAGGATTATAACCTACTTTACAAATGTAATATGTACCACAGTTTTCTAAGAGAATTTGCAACTAAAATTTGCAGTATTTGAAAAAAGGAAAAAGTTGATTAATGTCTCCACTTCTGAGAGAATGATTAGCACCAAATATTGTGCTAAGCATTTTACAGGTATCATCTTAGTCCATCCTATCATTGGCTATTATCGTTATTTTTGCAGATAAAGAAACTGCAGCTCAGGAATTTAAGCAAATTGTCCAAGGTTTTAGCAAAGAATTGGCTGAGTCAGTTTGAACCCAAGCCTGTCTGGATACAATTCTTGTACCTGATCTGCATAAAGAAAATATAAACTTAAAACTCAAATTCCAAATACCTACATGGTAGTTGAATATGAATTTCCATTCTTCTTGTATTACCACTGTGGTTTATTTATATTACCCGTGCAGTGTTAAATATCTAACATCCCTTTCCTGCACAGAATCTTTCTGTTAGAAAATTTCTATGAATTTTTATTAGAATTATTTTTCAAAAACAACCCTAAGGCTGTTCTCTTAGAGATGACACCTAATAACAGGCAAATTGCAAAGTTACTTGACAGTCATGATACACTCTCTATATTACACAGAACAGCTGTCTAAGAAGACTTTGGTAATCTTAAACTTGATAGAATTTTATATTCTTCCTGTCAAATCTGTATGGGGCTGTTCTAGCTCTAAATTCATCTAAAATACATTTGAGTACATATGTCCGAAGGGAATCTGTAAGAACTCTGGAAGTATGGAATAAATTTTGATTCACACTGTTTTTATAAGGTAACACTTTATATTCATGGTGGATGAATGTGTACATTGAAACAAAAGTATTTTATTTTCTCGGTATAGCAGTGGGATAGTTAATAAGTTTATCTTTATGGTTCTGTAGTGTATGCCTCCAAAACTGTATTGTAACTAATGTTTAAATTGCACACCAAGAATTCCAGGGTTGAAAAAGAGAGAAGGGGAGGGTCAATAGGAAACGGAAGCACAAAACAGTAGATGGAAAAGAAAGTAGGGCCTGGCTGAAAGAGTAAGAAAAAATGCCTTAATTTTCCCCCAAATGGGAAAAATTATCTGGTAGAACATCCGAAGTGCTGTCTTAATCAAACTATAGCAATACTACTCTATTTCAGAAAGGTAAAATTGTACATTACTTCAAAGCTGTGATTTCATGGAATTTAATTGGTAGTGTTTCTTCAAAGTCTTTATACCATATGAAATTTCCTCAGGGAACAGGTGATTAGCTGGGGGGCGGGGAACGGTGGGGATTAGATGGGGATACAAATAACCACAAAGACAGACAGAAAATACTGTTATACAAAAGATACACAAATGCTATAAATGAAAAGTCAAGTAAAGTTCACAGGAGGAGATGATGTTTTAAATAAATCTCAAGGAATCAATGCAATTTATCTAGGGGTATGTACAATGGTCCATCTAGTCAAGGCTATGGTTTTTTCAGTAGTCATGTATGGATGTGAGAGTTGGACCATAAAGAAAGCTGAGTGCTGAAGAATTGATGCTTTTGAACTGTGGTGTTGGAGAAGACTCTTGAGAGTCCCTTGGACTGCAAGGAGATCCAACCAGTCCATCCTAAAGGAGATTAGTCCTGGATGTTCATTGAAGGGACTGATGTTGAAGCTGAAACTCCAATACTTTGGCCACCTGATGCGGAGAGTGGATTCATTTGAAAAGACCCTGATGCTAGGAAAGATTGAGGGCAGGAGGAGAAGGGGACAACAGAGGATGAGATGGTTGAATGGCATCACCGACACAATGGACATGGTTTGGGTGGATTCTTGGAGTTGATGATGGACAGGGAGGCATGGCGTGCTGCAGTTCATGGGGTTGCAAAGAGTCACACACGACTGAGTGACTGAACTGAACTGAACTGATATGCAATGGGAGGCTTCCCAGGTGGCTCACGGTAAAGAACCCCCCTACCAATGCAGGAGATGCCGGTTCAGTCCCCAGGTCTGGAAGATCCCCTGGAGAAGGAAATGGCAATCCACTCTAGTATTCTTGTCTGGGAAATCCCATGGACAGAGGAGCCTGGCAGGCTACAGTCCTTGGGGTCCCAAAAGAGTTGGACACAACTTACCAACTAAACGACAACAAAACATGTGTAATGTAAAGATAGTTCAGGCATGGGAAACATAATTGGATGGGTAACCAGAGATTGATCACAGTTGGGCATGTTTGATGATTAGCCAACTTTAGGGGAAGACTGGAAAGATGGAGTTAAGTCACGATGATGGGTGTGCCTTGCAGAACTCTCTAAAGAGATGCTGTCATAGGCTATTTTCACTTTCTTTGAAAGGAAGGGAAAGGGTTAGTTACTCCATTGTGTCTGACAATTTGCGACCCCATGGACTGTAGCCTGCCAGGCTTCTTTGTCCATGGGATTCTCCAGTCAAGAATACTGGAGTGGGTTGCCATTTCCTCCTCCAGGGGATCTTCCCAACCCAGATATCAAACCCATGTCTCCCACATTGCAGACAGATTCCTTTACCATCTGAGCTACCAGGGAAGTCCAGAGGACTCTGTGGCTGCATGGGCCTTACACTCCAGGAAAAGATTGTCAGGATGGACTTGTCACTGGTATCTCTTTCCTCATACAATATGTGCACATGCATGTCAGGATAAAAGAAAGTAAAATCTGCCATCTGTCTTCTACATAAAATGATGGAACTCTCATCAGCAGAATGAAGAGCAATCTCTTGAAGGGGTAACTGGAAAGGTGGTCATTCAGCAGGGGTGAAGGTGGTCACCCTGCAGGGATGAAGACAAGGTTGCCTCACGTGGATGCATCCTTCCCCGGGATCTCTGGTAGCAGAAAAAGGAGGGCCACCTGGTTTGGAACTCCTGGATCTGAGAGGGCTGAGGAAAAAATGAGGATACTGCTGCCCCAGCTTCCTGGCTTTCTCAGCTTTTCTGTAAGCCTCTCAGCAAGCATAAGTGGCCAGCCAGGGTCCTGCGCTGTGAGCCTTTTCCCGGCTCCTTCCTTCCCTTGACTGACAAGTTAAGATCCCGTGGATTTAATCACAGCATCTTGAGTTTGTGAGTGTAAAATAAGTGTCAGAGTGGGGGACTTCTCTCACCAACTCTGCATATTAATAGTTAGTGAAATATTGAAAGCACAAAATATTGAATATTTTTGCTGCTGTGTGACCTTGGTAAGCCTCAATTTTCTAATATGCAAGATGGAAACAAGACAAGTACTTATTGTATGGGGTTGCTGTGAATGATAAATAAACCTCTATATGTAAGGCTATTAACACATGGCCTGAGGGCTTCCCAATAGCTTAGCAGTAAAGAATCTCCCTGCAGTGCAGGAGATGCAGGGGACACAGGTTTGATCCCTGGTCTGGAAGATCCCCTGCAGAAGGAAATGGCAACTCACTCCAGTATTCTTGCCTAGAAAATCCCACAAACAGAGGAGCCTGGCAGGCTACAGTCCAAAGGGTCATAAAGAGTTGGACATGACTGAGCACAGCACATTAACACATGACCTAAACCATATTAAATGCTCAGTAAATTTAGCCGTGTGTTGAGGGGGGGGGTAGACATAGCAGAGAAGGCCAATGTGTAGTTCAAGGTTTAAACTTAAGGTAGTATGATTAATCAAAAAATTGAATTTAGGTTGAGAGGATTTTAGAGTAAGATTGGGAAGGGAAGTGGATATACGGATGAGAAGTATGGTTTGGATCTTGCTGCGTTTTAGATAGTATAGCATTTAAATGTTGGCAGTACAACCTAGTAGAGATGCCTTGCAAACCATTATACATGTGGTTGGGACTGAATTTCAGAAATTCTGTACAGAATATGTGTTGTTGCTGATTTTTTAGGGAATTGATAGAGAGATAAGATATCTAAATATGAAGTGAATTAGAAAGAAAATAATTTCTAAAAGGTGATAAATATCAAAATAGCGGTGAAAATAAAGAGAAAGGAAATTTTAAAGAGGAAATAGAGTGAAATGTTGCATGGAGGTGAAGTAAATAAAATGGAAGTAAAACTGAATAGACTACAAATTTTTTTGTCAGTTAAGTTTACAGAACAATTTTAGTAAGTTTATAAACTCAGTGTTCTGAAGTTATCAATGTAAGATAGATTTTTTAAAAATACATGCTTTTAAACATTGGATCATGACTCTAGGATCCTTTTTCAGAAAATCACTAAAAATGTCAATTTCAAAATATGTCACATTTGCCTGTGTATTATCATTGACATCAGTTCCAATTATTTGGAGATTTGTATACAAGAAACTGATTCACATAATCATTCGGTGATTTTGGATGAATTTCTATCTCAGTGCTGAACAGATTCTGTTTAATATTGAATCAGTACCCACTAGAATTGAATCTTTGCCACTTGCAATCTAGTTGGAGAGATAAACCTATGGATAGGTGATTTCAATGCAGTGAAGAAGTTTGGTGATTAAAGGATATATAGGTACTGGGGGGCACCTAGAAGATGCGCTCAATTCTGTCTCAGATTTCTTAAAGAAGACAATGCCTGGTACAATCTTAAAGGATGTTTGGAAGTCTGCTAGGTAAAGAAAGGGGAAATAGTGCCCCCAAGTCATAGGAGAGGATGAATCGAGTCTCCAAAGCTTAGATAAGTGTATACTTTAGAGGGAACAATACTTTCTCATTATCAGATAATAATGACCAAAAGCTTATTTGACAGAAAACTTTTTGCCAAGCAGAGGATTTGGTTTGCATTTTTACCAATACATTCTATTATGGGATTTGGGTATGCATATATAAGAAGCAAACTGATTTTGAAGAAAGCTGGAAAATCTTTTTTCTTATAATTAGTTATCACTTAAAATTTTTGAAATCATATTGCAAGTATACTCGTTACTAGCATCTCCTGGAAGAAATGAAAATGATGAACTATATGAATGGAGCTATGTGTATGGAGCAGGGAATAATTAACCAATCAAAACTCAGTAGAGAAAGAAAAAAAGATATTTCTCCAAAATAGCATTATAATGACACTTGTTGCCCAAATTTGTTTAATCAGGAAATTAATTTCTTCATGTAGACTATTTAATTACAGATGTTACTAATATAAACTTTTTAAAAGACAGTTTATATTTTCTTATTTCGGATTATTTTAAAGAAAATAATCTGAACTTAGTTTTGATACTGTGGTGGTTACACATAATGTTAGTGGTTTCCTGTTCTAACAGTGATAAATATGACATAAACATTCTAGGAGTAGAAGAAAGCCCAAGTGTTAACCTATTAATATTTTTGAGAGAAGTGAGGTTCATTTACCTGATTCATCTATACATTTCTTTCATTCATTCAACAAATAGTTCTAGAGTGCCTCCTATGTGCTCAGTAGAGGTTCATAGATGGATAGGAGAGCTCTTACCTTTTCTCCATAAGTCACTGTTCTCTAATGAGCTGAATATTTCCATTTTCCCCTGGAAAACCTCTAAGCTGGTGTGTATCACAGGTTATAAAGGACAAAATAAGCCTGACACATATTTTTTTTTAAATCTAAGGGACATCAAGAAATCTCTGCAACTATAATCAAACTGTCAAATCTGGGAGGGTTGTGCCTAGAAGTTCTCTACCATTGCAGAGAGCTCATAAAACTCAATTGGGGAGTTCAAAACCTCTGACCAGTCCAAACCCAAGCTCATAAAACTTAATTAGGGAACTCAAAACCTCTGACCAGTCCAAAACCAAAAGGAATCCTCTCCAGCAATATCAGAAACCTTCTTATATAAAGGATCAGATGATAAATATTTGTGATTTTGCAGGTCATACCAACTCCATAGAAATTATTTTACCGTGCTGTTTAGCACAAATGTAATTTATAGACAGTATACAAACAAATGGAAATGGCTATGCTTTTAATAAAAAGTAATTTACATAAGCAAGCTATGCACCAAATGAAACTTTTAAAATTTAAATAAATTCAGTTCAGTTCAGTCACTCAGTTGTGTCCAACTCTTTGTGACCCCATGAACTGCAGCATGCCAGGCCTCCTGGTCCATCACCAACTCCCAGAGTTTACTCAAACTCATGTCCATTGAGTTGGTGATGCCATCCAACCATCTCATCCTCTGTCGTCCCCTTCTTCTCCTGCCCTCAGTCTTTCCCAGCATCAGGGTCTTTTCCAGTGAGTCAGCTCTTCACATCAGGTGGCCAAAGTTATTGGAGTTTCAGCTTCAATATCAATCCTTCCAATGAATATTCAGGACTGATCTCCTTTAGGATGGACTGGTTGGATCTCCTTGCAGTCCAAGGGACTCTCAAGAGTCTTCTCCAACACCACAGTTCAAAAGCATCAATTCTTCAGCACTCAGCTTTTTTTATAGTCCAACTCTCACATCCATACATGATCACTGGAAAAACCGTAGCCTTGACTAGATGGACCTTTGTTGGCAAAGTAATGTCTCTGCCTTTTAATATGCTGTCTAGATTGGTCATAACTTTCCTTCCAAAGAGTAAGTGTCTTTTTATTTTATGTCTGCAGTCACCATCTGCAGTGATTTTGGAGCCCCCCAAAATAAAGTCAGCTACTGTTTCCACTGTTTCTCCATCTATTTGCCATGAAGTGATGGGACCAGATGTCATGATCTTAGTTTTCTGAATGTTGAGCTTTAAGCCAACTTTCTTACTGTCCTCTTTCACTTTCATCAAGAGGCTCTTTAGTTCTTCTTTGCTTTCTGCCATAAGGTTGGAGTCATCTGCATTTCTGAGTTCATTGATATTTCTCCCAGCAATCTTGATTCCAGCTTGTGCTTCCTCCAGCCCAGCGTTTCTCATGATGTACTCTGCATAGAAGTTAAATAAGCAGGGTGACAATATACAGCCTTGACGTACTCCTTTTCCTATTTGGAACCAGTCTGTTGTTCCATGTCCAGTTCTAACTGTTGCTTCCTGACCTGCATACAGGTTTCTCAAGAGGCAGGTCAGGTGGTCTGGTATTCCCATCTCTTGAAGAATTTTCCTCAGTTTATTGTGATCCACACAAAGGCTTTGGCATAGTCAATTAAGTAGAAATTGATGTTTTTCTGGAACTCTCTTGCTTTTTTGATGACCCAGCTGATTTGGCAATTTGATCTCTGGTTCCTCTGCCTTTTCTAAAACCAGCCTGAATATCTGAAAGTTCATGGTTCATGTATTGTTGAAGCCTGGCTTGGAGTTTTGAGCATTACTTTACTAGCGTGTGACATGAGTGCAATTGTACAGAAGTTTGAGCATTTTTTGGCATTGCCTTTCTTTGGGATTGGAATGAAAACTGCCCTTTTCCAGTCCTGTGGCCACTGCTAAGTTTTCCAAATTGGCTGGCATATTGAGTGCAGCACTTTCACAGCATCATCTTTTAGGATTTGAAATAGCTCAACTGGAATTCCATCACCTCCACTATCTTTGTTCGTAGTGATACTTCCTAAGGCCCACTTGACTTCTCATTCCAGGATGTCTGGCTCTAGGTGAGTGATCACACCATCGTGATTATCTGGCTGTGAAGATTAATTAGATAAAAATAAAAGCTCAGTTCCTCAGACCCATTAGCCATCTTGCAGGTTCTTAATAGCTTCACATGACTCATGGCTACCATATTCAATGCCAGAGATTGTAGAACATTTCTGACATTGCAGTAAATACTATGAGACAGTATTGCTCTAGAGTTTCTTTATAGCACTGGACTATTCTATCCTGGGTATAGAAAGGTAAAGACGAGGGGCTGGGCTTGATCTTCTTGAGAAGGTCAAGAGAAATAGGGCAACCAGTTTGGTTATGTTGCTAGGGAGTTGAAAGAATTTCTAAGAAGAATACACACACACAAACACACATACATATAAATATATATATATATAGGACTTCACTATAATATTAACACAGTTACCCACACCCTGATAATCAATGTATTAAAAATTTATACTCAGCAATTTCAGTATATTAACCCACACAGCATTATACTAGTAAAAGTTGACATCAGTGACTGAGTAATTATGAACTCTGTGTCCCACCACAAAATTTCAATGTACATAATCTTTTTCCTTACTAAAGATTACTAAAGAAGCCAGAGACTATAATATTTTCATTTATTTCTGCTGTCTTTTGTTAGTCAATGAGACAAAGCCTATGTGAAATTTTTTCTAGATTCAAGCATTTGTCAAGAAAGCATTATAAAATAGTTCAAGTCTTTTTGACAAATAGATAAATCTTCTAGATAAATATAAGTTAAGGAAGAGTACACTTGGCTCTAAAGCTAGTAAGAAATGAAAGACCAATCCAATAGTGCAACGAGACAATGAACAAGCATTAGATGACTCTGTTTTGATTTAAACCATACTTGAAGGGTTCTAATTATTCAGTTAAATTAATTGGATTTGAAATCTGAATACAGTTAAAACAATCTAAATTTGTTACTGACAAAGATGATTCAAAAATGAATCTTTCTTAGTCATTTCTGAATAACTTGGAAATTATCATGTGTAATAATAATTGGCAGACATCCATGGCTCTTAGTCTAATGTTTCATGATGACAGTTTCTATCTATAGTGTTAATAATTACTTTAAGCATTTTTCTTGGCAAAGATTTACATGCTCAGGCCACCAGCACTTTCTGTGTTAGGCAATTTGTTTTGTATCTTTCTCCTCACTTGTGAAATTTTTGACAACACTTTTCATCATTTAAAAATTGTACCAAATAAGTTCCTTGAAATATTAGAGACTTTGCTATTGCTTTCATTAGACATATGTTAAGTTGAAGTCTGATTTTTCTAGAAACGGTCTGGTGCATCTATTTAATATCTGTATGCTTTTATGATTTGAGGTTCTTCTTTTCCCCCCTTTTAAATCAAAGTATAGTTGACTTATTATATGTAGTTTCAATTGCACAACAGTGATTCCATGCCCTTTAATATTAAGTAGCACTGGGAAAATGACTCATTTCAATAAGGTCATTTGTACTGATGGTTCTGAGTATTTAAATAAAACTTTCTACTTCTAATTTCTAGAAATAGAATCTTGTCCTGTGGCACACTTGGTCTCACCCATGGGTTTCAACTTGAATGTAGATCACTGGGGACCTGGGCATGTCCTCCCACTGCTGTTAGTAACCTGTAGATACAGGTGCATATGGGACTTCTGTGTTCCACCAAAGTAGAACAGAGAAGCAGATAACAGATCATAAAAGGAAAAGAACAGTTCATTGCAGAAATTGAGTTTATCTGCCACTGAAAGACTCTGCTAACCACAGGGGATTTAAACCAAATGTCCAAAGGAGTCTCAAAATGTCGAACCTGATACTTAAACCATGAGCCACTCTCTTGTGTTTGTCCACTGTGCTTCTTACACTGACCCCTGGATATTAGAAAGACCTTATGCCCTTGTGGGAGCCTTTCCACATGCTTCCATTATTAAATGAGTTTGTTCAGCTCTGACTCCAATTGTGATAGTAAACACTATTTCCCACGTTAAAAAGTGAGGATGAACTCCGGGTGGACCTAGTCTGCACACTTAATGTCTCCAGTGGTTTTCCAGTTTGGGAAGGGACGGAGTGTGAATGTTATAAGAACTTACAGACGTGTTGGACATGATGTTTTGAAACTCTCTTGCTCATAATTTTCCTACCACGTTTTTATTTTCCCGGTGCCCTTTGATTTTAGCAAATTCTCTGGAGCCTATTTCCTAGGGGTTTTCATTTGTTTTCTCTTTAAAAATCATTTCTTCCAGGAGAAATCCTCAAACACGTGAAAAATTTGTATTCAATTCAAGCTCCAAGCTTTGCGGGGAACACCACTTAAGAGAGCACTCGGAAGGTGCAGGCCCTGAAAATGCTGTGGGCCGCTTGCTTAACTAGATTGGCTGCATGAAGCATGTGACACCTGGGCTCTGCTGTCTGCGCTGATTGCCTTTTAGCTTCTGAGTGCAATTCAAGGCGATCATTTTAATCTCCAAGGCCCTGTATGGCCTGGGACCCAGTTATCTGATAAATTGCCTCTTTCCCTGGGCCTGGCAATTAATATCAGCCAGAGTGCTGCCACTAACAGTTCCCTGTTTTTAAACTGAGGAACTGAAGGCAGGGGAGTGAGAGTGTGTGTGTGGAAGATGGGCGCGTGGAGCATATAAGACCCGTATCCCTGGGACTTCCTAGCACTTTTCAGAAGAGCAAGTGTGTAGAAACACGGGATCAAAGTTTCTAACTGGCAATCTAACTACTGATAATTAGTTTTTTAAATATTATCATCACTTCACTTAGACATTTCTTTTATAAACATGGTTTATATTTTGCTTTGATAATATGTCCTTAGTTCTTCAGTGGATGGGTGGCACTTTTTAAAGTAAAAGCCCCCCTGTATTACTTAAATTCTCAGAAACATAAATCATGATTGGATTCAACAGACAGGTGAAATATTCCTAAAAGAAACTCATTGAATATACATTTATCAGTGTCTCACTGACATCAAGTACTTTTTAAATACAAAGGTACAGATATAAAAGGAGCTTATATAATGAAATAACTATATCACTATTGAAGAATAACTGGTCCATAGAGTCAGTATTTGCTGCTTTCCTTGCATACAAAATCAGAAATAGTATTCGATGAAATTAGTGGTTTATTCTAGCCTCACATGCTATAGTGCATACAGTTCTAAACACTGATATGAATGGGCATTATTTGACACTGGAGTTGAAGACTACACATGAGTTTAGTGATACTGGTTCAAGTCTGTCCAATTCTAATTACCGTCACAAAAAGGAATGCATTAAAGAGATATGAATGACTTACAGAATCAGAACAAAAGAAAATAGTCTAACCCCACTCCAGTACTCTTGCCTGGAAAATCCCATGGACAGAGTAGCCTGGTAGGCTGCAGCCCATGGGGTCGCAAAAAGTCGAACGAGACTGAGCGATTTCACTTTCACTTTTCACTTTCATACATTGGAGAAGGAAATGGCAACCCACTCCAGTGTTCTTGCCTGGAGAATCCCAGGGACAGGGGAGCCTGGTGGGCTGCCATCTGTGGGGTCGCACAGGGTCAGACACGACTGAAGTGACTTAGCAACAGCAGCAGCAGCAGGGAAAGATAGTAAGAGACTCAGGATACTTCTCGAAATGAATCCATTCCAACTCTTTCAGTCAATGCATCACTCTACTCAAGATTTAGTTATCAGGGAGTGAGGCAAGAGAAAAAGTATAAATATTAACTACAGATTGCAGAATCAAGGTTAATTTGTCCATTTAAAGTTTGGCAAATAGAAGCGTCCTCTACTAGGTTTCCAATAGGTTTCATAATCATGTCATGGCAACCAGCTCTACTTATTCCCCAACTGTAGGCTGAGCCTCAACCCAACCTTTAGAGTAAATTTTGTCTTTAGTTTGGGAGGATATTGAATTTCTTACTCAGTATTCTGACCTTGCCACCATGCTCCCCATAATTGGGTTTCTACATCAAACGTAAGTTCTCAGTAACAACACTGCAAAGTTTTATGTAACTTAGTGCCAAAATAAGAGTTACAGAAACAAATTTAGAGAAGTGAGGGTATCATATGGATCTACTCAGAGAAGGAGGGATGAGATGAGATTTGATCCTGAAGCAAAAGTGAGGATAGAACCTGGCTAATTAGAGAAAGTGGGAAGGCTTCCTGAGCAAATATTTACACTAAAGTGTTTATTTGGTTTGTTCAGAGGACCATCATAAAATTGACTAGAGTCAAGAACTGACTCATTGGAAGAACAATTGGGAGGTAAATTTGCAAACAGAAAATGGCATCAGATGGTGAAGGCTGTGTTGTTTGAATTTCTTTCTAAATGTAGCAATAGCCATAAACAGCCTTCTAAAAAAAGCAAAGCTATGATTACCGTATAACTTTCTTTTTTTCTTGAAAAATTTGGCATTGGAGAGTAGAAGGGCAAAGAAAGCCAAGCACATTTTGTTTTGCTTTGTTTTTCACATGCAAAATTGAAGAGAACTGTGCAATTTTAATACTGTTTATTTTTGGTAATTAAAAAAAAACGAAATGAATGTTGAATATACAGAAAAGTTAGGAAGAAAAAATTTCTAAAACCATTTATGTTCTTAGAGCTCAGAGATAGCTCTTGTTAATAAACACGTTTTTCATTCAATTTTTTAAATATAAATTTATTTATTTTAATTGGAGGCTAATTATCTTACAATATTTTATTGGTTTTATAACTTACAAAATTGGGATATTTCTTTCTATAAAGTTATTTGTCTTTTCTATTGTGTCCTGAGTATCTTCTTATTGTCTTATGGCTTTGCAATATTTGACCCCTTTTTATCTGTAACAATCCACTTCTGAGAATATAAAACTCATCACTATCTAAGAATCACCTTACCATACATCTTCTTCATTCAGGGTTCTGTTTTCATTTTTGTTTCTGTTTATATTTATAGCATTTTTAAATCAGAGTACAGTAGTTTGGTTTACCAGTATCAAGTAGATCCAATAGGACCAGTGAACTGTGTACTTTGGTAAATTTTATGGTATATAAATTTTATCCCAGTAAAGCCCAATAAAAATCCAGCAAACTTTCTTTTTGTTTCAAACCTATTCCAGTTGTAGAAACTTTTGTGAGATAAAATATTTCAAATAAGAACATTTCTATAAAACTTTTCAGTTGAGTTAGAGTTCTTAAAACTTAGAATTTTCTCAGACTCTTGGCTTTTTGTTTTACAGTGTAGAGAGGAAGAGATTACTGAATGGTTTCTGAAAATATCTTCTCTTGCTGCTGGGCTGCTGCTAAGTCACTTCAGTTGTGTCCGACTCTGTGTGACCCCATAGACGGCAGCCCACCAGGCTCCCCCGTCCCTGGGATTCTCCAGGCAAGAACACTGGAGTGGGTTGCCATTTCCTTTTCCAATGCATGAAAGTGAAACGTGAAAGTGAAGTCGCTCAGTTGTGTCCGACCCTCAGTGACCCCATGGACTGCAGCCTTCCAGGCTCCTCCATCCATGGGATTTTCCAGGCAGGAATACTGGAGTGGGGTGCCATTGCCTTCTCCGTATCTTCTCTTGGGATCATGCAATTTAAATGTATGTTCTCCTAATACTGCATGTACTAAAATTGAGATCAGAAGAAAACATTCTGTTTACATGTTGTGTGACTCTTAAAATCTTTTTATTTCTCTTTTGAGATTAAGTTCTGCAAAAAGGAAAGCTTTCTTTATAAAACATTCCCTGATTTTTATCCATTCTCTATTGGAGTTTTCACTGCTCGAGGGGTACCTGCCTAAAAGACTGATGATAAACACTCATAAATGTGATTAAGCCAATGTTGAAGTCAAAAATACCTATAAAATGAAAAGAAACCAAGTTTTTGAATGACTGAATGACTGCTAAAAACAAAGTAGAATATGTGAAATCTATATATTTTGGATTAATTTCCTAATATTATATAGTTTCTTAACTATTATTACTCCAAATCATATAATTTATAATTTCAAATAATGTTTCAAGTTCTTTTAATATTAGATGTTCATTTTTTTCTAGAGAGAAGTTACTTTTAAATTCCTTTAAGGTCACGGGGAACAAAGGAAATATTGAAGAAGGAACTGTGTTCCTTAGACCGTGAAAGATGATTCACCTGATCTGCCATCCATGGGATGTTTGATTTTTCAAGAGATTTTGGAGACTATCTAATCAATGCTTTGTTTTGGAGACGAGATTACTCAAGTCTAGAAATCAAAGTGCAGAAACATGGGATTCTTACGTCATGTTTTCACTGTACCATTGTTGTTTAAGATCCAGATTTAGAATTAATTTGGAGACTTCTCTGGCAGTCAAATGGTTAAGACATTGCCTTCCAGTGCAGGAGTTGCAGGTTCAATCCCTGGTTGGGGTGCTAAGATCCCACATGCCTCGTGGTCAAAAAACCAAAACATAAAACAGAAGCAATACTACTACTGCTGCTGCTAAGTCGCATCAGTCGTGTCCGACTCTGTGCAACCCCACAGACGGCAGCCCACCAGCCTCCCCCATCCCTGGGATTCTCCAGGCAAGAACACTGAAATGGATTGCCATTTCTTTCTCCAAAATACTGTAACAAATTAAATAAAGACTTTACAAAATGGTCCACATCAAAAAGATCTTATAAAAATAATAGATTTAGTTTTAATGAATGACCCATGACATGGATTAATTTCCAAACTTTAATCCTCATGAAAGGAACGTGTGCCCTTGGAAAGTGAACATTGGTGCACAGAATGGTTTTATAAACTCTTTGGTTATTTAAATTTATCTAATCTGCAAGGCAAGCTACCAAATATCAATTATTGCCATTTATAAAACTTTATAAAATAGAAAATGAGATTTGACCTATTTTAAAAAATAATCTTTGAGTGGCAGTACCTTAATTTGTTCCATGTTGTAGTTGTTTACTCTCTGCTACAATTCATTGATTTTGAGACCACATAGTAATATACATATATATATTCATGCACATATATATTAATAAATATATATGTGAGCATATGACTAAATTAGTAGTCTTGGTATTGTGAAATAACATATGGGATATTTTAAAGTTGGGATTCCTAATGTAACATAGGAAATCCAATTTCCCTGGAAAAATTTGTTTGACAATGGCATCAAACAATGAAAACTTTTCTGGCTAACCAAAAATTATTAATTTCCATAAATGGAAATAATTTCAGAGCATGAAAGTTGGATCTGTTTATAATCGATTTAAGTAATTTGGGGGAAAATTTTATTATTTCAGAAATATTAAAACATGTGGTTAGCCTTAATTTTATTTTAATTTAATGACACTCCTCTGGAACTTCTCTCTTATAAACGTAATTATTCATAATTGTCCTCCTCCTTTGTATCTTCCTCATCTACCTGCCTGCTCTTTCTGTCATAGCATGACCTTTTATTGTGATTGCTGCTGTGCTGCTGCTCAGTCGCTTCAGTCGTGTCCGACTCTGCGACTCCATAGACGGCAGCCCACCAGGCTCCTCTGTCCCTGGGATTCTCCAGGCAAGAATACTGGAGTGGGTTATTGTGATTAGATCTTCCATTATAACTAGAATCACTTTCCTTACTTCAAAAGTCTATAAGATGATTCAGATAATGGAAAATAAAAAGTTCAACATATAATAGTATAAAAATGTTATTTATATCAGAATTAAGTTTATTTAGTTTGGTCCGTTGAATTGGAAATGTAACCCATTGATTTCTGAGGCACATGACATCTTGAAAGTGAAAGCGTTAGTGGCTCAGTAGTGTCTGCCTCTGCAAACCCATGGACTGTGGCTACCAGGCTCCTCTGTCCATGGACTATTCCCTTCTCCAGGGGGGTCGTCACAACCCAGGGATTGAATCCGGGTCTCCTGCACTGCAGACAGATTCTTTAGTGTTTGAGCCACTGGGGAAGCCCCAATTTAGCTTCTATTTGGCCCATGATATTATTATATGGTTTTTTTACACCCTTGAATTTCAAGTTATCTTTCTTTTCTCTTGTTTATAAAAAGCAGCATTTAGCTGTACATTATTATTATGAACACAGACCTCCTTAATTATAGCAGATGCTAATTGGAATCCATATGTTTCTGAGGACCTTTATCTCAGAGCCTCTGATTTTCTGCTTTAACATGGATGGCACATTTATTTTCTAAAACTGCTGCCACCTATCATTTATTTCTTATGTACTAGGTGTCAGGAAATATCTGCAATGATGGATCCAGACATGAAGGTTTAAATACATTATTTAAGGTAATGCATACTAAAATAAAAAATGAAGGAAGTAAAAAAAATTATCTGTATACATTTTTAGGAGAAGGGATATAATGATATAATATCACTAATTTTTTATTGAGGTGAAACTATTGATAATAATGAAATTTATATTTTTAGAAATTAAGGTACAAACTTACTTCTTTGAATGATTTAAACAGCCATTGAAGAAGAAAAAAATTAGAAATCATTAAACATAGTTTTGTCTACAGAAATGACTTGGAGTGTGAAAAAGGTATTTTTACTTTTTGTCATTTAGACATCCATATTTTGTAACTTTGTTAACATAAGTCTGTTTATTCATAATAATAATAAAACATGACCACTTTGGGGAAAATATTGTCATGACCTTAAAATAAAATATCTAAAATTAGTTAAAATTTATTAGCAAATGAGAGAATAAATATTTTTCTAAATGTAAGTCTATGTTACTTCATATAAAATTGTGTTTATTGAGGGCCACCTAATGGGACTGGAATTATACTTAGTGTTGGAGATACAGCAATAAAAATGTGTCCCTTTCATCATAGATATAGTAGTTTAGACACATAAAGACAAGTAAAGAAGCAGGACTGCTACTCTGAAATCCTTAAGATAATAAACCCAGATTTGAGAAGGCAAGAGCCTTCATAAGAAAAAGAAATCTAAGCTAAAGGCTATAGAAAGATAGAGGACACTTGGAGTAACCCCTCTCACATACATGCATCCTTGCTTCTGTTCACTCTCTTTTCTAATACTGTCAACTAAGTCTCAGAAAAATAGTTCTCTTTTCTTCCTCAGAATAAACCAAAACCAACAAACACAAACACACAGCATTTTTTAAAGACGTCTTCTGATTTTACAATGGCGATTAATCTGATTTACCAACCTAAAGCATCAGATTATGATTCTTATTATAACAGTAAACAGACATGGTAACAAAGTTACAAATATGGATGTTTAAATAATGAAAAGTAAAAGTCTGTCTTTCACACTTTGTCTTTTCCATAAACAAAACTATGTTTAACAATTTCTAGCTTTTCTCCTTTGTTGGCTATTTAAATAATTTAAAGAAGTATGCTTGTACCTTAATTTTTGAAAATATAAATTTAGTTATTATCAATAATTTCACCTCAATAAAAAATGAATGATATTACCCTACACCATTATATTCCTTCTCCTAAAAATTGTATACAGCTGCAACCCATGAGATGTTAGCAGTGCTATGCTGCTGCTGCTGCTGCTGCTAAGTCGCTTCAGTCGTGTCCGACTCTGTGTGACCCCATAGACGGCAGCCCATCACGCTCCCCTGTCCCTGGGATTCTCCAGGCAAGAACACTGGAGTGGGTTGCCATTTCCTTCTCCAATGCATGAAAGTGAAAAGTGAAAATGAAGTCACCCAGTCATGTCCGACTCTTCGCGACCCCATGGACTGCAGCCTACCAGGCTCCTCCATCCATAGGATTTTCCAGGCAAGAGTACTGGAGCGGGGTGCCATTGCCTTCTCCGACAGTGCTATATCCACACCCAATTTGTTAATTCCAATAAGAGTGATACTATTAACCATAATAATGCTGTGTAGCAAACTACTGCAAACTCTAATCATCTACAGTATTCAGCATGTATTTAGGTGTTTATCTGAACAGCTGAGATCAATTGATCTAAGCCCAGCACAGCTCTGTGTCTCCACTAATCTCAGCTGACCTTCCTCAAGTGCTTAGAGGCTCTGCTGGGCCTCAGATGATCTAGACTGGTTTCCATGTGAGCAGTTTAGCTAGGCTCTTTGTGTTTCTCTCACTACTTTTGGAACCAGAAAACTAGTCCAGGCATATTTTTTATAAGTTGATGGCAGGGGTCTTGGAAAGAGAATAGAAATTTGTGAAGACTCTCAAAGCCTAGGATCAGAACTGGCATATCATCAATTCTATCCTGTTCTGTTGATCAGAGCGCGACTTGTGGGCCTGAAACCTGAAACCAAGAAGAAGGAAAATATACTCTACCCCTTCATGGGAGAATCTGAAAAGTCACAGAGCAAAGAGTAGATATAGGGAAGATTAAAAAATTGAGGCAACAGATGTCAAGTACACAAATACTAAAACATAGACTAATTATAAGAATGTACAATACATTTTTTTTCACTATACCTACTCCATAGCTTTTTTGCGGAAATAACACACTTCAAAATATCTTCAGAAACCCTTGTTTTCTAGAGGTCTACTAGGTTATGCTGCCCTGCTGCCCTTAGAGGATTTTAATTTCAACTGGTTTTATATAGTTAAACATATCAAAAATCATAAATATGACTTTGACTCTCAAACAAAACAAATAAAGGATAATACTGTCAAAATCCCATGGACAGAGGAAACTTGGCAGGCTACAGGCCATGGGGTCGCAAAGAGTCAGATATGACTTAGCGACTAAACCACCATCATATCAGGGGTATATTAATAAGAAAAGCATTTATTGACCTTATATGAGAAGATTTTTGTGGTATGACTTTTTAAAAGTGTCCATGATCAATGGTCAGTTTTTCTGTCAATGTCAGTTTTTTTAGCCTGTGAACATAATGTGATAATATCTACTGGAGAATATGACTTAGAAAAGTAAGTCACCTAATAGAATTTCTGGTAGATCACAGATATTTTGTGGCTATATTGAGCTCTAGTTTTGTGGGATTTGGAGCAGATTATTTAGGTCCTGTTGGCTTTAGTTTTCTTAACTGCAAAACTGGATCTGTGTGTGGGTGCTAAGTTGCTTCAGTCATGTCCAGCTGTTTGTGACCCAATGGACCATACCCCGCCCAACTCCTCTGTCCCATGGGATTCTCCAGGCAAGAATACTGGAGTGGGTTGCTGTTTCCTCCTCCAGGGGATCTTCCCAACCCAGGGATCAAACCTGCCTCTCTTATGTTTCCTGTATTGGCAGGCAGGTTCTTTACCACTAGTGCCACCTGGGAAGCCCCAAAACTGAGATACTAATGCCTATTTTAAGAGTTATGACAGTTACATTAGTTAATCCACAAAAGGTAGAAGAGTGCCCGAATATGATGAACATGTAGTCATTAAGAATAATTAGCAACTTCTTGGAATATAAATCTTTAATGTCTCATATTTAATGTTACTTTTATGAAAGTTATTAAAACATAAAATTATTTATTGATTTATCATTCAAAAGAAGGTATTTAGCCTACTGTGCCCATATTAGGGAACAAATTATTTAATTAAAGAGTTAATATATGTTCCTCATACCTGCTTATATCCTAGACGCAGAGAAAATAGATGTATGTTTGAAACATAAACTAAAAAGCAGGCATGAAATTAATTCTGAAATGGTAGTTTATTCAAAAATTTCTCTAGAAATTAAAGAAAAGAGAAGATCAATAGCCAGAAAGAGGCTAGAGGGGGATAAAAAAGAACTGTTAATCTGAACTTGGACAAATATTTCTGAGTGAACAGGACATTCGAAATGAGGAAATAGTGGGCTTGAGCTCAAGAAGCAGTGAGAAGACAAGAGTTAATAAAAACAAACAAAACCAAACTTTTGCTTACATTGAAATGGTGCATGAATTTAGAAGGGAAAGACGGGGCAAGATTCAGGGAGAACTTTGAATATCAAAAATTTGAATTATATATAAGTCTAAACATCAGCCACAAATCAGTTTGCTTTGAGTTTTAAAAATATTTTGATCATTATTCTTTGCATCCATAAGCCTAATGTATGTATAACAAATCAAGTAACTAGTGACATAATCAATATCTTTGAGAGAGGGTAGTTTACTAATTTTGGTTCACAAATGTGAAATTTTAAGAGCTAGAATTTACAAAATTATTTCTAAAATTCTCTACTATTTTAATCACTAATCAATTAATCCTACAATAAATGTTTCTTGCTTGTTTATTATCTGCCTAGGGTTTTGACGGATAATGTGCACATCGTTGTAGACCTCAAGCAGCATGCAATCAGTTTGGAATTTGTGGGTAAAGTAACTAACACAAAGTGAAATGTTAAATTCTTGGGTATGGATGCTGAGTGCCATAGTAGCTCTTAGAAGGGAGAGATCTGTGTGATCAGAAAAGACAATTTCTAGAAAGAATACAACTTGTGCACCTTAATAAATATTAGGAGATGAATGTGTGTAAAAAAAAGGTGAGTGATTCATGATAGGAGAAGATTAAACAAATACAGAGATGTAGGAGTGATCACAATGTGCTCCACTTTCAAAAGGAACCTGTCTAAATGTTAAGGCATAAACGTACTGAATGAGCCCATTGGAGTCAGAAAACGCAGGGACTGAAAACCAGTCAGAATTTTGAGTCTAAGGTTGAAAACATGAGGGAGTTGTGGTAGCATAAGGAAGACAGTGTTAAGACAGATCAATCTAGTTGTGGTGGGCAGGGAAAGATTAATCATAAAAGACTCAAACAGGATTTGAAAGTGAAAGCGCTAGGTCTCACAATCATGTCTGACTCTTTTTGACCCCATGGACTGTAGCCCACCAGGCTCTCCCAGGCAAGAATAATACAGTGGGTTGCCATTTCTTCTCCAAGGGATCTTCCCAACCCAAGGATCAAACTTGGGTCTCTTGCATTGCAGGCAGATTCTTTACTGAATGAGCCCACAAGGAAGACCCTTAGACAGGATTTGGGTTGTATCAAGGACTCCAGAATATTTCTTTTTTCAATTTTATTCTCTATATGTCCCATACAATTGTCGGTATACCACAAGATACTATGTAACCTCAAGTATGTAAAAATTGGAACTCTCAAATGATCATCAAACAAAATATTTTGCATTTAGATCCTGTCCCAAACTGTTTTTTGTTTTTTTTAAACTGCAGCCTTATGTTTATCATTTCATGTTATAAATGTAGATAACATAGACAAAAGAACACAATAGTTTGTATAATAAGACGACAACACCAAAGATAGCCCAATGCTAGTATCTTAAATACAAATCAACTACTGATGTTTCTTTCCAGATTGGTTTTGAATGAGAGTTTTAGCTCTTTATCCATATTTGTTTCTGAAATTTTGGCATCACCACATTCTATCCCATTTATTTCTAATGTTAGCACTGTTCACTGAAGGGAAAATACTAAGTCTAGGAAGATCATTTCAACCCATTGTTTTATCAGTTCCTTAAGAGTAGAGGGCTGTTTTGTCTCAGAACAACTACAGTGCACTGTTTATAATTATGGAGGCCTCTTGGAATCGCAGACACCAAGAGAGAAAGCTCTGTGATCTGACTGTGACTGGGAAAGATAGAATGCTTCTATGAAAATTCAATATCTTTAAAACTAGAAATATTCTTGCTTTGAACTAATTGTGGAAATTTAGAAGTAGAGGGAAATAGCTTACTTTTGAAATGACATTCTCTTTTTGAAAAATGTATATTAAAGCATTTTTATATAAAGTCTTTTATAACATCGAGTAACTCTACAGACACTGTTTTGATGAGTAAAGTGTAAATGAATCGGATCATATAGATTAAATTCCCTTTGAAACGCTCAAGGGTTTAAATAACTAGTGGATACGTGATTGGCCCAAATCATTTGGGGTTTTATTGACTCCAAAGCACTCAAAAGAGGAATTGAGCTTCTCAGGCCATCGAAATGTGGCTGTTGGTCCAATGATGATATCTGAGATGAAACCTCAAGAAAATATTTCTTTTTTAAAAACCATATTACAAAATTATTTTTGCATGCAGTTAGTAATAGATGATATAAGTCAAAGTCAAGGAAACATTTTCTTCTGGTATTTTTGACAAAATCCTGTGCTAATTTTATCTGATTATCAATATAACTAATTTCCTTTTGCATGTATAGTTAAATTCTGCTTCTCAATTAGAATTAACTAGCTTTTCCAGAATTTGTTTAGAGTCAAGGGTGATGAGGTCCATGGGGAAGTGTTCAGGTGGAGAACCAGGAAATTATACCCTTGAGAAGCTCTGGGGTTTTTAATCATTGAGATCTGACCCATAATGACCGATGAAAACATTCTGCTCCTCACTAGTGACTTGCAGGTGGTGGATCTAGTTCAGACTCATGTTCACCTCTTTCTTCCTTAAGTAAGCAAACACACATGTGTGTATGTGTGTGTGTAGAAACAAGGGATTACAACAGCTGTCAAAAAATCTCATTTCTGTTATTCATGACACCTAGCATCAGACTAAGGTGCTGGGTATGATTTTTCCATGCAAAGAATTATCCAACAAAAGCCTTTCCCATAAACCCCCTCTGCTCTGCACAGGGGGTTCTACCTGCTCAATTTTTCTATAAATCTAAAATATCCAGTTTATTAATTAAAAAAAAAAGCCTTTCACCATAGAGATTAAATCAGAAGCTATGCTCTCTCATGTGCTATCCTCCCAAATGGCACACACATGTGAACACATACACACACACACACACACATTTTCCCCAATTTTCATTAATATTAGTTTGGTGACTGATACAACTAACTAGATTTCTCTCACATATAATATATATACAAGTGGTGTATATTTGCAATGCACATGCCAATATAAATACACGCACATATGACTGAGAAAGGATATCAAACTAGAGTAAAACATGCAATTATGAATCATAACTGACATTGAGTCTGTTATCATATTATGATTTGTAAGGTGTTCTGTGCACACAGCTGATGATGGAAGAGATGCAGACCCAGTGAGCTGAGAAAAGTCAGAGATATCTTTTGTATATTTCCCCCACACTGTGTAATCTATGTTTACATAATTCATTTTCATTTGAGAGGGGCAGCGACTCCCATCCTTTCTCCTTTTTTTCTCATTGGTTTAACAAATTCTCAAGGTCTTTTAAATTAACTAGAAATTTCATCTCAATTGAATTTACAATTGTATCTATTAACATAATCTATTAAATGATAATAAAGATAACAATAAAAGATAAAATAGAGACAATGATCTTAAATGTTTATTTTTGCTTGGTTACAAAATAATAAAGCAAAAATGTTAATTCTTCACATAATAAATGTTTTGTCTGGTTTATCTTCTACAATAAAGAATTATTAATAATCTCTCTGTGGGTGGAAGAAAACACTGAAATGTAGTTTCCAAATCTTGCTAATATAGTTAGTCATTTATTTTGGGAAGGTTGTTCTTAACCAAGTTAGCATGATCATTAAGGAATATTTGGATTGTTCTGTTTTGTTAGCATAGTAGATGAATGGTTATGATGGGTAATATAATTTATTATATAACTTATTCTATGTGATTAGTATATTACTTAAATTTATTTTAAATGTATCTTTATATAAAAATATACATATTACAGGTATAAGTACTTCAATTAAAATTAGTTTCCCTAATATTATAATTCATAGTATCATACAAGAAAGTAATTTAAATAATTCTATTTGTATATATTATATAAATATCTGTGTATGTGTGTATATATAAATATATATTGTAACAGTCACAGGTCAAAGACAAATCTCATGAACATAAGTTATAATTTTGTACAAGTATAGCTGTATTATGAAGGGAAAATACAGATTTTACTTGTATATTATTTATCACATATGTATTAAATATTATTTGACAATGAAGTAGTCATATAAACATACAAATATGCCAATAGCATTTGTAAATTACTTCAGAAATTACCATCTGCAGATATGTTTTTACAATTATAAATATGTTACTTATACAAATGGATAAAATTCTTTTAGCCACATTACCTCTGTTTTCAATATCTTAAATCAGACTTTTAAATACCCACTGGTTTTAACATACATATTTGTATGCATGTTCAAACATTTTATACTCTGTATGCTCTGGAAGAAGTAGTTACTCTCTTGTAGGAAATGCACTCATCAAACATTACATGCAACCTAGTCTAGAATATATTATTTTTGAGATATATCTGGTTTTTTTTAATGCTTCCTCTCTGTTCTCTCCTGTATTTATCTCTGGATACATATTCATTTGAAATCTACTTTTTTTTTTAAATCTACTTTTATCCTTACATTTTACTCTGGAAAGTTGTCCTCTCTTGCCAGTCTTTTTATAGGAGGTTGTGAACGGGAAGATGTTGTTCTAAAGTGACAGCTTAGCAGTCCTGGGCATAGTCTGAGGGCTAATGATCCAGACTGACCTGACACGTACAGTGTTTCCCTATCTCCCATTTCCATTCTCACACTGCCAGTTAATCTGGCATATTCAGGGTCATTTGATCAGTTGCATAAAATGATCTTGATACTTAGCAGTCTCTTAGCTGTCTTTGAGAACATTGTTCATGTACCAGATTTTAGTGAATGTTCCCCAGTTACTTTCTACTCTAAAATATAATTTAAAAGTTTAGACGGTTGTTATAACAAAAGATTTCTTACTTGCTTGGCTTCATTCAGTTTTTTTTTTTTTTTTTTTTTTCTGCAATGCAATGTCTAATCTCATAAGGTAACTGCAATTGAATTTCTTATGTCTTTGCTATTTAACTACACATAACATCTTTGCAAATTTCTCATGGTCTAAGTATTTTGTAAGAAGGGAAATCTCTGACTTATTCTCTTGTATTTTTAGTAGAGAAGGTCAGATCGGTTGTGTCTAGCAGAGGAATAAATGAGGTACTTTGGAATTTCTGTAGAATTCAAACTGTGAAGGGACTGATAATTTCTGAGCATTGCCAAACCCATAGGGTGAATCATATGATTAAAAAAATGTATAGTATTAAGGAAATGTATCCTAAAAGCAGAGGTGTTTTAAAATGCATTTTGATATTGCTAATACTTTTTTTTTTCCGAATAGCTAATAATTCAGAGCTCTGAGCATGAAAAAGCATAAGATTTAGCCAGATCTCTAGAATATGGGTGAAAAGAGATGCAGAATCACAAAATTCATGTTTGCCTGGGGCCCTAAACATATCAAGTCATCCACACTACTCAAATGATCTGGATTGCTTTAACTTCTCGTCCTGGATCTTTCAGTGTCACAGCAGACTACTGTGAGGGCCAGCGACCCAGTATCCATGGCCAATTTCTTTATTTAGAGCCCCATCTGGTTATAAAACCTATCTTATTCCTTGGAGATAGACCAGAACCATGGGTCCAATTTACATGGGTTAGGCAGTACAAGTGCCTCTTCAGTTGCAATATTCTTCATAAGCTGCAATCCATTAATTATGGTTTATTTAGTTCACAGTGACTTAGTAACAGCAGCAGCACGTGGTCTCCTGACCACATGGCTTGATGGCCATTATGGCCTCCCAACAGGGCTCCCAGCAGGGCTTCTGCAGTGCTCCCAGCCTGTGTAGAATGCAGCAGCACAGCCCCTTAGTGGTGCGAGTAACCGAAATTGGATTTGATTGTCTCTCCTCTGTAGTTTGGTTTGGGCTACTTTTGTGGTGGATTGACTCTCAGTTGGCTTTGCAGATTTTTAATGAGGAGCAAACATTGTTTTGGAGTGGCACAGCTGAGGAGCAGGGGCCTGGTGAAAGCTGTTGTTTTTGGCAGAAATGATGGCAGAATCAGGAATAACAGCTGGGAAGAGTGCACTTAACTGTGAAAAAAATAGAGGGTATACTAACTGGTAAACTCAATTGTTGGTGAAGCTTCAGTCAATAGCTCTGAATTGAAAGTCATAGGTTTTTGCAAAATACTGAATTTGGAATTATGGTTTCAAAGAATCTAAAAGAATCATGTGTAGGAACAAACCATGGTATTAGTGTTCCCTTAGCATCTCTATTGGATTTGGGGGTTTTGTCATATTATCATTAAGTTAAATCATTTATGTTGAAGAAGGCAATGGCACCCCACTCCAGTACTCCTGCCTGGAAAATCCCATGGATGGAGGAGCCTGGAAGGCTGCAGTCCATGGGGTCGCAAAGAGTTGGACACAACTGAGCGACTTCACTTTCACTTTTCACTTTCATGCATTGGAGAAGGAAATGGCAACCCACTCCAGTGTTCTGGCCTGAAGAATCCCAGGGACGGGGGAGCGTGATGGGCTGCCGTCTATGGGGTCACACAGAGTCGGACACGACTGAAGTGACTTAGCAGCAGCAGCAAACCATTTATGTATCCATCCATTTCTTTTCTGATTTCAACAATGAGTATTTCTTAAGGACTTACTGTTTACCCTTCAGATGATAGGAAATTTCATTAAACGTAGCCCCTATCCTTAACACTTTGCAGTCTTACAAGTGGGGAAGAACATCTCTAAATAACTATGCAAAATGAGATGACATATAAAGTGTTATGGGAAGGAATTTTTTCTATCTAGAAGGATTAGAAAAAGCCTTAAGATAGAGATAACACCTAAGTATAGATTTGAAGAGAAAGTCAGTCATAGGAAAAGTAACATCTTAGTGGAGGAAAGGCAAAGTAAAAATACCAGATGTAAATAGTTGTTTACTTTTATGAAATGTACAAGGTAAGCAGTGGGAGGTATATTTGAGATATCTCCTTAAAAAAAAACAAACAGATCTTTCAGACAAAAATACCAGTAAGACTATAGAAGAGCTTCCCAGGTGGGGCAGTGGTAAAGAATCTGCCTGCCAATACAAGAGACACAAGAGACAGAGGCTCGATCATTGGGTTGGAAAGTGGCAACCCACTCCAGTATTCTTGTGTGGGAAATCCCATGGATGGAGCAGCCTGGTGTGCTACGGTCCATAGGGTCACAGAGTCAGACACGACTGAGGATACAAGTGTCAAATACATTTAAAAAGCTATATAAGCTTTAATTAACACAGTTAACTTTAAGTAAGTCACATAAAAATTTTCACTCAATAAATGCAAAGCACATATTATGTTCAAACGCACTGGGCATAGCAAACACCCTCTTCCAACAACACAAGATAAGACTCTACACATGGACATGACCAGATGGTCAATACTGAAATCAAATTGATTATATTCTTTGCAGCCAAAGATGGAGAAGCTCTATACAGTCAGCAAAAACAAGACCGAGAGCTGACTGTGGCTCAGATCATGTATTGCCAAATTTAGACTTAAATTGAAGAAAGTAGGGAAAACCACTAGACCACTCAGGTATGACCTAAATCAAATCCCTTATACAGGGGAAGTGACAAATAGATTCAAGGGATTAGATCTGATAGAGTGCCTGAAAAACTATGGATGGAGGTTCATGATGTTGTACAGGAGACAGGGAGCAAGACCATCCCCAAGAAAAAGAAATGCAGGGAAAATGGTTGTCTGAGGAGGCCTTAAAAATATTTGAGTAAATAAAGGAAGCTAAAGGCAAAGGAGAAAAGGAAAGATATACCCATTTGAATGCAGAGTGCCAAAGAAGAGCAAAGAGAGATAAGAAAGCCTTCTTCAGTGATCAGTGCAAAGAAATAGAGGGAAACTACAAAATAGGAAAGACTAGAGACTCTTCAATAAAATTAGAGATATCAAGGGACTATTTCATTCAAAGATGGGCACAATAAAGGACAGAAATGGTAGGGACCTAACAGAAGAAAAGATATTAAGAAGAGGTGGCAAGAATACACAGAAAAACTGTAGAAAAAAGATCTTCATGACCCAGATAATCACAATGGTGTGATCACTCACCTAGAGCCAGACATCCTGGAATGTGAAGTCAAGTGGGCCTTAGAAAGCATCACTATGAACAAAGCTAGTGGAGGTGATGGAATTCCAGCTGAACCATTTCAAATCCCAAAAGATGATGCTGTTAAAGTGCTGCACTCAGAATGCCAGAAAACTTGGAAAACTCAGCAGTGGCCACAAGACTGGAAAAGGTCAGTTTTTATTAAAATCTCAAAGAAAGACAATGCCAAAGAATGCTCAAACTACTGCACAATTGCCCAAATTTCACATGCTAGCAAAGTAATGCCCCAAATTCTCCAAGCCAGGCTTCAACAGTAAGTGAATCATGAACTTCCAGATATTCAAGCTGAATTTAGAAAGAGCAGAGGAACCAGAGATCAAATTGCCAACATCCGTTGGATCATCGAAAAAGCAAGAGAGTTCCAGAAAATCATCCATTTCTGCTTTATTGACTACGCTAAAGCCTTTGACTGTGTGGATCACAACACTCTGTGGAAAATTCTTCAAGAGATGGGAATACCAGACCACCTGACCTACCTCCTGAGAAATCTGTATGCAGGTCAAGAAGCAACAGGCAGAACTGGACATGGAACAACAGACTGGTTCTGAATCAGGAAAGGAGTATGTCAAGGCTATATATTGTCACCCTGCTTATTTAATTTATATGCAGAGTACATCATGAGAAACACTGGGCTGGAGGAAGCACAAGCTGGAATCAAGATTGCAGGGGGAAATATCAATAAAATCAGATATGCAGATGACACCACCCTTATGGCAGAAGGTGAAGAAGAACTAAAGAGCCTCTTGATGAAAGTGAAAGAGGAGAGCCAAAAAGTTGGCTTAAAACTCAACATTCAGAAAACTAAGATCATGGCATCCGGTCCCATCACGTCATGGCAAATGGATGGAGAAACAATGGAAACAATGGCAGACTTTATTTTGGGGGGGGCTCCAATCACTGCAGATGGTGGCTGCAGCCATGAAATTAAAAGACGCTTACTCCTTGGAAGAAAAGCTATGATCAACCTAGACAGCATATTAAAAAGCAGAGACATTACTTTGCCAACAAATGTCCATCTAGTCCAACTTATGGTTTTTCCAATAGTCATGTATGGATGTTGAGAGTTGGACTATAAAGAAAGCTGAGTACTGAAGAATTGATGCTTTTGAACTATGGTGTGGAGAAGACTCTTGAGAGTCCCTTGGACTGCAAGGAGATCAAACCAGTTGATTCTAAAGGAAATCAGTCCTTAATATTCATTGGAAGGATGGATGCTGAGCTGAAACTCCAATACTTTGGACACCTGATGTGAAGAACTGGTTCATTGGAAAAGACCCAGATGCTGGGAAAGATCAAAGGCAGGAGGAGAAGGGGATGACAGAGGATGAAATGATTGGATGGCATCACCAACTCTATAGACATGAGTTTGATAAGCTCCAGGAGTTGGTGATGGACAGGGAAGTCTGGTGTGCTGCAGGCCATGGGGTCACACAGAGTAGGGCACGACTGAGCAACTGAACTGAACTGACTGACTGACCTGACTGAATTTTGAACACTTAGTAGGCTATTAATTAAGACTTAACAACATGGCAATCTTATTCTCTAAACAGAAAGCAATTAAGTTAAAATTAAACAACAATAACAACAAAAACCATAAACAAAGCCAAGTAGAAACAAGCCATATTTGGAAACTTAGAAACATGTTTTAAAACCATTTGAAAGATTGAGTGCAAGAGAAGGGGGTGACAGAGATGAAATGGCTGGATGGCATCACTGGCTCAATGCACATGAGTTTGTGCAGACTCAGGGAGATAGTGAAGTACAGGGAAGCTTGACGTGCTGGAGTTCATGGGGTCACAAAGAGTCGGACATGACTTAGCAACTGAATAACTGAATGAGATGAAAGAATACTCATATTGGAAATGAAATATTTTTAGAATGGAATAGTAACAAATACTCTACATTTTAAAACTTATGGCACACAGATGAAGTATTTAGAAAAGACATATATATCATGAAAGAGAGAAAGCCTTAATGTACTATCTTAACTTTAAGGAACTACCTTAAAAACTTAAGAACAGAATTGACAAACCATTAGCCAGACTCATCAAGAAACAAAGGGAGAAAAATCAAATCAATAAAATTAGAAATGAAAATGGAGAGATCACAACAGACAACATAGAAACACAAAAGGATCATAAGAGACTGCTATCAGCAATTATATGCCAATAAAATGGACAACTTGGAAGAAATGGACAAATTCTTAGAAAAGTACAACTTTCAAAAACTGAACCAGAAAGAAATAGAAATTCTTAACAGACCCATCACAAGCACAGAAATTGAAACTGTACTCAGAAATCTTCCAGCCAACAAAAGCCCAGATCCAGACGGCTTCACAGCTGAATTCTACCAAAAATTTAGAGAAGAGCTAACACCTATCCTACTCAAACTCTTCCAGAAAATTGCAGAGGAAGGTAAGCTTCCAAACTCATTCTATAAGGCCACCATCACCCTAATACCCAAACCTGACAAAGATGCCACAAAAAAAAGAAAACTACAGGCCAATATCACTGATGAACATAGATGCAAAAATCCTTAACAAAATTCTAGCAATCAGAATCTGACAACACATTAAAAAGATCATACATCATGACCAAGTGGGCTTTATCCCAGGGATGCAAGGATTCTTCAATATCCACAAATCAATGTAATACACCACATTAACAAATTGAAAAATAAAAGCCATATAATTATCTCAATAGATGCAAAGAAAGCCTTTGACAAAATTCAACATCCATTTATGATAAAAACTCTCCAGAATGCAGGAATAGAAGGAACATATCTCAACATAATAAAAGCTATATATGACAAACCCACAGCAAACATTTTCCTCAATGGTGAAAAACTGAAAGCATTTCCCCTAAAGTTAGGAACAAGACAAGGGTGCCCACTCTCACCACTACTATTCATCATAGTTTTGGAAGTTTTGGCCACAGCAATCAGAGCAGAAAAAGAAATGAATCCAAATTGGAAAAGAAGAAGTAAAACTCTCACTGTTTGCAGATGACATGATCCTCTACATAGAAAACCCTAAAGACTCCACCAGAAAATCACTAGAGCTAATCAACTACAGTAAAGTTGCAGGATATAAAATCAACACAGAGAAATCCCTTGCATTCCTATACACTAATAATAAGAAAATAGAGAAATTAAGGAAACAATTCCATTCACCATTGAATGAAAAGAATAAAATACTTAGGAATATATCTACCTAAAGAAACAAAAGAGCTATTTATCAGTTCAGTTCAGTTCAGTCACTCAGTCATGTCCGACTCTTTGCGACCCCATGAATCACAGCATGCCAGGCCTCCCTCTCCATTGCCAACTCCTGGAGTTCACTCAGACTCACGTCCATCGAGTCAGTGATGCCATCCAGCCATCTCATCCTCTGTCGTCCCCTCCTCCTCCTGCCCCCAATCCCCGCCAGCATCAGAGTCTTTTCCAATGAGTCAACTCTTCGCATGAGGTGGCCAAAGTACTGGAGTTTCAGCTTTAGCATCATTCCTTCCAAAGAATTCCCAGGGCTGATCTCCTTCAGAATGGACTGGTTGGATCTCCTTGCAGTCCAAGGGACTCTCAAGAGTCTTCTCCAACACCACAGTTCAAAGGCATCAATTCTTTGGTGCTCAGCCTTCTTCACAGTCCAACTCTCACATCCATACATGACCACAGGAAAAACCATAGCCTTGACTAGACGGACCTTTGTTGGCAAAGTAATGTCTCTGCTTTTGAATATGCTATCTAGGTTGGACATAACTTTCCTTCCAAGGAGTAAGCGTCTTTTAATTTCATGGCTGCAGCCACCATCTGCAGTGATTTTGGAGCCCCCAAAAATAAAGTCTGACACTGTTTCCACTGTTGCCCCATCTATTTGCCATGAAGTGATGGGACCGGATGCCATGATCTTCGTTTTCTGAATGTTGAGCTTTAAGCCAACTTTTTCACTCTCCTCTTTCACTTTCATCAAGAGGCTCTTTAGTTCCTCTTCACTTTCTGCCATAAGTGTGGTGTCATCTGCATATCTGAGGTTATTGATATTTCTCCCGGCAATCTTGATTCCAGCTTGTGTTTCTTCCAGTCCAGCGTTTCTCATGATGTACTCTGCATATAAGCTAAATAAGCAGGGTGACAATATACAGCCCTGACGTACTCCTTTTCCTATTTGGAACCAGTCTGTTAACAGTTCCAAGTCCAGTTCTAACTGTTGCTTCCTGACCTGCATACAGGTTTCTCAAGAGGCAGGTCAGGTGGTCTGGTATTCCCATCTCTTTCAGAATTTTCCACAGTTTCTTGTGATCCACACAGTCAAAGTCTTTGGCATAGTCAATAAAGCAGAAATAGATGTTTTTCTGGAACTCTCTTGCTTTTTCCATGATCCAGCTGATGTTGGCAATTTGATCTCTGGTTCCTCTGCCTTTTCTAAACCAGCTTGAACATCTGGAAGTTCACAGTTCACGTATTGCTGAAGCCTGGCTTGGAGAATTTTGAGCATTTCTTTACTAGCATGTGAGATGAGTGCAACTGTGTGGTAGTTTGAGCATTCTTTGGCATTGCCTTTCTTTGGGATTGGAATGAAAACTGACTTGTATATAGAAAACTATAAAACACTGGTGAAAGAAATCAAAGAGGATACTAATAGATGGAGAAATATACCATGTTCATGGATCGGAAGAATCAATATAGTGAAAGTGAGTATACTACCCAAAGCAATCTATAGATTCAATGCAATGCCTATCAAGCTACCAACGGTATTTTTCACAGAGGTAGAACAAATAATTTCACAATTGGTATGGAAATACAAAAAACCCCAAATAGCCAAAAGAATCTTGAGAAAGAAGAATGGACTGGAGGAATCAACCTGCCTAATTTCAGGCTTTACTACAAAGCCACAGTCATCAAGACAGTATGGTACTGACACAAAGACAGAAATATAGATCAATGAAACAAAATAGAAAGCCCAGAGATAAACCCACGCACCTATGGACACCTGATCTTTGACAAAGGAGGCAAGAATATATAATGGAGAAAAGACAATCTGTTTAACAAGTGGTGCTGGAAAAACTGGTCAACCATTTGTAAAAGAATGAAACTAGAACAGTTTCTAACACCATACACAAAAATAAACTCAAAATGGAGTAAAGATCTAAATGTAAGACCAGAAACTATAAAACTCCTAGAGAAGAACATAGGCAAAACACTCTCCGACATACATCACAGCAGGATCCTCTATGACCCACCTCCCAGAATATTGGAAATAAAAGAAAAAAATAAATGGAACCTAATTAAAATTAGAAGCTTCTGCACAACAAAGGAAACTATAAGCAAGGTGAAAAGACAGCCTTCAGAATGGGAGAAAATAATAGCAAATGAAGCAACTGACAAAGAATCTCAAAAATACAAGCAACTCCTACAGCTCAATTCCAGAAAAATAAACGACCCAATCAAAAAATGGGCCAAAGAACTAAACAGACATTTCTCCAAAGAAGACATACAGATGGCTAACAAACACATGAAGAGATGCTAAACATCAGTCATTATCAGAGAAATGCAAATCAAAACCACAATGAGGTACCATTTCACCCAAGTCAGAATGGCTGTGATCCAAAAGTCTACAAGCAATAAATGCTGGAGAGGGTGTGGAGACATCAGTCCACATGTCCTACCAACCTCCCAGAATCCTTCATGCTGGACTCCACTTTGGCTGAGCAACGTGCTCATGAGCAGAAAGGACCCTGGGTCAAAATGATTGGCCAGAGACAACTCAGAAAGTAACCATGTTACCATAAAACCTGAGACTGCAAGCCATGTGGCAGAGCAAGTCTCCTGACTTTCCTTACCTCTGCTCTCCCATCAGGCACCCCTTCCCAATAAAGTCCCTTGCTTGTCAGCATGTGTGTCTCAGACAATTCATTTCCAAGTGTTAGGCAAGAGCCCATTCTTGAGCCCTAGAAGGTATCCTCTTTCCTGCAACACTAGCCTTCCCCAAGTTTCAAAGAGCAGATTTAACCAGAGAATTGAGAAAATGTAGAAACAAAGTAAAGCACTCAAGCAAAATAATAATAGTTTAACCATAAAGCAAGGTCAAGCACTTTTAGTTCCTCCTCAAGGGCTGGAGATATTATCCTGAGTCACATTCTTCAGTTGTTTTGCAGATGCTAACATCCCCACCAGGTGGAAGAAGTTAACTGCATGCTGACCACCAACACACAGATCCCAGATAGGTGGGAACTAGAAGGTTGATGACTGAGATTCCAAGACGTCACCGTGTTACCTCACCATCACCAATCAGAGCATTGTCTAAAAACTGATCACACCCTCTGTGGTCCTCTCCCTTCCATTTTTCCCTAGAAGTCATCCAGGAGTTTTGGTCTTTTGAGCATGATCTGCCCATTCTCTTTGCTTGGTCCTGCAGTAGACACCAAGTTTTCCTTCACCACAACCTGATGTCAGAAGATTGGCTTTGCTGCACAACAGGCCGGCTGACTCATTTGGTTCCACAATATTTGTAGTTGCAGTCCTTTTTTAAAAAATTACATTATTTCTTAATATTATCTAAATCTTGATCTTATAGGTGACCAGCTTTAGTTTCTTATTCAACAACCTCCATGAAACTGTTCCTGATGATGAATTCTTAGGCAGCCTCTCTCAGCTAATACAGTACACATCCCATCAACTTATTAAAATGCCACCACAATTTCATATGCTTTTCAAGGTCCCAGCTTGGATTTCTATGTAGAAACCTCATACTTTTTGATGCTGCTTTCCATTATCTCTTCATTTTATTAATTTAATCAACCAATGTTTATTGATTCTTTAATATATATCTAGGATAAAGCTTCCCAGGTAGCGCGAGTGGGAAAGAATCTGCCTGCCAACGCAGAAGACACAAGAGACATGTGTTCAGCCCTTGGGTAAGGAGGATCCCTGGAGGAGGAAATGGCAACCCACTCCAGTATTCTTGCCTGGAGGGAGGAGACTGGTAGAGTACAGTCCATGGGGCTGCAAAGAGTCTGACATGACTAAGCGACTGAACACAGGATAAAAGAAACACAAATAAAACTACTTCCCCACCCTGATGGGTCTTTATAGCATAGCTAGGAAGACATATATTTACTTGAGTGATGATGTAGAGTGTAATCACTGAAAGGGTATAGCACCTCAGGGATCTTTGAGGGCATAGTCCCTAAACTTTTTTTTCTTTTTTCTTGGCTGTGCCACACAGCTTGCAGAGGGCTTCCCAGGTGATGCTAGTGGTAAGGAACCCACCTGCCAATGCAGGAGATATGATAGTCTTGGGTTTGATCTTTGGGTTGGGAAGATCCCCTCGAGGAGGAAATGGCAACCCACTCCAGTATTCTTGCCTGGAGAATCCCATGAACAGAGGAGCCTGGGGGCTGCAAAAGAGTCAGACGCAGCTGAGCAACTAAGTATAGCACAGCACTAGCACAGCCTGCGGGACCTTAGTTTCCCAAACAGGGATTAAACCTGGGTCCTAGGCAGTGAGAGCACGCACAGAGTCCTAAACTCTGGAGTGCCAGGGAATTCCCAGCAATCTCTTAAACGAGAAATAAGGAGTCAGAGAAGACTTCTTTAGTTTGTAGAGCCTTTGCTTCTGAGGGGATTTGAAGTTAGAACAGTCTACTGAATTGGTTACAAGTGGCAGAAACTTGAAACAAACCCTGGTTAAGTAAAAAGGGGGACTATGTTGGTTCACATGAATGACAAATCCAAGGGTAAAACTCATTTTCAACCAAGTAATTAATCAAGAATCTGTCCTTGTCCATACCTGTGTCTTCTTTCTCTTAGTTTTCTTTTTTTTATTGACTTAATTTTTCAGGCACTTCTTATGGAGCAAGATGAAGCGTTCTATCCTAGCTGATCACCACTCCCAGAGGTAAGACACTGTTTTCTTTTCAATTCACCTAGCAGAAGTCTGAGCTCATTGCTTGTTGGTTTAAATCAAATGGACGTCTATTCCTTACCACTCACCAGAGGAAAGGAATATAAAGCATGTTCACCCTTAGCATTGGGTGGTGCATATGTGAAGGCCTGAACTAAACACACGTCAGTTGCATGGATGAAGAAAAGGAGGCATTGCTTCCCAAAGGCAAATTGAAGTTTGTTTTCAGAGAGGAGCAGATGCTGGACAGGGTGGGGGGAGTGGAAATCCAGAAGTAAAAAGATCCAAAAAACCCAAGCACAGTAGTTATCTACTGTGGAGGAAGGTAGAAAGAACATTCTGTAAAAGAAATAAGTATATGACATTCACAGAGATATTGCATAACTGGGGGAGCAATAGTAGTAGAAAGTGTTTGGAGCAAAGATGAGGAAGTGGTAGCTGAAGTTAAGAGGACTATACCTGAAAAAGGTACCTTTTGTGAACATTCCCCATTATGACAGTTCAAGCGTGGGTTGGAAAGAATTTCCAGACATAGAGCATTTCAAAAAGGAGCGAGTTTATTAAGAGGAGAGGGCAAAGATACTGCGGGTGCTGCAAGCAAAGCAGGCTGACCTCCTGACAGGACAGAGTCAACTTCTGAAGGGAGAATTAGAGAGGGAAACTCTGTTAAAATAGCGAGCGAGCTCAAAGGAAAGCCATACTTCTCATGTGTTTCATAGCACAACACAAGACATAGAAAATTCCTCCTGGAAGGGTGGCATTAGGTGATTGGTTAGGCTGCTCTCAGATGCATTCCAGGATGAGCATTTTTACCTAATTTGGGATCAGGAAGCTGGCTGGTAAGGGCTTTTGGCAACAGTTACAGTGGGACTCAGTCAGTTCCAGAGATGACGTTGGTGTGGAGCTCCATGTCTGTGGTCTTGGTACAAAGCCTTTCACTTGTGACCTTGGTATATGGGACTCCACCTCCTCCTTTCTCTGAACCCTGGCATTCTCATAGATACTAATTAAGAACCACCTCACCTGGTAACACAATCTGCAACCTTGTTTCTAGTTCAAGGGAAGTATTTGAAAGCTGCTTAAATTTTGCTGATCTTCAGTTCAGTCGCTCAGTCGTGTCCGACTCTTTGAGACCCCATGAATCACAGCATGCCAGGCCTCCCTCTCCATTGCCAACTCCTGGAGTTCACACAGACTCACGTCCGTGGAGTCGGTGATACCATCCAGCCATCTCATACTCTGTCGTCCCCTTCTCCTCCTGCCCCCAATCCCCGCCAGCATCAGAGTCTTTTCCAATGAGTCAACTCTTCGCATGAGGTGGCCAAAGTACTGGAGTTTCGGCTTTAGCATAATTCCTTCCAAAGAAATCCCAGGGCTGATCTCCTTCAGAATGGACTGGTTGGATCTCCTTGCAGTCCAAGGGACTCTCAAGAGTCTTCTCCAACACCACAGTTCAAAAGCATAATTCTTTGGCGCTCAGTTTTCTTCACAGTCCAACTCTCACATCCATACATGACCACAGGAAAAACCATAGCCTTGACTAGACAGACCTTTGTTGGCAAAGTAATATCTCTGCTTTTCAATATGCTATCTAGGTTGGCCATAACTTTCCTTCCAAGGAGTAAGCGTCTTTTAATTTCATGGCTGCAGTCATCATCTGCAGTGATTTTGGAGTCCCAAAAAATAAAGTCTGACACTGTTTCCACTGTTGCCCCATCTATTTGCCATGAAGTGATGGGACCGGATGCCATGATCTTTGTTTTCTGAATGTTGAGCTTTAAGCCAACTTTTTCACTCTCCTCTTTCACTTTCATCAAGAGGCTCTTTAGTTCCTCTTCACTTTCTGCCATAAGGGTGGTGTTATCTGCATATCTGAGGTTATTGATATTTCTCCCGGCAATCTTGATTCCAGCTTGTGTTTCTTCCAGTCCAGCGTTTCTCATGATGTACTCTGCATATAAGTTAAATAAGCAGGGTGACAATATACAGCCTTGACGTACTCCTTTTCCTATTTGGAACCAGTCTGTTGTTCCATGTCCAGTTCTGTTTCTTCCTGACCTGCATACAGGTTTCTCAAGAGGCAGGTCAGGTGGTCTGGTATTCCCATCTCTTTCAGAATTTTCCACATTTTATTGTGATCCACACAGTCAAAGGCTTTGGCATAGTCAGTAAAGCAGAAATGGATGCTTTTCTGGAACTCTCGCTTTTTCCATGATCCAGCGGATGCTGGCAATTTGATCTCTGGTTCCTCTGCTTTTTCTAAAACCAGCTTGAACATCAGGAATTCACAGTTCATGTATTGCTGAAGCCTGGCTTGGAGAATTTTGAGCATTACTTTACTAGCGTGTGAGATGAGTGCAATTGTGTGGAAGTTTGAGCATTCTTTGGCATTGCCTTTCTTTGGGATTGGAATGAAAACTGACATTTTCCAATCCTGTGGCCACTGCTGAGTTTTCCTAATTTGCTGGCATATTGAGTGGAGCACTTTCACAGCATCGTCTTTGAGGATTTGAAATAGCTCAACTGGAATTCCATCACCTCCACTAGCTTTGTTCGTAGTGATGCTTTCTAAGGCCCACTTGACTTCACATTCCAGGATGTCTGGCTCTAGGTCAGTGATCACATCATCGTGATTATCTGGGTCGTGAAAATCTTTAACACCGAAATCAGATTGCTTATGTTCTTTGCAGCCAAAGATGGAGAAGCTCTATACAGTCAACAAAAACAAGACCGGGAGCTGACTGTGGCTCAGATCATGAACTTATTACCAAATTCAGATTTAAATTGAAGAAAGTAGGGAAAACCACTAGACCATTCAGGTATGACCTATATCCAATCCCTTATGATTATATAGTGGAAGTGAGAAACAGATTTAAGGGCCTAGATCTGATAGATAGAGTGCCTGATGAACTATGGAATGAGGTTTGTGACATTGTACAGGAGACAGGGATCAAGACCATCCCCATGGAAAAGAAATGCAAAAAAGCAAAATGGCTGTCTGGGGAGGCCTCACAAATAGCTGTGAAAAGAAGAGAAGCAAAAAGCAAAGGAGAAAAGGAAAGATATAAGCATCTGAATGCAGAGTTCCAAAGAATAGCAAGAAGAGATAAGAAAGCCTTCCTCAGCGATCAATGCAAAGAAATAGAGGAAAACAACAGAATGGGAAAGACTAGAGATCTCTTCAAGAAAATTTGAGATACCAAGGGAACATTTCATGCAAAGATGGGCTCGATAAAGGACAGAAATGGTATGGACCTAACAGAAGCAAAAGATATCAAGAAGAGGTGGCAAGAATACACAGAAGAACTATACAAAAAAGATCTTCACGACCCAGATAATCACGATGATGTGATCACTGACCTAAAGCCAGACATCCTGGAATGTGAAGTCAAGTGGGCCTTAGAAAGCATCATTACGAACAAACCTCTTCAGGAGAACCCAAATGGTCACTACTTTTTCTTATTTGTAAGACAGAATTACCCTCCCTACCATGGTTTTCAATATACAAAAAGCAATAAGGAAAAGTATTTTAGTTATTTAAAAATAATCTGCATTTTTTTTTCTTTCTGAGGCTTTTGGAAAACAATATTTTCTGAATCTGGCATTTTTTTATCCTAGCATACCACATACCCATTCACAGATTAATGCTTTCATTTTATTCAAATCTTAGTGTTTTCAGGTTTGATCTTTGTTTACCTTGTAACACAGTCATGTCTGTACATTTCTGATTTTGGTCTTGAACCTTAAGGGGACAAGGTGGATTCTTTTTCAAAATTTTGTGTGTATCTTTTTGTGAAAGCCAGTAATTTTCTTGCCATAATCTGTTCTCAATAAATTTTGTTTTGATTGAGTTAGATTGAATTTTATCCTTAAAAAGTTTTACAAAAGAAGTTGCCATTACCAAGCTTGATGTGACATAATTCAGACTCCCATGATATAGTAATGATTGTGTTTTTTATTGATATATAATCGTCTGTTTTCAAAATGCAACAAGAAACTTACAATAACATAATATTGGACTAAAGAGAAAGGTGACCATTGAAAATATCAATAGATTGAAAGAGAGAGAGGAAGAGAAGTGGCAGAAAACACATCCACAAATTTGCAGCCTTAGGAGAAATTATAAAATAAAACTATAGGAATAAAGCCATAATACTACATAAAGAAAAATAGAATTTTGATATCAGTATCCTACATACTCATGATTCATATTCCAAAGGTTGGAGAACTGATACATTTTCCTCATAATGATGAGCATGTAGGTAAAACTAAGTAATTTGAAATTCAGGAATTAGCTCATTCAAAATCAGAATACCTGAAGTTTTTCTCATTGTAGCAACAAAACTTTGAAAGCTGGAATCTACTGTTATATAATTGTATTTAAAATGTTAATATATGTCCTTGCTTTTAAAAATATATACCATAGAGTCTCATTTTATAATGGACTTATTTGTAAAGTAAAACATTATAAGGCAAAATTAAGATGTACAAACTTATTCTTGAGAGTCCATTAAGTTGAAAGCAAAGTACAGGGTACATGGCTAAACATATATTTCTATTGGAGAGTGGTTTACTATCTCTTCACAATGTCAAGCCATAAGTTTCGAGTGGCTTCTAGGTATACTTAAGGTTCATGTTATACAAAACACCTTATATTTAAGGTTGATGTTATACAAAAAACAAAACAAAACAAAAAAAACACAAAATGCACATCATGAGAAACTAACACTGCAAGAGACACAAGAGACAGGATATATGAACTGATGGAAGGAAAGGCAAATTTATCTTTTTCACCTAACTTTTGGTTATAAGCTCATTTAGTAGAATATCAGACAGTGTCAGTTTAGTTCATTTCAGCCTCTCAGTCGTGTCTGACTCCTTGCAACCCCACAGACTGCAGCACACCAGGCTTCCCTGCCCATCACTAACTCCTGAATCTTACTCAAACTCACATTCTTTGAGTCGGTGATGCTATTCAACCATCTGATCCTCTGTCATCCCCTTCTTCTCCTGCCTTCAATCTTTCCCAGCATCAGGGTCTTTTCCAATGAGTCAGTTCTTTGTATCAGGTGGCCAAAGTATTGGAGCTTCAGCTTCATCATCAGTCCTCCCAATGAATATTCAGGACTGATTTCTTTAGGATTAACTGGTTTGATCTCCTTGCAGTCCAAGGGGCTCTCAAGAGTCTTCTCCAACACCACAGTTCAAAAGCATCAATTCTTCAGTGCTCAGCTCTTTTTATAGTCCAACTCTCAGATCCATACGTGACTATTGGAAAAACCATAGGTTGGACTAGATGGACCTTTGTTGTCAAAGTCATGTCTCTGCTTTTTAGTATGCCATCTAGGTTGGTCATAGCTTTTCTTCAAAGAACAAGTGTCTTTTTTTTTTAATGTAAATTTAGTTATTTTAATTGGAGGCTAATTACTTTAATTTCATGGCTGCAGTCACCATCTGCAGTGATTTTGGAGCCCAAAGAAATAAAGTCTCTCACTGTTTCCACTGTTTCCCTATCTACTGGAAAAGGTCAGTTTTCATTCCAATCCCAAAGAAAGGCAATGCCAAAGAATGTTCAAACTACCACACCATTGCACTCATCTCACACGCTAGCAAAGTAATGCCCCAAATTCTCCACCAGGCTTCAACAGTACATGAACCATGAACTTCTGATATTCAAGCTGAATATAGAAAGGGCAGAGGAACCAGAGATCAAATTGCCAACATCCGTTGGATCATCGAAAAAGCAAGAGAGTTCCAGAAAATCATCCACTTCTGCTTTATTGACTATGCCAAAGCTGTTGATCATGTGGATCACAACAAACTGTGGAAAATTCTTAAAGAGATGGGCATACCAGACCACCTGACATGCCTCATGAGAAGTATGCAGGTCAAGAAACAACAGTTAAAACTGGACATGGAACAACAAACTGGTTCCAAATTGGGAAAGGAGTATGTCAAAGCTGTATATTGTCATCCTGCTTATTTAACTTATATGCAGAGTACATCATGCAAAATGCTGGGCTGGATGAAGCACATGCTGAAATCAAGATTGCTTGGAGAAATATCAATAACTTCAGATATGCAGATGGCACCACCATTATAGCAGAAAGCGAAGAAGAACTAAAGAGCCTCTTGATAAAAGTGAAAGAGTGAAAAATTTGGCTTAAAACTCAACATTCAGAAAACTAAGATCAGACAGTATAGCCTACATTATTTAAAGTTTGAAGTAAAGTGAAGTCGCTCAGTCATGTCTAACTCTTTGCAACCCCATGGACTTTAGCCTGCAAGGCTCCTCTGTCCGTGGAATTTTCCAGGCAAGAGTACTGGAGTGGTTTGCCATTTCTGTCTCCAAGGGATCTTCCCAACCCAGGGATTAAACCTGGGTCTCCTGCACTGCAGGCAGACACTTTACTGTCTGAGCCACCAGGGAAGCCCCAAAAGTTTACCTTTTTTTATATTTCTCTTTTTCCTAAAATCAGGTATTTGCATTCCTGAAAGTGCATACATGAAATTAAAAGACGCTTACTCCTTGGAAGGAAAGTTATGACCAACCTAGATAGCATATTCAAAAGCAGAGACATTACTTTGCCAAGAAAGGTTCATCTAGTCAAGGCTATGGTTTTTCCTGTGGTCATGTATGGATGTGAAAGTTGGACTGTGAAGAAGGCTGAGTGCCGAAGAATTGATGCTTTTGAACTGTGGTGTTGGAGAAGACTCTTGAGAGTCCCTTGGACTGCAAGGAGATCCAACCAGTCCATTCTGAAGGAGATCAGCCCTGGGATTTCTTTGGAAGGAATGATGCTAAAGCTGAAACTCCAGTAGTTTGGCCACCTCATGCGAAGAGTTGACTCATTGGAAAAGACTCTGATGCTGTGAGGGATTGGGGACAGGAGCAGAAGGGGACGACAGAGGATGAGATGGCTGGATGGCATCACTGACTCGATGGATGTGAGTCTCCGTGAACTCCGGGAGTTGGTGATGGACAGGGAGGCCTGGCGTGCTGAAATTCACGGGGTCACAAAGATTCAGACAGGACTGAGCGACTGATCTGATCTGATCTGAAGTGCATACATAGTGAGAATCCATGTATATCACATATACATTTACCAAATAGCAAATATCATTTAATTTATTTTTTTTTTTATGATCCAGACAAAGTCATGGTTGTAAAGAACACATGAATATTTGGACTTACTCCTTGACCTTCCCTGTCTTTTTTATCTATCTCTCTCCTTGGTGATGACACACAATTTTTCCTAACCTATGTTGTTGTTTTAATTAATTTATTTTTTAATGAAGGATAATTGCGTTACAGAATTTTGTTGTTTTCTATCAAACATCAGCATGAATCAGCCATGCTGCTGCTGCTGCTAAGTCACTTCAGTCGTGTCGGACTCTGTGCGACCCCATAGACGGCAGCCCACCAGGCTCCCCCGTCCCTGGGATTCTCCAGGCAAGAACACTGGAGTAGGTTGCCATTTCCTTCTCCAATGCATGAAAGTGAAAAGTGGAAGTGAAGTCACTCAGTCGTGTCTGACTCTTAGTGACCCCATGGACTGCAGCCTACCAGGCTCCTCCGTCCATGGGATTTTCCAGGCAAGGGTACTGGAATTGGGTGCCATCGCCTTCTCCATGAATCAGCCATAGGTATACATATATCCCCTCCCTTTTGAACCTCTCTCCCATCTCCCGCCCATTCCACTCCTCTAGGTTGATACAGAGCCCTGTTTGAGTTTCCTGAAACATTCAGCAAATTCCATCGGCTATCTATTTTACATATGGTAATGGAATTTTCCATGTTACTTTCTCCATACATCTCACCTTCTCCTCCCCCGCATCACCCCATGTCCATAAGTCTGTTCTCTATGTCTGTTTCTCCATTGCTGCCCTGCAAATAAATTCTTCCGTACCATTTTTCTAGATTCTGTGCATATATATGTATCAGTATATGATATTTATCTTTTTCCTTCTGATTTACTTCACTCTGTATAATAGGCTCTAGGTTCATCCACCTCATTAGAACTGACTCAAATATGTTCCCGTGTATGTCTGAGTAATTTTCCATTGTGTATATGTACCACAACTTCTTTATCCATTCTTCTGTTGATGGACATTTAGGTTGCTTTATGTTATAACTAATGTAAATAGTGCTACAATGAACAGTGGGATACATGTGTCTTTTTCAATTTTGGTTTCCTCAGGGTGTATGCCTAGGAGTGGGATTGTTGGGTCATATGGTGGTTTTATTCCTAGTTTTTAAAGGAATCTCCATACCGTCTTCTATAGTGACTGTATGAGTTTAAATTCCCACAAACAGTGCCAGAGCATTCCCTTTTCTCCACACCCTCTCCAACATTTATTGTTTGTAGACTTTTTGATGATGGCCATTCTGAGTGTTGTGAGGTGATATCTCTTTATAGTTTTGATTTGCATTTCTCTAAAAATGAACGATGTTGAGCATCTTTTCATGTGTTTGTTTACTATCTATATGTCTTCTTTGGAGAAATGTCTGTTTGGGTCTTTTTCCCACTTTTTGATTGGGTTGTTTGTTTTTCTGGTATTGAGTTGTTTGAGCTGCTGGTATATTTTGGATTAAAGACCTAAATGTAGGACCAGAAACTATAAAACTCTTAGAGGAAAACATAGGCAGAACACTCGATGACATAAATCAAAGCAAGATCCTCTATGACCCACCTCCTAGAGTAATGGAAATAAAAACAAAAGTAAACAAGTGGGACCTGATTAAACTTAAAAGCTTTTGCACAGCAAAAGAAATTATAAGCAAGGTGAAAAGAGAGCCCTCAGAATGGGAGAAAACAATAGCAAATGAAACAACTGACAAAGGATTAATTTCCAAAATATAACCCATGTTATTTTAACTCTCTTCACTCAAGGGTCAGCAAAGAAGAATTGGGGAAGTCATTTTTGACTCTGTTTTTCTCTCACATCACAGACCCAATTTGTCAAGAAATCCCAAGTGCCCAACCTTCAAAATGTATCCACAATTCAACTACTTTCACCATCTCCATAGTTATTCAATCCACTCCAAGCAATTTGTGTATTGTCTTTAATTAACTTGTCTATTTACCTACTTAAATTTTTTTTGCCTTCTGCTAACAAGACAATCAGTTGACATTCAGTGTTCCTGGTAATATGCAGCGACTCTTTTCCCTTTTTATTTCTTGCAACTGATATTACCGAGCTTATTAGAATTTAATAGAAAATAAGTCAGTGGATTTTGAAGAGAAATGTGAAATTCTAGTACATATAAAAACATTTTTATACAATATAAATGAGTCATGGGCATGAAATGTACAGTATGAGGAACGGTCAATAATAACATCATATCTTTGTGTGGTGACTAATCATGGTGATCGTCCTTTGATGTATAGAGATATCAAATCAAATAGCTGTATTGTGAATCAGGAATGAACATAGTGTGGTAGGTCAATTATACTTAAAAAAAATTCATAGGAAAAAGAAATCATATGTGTTTCCCATTGGTGAGGGTAGGGCAAGGAGGACTGGATGAAGATGATAAAACTAGTCATAAATAAGTACTAGATATGTAATATACAACATGATTAATATAATTAACACAGCTCTGTTATATATGAAAATTATTGAAAGTCATAAGAATTGTCATCACAAAAATATTTTTTCTCCAATTTTGTGTTTGTAAAAGATGACAGACATTTTCTAAATGTATGTTGATAATCATTTCATGATGTATGTTGAGTCATTATGCTATACATCTTAAACTTACACAGTGCTGAATGTCAATTATATCTCAGTACAACTAGATGAAAAAAATTTGTAAATGCATGGATTTGTGAATTTCTTTTGGCTTCTTAGCAGATGGTTTTGTTTATATTCTGTTTCTTATCTATGTTTCAGATAGTTGGTGTGCTTAGATAGTTATGTCCTATCATATTTTTTTTATGGATCAGTTTTATGGATCAAACAAAACTGATCCTTAAATTTTGGTCTTTTCTCAAATTATTAATGGATCATCAACTTGGAAAATGTTTTCACTTTGATTTTTAACACTTTATTAATTTTTTGTCAATAAAATGCCATTCTGTTTCAAGGTTTTATACTATCAACCTTTCCTTTAGTTCTTTTAGTTTGCTTTTTCAGATTTCAGGTATTTAACAGATATCTAAGTTTATTTTAAATGGCATATTATCTATAAAAAAAATTAATCTGAAACTCTGGATCCACTTTTCAAATGAATAAGATAATTTTGAAACTGCTAATGTCTCAGGGTCAAATTTCATGATTTATTATTTTAAAGAAAGAATTGAATGTGGCTCCAGATAGATGAATTAGCTGGACAAAGCAATACTTTTCCTAGTAAGCCATCAACTAGAAAAAAATTTTGAAAAAGATTGGAACTGAACTAAGTTACTTTTAAGGTTAAAATAAGTTCTCTCAATCATCGATTCTTCTTTTTTAAAATCTGAACAGTAATCATATAAATTGACATAAGACATTAAATTATGATTAATTAATGGAATTTATATTCTAGTTTATAAAATAAGTTTAAATTTAAAATATGCTCAGTCTAAAATTTTATGAAGAGGCACATCAAAATGAACATTTTGTATGATCAATATCTTAACATATAATTCTAACTCTTGCAAACATGCATTTAATTATTCTCAGCTGCCCTATCCAATAATGACTGGGTAAATTGGATTCCAGTAACATCTTTTGCCATAAGTTGTGATTCAAAAAAAGTTATGATTCAACCTTTTCATTTAATGCCTGAGCACCAGGTTTTTATTACAATTAATATTCTTACTTAAGAGAGAAGAATGTTAAATGGGTGGAAGCTGGCTCTTGGATTATTCAGTAGGACAATGTGGAAATAAAACGCTATAGAAAAGTATGTTTGTGTGTATTTTAACATAATCTTATCTATGTTATGAGATCACATGGATACCAATCAAAGTAGATTCTCCAGAACATACTTTTTTAAACTGAAAATCAATTAGATACCAAAATTATAGAAAGTCCTATATAACAAGGTACTTTTCCAAGCCTGACTGTGGAAGTTCAATGATCTGCAGACAGAGATTTAGACAAGATCATTGCTATCAGCTTCTGAAGTGCATATAACACAATCTAATACAGTGTTGAGGATCAATGCCTCTGTTCGTCTTGCATATCTGCCCTGCTGGAGGGAGCAGCAGTCAGACCAGTGGAGAGATCACAGTTGCTGAGCAACGGTTCCATCACTGGACAGGCTCTTTGCTTTGCTTTGGTGCAAAGACAAGGAGTAGATATATTTTTATATACACTAAAACAAGTATATCATGGAACAGAAGGTTAGCAATAGCAAAGAATTCTATGGTACAGTGTGAAGATTACAATTACTGATCTTTAGAGAAAATACATTTAGTCATACCAAAGTGAAAGGAGATAATTTGGCTGTGAATTGTACTGACACTGTGCATTCATAAATGATTGCTCTGTATGCAGAAAAGGACCAAAATTAGGCTAGTAAAATATTTTCTTAGAGTCTAAATGATTACATCTTTCCTTTCCTAACCTGTTCATCAGACTGCTTGCAGTGAAGAGATCACACATGTGGTGGTTTGGGGATGATTCAAATCACTTTTCAATTTGAAAGCACATTATGGTTTCTGTTAAATAGGGACATGGATAGTTGGGAATGCTCTGGATTAATGTCTAATTTACTCTATTTGCCTTTCTTCTTATAACTGGACAACTACTTGTAGTCTCATAATTTTGAATCATCACCCATGAGTCTTAGGTCTTTAGAATCAACTTCCCGAGTCCTTGTTATTCGTTAGCAAATGTAAAGAACGGGGTGCATTGGCCAAATCTCCATATGCAAACCAAGTGGAAATTAAATGATCTAATGTAACAAAGGAACAAAATGAAATTATTTCTCGCAGTATCCTTTGTTTGTCTATTCTTAACTACCATCTTAGAGAAGTGTAAATTAAAAGTCAAAATGATTTATTTCAGAAACTAAATAAATAGAGCACACTGCTGCTTTTTCATTTCATTGTGTACCTTCACTTCTGGTATTTTTTTTCTCCCTCTGAAAGCGCTATTTCAACAAGACCATGTAAATGTCTATAATTGCGAGAGAAAATGTTAATATAACATTTACACAGTTCAACAGCTTCAAAGCTGTTTCAGTGACTATGCTTAAAAGGAAACTTACACACAGAGGCCCCAAGTCCACATAAATGATAGTTTAGTGGGACATTTGGTGACAGAGCCTTGAAAACAGAAACAAAAAGGAAGGGAAATCAAACAGCCCCATCTTCCAGCCTAATTCAAGCCATTTAGAAGCTCTGTGCCTAAGCCTGGGATTACCAGTGATACTATCTACTTCAGCTTTGCTGTTCAGGAAGAAATGTCCCTCTTATTAAAGAAAAAAGGCAAAAAAGAAAAGGGGGAAAAGAAAATAGTTTAAAGCCAAGTAATTCAGGCTTGCATAAATCTTTAATGGGTTCTGTCTTCATATGATTGGCTGTGCGTTCTTTCCTCTGCCCAGGGGAAACACTATATGTCTTAGAAGAGAATAATAGTAACTCCATCTTGTGTGTTATACGATATCTTCAAGTAATCCTGAGGATTTTGGCTTTGTCTGCTGTAAACAAAAGGCCACCCATACATAATGTGTCTGGGCTATTCCAGACTCTTCACCTTAGCAGGTGACACCCATAAGATGGACGCGGGCAACTAAGCCCGTGTGTAGCTGGAGGCAGTTTTGCTCCCAAGACAACTGAGAAGATGTAAAAACAAATAGCACATTTCTCTTCTTATAAGAACAAAGTGTGATCAGCACCCTGTAGTTGTGTCAGTTTTCTGGCTTTTCTCAGGAGTAAAAATGAAACACCATTCTTATGCTTTGCTTTGTGAACGATGAAGAAAAACCGTGCTGTAGATTCGTTCACTGAAAATGTATGAATGATTCCGAGATCTCTATGCCAGACTGCAAAAACAAAAGAGAAATTAAGGAGTAAAAGTATCCATCATTTACATGTTAAGATTTTAGTGAAGATTTATAAAAGTTATATGGAAAAGTCTATTTCACCATCATCCTCTTTTTGCTTGTTTTTCTGGGGATATGCTTACTGAATGGATAAGCTTCCTAGCTGACGGATTTATTCACTCAACAAATGTATACCTATTTCATATAAGAAACTTTCTTCCACTCTGACAATACGAGAAAGCTTTGACTTTTAGACGGACTTATTACACAGGCTAACATGGTAAAATTTCAAATCTTAAAGAGAGTCATAACAGATCTGCTCAATTTCTTTATCATCTCTGATGCAGTATTAGTTCTCAGCAATTCTATGGTTACTCATTACATTGCAAATAAATAAGCATGCCTTTATTTCACTATTCATTTAAGCAGTGCCAACAAATGTGGAGAGGAGGGGGGACTTCCTTAGTTGATTGGCTAAAGCCAATCATTTAACAAACTAGGTCTTACAGTAAAGAGTATTTTGAAAAAAGGCCAAAACATAGTTTCTGCTCTTCAGTAAAAATCACAGATTGTTTCTAGGATACATTTACTTTTATGCACAAGTGCATGTTTATTTTTATTTCAAATTCCCAGAGAAGTTTTTCTGTGAGGTAGAAAAGAAATACGCATTGTCAATATCAATTCTCAGTGAGATGGTAAATTACATTTTTGAACCAATGAATCGATATAACAGAAGACAAGATGCTCATCAACAAACTCAGATAATAATTCTAAATATTGAAAATTTGCTGCAATGTGTAATGTATTGTGGCAAATATAGAAGCTGAAAAAGAAAGTAGTTGATAAAAGAGAAAATGGATTCCGAGAGATACTATTATTGTTATTTTTAATGTGGGTTTAAAGCATCCATTTCACAATATATTTCTGAGTACAGTCATTATCTTTATACTGTGCTTCTTAGTTACCAGAGTTATATGAAGAACTGATTCGTTTTTAGACTACACATCATGAACTAACAAAATAAAATGGCCAACTAATCCTTCAACAGATCAAGTTGCTTGATTTTTACTCAATCTCCCATATTTAAGTTTCACAAAAATTTTAAAAAGTTCCCAAAGAGGATCAGGGCATCAAAATGGCCCAATCATATTATGATCATGTGACTAATGTGTTAATGTATTTTTATGTGACCCTTAATTAAATGGGAAAATATATGGAAAGGTTAAGGTTAACCTTTCTTCTTCCCTGGAAAAGGAAATCTTAAGGTTTCAGCATGCTCCATGTTCTCCTAGGCTCTGCTGTCATTCCTTCATTCATACCACTGTACAAACCACCTTTGAATTCATTTCTGTGTTCTGCCTATATTGCGGGCTAGGACTGTTTTATACAGTTTACAAAGGGTGCCCCCCTCCCATACAAGTGTAGTTTATAAATATATTGTAAGCGTTATTTTTGTGGTTTTGATCATAGAAGTGAGGTGAAACTTAAACCAAAACACTCATTTTTCCCTACATATGTATTATATATAATGAAAACTTCAATAATTATTATATGAAGTAAAGAAGGGACATTTGATCAATTGAGAAATCATTATGTCTTCACTCTGGAAAGTAGGTCTGGAAGACACTAAATAGAACATAAAGATATGAATCCACTTTATTGTTAGTTATTTCAATAGAGTTAATATACAAATGATAAAAACAATACATATTAGAATTATTAACTTTGACATTAAACAGATGTGGGGCATAATTCACATGTTATTATTTCTCTACATCATCCTTTCATTGAGATAACTAAAAGAATAATGTCTACTATTCATGAGAAGGGCTTTCCAGATGACACTAGTGGTAAAGAATCCTCCTGCCAGTGCAGGAGACATAAGAGATATGGGTCGGATCCCTGGGTTGGGAAGATCCCCTGGAGAAGGAAAAGGTAACGTCTCCCATATTCTTGCCTGGAGAATCCCATAGACAGAGGAGCCTGGGAAGCTACAGTCCATGGGGTTGCAAAGAGTCAGACATGACTGAAGTGACTTACATGCACATTCATTATAAACCTCATATTATCCAGACCATTTATCAGACATTTTGATTAAAAGAAATATTATAATGTATTGAATACTTGCTGTCATTGATGGATATTAACAAGGATAATTTTAGCTACAGTAACAAATAATGTTCAAGATTTCAGGGGCATAACACAATAGGGATTTATTTTTTCTGACATCACAGTTCAGTATAGAGATGCCTAGTTAGTACATAACTTTTTCATGATTAGGCAGGTTTTCAGGCTCCTAACAATTAAAGGCTCCAATAATTCTTGAGGCTAGGATCTCTTTTTGCTCTGCACCTAGCCAGGGAAAGGGACACAGAGCCTGCAGGACACTAATCTTAAAAGCACTTTCCACTTCTGCTCTCGCCCTGTTGTAAGATCTAGTGTCGAATTCCCAGTGAATGTGCATGCTAAGCCACTTCAGTCCTGTCCTACTCTTTGCAGTCCCATGGACTGTAGCCCACCAGACTCCTCTGTCCATGGGATTCTCCAGGCAAGAATACTGGAGTGGATTGCCATTTCCTTTTCCAGGGAATGTTCCCAACCCAGGGATCGAACTCACATTTCTTATGTCTCCTGCTTTGGCCGGCGAGTTCTTTACCACTAATACCACCTGGGAAGTCCTTCAGTGAATGTGAGGCATCTCTAAACTAGAGTTCCTGGCTGATAGCTGCCTCCCAGAGACTACTTGACACTGTGGATATTTAAATCAGACAGCTTTCTGTCTCTGGCGCATATGATATACTGCTGGTAACTCTATATTCACTGTATATTTTAGTCCCTTACAAGCAATTTGACCTTGAAATTATTATTTCTTATTTTACAGAAGAGTAAACTTAAGCTCAGAGAAGTTATTTGCACAAGGAAAAGTTTGAACTCAGGTCTAACAGTAAAAAAATCATGTTCAATAATTATGATATATGTTATCAAATTATAAGACATATAATTATTTCCAATACTGACACTAATAATATTAATCAAATTTGAACTCTTTTTATGGATTTGGCACTGTTCTAAATATTATTCGGGGATGCCTTGGAGAAGGAAATGGCAACCTACTCCAGTGTTCTTGCCTGGAGAATCCCAGGGACGGGGGAGCCTGGTGGGCTGTCGTCTATGGGGTCGCACAGAGTCGGACACGACTGAAGAGACTTAGCAGCAGCAGCAGCCTTGTCTGAAAACCCTTGGTTCCTCACTGGCACCTTCTCTTCCTACAACTGCCACCACCAATTTCAACCAAATGACATAGCAATCATTTGTTAAGCAGAACACTAATGACTTTTTATGACTTTGCAAACACAAGTGGGACGCCTGTTAGAAGCACAAGAGAGATCAAATATGCCACGTCTCTCTTCCTCTCAGACACGGCACTAGATCTGGAGAAGATCTTAAAGGCAGTTTGGTCTCAACATCCAGCAAATGTAAGTTCTTTACGATTTCTGAGTAAATATTCCTAGTAATGGAACCTATCCACTCACAAGATAACCTCCAGGTTTTGATAGAAAATACTTAGAATCATAGAGTCATATAAATCAGTCTAAGTGTAGTCTACAATTTTTTCTACTGTGTTAGTCTTACAGGTTGAGATCTATGAGATCACTTCCCAAATTTTGTATCTGTGAAAGTGTAGGACATGAGTCTTCAAAAAATAAATTTGCCAAAAATCCAAAGCTGATTTTTCTGGAACTTCAATGCTGACCCTGTCCTTGGAATTACTCAAAGCAATTAAAATTTCTTATCTACCTGACAGATTATTATTGTTCTTGAAACCAACTATCTTGTTTTCTTTACTTCTTTTCTTCTCCCAAAAAAACCCCAATTTTCTCATAATTGCTTATAAAAAATCCTTTCAAGTATTGATGATTTGGACAGTTCTTTGTTTTTCAATGTCTCATAAATACCCTTCCTTATAACACTGAACTCCAAATGTGGTTTGACCAGGGCAAGATATAGGAGGAATAATTTCAATTTATTGTTTGACTCTCTGCTTATGTTAATTAAATTTAAAATTAAGTTAGTTTTGCTTTGTTTTTCAGTCTAGATTTCCTGGATGGCTACTCATGATGTAGTTCCATAATATTTTTCCTCTGTCCTCTTCCTAAAAATGGTATCTGAATAGATAGGCATTGTCAGACTCATGTTAGAGGGCAAAACTATGGATGACACCATTGTGGTCTTTCATGAAGAGACATATACTGTCTTTTTCAAATCCATACAATCTACAACACCAAGAGCGAAGTTCAACATCAACCATAGAATCTGTGTAATTATGATGCATCCGGAGAAGACAATGGCACCCCACTCCAGTACTCTTGCCTGGAGAATCCCATGGATGGAGGAGCCTGGTAGGCTACAGTCCATGGGGTCTCTAAGAGTCAGAAACGACTTAGCGACTTAGCAGCAGCAGCAGCAGCAGCAGCAGCATGATGCATCAGTATGGGTTCATCAATGTAATAAATGTACCATTCTGGTGAGAGATCTTGAAAATGGGGGAGGCTATCCAAGTGTGAGGACAGGGGGATGTAAGAAATCTCTATCTTCCTTTCGATTTTTCCATAAACATAAAACTTCTGTATAAAAATAGTTTTTATTAGAAAAAGAAGTCTGACTATTCAAATTTTCTTGGCTTCCCTGGTGGTTCAGTAGTAAAGAATCTGCCTACTACTGCATGATACAAGGGTTTGATCCCTGGGTCAGGAAGATCCCCTGAAGAAGGAAATGAAAACTCTCATCAGTATTCTTCCCTGGGAAATCCCATGGACAGAGCCTGGTGGATTACAGTCCGCAGTGTCACTAAAGAGTCGGACATGACTTAGCAACTAAATGACAACACAGTTTTCTTAGCATATGTCTTGTTGACCATTCTGTATCTATAGTCTCAGGTGAAAAAGATATATGCTCTCAATAGGAGGCCCAGTTTAAAAAAATTATCACATTTTTCTTGAATGAAAGCTTTTAATGTATTTTCTATTTTCATGCTTTTGTTACGATTTTCTATGTTGGATTTTCTGTGCCTGTCTTTAATGAATATCAACAGCCTTTAATTACTTTCTTCTTTTTTTCCTAAGGCAACATTGATTTATAACATTATATAAGTCTCATGTGTACAACATTTTATTTCCACTCTTGTATACACTGGGGCCTTCCCAGATAGTGCTAGTGGTAAAGAATCTGCCTGCCAATGCAGTACACTCAAGAGACGCGGATTAGATCTCTGGGTTGAGAAGATCCTTTGGAGTAGGGAATGGCAACTCACTCCAGTATTCTTATGTAGAAAATTCCATAGACAAAAAGAAAAGAAAATTCCATGGATAGAGGAGCCTGGTATTCTATAGTGCATGGGGCTGTAAAGAGTTGAATATGACTCATGACTGAGCACACACACCTGTGTACACTACAGCATGGTCACCACCAAATATTTAGTTTCCATCTGTCACAATTCAGTTGACCTCCTTTACCTGTTCCATCCTCTGCCTCATCTACTTGCTGGTAACTTCTACTGTGTTCTCTGTTTCTACATGTTTGTTTTTGTTAAGTGTTGGTTGTTCATTTGTTTGTTTGTTTTATATTCCACACGTGAGAGAAATCATATGATATTTGTCTTTTTCCATTTGACTTGTTTCACTTAGCATAATACCCTCAAGATCCATCCATGTTATTGTAGATGGTAAGATCTGATCTTTTTATGGCTGAGTAGTATTCCATTATTCCATTGGAGAAGGAAATGGCAACCCACTCCAGTGTTCTTGCCTGGAGAATCCCAAGGACGGGGGAGTCTGGTGGGCTGTCGTCTCTGGGGTCGCACAGAGTCGAACACGACCGAAGCGACTTAGCAGCAGCAGTATTCCATTATGTCACATCTTTATCTATTCATCCATCAATGGGCACTTATGTTGTTTCTATATCATGGCTTTTGTAAATAATGCTGCAATGAACAGAGGGGTGCATCTATTTTTTCTAATTGATATTTTTATGTTTTTCAGATAAATACCCATATGTGGAATAGTTGGATCATATGGTAATCCTATTAACTTTGTGAAGAATTTCTATACTATTTCCCATATCTCATAGTGGCTGCACCAATTTACATTAACAGTTCCCTGAATGTTCCCTATTGCCACACCCTCTCCAATGCTGATTTTCCCTTTTAGATAATGACCTCTCTAACAGACATGAGATGATACTCTATGTGGTAATTGATTTAACAGCATGATATTGGCATAAAAACAGATACGTAGATCAATGGAACCAAACTGAGAGCCCAGAAATAAACCCACACATTTATAGAAAATAAATGTATGATAAAGGAGCAAAGAACACAATGGAGAAAAGATTGTCTCTTTAGTAAATGATGTTGAAAATACTGGACAATCACAATCAAAAAGAAAAACCGTACCATATCTCACCCCCACACAAAAATCAACTCAAAACTTGGATGTAAGACCTGAGACCATAAAATTGCTAGAAGAAAACACATGGTATGCTCTTTGATATTGCTCTTAACAATATCACAGGCAAGGAAAACAGAAGCAAAAATAAATGAATGGGACTAAATTAAAATGCTTAATTAAACTATATTAAACTAAAAATCTTCTGCACAGCAAAGGAAACCATTAACAAAACTAAAAGACAACCTACTGAATGGGAGAAGATCTTTGCAAATCATACAGCCAGCAAGAGGTTAATATACAACATATATAAAGAACTCATACAACTTAATAACCAAAAAAAGCACAATTAAAAATATAGGCAATATGGAGCTGAGTATACATTTTCCAAAGAAGACATAGAGATGGTCGACAGGCATGAAAATATAGTGTGTCATTTTATTCTTTTTTAAAAGAAAACTAAAGTTTCTACTTTTGACTTTTTATTTCTCATAAGGCATTCTTTGTTTTGTAATATGTGTTTTTGTGTTTATTCTTTTTTATTTTTCACTCCTTAAGTGATGTTTTTCTCATTTATTTCTAATTCTATTTGAATTTTATCACCTCCTTTCTGTTTTTTTTTTTTTAATTCTTATCTATAGAATGCTTGCATCTCTTATCATTTTCTTAACATCTACAGCGCACTAAAGATGGCTACAATTTCTTTGACACTCCTCTGGTTGGTGCTAGGAGTGATGGTAAGGACTATGTCCCCTTTCTGCCTTCTTTGAGCACCAAACCACTTTGTAAGAAATATTACGCTGGGATCTGTGAAAAATTCAAGCCAAATTGACTGGATCTTAAGGGGGAGATTCCTTTAGGCAGGAGAGCACCAAAGAGCACCAAGGTGATGGATGTGTGTGTCAATGAAGAAGCTATTTGGGATTGCATTTTCCAGCTCTAGTTGCTTGATCTGATGCCACATGGATCAGAGACAAACTGTCCTGACCAGGTGTCCCCAGATTCCTGACCCATGAAATCACATGGGTGATTTTGAGCCACTACATTTTTTGATAGTTCGGTACCTATCAATAGATAACCCAAACAATTTCTTCAGCTCCTTTTGAAATGCTTGTGCTTAGTTGCTCAGTTGTGTCCAATTCTGTGACCCCATGGGCTGTTGCCCACCAGGCTCCTCTGTCTTTGGGATTATTCAGGCAAGAATACAGGAATGGGTTGCCATGCCCTCCTCCAGGGGATCTTCCTTACCCACAGATTGAACCCACCTCTCTTATGTCTCCTGTATTGGCAGTGGTGTTCTTAACTGTTAGTGCTACCTGGAAAGCCTATAGGAATTAATCCCCTGCTCCTTACAGTCTTTTTTTGTTTTTAAATAATATCTTTGTATGAGAGTTGACTTCCAAACTCCACTGTTTTTCCTTTTTACACTAGTTTAGTTTTCTTGATAGGTTCTCAAGGCTTTTCCAACATGAGACAGTTTCCTCCTCTGATGTTTTCATGCCGTCTTAAAATATCTGGCAGCTGTTTTTCTCTTTTATTTATTTATTTATTTTGGTGGTATCTTGGATCTGTTCTCTCACCTCACTTTTTCCAGGATTCTCTCTCTCCTTTGTCTTTGCTCTTCTTTTCTGCTCAATTTTGATTCTACTCTTGACACTTTCTCTTTTAAGATGCCTTCTCCTGTAAGGAAGCCAAGAGGTTAGTTTCACAAGTTCATGGGGTCAACCTGTGACAGTTCCTTTAGGCTGGACTTCTTGCATTTATTGGGATTAAAGAGGGTAAAACCTAGTCAGTTCACTGGTCCACCATGCGTGTTATCAACTGGGTTCTCTTGCTACAGGTCTGCCTGACACTGTCTTGATTTCCTCTGCTTTCTCCTTCAAGATACTGCTAACAGAAGATCTTGGAAGTACCGATGGTTCCTTCTTTCATATTTCTATTTTATTTTGAGGGAGATACCTCATCATCTAGTTTTTCATGTGTCCTGTCCAAGTCTTGTTGGTTTTGCTCTCTAGTTAATCTTTCTGTTTTCACAGGGGAGTCAGGAAGATCCCAAAACTGCTGCCACCATCTCCACTATCTTTCCATAATCCACTCATAGTATACTCAATTGTAGAATTACATGCTTATTTTCAAAAAGTAAGTTCTTTTTAAATATAATCTATTTTGCTTATACAAGAGATCCCACTGTACTGAAAGTTTACTCCTCACATGTAGATATATAATTCTCCTGCATTTAAGTTTGTTCCAAGAGTAATATACAAATATAATAAAGAGTAGTTAAGCATCTAATTAACTAATTTTATTTGTCTTAGAATTTAGAAGAGTTTTTCAAGGAAAATTAGAATGGGGTCTTGTAAAATAAATTGTGTAAGGACTTGTTACTGCTGTATTTTCTTTTAAGTCGAGGAAAGGATTTATATACAAAACTATTTCATTTACTTAGAGCCTCAGCAAAGTACTACAATAACTCAATTCCACAAGTTTGTGGTGAGGATGATGGCATTCTGTCCACAAAAACACTTTTATAAAGTAGGGGTGATCTAGTATTTTTTTCTTTTAATTAGCAAGCATTTATTGACCAATTACTATGTGTAATTCTTTATACCCAACATAATGAAAGTTTAAAAGAATGGCAGAATCTTTGTCTTCAAGCACTCCAAAAACTGATAAATGAAATTAACATTTATGCAATTATCAATAATATAATTGAGAATGACAGTTTGAAAACTAGTTCAGTATTTATAGAGACAGTCCCCTCAAATATAGGACAGCTACATAATAATAACTGGGAAAAGTTATTAAAATGACCAACTTAGACTGAGTCTAAATTTATTTAATAGATGTGCACACTTACATAGAATATTAAAATATTTAGATACTCTATGCCTCGATGTTTTCATTCGTAAAACATAAATTCTCAAAATTTTGAAGAGGTATCATTTTATACTTCTATGACTTCTTGGTAGATACCTAAGTTGTATGCATACCCTGAATAATCTTAAACTCCCAATTTCCTGTGTGCAGCAACTGACAGAAAGTATACAAAGCAGCTTGGATTTCTCATATGTTTTCCTGTACATACATATGCTCAGAAGCACATATTTTCTATTTGGATAATAAGCAGATTTTTAAACTTTCTATAGTCCATTTGTAGCAGAACCACAATCTTGGAAAACTAATGCTTGTTGGAATTTACAAATTCTTTCTGTAATCCTTCCTTTTGATTTTTGTTCTAATAATTATGAGTCATTTGACTTTATATAGTTCCCTTATTAACCAAGTACACTGTCTCCAAAGGACCTAGATTTCTCTACATACTAACGATAACTTCTGTCACGAGTGCTTCAATCTGTGACCTGACCAGTGATCTCAGAAGCAAAAGGGATAAAAAAGAGATCACCCTTGATTAAATCAATCATTTAATCAACAAGTATTAAGAGCTGTGAGAGAGATACAAAAAACAAGATAATCACCTCTGCTATCAAAGAGCTTATAGTCTTGTTAGAAATGTAATACATGCAAGAGGCAAGTAGAGAATAAGACAGTATATAATGAAGTGTTTTAATTGAGATGTGGGTGCAACCTCAGCTCTTTTGCTGTAAACTAAAGAGTTGGACAACATGGGCTTTAAGATCACCTCCAGGAGTACTGTCTCTGAAAAGTAGAATGCTGCTGCTGCTGCTACGTCACTTCAGTCGTGTCCGACGCCATAGACGGCAGCCCACCAGGCTCCCCCGTCCCTGGGATTCTCCAGGCAAGAACACTGGAGTGGGTTGCCATTTCCTTCTCCAAGGCAGAAAAGTGAAAGTGAAGTCGCTCAGTCGTGTCTGACCCTTAGTGACCCCATGGACTGCAGCCTACCAGGCTCCTCTGTCCATGGAATTTTCCAGGCAAGAGTACTGGAGTGGGGTGCCATTGCCTTTTCCTAAAAGTAGAATGAGAGGACATTAATGAAGGTAAAAGCCTTAAAGAAGTTGCTTACTTGTAGGGCAGGAATAGAGATGAAGACGTGGAGAATGGACTTGTAGATACGGTGGGGGGAGGGGAGGATATAGCCCAGGGAGCTCAGCTCAGGGCTCTGTGATGACCTAGAGGAGTGGGTTAGGAGGTGGTGTAGGGGGGAGGCTCCAGAGGGAGGGGGTATGTGTGTACAGACAGCTGACTCACACTATTGTACATCAGGCATTAATACAGCATTGTGAAGCGATTATTCTCTAGTTTAAGAAAGAAAGTAGGAACTTTGCTGGTGGTCTAGTGGCTAAGACTCCAACTTCCCAATGCAGGGGGCCTGAGTTCAATCCCTGGTCAAGGAACTAGATCTCACATCCTGTAACTAAGAGTTGAGATGCCAAAACTAAAGATCCTGCAGACGACAGCTAAAATAGATCCTACATGCCCCAAGTAAGACCCGGCACAGCCAAATAAATAAATGTTAAAATAAAATAAAAAAGAAAGTAATTTATCTCTTTGCCACATATGTTTCTTTTCTCCATCCTACTCCCATTCCACTCTAAATACTGAGGAAATCTTCTCTTTATAAAGTCTTGATTCATGGGTATAATTTTATTGATCATATCTCAAAACTACAGATATAAACTTTTTTCGACAAGCCATCAACTGAAGTAGAATGACAAATACCTAAAATAGTATCAATGTCTAAAATTGTTTAATGTAATTATTTTTACTGAAAGAAGACATACATATTTTCAATAAAGGCAAAAGTTCTGAAACACTATAAACAACGCCTGATTGGGTATGAATCTCCATTAGAAGAGAGGCAGGTTATCCGTGTCCTGCAAATTAAGCAGTTACTGAAATGATTGCCAGAGACGACCCAGAGAGAAGGGCACAGTGAAGGTGTGGCATCGCACACCACATGACTGCTTCCACCAGCCATCCTGGGAAGAATGGGGAAACCAATGACTGACTTAAGGCAGCTGCTTCGAAACCCGCTGGTGAGTTTAGAGAAGAAATTAAAATGCAGCCCTTTAAATTCTCATATTGAGATGACATCAGAAGACCATGATCATCCACGGATGTCCTAAAAGAATCATCACTTTATTACCTCCAGTGGCAATTGCCTAACTAGACTGTCCAGTCTGACTCTAAGTTGCTAAATTATTTTATAGGTTATATTCTGAACCTCCTCAAGGTTCTTGTAAGTTTTAGAGCACTTATTGGGAAAGAGTGAGATCCGCAAATTGGAAAACAGACATAATAAGTATATGACTTATACTTTATAAGTCTTCCATATATGACTCTGCAACCCATACTAGGAGACTGGCCATGATTTGTTTGAATACCTCATAAGTACCCCTGCCTAATAACAAATGCTAGTTTTTCTGAAATCTCTTTCAAGGTCTCCAATCTCAGTTACTCACGTAATTGTGACTACAGCTGTATTAGAGAGTGGTAAGGAGGGGTGGGGGCAGAAGCAGAGGCTCAACTCTCAAAGTTCCCCTTTACTCCTAGATCTTTAGTTTCTTAGCTCCTAACCCAGGTCTGCATGTTCTGCCAGGTCATTCCTTCATTGTTATTTCTCTGCTGAGCTGTGGCTTGTGACGAATTTAGTCATGTGTTAAGTCCAATGTCAACAGCTGCTCAAGAACTTGTCTCTTTATTGAAGCATATCAACCCAATCTCTAGCACTGGGCATGAAACAATTATCTGGCAAAGCCAGGGTCTCTGTCTCAAGAAGCAGAACATTCCAGGGCAATTGGTTTTCCTCTCAGTGACAATAGTATAACTCTACTATATTACTCCAATTTGCCACTTTCTGGTTCTTTGTCATAATTTATTCTGCTGGTACCATGGTCAACTCATCATTGCATAGAGTATTATGCAGGACCACTCTATAGAGGTCTCTATGCTGATAGGAGCTGGAGAGCAAGAAATAACTATGATCTATGTGTGTATGTGGGACATGCATGCAAGAAGATGAGAGCTGCATGCTGCAAAAAACCAGAGAAGCTTGTAGAGATCCAGTAGTGTGTCATATGTAAGGTAATCTCCTCAAACGTAGAAGAACCCTTGCCAGACTTTGTATCAATTAGCATTGGAGAAAAAAAGGCATAATGCTTGTTGGACTTCTTTAGATTTAGAGGCAATTTAAACAATACTTGTCGGAGAAAGCAATGGCAACCCACTCCAGTACTCTTACCTGGAAAATCCCATGGACAGAGGAGCCTGGTAGGCTGCAGTCCATGGGGTAGTGAAGAGTCAGACACAATTAAGCGACTTCATTTTCACTTTTCACTTTCATACATTGGAGAAGGAAATGGCAACCCACTCCAGTGTTCTTGCCTGGAGAATCCCAGGGACGGAGGAGCCTGGTGGGCTGCCGTCTATGGGGATCGCACAGAGTTGGACACGACTGACTCGACCTAGCAGCAGCAGCAGTAAACAATACTTGTGGGTGTTTTTATAACCCATTCACTGAGTATGCCTTAAGGCTGCCACCTTTGAGTGAGTCCCAGAGAAGAAAGGGCTTCCCTTGTGGTTCAGATGGTAAAGAATCTTCCTGCAATGTAGGAGACCTGGGTTCCATCCCTGAGTTGGGAAGATCCCCTGGAGAAGGAAATGGCTACCCACTCCAGTATTCTTCACCTTGTCTAGGCAGCAGTGGAAGAAGTTTCTCCTTTGGGCCTATATGGTGTAGCATATATAATGATGCTTGAAGATGAGAAAAATAAATGAAGACTCTGGGAATGCTAGATAATCACCGACCAGGCCTGTTAGATTTTGGAACAAGGCGTTTTGTGGTCAGTGAATTGTTCTGCTGGCATGCTACTGGAATGTATTGAACACCTGAGATACCGAGTGATCGTATGTCTTGGACTCCCTATCAATAAGCAAGTGTTCTTATTACAAAGCTGTGGGGTTAGAAGTTCAAGCAGTAGTCTGTAGTCCAAGTTGACACAGTTTGTACAAGATCAACCACAAGCATTTTCTGAAAATCATAAATAAGTTGCTAGGGAAGGTGTCTTTTCCTCACATGGTGCCTATTTTTTCCACACTGCCATTCTTCCCTTCCCTGCTACCTCTGGCCTCATGAAGAAGACCCATAAAAGCAGTCTATTAGTTAACAGGTTGTAGAGGATGCTATGCTTTCCCCAACCAGAAGTGGATGCTCCCAGCATTGTAGCTGTATTCAGAAGTGGGCTTTAGGGGTAAATCTTCCTAGCAGGTAGAACCCTTGGCAACAGTTTTCTGGAAGGAGACATGACCAGGGCCTCTTCACTGGCTAATGTTTTGGCCAAGTGGTCAGGTGGAAGATTAGTGGCAAGAAAAATCTAAGAATGTTCTTAATTAGATTACTGCTGCACATCACAGGCAGGGAAGTGACCGTCACCCTCCCAGAAAACCACTGGGAGACTGGCTGACACCTGCAGAATAAGACACACCAACCTGTGCAGGCAGATTCTTCAGGAATGACTGTTTGGGTTACTCTTCTCTGTGAACAACAATGATCAGCTGGGTGTTGTGGCTAAGAGCAAAGGGAATGTGGACTGGGCATTAGAGGAAGGATTTTATCATATTCTGATTCTGAATTAATTGTCATTTACAGATGGTAAAAAATCTGCCTGCCATGCAGGAGACCTAGGTTCCCTTGATTAGAAAGAGCCCCTGGAGAAGACAGTGGCTACCCATTCTTGCCTGGAGAATCCCATGGACAGAGGAGCCTGGTGGGCTATAGTCCATGGGATCCCAAAGAGTCAGACATGACTGAGCAATTAACACTTTCTTTTTACAGAAATAAGACTGTTGTTACTATCCACAGTGTACACGTTTATACAGAAAACACACACATGCATAGATCTTTGCAATGAAAGTATTTCAGATGTAATGAGATTGGTTACTGACTTGCATCATCCACCCAGTCCCTGCTTTCAAATGCTTCCCACATGGGATGGAAACATGAAGCCCAGAGAAGAAGTAGCAAGCAGCTCCATCTCAGGAAACTGAGGGGTGGAGGGTGAGGCCCTCTGTATCCTGCTGTATCAGGATGACTAGAATCCCTGCCAAAGTCCTAAAATTCACAGCCAGGGAAATGGCACAAATTCTCCCTGTTGATATTTAAGGCCAAAGAGACATTTAAAGCAGAAGGAACCAGGTGGTTCCTAACATGGAGGGACTGGAATTTATTTGTTTTGCAAAAAAGTGAAAGTGAAAGTCATTCAATTGTGTCTGACTTTTTTCGACCCCATGGACTATACAGTCCATGGAATTCTCCAGGCCAGAATACTCGAGTGGGTAGTGGTTCCCTTCTCCAGGGGATCTACCCAAACCAGGAATTGAAACCAGGTCTCCCGCATTGCAAGCAGATTCTTCACCAGCTGAGCCACAAGTAAAGCCCAAGAATACTGGAGTGGGTAGTGGTTTCCTCCTCGAGCAGATCTTCCCGACCCAGAAATGGAACCAGGGTCTCCTACATTGCAGGTGGATTCTTTACCAACTGAGCTATCAGGGAGCTCTGTTTTGCAGAAGTAAGCCCCTATTTAACTTGCAATACAGGTTCACACTGGTCAATTCATTCATCTCACCTGATCCCCCACTTTATGTGAATGAATTTTTGAATGCTTCTTATTCCTTTTTCCCCACTCTCTTTTATCTCATGTATGACCATGATTGCTAAGTTTATTATTCAGTATATATGATTTATATGGTAATAAGACAGGATGGTAAAGAATCCACCTGCAATGCAGGAGACACAGGAGACGTGAGGAGGGCATAGCCACCCACTCCAGTATTCTTGCTTGGAGAATCCCATGGACTAAGGAGTCTGACAGACTACAGTCCACAGGGTCACAAAGAATTAGACACTACTGAAGTGACTGACGGAGAAGGCAATGGCATCCCACTCCAGTACTCTTGCCTGGAAAATCCCATGAATGGAGGAGCCTGCAAGCCTGCAGTCCATGGGGTCACTGAGGGTCAGACACAACTGAGCGACTTCACTTTCACTTTTCACTTTCATGCATTGGAGAAGGAAATGGCAACCCACTCCAGTGTTTTTGCCTGGAGAATCCCAGGGACGGGGTTAGCCTGGTGGGCTGCCGTCTATGGGGTCGCACAGAGTCGGACACGACTGAAGTGACTTAGCAGCAGCAGCAGCAGAAGTGACTGAGTACACACACACGAGGCAAGACTGTAGCTGAATTAGAAAAAAAATCACCTTATTAGAGATAAATACAGTAATGGATAGAACTTTGTGTCCACCCTTTGACAGGGGGTGGGGCTTTTTCATTTCTATTCATTGTGCTTGTGTGTTGGAGATTGTGGCTGTTTTTCTCATCGATACTGTACCTGAGTATGACAAAAAGTGTATATATGGGTATTATGGCTGTTCGGAGCCAAAGAGCTGGACTGTTGAACTCTCTTGTCATGCTGTTTTATATTGAGGTGGGTAAAATGCTAAAAGCCATATTTCCTAGGCTCCTTTAATGATAGGTCCTGGATGTGACTAGGGGCCCCAATCCAATGCAGTCACCTGAGTCTGAAAGTCAAAGGGAGGCAGAGGCCATGCTTCTGAAATACCAAGTGTGTCTGCTGACAGGCACCGCCGAGAAGGGTTTGATTTTTCTTCTCGACATTAACTATGAACTAGTGTCTTGTCAAGTTGGTGGGTGTTGAGAGGGAAACTCCAGGATTCCACTGGTTGGAGAGAGTCATATTAGGCATGGCATGGTCCTGGAGCTAGTAGATAGCAGTTCACCTATTAGGTTCATTCAACAAATCCTATTGAGCTCCTATGCAATGCTAGACACTCTTCCAAGTCCATGGGGTTTCCGTGAATGGAGCACACCCTGCTCCCTGGTCTTGTAGAGCTTGCCTGCCTAGTTTATGATGGTTATGCTTGTTCCCTTCATATGGGCAAGGACAGGGTGCTCTTGGCCAGGGATTTCCTGATTGGAGGAACACACAGCAGTTCCTTTGTGGCCTGACTCTGAAAGTTATTTTAGAAAGAGCAATTGAAAACCTTTCCTCAGTCCTCCCAAAGATTTATAAGCTAAATAACACTTTATATTAAATTCCTTCTTGCTCAAGCTGTTTAGAGAGAATTATGTTCTTTGCAAAGGGAGCCTAACCAACACCAGCTACCTTGGAGTGCTCATTCATTCCCACTCTGGACACCTTTAAAGTCCTACACATTCTTTAATGTCCTTCAGCTAACATGTTACCTCTGACCCTTGTCTGTACCCCATGCAATTAATCACTGTTTCCTCTGGCTGCCACAGCATCAAAGCAATGCCTAAATGCTTCCTATATGGAGCTTATCAAGCTGTGTGCCTTGGCTGCCTCTCCTGCCCTCTTCCTGTCACCCACACGACACACAAGACAGGGACTGGATCTTATTTACCTACAGTGCTTTGACAACCGCCAGTGTTGGATGAGCAAGTCACCCATGTTTTGTTTACTCATATTAATAAATGAACCACAGTATTCCTGATTACAGACATGTTTTGAACAGCATTTACACTCTTCTTTTCCATATACATGTATTTGTATCACTTAAAAATTTATATAAGAAATCATCATTGAGCTCCAGGTTAAGGAATAGCATTAGAAGTTAAGTAGTTCAGACTTTTCCAGGTCAGGAATTTCAGGCCAGAAAAATCTGGTTTCTCATTTCAAGTTTAGTGTTCTTTTTTATGCTACAATTACTGATAGCATATTAGCTTGTGCTTGATCGGGCTTGTAATTTCAGTGAAAACATGTACTGTCTCTGAAACTCCTCAAGGTTCCCCAGGCTTTGCAAGTGGAGAGCATAACTAGCCATGCAAGAGCTCAGATTTTCCTCAAATATGCATTTATGGGACTGGTAATGCAGAGACAGGGTGTTCGCCTTTTACAGCAAGTAATTTTGTCAACAAATAGGTTCATGGACACTAGATAAACTGTAAAATATTTGATTCTGATTCCATAAATTATATATCTCTCTCTTCTACATTATAGTTTTACTCTGTGTGCTGCAAAATGATTCTAAAATACGAATGCACGTGCTCTTATTTATAAAGTGGGTACAAACTAGTTAAATGTTTTAAAAGAGAACTTTGTAAAGATTTTTCTTCCAACACTTAACCAGTTTTATTCTAAGCATATTCTTCCATCTCTTCCAGGAGACTGGACCCCATGAGAGCAAACTTCGTATCTTCATGGTTGTTGTTGTTCAGTCGCTCAGTCATGTTTGACTCTTTGTGACACAGTGGACTGCAGCACGCCAGGCCTCCCTCTCCTTCACCATCTCCCAGAGTTTGCTCAAACTCATGTTCACTGACTTGGTGATGCCATTCAACCATTTTATCCTCTGTTGTCCCCTTCCCCTCCTGCCTTCTATCTTTCCCAGCATCAGGGTCTTTTCCAGTGAGTCAACATTTCACATCAGGTGGCCATATTGGAAACTTCAGCTTCAGCATCAGTCCTTCCAATGAATATTCACCTCTGATTTCCTTTAGGAGGGACTCGTTTGATCTCCTTGCTGTCCAAGGGACTCTTAAAGGTCTTCTTCAACACCACGGTTCAAAAGCATCAATTTTTCAGCATTCAACCTTCTTTACGGTCCAACTCTCACATCCATACGTGACTACTGGAAAAACCATAGCTTTGACTATAGGGACCTTTGTCGGAGAGTAATGTCTCTGCTTTTTAGCGCTCTGTCTAGGCTTGTTATAGCTTTTCTTCCTAGGAGCGTCTTTTAATTTCATGGCTGCAGTTACCATCCACTGTGATTTTGGAGCCCCTCGCAAAATAAAGTCTGTCACTGTTTCCATCGTTTCTGCCTTGAAGTAATGGGACTGGATGCCATGATCTTAGTTTATGGAATGTTGAGTTTTAAGCCAGCTTTGGCACTCTCCTCTTTCACTTTCATCAAGAGGCTCTTTAGTTCTTCTTTGCTTTGTGCCATAAGTGTGGTGTCATCTGCATATCTAAGGTTATTGATATTTTGCTCAGAAATCTTGATTCCAGCTTGTGCTTCATCATGCCCAGCATTTCTCATGATGTACTCTGCATATAAGTTAATAAACAGGGTGACCATATACAGCCTTGACGGTCTCCTTTCTCAATTTTGAATCAGTCTGTTTTTCCATGTTCAGTTCTAACTGTTGCTTCTTGACCTGCATACAGGTTTTGTAGGAGGCAGGTAAGGTGGTCTGGTATTCCCATCTCTTTAAGAATTTTCTACAGTTTGTTGTGATCCACAAGGTCAAAGGCTTTAGCGTACTCAATGAAGCAGCAGAAGATGTTTTTCTGGAATTGTCTTGCTTTTTCTATGATCCAAGGAATGTTAGCAATTTGATCTCTGGTTCTTCTGCCTTTTCTAAATCCAGCTTATACATCTGGAAGTTCTCGGTTCAAATACTTTTGAGCCTAGCTTGGAGGATTTTGAGCATGACCTTGCTAGCATGTGAGATGAGTGCAATTGTGTGATAGTTTGAACATTGTTTGGCATTGCTTTTCTTTGGGATTGGAATGAAAATTGACCTTTCACAGTCCTGTGGCCACTGCTGAGTTTCCCAAATTTGCTGGCATATTGAATGCAGTACTTTAACAGCATTATCTTTCGGGATTTGAAATGGCTTAGCTGGAATTCCATCACCTCCACTAGCTTTGTTCATGGTGATGCTTCCTAAGGCCCACTTGACTTCATACTTCAGGATATCTGGCTCTAGGTGAGTGATCACACCATCATGGTTATCCAAGTCATTAAGATCTTTTTATGTGTAGTTCTTCTATGTATTCTTGCCACCTCTTCTTAATATCTTCTGCTTCTGTTAGGTTCATACAATTTCTGTCCTTTATTGTGCCTATCTTTGCATGAAACGTTCCCTTGGTGTCTCTAATTTTCTTGAAGAGATCTCTAATTTTTCATATTCTATTGTTTTTCTCTATTCCTTTGCATTGTTTACTTAGGAAGGTGTTCTTATCTCTCCTTGCTATTCTTTGGAACTGTGCATTCAGATGGGTATATCTTTCCTTTTCTCCTTTTCCTTTCTCCTCTCTTCTTTTCTCAGCTATTTGTAAGGCCTCCTCAGATAACCATTTTCCTTTTTTTGCATTTGTTTTTCTTGGGGGTGTTTTTGCTCACTGCCTCCTGTACAGTGTTACTAACCTCCATCCATAATTCTTCAGACACTCTCTCAGGTTTAATCTCTTGAATCTATTTGCCACTTCCACTGTATAATCATAAAGGATTTGATTTAGGTTATACCTGAATGACCTAGTGATTTTCCTTACTTTATTCAATTTGTGTCTGATTTTTGCAAAAAGGAGATCATGATCTGAGCCACAGTCAACTCCTAATGTTGGTTTTGCTGACTCCACAGTGCTCTTCCGTCTTCGGCTACAAAGACTATAATCAATCTGATTTCAGTTTGATCATCTTATGACCTTCATGGTAGTAGGTTTAATTCCTAATAAGGTTCTTGGCCGAGGCTATATGTTTTGTTTGTTCATGAAGGTTCTTATATGCAAGGCAACCAAACTACTACATTTCCCAAAATAAATGTGGTGAGACCATTTTCATTTATCCCCTTAGACTAAGAGTTTATTCTTTGGAGAAATGGGTAGGTGTTTCCTACTAGTTTATGGATTGTTCATTTAACTTTAACAAGTGTCTCAAGATCTTTCCAATATTTCAAGGAAGAGCAAAATTTTGTTTGATCTGTGTTAGTTCTTTGCAAAGGCTGTTCAGTTTTCTTTCCCAAATCGCTCCATGCGGCATGGAGTATCTAGAGAACAGACCTATGAGTACTTTGAAATGACCCCAATTAACAAAGTTGACAACTACTTCAACAAATATCATCAAAAGTAGGAAAGGTCCATTTTTAAGTGGTACTTCTGAGAAGTGTGAACTCATCTTGGAAGACATACTCACATAATCACTTACAAATGAATCATCTTGAAAATGAGTCCTACACAAGTTAGATATAAAACACTGTGGTTCTGACAGAGCACACACATGTGAGCTCTAATGAGTGTAACAAGATCCCTTTCCTGGTGACAGTCGTGGTTGGCAGCAGGTGCTGGGAATGAAGGCCAGGGAATAGGAAATACAGTTGTTCAGGGAAAGTTGCAAATGAAGCTCGTGGAGACGATTCCTGTGTGGTTTAGAACAGGAGGAGTGAACTGTGTGGATATTTCTTGATCTAAATTAAAAGATATTGCAAACTTAAATGACGTAATGAAAAACAGGAATCAAATTCAGTACTTGGGTACTTAGCTCACTCGGTCTTTTCATCATATTTCCTAGGTGAGTTGAAGAAGACATAGGAGGATGTTTTTGGAGGAATTTTAGATATCTCAGGGAAAAATGCAACTTTTACATCTTGGACTACCCCAAATAAAAAGACAGCAAGAATTGGTTTCCAGAAGAAGCTCACCATGATTACAAATACACACTGAACATAAATGAGAGCCTCCCTACCCTTTAACACTCGTACTGAAGAACTGGGTCCTATAAGCAATTAATGTGTTAACTTGATTCATTAATGCAGAGAATATTCACAGTTTTCCACCTTGGCAGAGACTGATTCTGTCATCGCTTTAATAGAACTCTGTTGGAAATCAAACACAATTTTTATTCTAGGGAATGATTACTGTGTCTTGTTTAATTCTCCCCTAACAAATGTCAGCACTAATGTATTACAGATTATTCAGTCAATTTGATGGTTCCAGGTGAAAGAAAGGAACACAAATCTCTTCTTTTAGTGTAAAAAGGGTCAGCCGATGACTTCCCCTGCAGGAGCCGAGATGAGGCTTGACATGAATCAATCAAGAAGGCTCAATTTTACAGTTATAGTGCCTAATGCCTAAACATGAGCGGACGGTTGGAAATTAGCACCCGATTATGAGCATACATGATCTTCCCCTGGAAGACAATAATATTGGCATTAAGCTTCTCAAGAGGGAAGATGCTGCTGGTTTTTAATATGTCTTAAATTATGTCAGGAAAAACACTGGAACATCACACAAAAGCCACAGTCAGTGTCTATTGCTATCTCATAAAGCTGGAGATCTTTACAACAATATTGACACAAGAGCAGGCAAGCAAATGTCAGCCAATATAACATATGAAATACTTAACGTAACCAATTTTCAGCTGTCAATCAGCAGGGAATAATGACTGATGCAAGGAATCAATACGCCACAATTGAATTCCAGCTCACAAACTTGTTTCGTTCTGTGCTATAAAAGACTGTCAAATGTCACACCCCAAGAGATGCAACAGGATTCCGAAGATTTATTTATTTCAAGCTCTGAAGTCTATTAGCAATAGTGCTCCTTTGCCATTGGAAATAGAGCTTCAGTGACATTAAATTTTCAGAAATGACAACTCAAGTTTCTGACAAATTAATGATAGGACTTTCTTAGTCCCATATTTATTTATTTTTTGCCAACATGAAGTACAATTATACTCAACCAATTCTCAGGATTTCAGAAAGCAAATATTTGACATAATTTGTCAAGTAAACTGCTCACAGAGCCAACTGATCTTAGACAAGTTGTCCTATACATTGTAAATAAATGGAAATTGCGTATGACAAACCTTAAGCTTATGTTAAATCCAAACCTTAATATTATGAAAATGCTTGATAGCAAATTAAATCTATGAAATGTTATTTTCCTCCAATAACAATATTAAATTCTACTCTTTCTACTACATAGTTAACTTTTAGCAAAAAAAAAAAAAAAAAATGTAGTGTATCTGTGTGTTTAAAAAAAAAAAAAAAAGTTGTGTTACCCAGAACACCAAGAGCTTATTTTAACTTGTTCTATTATTCTATGGCAGAAATTTTAAAGTGGATAATCTGAAGCTATGTTAAAAAAAAACCATTTTGGTATTAACCAAACATTTTTAAAATGTGACTTTGATGTGATGTAGTAAATCCAGAGATGTTTTTTATAAATGGGGAGAAAAATAAAACAGAAAATTGCTATTGACCCTTTCCTAACTGTTCCTACAAGAATATTTTGTTTTTCTTTTTGGCCCCTTTATTTTATATTTTGCTAAATATTCTTCCTAAATCAAAGGGAAAAAACATAAAACATTTAGTTTTATGAAAGAAAGAACAGTATGTCAGTGGTGATATCCCAGCAAGCATTCATTTTCCCTTTGGGGCCAAAAAAAAAGAGTCACAGACTCTTCTGAGCAAAATGAAGCAGCAAGCTTATACCCCTCAGGCCCCAGTTGTATGCAGCTGACATACAGCAGGTTTTCGCCATCACTAAAGACTGTGAGGACGGGGCAAAGTGAAAGCCTAGTACTCTTTGGGCAGGAGCTCATGGACGCATCTCTAAAGGGGTACAGTTATCACCAGGACTCTTATTTGGTCAGACACTTGTTTGTAGCCCTTTTCTTTCTTTTTTTTTTAATACAGAGTGTCAGTATGGTAGGCCGGTACATTGACACCAAAGCTGCTGTCTCAGGTAGATTTTATGATCTCATGTCAACTCCCATTATTAAGTTGATCTGACTTAGTATTAAATGTTTTAAAGGAAATTATTTTCTTCAGATGTATTTGGCATAAAAAAAAAAAAAGATAAAACCCAAATACAGCATGTTGAGAATCTGATGTTTGTTTATGAACAGATCAGAAAGAAGCCTACATTGTTTATAAGTGGGAATACAAAAAATACTGTTAAGGCAGAGTTACTCATGTGGTTGAGTGGGCTGATTAAACCCAGAGAGAGCATCTTGGGCAGAGCTGCTGTATCCTTCATTTGTTCTTCACTGAAAATGATAACATCGAACTGTAAAAGTTGAGATTGAAAAGCCACTAGTGTGTTGTCTAATTTCAACTGCAGAAGCTGCTGTGCTCTCTTGGTGACTTTATGAGGGAATAAGATTACAGGTCACAAGAGCTTCTTTATTTCCCACCTGTAGCTTCTAACAACATTTTATTAAGGATTTTCCCATCTTCTTTCTCTGACCTATAGGGGTTGAAATCCTAACAGCTGTTACAGGACCTTGACCAAATGGTATTAACATAGATTAGTGACTCTGAAATGAAGTACCTTTTATCAGAGCTGTATTTATGGGTGGCTACTAATATTTTCATTGTGCTAATAAGATAAACATAATATATCACTATGTAAATAAAAAAGGGAACCCTCAATACAGTGAGAGACTTAGAGCTTCCTGTTTGCTTCACAGAAAATCACACCAAGCTCTTGTTATTTGAAGGTTTAATGTTAATTTGTAAAACAAACATGTCAGAGAGTCGTCCATAAATACCATCTTGACAGGGGGTTGCTTCCTGACTAGTTGAGATGGTTTTTTAATTGCTCACTCGCTGACAAGATCTCCAAAATAAAAACTAGGAGGAAAAACTTAAGTGCATAGATGTATAGTACACACTCTTATTGGAGGATATAAATTCTCATTTTCAAGAACAGTTTTTGAGATGAGATGTATGATTTCTTGCCTGGATCATTTTGAAGAGTAATAGATGATATTTGCAGGGAACTTGTAGAGCTAGGAAGGGTGCTAACCACCCAATATGATCATTGGTCTTCACTCAGATATACTTTAACTGAATAAACGTGAACACAATGGAACAAGAACACCCTGTTCACCACTCTGGTAGACTAAAATTTGGAGGCAATACATGGGTCATTGGAATGTCTGAAATTCGTGTATCTTATTTTTGTTTGTTTGTTGTTCTTAATCACTGTCTTTATGCCAAAGGCAATGCTGCCTTTTTTTTTTTTTTTTCCTGGAAACTCAGTATTTCCAGACGTTAGCTCATTAATTGTGAATCTGTTTAGTTCCAGACACAGTCAAGTTAGGCTCCTAGGTTTAAGTTTTTAAATTGTTGGCAAACTTGTACTACTATTTAGGTAAATCAACCATAAAGTCCACTTTATTTTTTGTTCTTAGTAAAATGTGGGGGGGAAATGCCTTTCATTTGTTCTGCAGTCAAATAGAGGATTGGAGAACACTCTGACAATAATTATGCTTAAATAAAACATATCAAAAAGAGTCAATCTGGTATTTTCAGTTGTCTTAATGACAAAATCAGATTGTCTGCTCAGCTGATTCAATCAATAGTGAAGAAATCGGTTGATACAGCAGAGTGATTGGAAAGAAAACCAGGGGATTCAGTACAGTCCTGCCTGTTTATCTAAGAACCAATGTGTTATTTATATTGAGGCATTTCTCGGCTCTATATTTGCCTTATAAATGTATATATAAGTCTAGCAGAGAAACAAACATACATTGCCTAGGATGTCTTTGATTATTAAAATGGATCAGATTGAAAAGCCACCAAACTTTGGCCAAAATTAAGTTTTTTAAAATTTGGATTATCTGTTAATAGAAATTTCATTAAGTGAGTAGGGTAAGAACTAAACAGTGACAGTAGGGACAAATTTCAAAGGCATGTATTTAATCTAAAAGGAAGTGACTATTTCAAAACTAAGTTGATTTTGTCTTAAATGCTTTCTCTAGCCTCTCTTTGTCTATCCTCTTCTTTTTTATATAATGTAATCCTTATAAGGAGATCCCAGTATTCTACGGAGAAAGCAATGGTACCCCACTCCAGTACTGTTGCCTGGAAAATCCTATGGATGGAGGAGCCTGGTGGGCTGCAGTCCATGGGGTCTCTAAGAGTCGGACATGACTGAGCGACTTCACTTTCACGTTTCACTTTCATGCATTGAAGAAGGAAATGGCAGCCCACTCCAGTGTTCTTGCCTGGAGAATCCCAGGGACGGGGCAGCCTGGTGGGCTGCCCGTATGGGGTCGCACAGAGTCGGACATCACTGAAGTGACTTAGCAGCAGCAGCAGTATTCTAACCTGTACATCTTAGAGTGTAACATGATTGAAATGCAAATGTCAAACTGGATAAACCCAGCCTTATAGGTTGAACTGCATGCCCACAAAAGATGCTGAAGTTCCCTGCCTGCAGTTCTGGCATGTGTGCATGTTCAGTTGTGTCCAGTTCTTTGTGACTCCATGGACTGGCCTGCCAGGCTCCTCTGTCCCCGGATTTTCCATTCAAGAATATTGAAGTCGGTTGCCACTTCCTACTCAGGGGATCTTCCCAAACCAGGGATTGAACCTGCGTCTCTTGCATCTCCTGCAGTGGCAGGTGGGTTCTTTACCACTGTGCTGCCTGAGAATCTAAGGCAGTTCTGGTGACCTTATTTGGAAATAGGGTTTTTTGCAGATGATCAAGTTAAGATGAGGTCACTAGAGTGGGACATAATCCAATATGATTGTGTCTTTAATAAAAAGGGGACATTTGAATACAGATACACACAAAAGGAGACCACTTTTTGAACATGAAGCAGAGACTGGGTAATGTGTCTGTAAGCCAAGGAACACCAAAGACTAGCGAGCTAGTTTTAGTGACTAGGAGAGAGGCACAGAACAGATTCCCCTCCTTCAGAAAGCACCAAGCCTGCCAACACCTCATCTCAAAATTCTACTCTTGGTGTTGTTGAGACAATGAAGTTTGGTTAAGTCATCCAGTTTGTGGTACTTGTTATGGCAGTTTTAACCAACTATTATACCCAGTGATCACAGATTAACATATATTATCAAACTTTTATTTTTTATCCTTTGATTTATAATAAAAAAGGCAAAGAATAAAATCATCTGAGGAACCTTAAGTCTCCTGTAATTGCATCTTTTCCCCGAACATACATCTAGGGTAATGGTTGTTGTTCACCTAAGTCATGTCCAACTCTTTGCAACCCCATTGACTATAGCCTACCAGGCTCCTCTGTCTACTCTTATGCAAAGTTTGCTTAAACTCATGTCCATTGAGTCAAAGATGGTAATGCTATCTAGCCATCTCATTCTCTGCTGCCCCCTTCTCCTTTTGCCTTCAATCTTTCCCAGCATCAGGGTCATTTCCATTGAGTCAGTTCTTTGCATCAGGTAGACAAAATACTGGAGCTTCAGCTTCAACATCAGTCCTTCCAATGAATATTCAGGGTTGATTTTCTTTAGAATTGAAGGGTTTTATCTCTGGGGTGATGGAGTAGACCAAACTCTGCTTGAGAGTCTGACACAGAGGGTCAGAAAATTCCTGAAATCTCCAGAACATTCTAGGTCTTTTGATGAACAGGATTTTACATATCCTTGGGCAAGTACCCTACTAGCCTTCTTTGTTAAAGAAAGAAAATTTCTTCCTTGAGACTTGACATTGGATATATAGATTTTTCTTAGCTGCTTTATCAAAATAGAAGATTCTCACCAAAATGCAGTGACAAAGCTAATTGAGTCAAATTATTCAGAGGCTTGCCTGGGAAAGACCCCCATTAGTTCTCTCTTCAAGGAAACTGGGTCTTCTGAGTCAGAATTAGTTTAGAAGATCAGATAGCTAAATGACCTTGTATTTGTGTCAGAAAATGAGCCCCTTTGACTATCAAGTACCTGATACCATTTCCTTGATGGAATTGATTTATTCCTCACCAAAACATATTTTTCCTCCAACACTAAATATACAAATTGAAATTAAATTGACCTACCAAAAAGGAAAAATATACGGTGGACTCCCTTTATGAAAGGAATAGTTTCTCATAGGTTAATATTTTCCAGTCTTAATAGGGACACTACATAAGCACAGATTTATTTACTATGCCCATTTTCCTCGTATTTGGTTATTATTTTGAGATCGGACCTCCCAATGTATTTGTACATTACTAAACACTGGGGAAAATGTGAAGTCTACTGTTATGTAAGTAATACTCTAAAACGTCATTCTCTCTCTCCACTTCCTCCCTCCCCCTTTCCCCCCCACACCCGTTTTATTTCTCAGTAGCCCTCTGTCACAGGTGAGAAATCTCAGGATAGCACAATAAATTTGGAAAAACAATTACGTCAACCAAAGAATGAGGACAGTACGTTCAACCTTCTGATTGGTAGTCTGATATAATTACTCTCCAAACCAAACTTCCTGTCCATGTACTTAGCATGCAATATATATTGGGTTTAAAATTATATTTTCAAAGCCCTTTGCAATGCCAAAAGTACCATTATGTAGCCTATTCTCTTTATTAAAAGATAATATTAAAAGGTTATGTAAAGGCAAAAGATTAAATTGTTTAAAGTAAAAATAAGGGTCCTTTACAATTGAATTCTTGCCTGCATTTTATAAAACTGAAATGAGTTTATTTTGCTAAGTCAAGCAGTAAAAAGAAGGAAATACTTCTCTTTTATAGCCATGTACCTCTAAAACCACTGTCCAGGAATTTTCCAGCACTAACATTTTTTGGTCTAAAGAGACCAAAAATATGCAGATAAAGTTAGTCCCAGCAAAGATTCCACAACGTTACCAAGCTTTCCTTACTTACACAGGGGCGAAACCAACCCATCGACTTAATACAAATTTCAAAAAAAAATGTGGCCTTGTAAAACTGTCATTCGGTGATCAGTAAGGACTCTGCTTTATCTATTTAGTGGTGGACATTAACATTTCCTCTGGGCAGACAATGGTCAACACGGTAATAAGCCAGAAACCCGTGATGGCTTGCAGTGGGGTTTTTTCCTATGAAAATATTAAAACTGCTGTATGAGATTTCATAAGATGCATGGTTACCTAATAACTGAAAGAAATCATTAAAAGCAAAACAAACTTGAAATCAGGCTGTACAACAAAATTAGAGTTACATTCCAATAGGTGTTTGTTAAGTATCTAGAAGGTATCCAAAATTTTTCTACAAGCCACAGACATTTCTCTTCCTTTACTAAACACAGAATTGTTGTTAAACCCAGTAAGCTTCATTCTGAAATGTCACATTCCAAAAAGAACATCTTAATGTTTTGTGAATATTCGAGTCAGTTGTTACAGGTCTTTGACTTGGGCTCTTTGACTGAGTTGTCAAATGACACTGATGCACTGTCTGGGTTGGTTTGCCTTATCCAGAGTAATTTCTCTTTAATTTATGGCATAAGCTTTCGTTTCACATATTGTCCCCAAACAGTTTTTCTCCCCAACAGTATTTTTGTCTAATGCATTTTAAAAGAAATTTGTCATATCAGTCACAGATTAGGTATGATTAAAATCAATCATAATTCATCTAGAAAAAAAAGAGGAACCAAATTTATGTGTCACCTACCAAATTTGCTCATTTAAAAATCTTTTTTTAGCAGTATTGCAGACAATATAAATGCTATTTATTATTTTTTCATGTTAATAAATTCTTGGTTAAGTCCAGTCACTCAATCAAGTCCAACTCGTTGACACCCCATGGAATACAGCACGCCAGGCTTCCCTGTCCTTCACCATCTCCTGGAGCTTACTCAAACATGTCCATTGAGTCGGTGATGCCATCCAGCCATCTCATCCTCTGTCATTCCCTTTTCCTTCTGCCTTCAATCTTTCCCAGCATCAGGGTCTTTTCCAATGAGTCAACACTTTGCATCAGGTGGCCAAAGTATTGGAGTTTCCGCTTCAGCATCAGTCCTTCCAATGAATATTCAGGACTGATTTCCTCTAGAATTGACTTGTTTGATCTCCTTGCAGTCCAAGAGACTCTCAAGAGTCTTCTCCAACATCACAATTTGAAAGCATCAATTCTTCAGCACTCAGATAGCTTTCCAGATCCATACATGACTACTGGAAAAACCATAGCTTGGACTAGATGGACCTTTGTTGGCAAAGTAATGTCTCTGCTTTTTAATATGCTATCTAGTTTGGTCATAGCTTTTCTTCCAAGGAGCAAGTGTATTTTAATTTCATGGCTGCAGTCACCATCTGCAGTAATTTTGGAGACCCAAAAAAGTCTCTCACTGTTTCCCCATCTGTTTGCTATGAAGTGATGGGACCAGATGCCATGATCTAAATAACAGTAAAACATCTCTGTTATACCTATAATGATATTATGAACCTTTATTCTCCTGCTGACTAAAACTATTATAAAGATATCTAAAACCAAAGAGTCTTAAACTTCTGGATTTCAGATGGAAATCAGAACATTCCCTTTCTAAAAGTGGACCTGGGGAAGAACCAGGCACAAAGCAGGTTTGCTAACTTATTTTTTAATATATATATTAAGAAAGTCTGTCCCACATCACTATTTTAAATGAGTCACTTCATTACAACAAAAAATTAGGAAGACAAATGCTCGGACTAAAAGAATTATATTCACAAGACAAAATAATTGACAACTTTACCATCACACACATAAAAATTTTGTCTTTATTTTTCTTGTTTGGTCCTGAACTTGTGAAGATTTGCTCAAAGCCAACCCTGGTCTGAGAACTGGTATATGGGAACCACAACGTCACATTTCCTTAAGAGGAGAAAGAAAATGAAGCATAAATTCTGCACTTTAGAAAAGACCTGTTCTGAATTAAGGATGCCTGCTTTAACTATTTAGCTGTCTGGTTATCTATTCATGATTATAATACTTGGAGTTTTTTTCCCCATAATCAGTATGTATTGATCATTTATGGTATACTAGGCACCTTAGAACATACAGAGAATATTGTCCCTGCTCTCAGGGAGCTTACATTCTAGAAGGAAAAAAGTATACCTCTCTAAAAATGATATTTTTGTTTGATGTTTTTTGCAAGGTACTGAGGAAATAAAGGGTGAGTTTTGGGTATAACTTAGTCCCATCAGTATTTAAAGAGAGGAAGAGGCAGGATTTTAAAGGTAAAGACAATGACAGATGATTCAAGATAGGTAGGGTTTATAGGGAGATAAACAGTCTCATCAACTAAGGAAAGATTTGCTGCAGTGAAAAGAAAGAGGGAAATAGTTTGAGAGATGCAAGCAAAGGAAGCAGGGTGTCCTTGAACAGAGTGGAGCCAGAAAGACCATGCAGTCTTTCTCCCAAGTACTGGGTTGGCCAAAAAGTTCATTCAGGTTTTTCCATAACATCCTATGTAACATCAATATATGACTACCAAGTAGGAATGGTTGGTGACAGACAGAAAGCTAAAAAAGAAGCAATCCTGTGCTCCTGAACATAGAATAATGTATCAAAATTGAAGGCAGGCTACGAGTATCCAGAAAGTCTTAAAAACAAAAGTGATTTCAAAGTACAAAACTGGCAGTTAAAGCTATCCAGTTGCCATGATGATGGATCAAGAACATTGTGGCTTCCTAAATTAGAAAATGCCATATATCAAAAAAATTTTATTGTAATGTGTATACTACCCAAAGCAATTTATAGATTCAATGCAATCCCTATCAAGCTACCAACAGTATTCTTCACAGAGCTAGAACAAATAATTTCACAATTTATATGGAAATACAAAAAACCTCGAATAGCCAAAGAGATCTTGAGAAAGAAGAATGGAACTGGAGGAATCACCTACCTGACTTCAGGCTCTACTACAAAGCCACAGTTATCAAGACAGTCTGGTACTGGCACAAAGACAGAAATATAGATCAATGGAACAAAATAGAAAGCCCAGAGATAAACCCACGCACCTATGGACACCTTATCTTTGACAATGGAGGCAAGAATATACGATGGATTAAAGACAATCTCTTTAACAAGTGGTGCTGGGAAAAGTGGTCAACCACTTGTAAAAGAATGAAACTAGAACACTTTCTAACACCATACACAAAAATAAACTCAACATGGATTAAAGATCTAAACATAAGACCAGAAACTATAAAACTCCTAGAGGAGAACATAGGCAAAACACTCTCTGACATACATCACAGCAGGATCCTCTATGACCCACCTCCCAGAATATCGGAAATAAAAGCAAAAATAAACAAATGGGACCTAATTAACCTTAAAAGCTTCTGCACATCAAAGGAAACTATCAGCAAGGTGAAAAGACAGCCTTCAGAATGGGAGAAAACAATAGCAAATGAAGCAATTGACAAACAACTAATCTCAAAAATATACAAGCAACTCCTACAGCTCAACTCCAGAAAAATAAATGACCCAATCAAAAAGTGGGCCAAAGAACTAAATAGACAAAAATGTACAATTTTCTTTAGAGAAGTTTCAGAACCAAAAGACTAATTTGCATGAAAAGCTGTAGAGAGAGTAGCTGAAAAGTCCATGGAATAAAACTTCTATTCCATTTACACAAACTTAATACACATGTTCTTAACAATTATGCTTGGATTATTCTTGACAATCTCTTAAGACATTAGACAAAGCTAGCCATCATCTCAAGTTATTTCCCTGTTAACTAGTTTTATAGCACAGACATGTTAGGCAAGAATAATTAAAAAAAACTAAACTGAAAAGTTAAATACACGTTTTTGTGTTTTACTGCCCTGCTTGATATATATGAAGCAATGGATATAAGACAATTCATTTTTACTGCATCTTTTACTGTTCTTAGGTTGCCTAAAACATTTAAATATAAATAAAATGAGTATAGCAAAAATAATGAAAACAAATGGCAGGTAACTACAAATAATGGGATGTGAATTATTTCTGCCCTTATCCGGGGAAAATTGGGTCACAGCTAAACGAACACTTCTGTAACTGTTGTCAACAGTGAGCACATTGAGAATGGGTATTCCACAGATAACACCTGCTTTAACGTGTACTGCCCATGGGACATCCATTTCTACTACAGCCACATAAGTGCTTCGAATCTTAAAGTACCCACAGCTACACCTGTGACTGGAGCCAACTATCTCTTTTATCCCCCACCAGGACAAACCAATGTGTAGGCAGCTTTCTTTGCTTAGACATGGAAGCAGTTTTAATACTGGCCCTTGTGATGCCACATTGTACCAAAAGTACGATGCCAAACTTTTATTTCCTGTTTAGTCACTCCGTTGAGTCCGACTCTGCGACCACATGGACTGCAGCACGCCAGGCTTCCCTGGCCTTCACCATCTCCTGAACCTTGCTCAAACTCATGTCCATTGAGTTGGTGATGCAGTCCAACCATCTCATCCTCTGTCATCCCCTTCTCCTCCTGCCTTCAGTCTTTTCCAGCATCAGGGTCTTTTCTAATGAGTTGGTTTTTCACATCAGGTGGCCTTAGTATTGGAGCTTCAGCTTCAGCATCAGTCCTTCCAATGAATAGTCAGGATTGATTTCCTTTAGGATGGACTGTTTTGAGCTCCTTGCAGTCCAAGGGGTTTCAAGGAGAGTCTTAAAGAGCCTTCTCAAATACCACAGTTCAAAAGCATCGATTCTTCAGTGCCCAGCCTTCTTTACGGTCCAACTCTCACATCCATACATGACTACTCAGAAACAGAAGCCAAGCTTTTATAACTTGTATAAAATTTCCATGTCCCCATATTGGCCACCTCAAGATGAAAACAGATAACTCCCGATATGTTAATTGGCTCTATGCTGGGCTTAGTCACTCAGTCATGTCCAACTCTTTGTGACCTCACCAAGCCCTCCAGGCTACTCTGTCCATGGGGATTCTCTAAGCAAGAATACTGGACTGGGTTGCCATACCCTCCTCCAGGGGAACTTCCCAACCCAGGCATCAAACCCAGGTCTCCTGCATTGCAGGTGGATTCTTTCCCATCTGAGCTACCAGGGAAGCCCATGAATACTGGAGTGGGTAGCCTATCCCTTTCCAGGGGATCTTCCTGACCCAGGAATTGAACTGGGGTATCCTGCTTTGCAGGCAGATTCTTTACCAGCTGAGCTACTAGGGAAGCCTGTTAACTGGCTCTACTCCTTCAATATTAAACACAAAAAACACATGGAACATATAGAAATTCAAACAGCAGTAACATTAACCTATGAGAAATCATAAATAATTATCAGTAGATAGCATAGATGACAGATGGTCTATGGTGCAAGTTTTACAATGAGGCAGAAAAAATTTGGAAGACTGGGCAATTTTCTTCTTCATCTTCTTCAGCTTCATCTCTTTGGGTATCCAGTGTCCACAGGTCAAGTTGTCTCTCAGTAACTGTATTATTAATGTGCTGTTTTTGTGTGACCCTTCGCTTAATGTATCAAGTTCAGCAATGGCTCCATCAAATGCTGTTTTTGCACGAGAGCCAATTTTCTCAGGGGACTTCAAAATCTCATAATAGAACACAGAAGTTAAGGGAGAGATCCAATCTGATAGGATGTGTTGGTTGTGTTTACTTTTTGCTGATTTCAAAAGCTTCTTGGTATGCTTGCCATGACTGATCCACAATCCCTCTCTTATCATCACCAGCAACAACCTTAGCCAAAGAATAGTAGTAGTCTCCTTTTATTTTCAAACAGAAGACTTTGCTCTCTGCTTGTGAAGCACTGGGGATCAAGAACTTTCCCAAAAGAAACAGTATATCATTGCAGATATCTCTCAGCCTTGTCTCCATTTTCTCTCTGTTCTTGAACCATCTGCTGTTTTCGCTCAGCACCTTTATCTTTTGATCAATACTTGAGACAAGCCTCCAAGATGACCTACAGGCTCCTACAACCTTTTTATAAGCATATAAGTCTTCATTGAGTGAAGACTCCTCTCCTCAATGGATAATTCAGCTCCTTGCTCAGTTACAGACTTCATACAGGCTGCCATATCATCATCTCGCTCAGCCTGCTCGGCCAGTTTGGCCTTCTGCACCAGTATATTTTTATCTATGTTCTGTGTCTGGAGTAGGTATGGCAGACAGATGGGACTCAGCAGTCTCTGGGCGGCAGTGCCAAGGCTGAGACTCTACCTGGAGTGTTTTAAGAGACAGACTTCTTACATCTTTTCCTGCAGGAGCAAGAAAACATACGTGGCTATTCAGGTTAAGTGCAGTCTAGACGTGTCCACAAGGACTTGGGCTGAAGGTTGGCTGCACCTGGGAAGATTGCCTGTACTTTCAGTTCAGTTCAGTCACTCAGTCGTGTCTGACTCTTTGCGACCCCATGAATCGCAGCATGCCAGGCCTCCCTGTCCAACACCAACTCCTGGAGTTCACACAGACTCACGTCCATCGAGTCGGTGATGCCATCCAGCCATCTCATCCTCTGTCGTCCCCTTCTTCTCCTGCCCCCAATCCCTCACAGCATCAGAGTCTTTTCCAATGAGTCAACTCTTCGCATGAGGTGGCCAAAGTAATGGAGTTTCAGCTTTAGCATAATTCCTTCCAAAGAAATCCCAGGGCTGATCTCCTTCAGAATGGACTGGTTGGATCTCCTTGCAGTCCAAGGGACTCTCAAGAGTCTTCTCCAATACCACAGTTCAAAAGCATAATTCTTTGGCGCTCAGTTTTCTTCACAGTCCAACTCTCACATCCACACATGACCACTGGAAAAACCATAGCCTTGACTAGACAGACCTTTGTTGGCAAAGTAATGTCTCTGCTTTTGAATATGCTATCTAGGTTGGTCATAACTTTCCTTCCAAAGAGTAAACATCTTTTAATTTCATGGCTGCATCACCATCTGCAGTGATTTTGGAGCCCCCAAAAATAAAGTCTGACACTGTTTGCACTGTTTCCCCATCTATTTCCCATGAAGTGATGGGACCAGATGCCATGATCTTCGTTTTCTGAATGTTGAGCTTTAAGCCAACTTTTTCACTCTCCTCTTTCACTTTTATCAAGAGGCTCTTTAGTTCCTCTTCACTTTCTGCCATAAGTGTGGTGTCATCTGCATATCTGAGGTTATTGATATTTCTCCCAGTAATCTTGATTCCAGCTTGTGCTTCATCCAGCCCAGGGTTTCTCATGATGTACTCTGCATATAAGTTAAATAAGCAGGGTGACAATATACAGCCTTGACGTACTCCTTTTCCTATTTGGAACCAGTCTGTTGTTCCATGTCCAGTTCTAACTGTTGCTTCCTGACCTGCATACAGGTTTCTCAAGAGGCAGGTCAGGTGGTCTGGTATTCCCATCTCTTTCAGAATTTTCCACAGCTTAGGAAAGAGCAAAGAAGAACATACTGTCTATAGTGGGTGAATGTTCTTCAAAATCTCTGTTTCATCTTTATTTGGTTATATACTTCGGGAGCCCAAAGAAGTGAATTCCTTATCAGTGACAGTCCTTGGGTGGGTGATACCCCAACACTTCTAAAATTATTTTGTATATTTTTCTGTGAACTTTTAAGACTATGTGCTCTAAAACTTGTATTTATTTTAGACTGAAAATGCAATCAGGTAATTTCTCTGATTTCCATGGTCAGGAAAAACCAAGAGCATACTTTTCTTTTTACATAGGCTCTTTCTCCTATTGGGAGAGAAATAAAAAGAGCAAAATGTATGTATTTTGTACTTTCCCTATTAGGTTTCCTTTTATTATGCTTCTAAAATAAAGTAGGGGAAACATGTGAGATGTGTTTTTACACATACATATTGTACTAATGGGCTTCTCAGGTGGCTCAGGGGGTAAAGATGCAATGCAAGAGGCACAGGAGGTGCAGGTTCGATCCCTGGGTCAGGAAGATTCCCTGGAGGAGGGCATGGCAAACCACTCCGGGATTCTTGCCCGGAGAATCCTATGGACAGAGGAGCCTGGCGGGCTACGGTCCGCAGGGCCGCAAAGAGTTAACACAACTGAAGCAACTGAGGACACACAACATTGTCCTAATGGAAAATATAATAGGAGTTATTTGGTACTCAAAGGAAAAAGATGAACTATCATTTAAGAAATGTTGCTTAAATAGCATATATGTTGACTCCTCTCTTTCTAAAATTAAAAAAAAAATTAACAGCATGAAAATTACATAATTTTCCTTCATCCAAATTTGAAAATAATATATAAAATAATATAAAATTTAAAAATCCATAAAACATAGGATTTATAGCATTACACCTAAAATTCAGAATCCTATCAAATTTGTGCTATTAAAAATGCTCTTTATCTCATGAAAAGCTTTGGCAAAACTGTTTCAGAAAATGCAGAGTGACAGGACACATTTCCCCCTTTCACCAAATCACCTTACTTTTGTGAATTTCTGTCAAAACTTAGTTATTCATCCAATGTGGAAATAAAGAGCAGTCACATTTGTTCAGTGGAGAAAATTTTTTTTCTTTTTAATATTCAACTCATAAAGCTGTACCAATAGATAACAGAGTTTAACAGGTTGATTAGAACTAAGATATTTTAAATTGAAGTTGGAAGAACTCTAACTTGCATGTGTTATTGGGCCACAGAAGTTTGAGAAACTAACAACAGAGGCGAATTCTGTTTGATGGCAGTGACACTGAAACTTTTCTCACCCCTCAGATAACATGGTTAATGTCGGGTAACCCTACTGGAAGTATCTTCTCACGTATTTTGTAACTTCATGGGTCTTTCAAAGGATAGTTTATTTATTATATTGTAATAAATAATATTTATGTATTAAGAAAAATATAGCAGTACTATTTAATACTCTTCAAGAGACTTTCAATCCAAGAAGAAAAGTCATTTCATAAACTCTGAAGCTCGTTAACCTTCATAAAATACTGGTGAGTTAGGTGGCAAATGTTACTCTTCTCAGTTCATAGATGACTGATCTGAAGTACCAAGAGGTTAACTGATTTTTCCAATTCACAAAACAAGTCACGGCACAAAGTGAGGTCATGCAGAATTCTTGACTGTTGGTTCATATAGAGTTCTACTCTCTGGACAAGTGCTTTATTAAATAAGCTCTTATTGATTATCATTTTCTGGGTAATGCCATTTGGCATTTGTCCAAATATTTTGCTCATGACACAATTATCACTTCACAAAGGACAAAACTGTCAGAATTACCCAAATACTATAATAGTTTGGATCATTACAGTTGAAAAATCAAAGGAAAAATTCCAGGCTGCTTTGTCCTAGTGAAACTATTAAAATATATGAATATTTAAAAAATTAATAGCATGTTTTCACCAATAAGTAAATAAACATCACATTTAATGTACCTTCTATAAGGAAGTCTTCAAATATAATACATGGGAGAAAATCAGACACATTTTTATTTATTGTTGCTAATGTAAAAGCAAAAGAATATCCAATTTTTTAAAAAAATTAGAAGTAGTAAGAAAAATAGGGATTCTATGAACACATTTGATGTGATATTGTTAAAAGCTATGTGATGGTTTAAAATGGGCTCCTTTTTATTATTTTTCTACCATTGTATGCTTTTTAAAGGGCTTCCCTCATGGCTCAGTGATAGAGTCCACCTGCAAATGCAGGAGACTCGGGTTCAGCCCTGGGGTTGGGAAGATCCCCTGGAGAAGGAAATGGCAACCCACTCCAGTATTCTTGCCTGGAAAATCCCATGAACAGAGAGCCTGACAGGCTATAGTCCATGGGGTTGCAAAAGAGTCAGACATGACTTAGTGACTAAACAATGACAAATATTTTTTAATTTTTAATTTAAAATATTAAAATAAGTAAATTATTGAGAACAACTTCTAGAACATGTAAAATAATTATTCAAAATAAAAATAAAATTCAAGTATGCATATTTGGCAGTGGACATCAATTTGATGTATTTTGACCAGTGATCTAGAGTGTTGTTTAATGCCAAAACCAATTCAGATAAATAGAGTGTTTCCCAAGTTGTAAAAGGGCTTCCCTAGTGGCTCAGATGGTAAAGAATTCACCTGCAATGCGGGAGACCTGGGTTCAGTCCCTGGGTTTGGAAGATCCTCTGGAGAAGGAAATGTCAACCCACTCCAGTCTTCTTGCCTGGAGAATTCCATGGACAGAGGAGCCTGGTGGGCTACAGTCCATGGCATCCCAGAGTCTGACACGACTGAGTGACTAACACTTTCACTTCAAGTTGTAAAATGTTGAAACCAGTGAACCAGCAAGGTTGCTCAGCCATGTCTGACTTATTGCGACCCCGTGGACTGTAGCCTACTAGGCTCCTCCGTCCATGGAATTTTCCAAGCAAGAGTACTGGAGTGGGTTGCCATTTCCTTCTCCAGGAAGATCTTCCTGATTGAGGGACTAAACCCAGGTCTTCTGCATTGCAGGCAGATGCTGAGCCACCAGGGAAGCCTCCAGGAAAATGCTGAAAGATGATCTTATATGTCAGCTTTCTTTTAGTGACAAAATAGAAAGAAGTGGTTTTTCAATATTAAATAGTGTGGTCATTTATTAATTGTATGGGAAACTACTTCCCTTTTCTTGCCTCAGTTTCCTTATCTATAAAAATGGAAATAGTAACACACTTCATAGCATTGTGTAAAGTCAATAAAAGACTTAAAATAGTATTTGACACAGAATAAGCAGTTGATGAATATTGTGTAATTATTATTAGTTCCCTTTTCAATAGCCCTGTGGCGGATTCATGTTGATGTATGGCAAAACCAATACAATATTGTAAAATAATTAGCCTCCAATTAAAATAAATTAAATAAATAAATAAAAATTAAAAAAAAAACCTTCTTTCAGTCAGTTTTTACCTCTGAACCTCCTTATTTCTCTCAGATTTTACCTTAGAATCTCCTTCTTTCTGTCAGATTCTTTACCATCTGAGCCACCCAGGATGTACTAGAAGAACTAAAGTTTAAAATTTCTGGATGCTGCTTGATTGGAAAAATTTTCTTGAAATGAAATCAACACTAGAAAATAGATCTGAGAGATTGGGAAATGGAAAAAACTGGAGAACTGAACGTATTTGAACTCATGGACTATCCATACATGAAAACAGTTCTATTCATGAGCTCTTCTGATATATGGGGGAATATACTTCCTTTTTCACTTATGTCAATTTGGGATTCTATCTCCAATAATATAAATTCAGTAATTACCACATAAACAGAATTGAATTAAATTGAATTGAGATTGTTTCCATTGCCACAATTCAACAGTAAACACACTTATCCATTGATTGAAGATATACCTAACAAAAATTAATTATAGAGTAGATTCTGGTTTGTGATATTAGTAGCCCCTGATGCAATCTTTTCCAATTCCCAATGTAATGCTTAAGAAGCACCAAAATTAGTGAAGTCTAAATGACACTGAAAATTAGCACAGAGATCAGCCCTGGGATTCCTTTGGACGACAGAGGATGAGATGGCTGGATGGCATCACTGACTCGATGGACGTGAGTCTGAGTGAACTGCGGGAGTTGGTGATGGACAGGGAGGCCTGGCGTGCTGCGATTCATGGGGTTGCAAAGAGTCGGACGCGACTGAGCGACTAATCTGATCTGATCTGATGATTCTATTGCCAGAACCTGGAAAGAGTTTCCACTAGCAGTAAAGTTGATAAAAACAGAACTGAAAAATACCAATCATCATGCACTACAGAATATTAAAAAAAAAAAAAAAGAAAATCCTCATTGTGTCAAAGTGAATGGAAATAATTCTCATGCACCATTTCCTCTTTCTGATAAACAGGCTCTAAATTAACCTGAAAACTCTAGGATCATTTTCTACTGCCTGGTACCTCTGTTTCTCTCTTTCCTTTTTCTTCAACTCCACAAATCCCCCATTAGTTTATTCTCTGTGAGCAAATGTTCGCTAGGCAGAAGGTAAGATGGAATACTGGGGGTTTATTGTCAACCTGAGTTTCATCAGAATAGGAGAAACTCATTTCAGGATATCATAACTTCACAAGATACATGCCTACCAAGGTCAGATTTGGAACAGCAGTTGTATATTCTTGCATAGCCTCCAGCTTTAGATCTAAAACTGTAAATCATGCACAGAGAGTGAATCTGGTTAAGACCATATATGGACTGATTCTAAGTGCATTTAGATTTAACATTTTCTGAGGATCAAACTTATTTCTCCTAGTTTTAGAATAAGTAAAAAAGAAATAATACACCATTATAAAAACAAGATAAAAACAAGCCAGGACCAATTGGAAGACTAAGAGGAGGAATAGACCTCAAAAAACAAAATGACACAGAGAAGGAATACTTTATAAAATTATTTGTCATTCTCAATATACAAAGATCTATGGTTCTTTGATGTGGAAAGAAAAAGCTAAAGAAAAAGCTGGAAGACTAAAATCAACCTGATGTTATAAAAAAAGTTTACTGTAACTAAGTAGAATTACATAAAAGCTAAAAATTTAACAGCAATATGAAAATAATATGGGAAGCATTAAAGAATAGGATTTATTCTTTTCCAATTTTTGGCTTCTTTCAATCTTTGACATTAGATTTTTCTAATACTTATTTTTTTTAATACTGAGCTACTGAAAAATAGATTACGGAAGGAAAAGTTGAAGCAGGAGTTTGACAGGTATGAGGAGGGAAAGATGACATCTCTAGTGTAGGTAAACCAAGATTTCTATGGGTTGAGACTTTAAGTTCAATACTACTGAGTTATATGTTCCCCTTAAGAGTAAAGACCTCAAAAACAAGTAAATGGGAATTGATTTCTGTTATTGTATGTGATGTGCTCTTGGGGGAAAAATTAACACCACCAAATTCATAGAATCAAATAGTGGAATGATGATTGCCATAGGCTGAGGGGACAGGAAAATGGGGAGTTATTAATCAGAAGGCAGAAAGTTTCAGTTAATTATGATCAATAAGCTCTAGAGATCTGCTATATCCATTGTAACTAAATCAACAACAGTGGAATGTACACTTAATTTGTTAAGAAGGTAGATCTTGAGTGTTCTTACTGGAATAAGATAACTAATTTTTTTCTTTTTAAGAGAAGAATGACGAGGAAAAACAAAGTACCTGGAATTAGAGGGATTTAATATATGATTTAAGTTAATTTTCTTTTGTTACAATTAAGCTTTATAGATCAAATAGGTAAAAATTCAAAATTAATAAATCTTAATAGCAAACTTACCAGAAATGAGACAAGAGAAAAGCTTAAATGCACATTGTCATTAATGAGTTGAAACAAAATTAAGGAATCAAAGGAGGGGGTGATAAATGTTATAGTAAGAGTTATGATGCTGTGCATTAAATTAGTCAAATGGGATATTCATTAGAAACTTGTTCTTAAAAGTGTTCAAAATTTTAGAATGTATGCCTAAAGACAGAATGGATAATGGTAAAATAAAATGTTAGTAATGATATTCTTGAGCTTCCCTGATAGCTCAGATGGTAAAGAATCTGCCTGAAATGCAGGAGACCTGGGTTCAATCCGTGGGTCAGAAAGATCCCTTGGAGAAGGAAATGGCAACCCACTCCAGTATTCTTGCCTGGAGAATCCCATGGACAGAGGAGCCTGGTGAGCTACAGTACATGGGGTCTCAGAGTCAAACATGACTGAGCAATTAACAGAGATAGAATGATGTTCTTGTTCCTAATTCCTCCCAAAACCTAGAAAGTGAAGAAAGATGGTGACAAGATGTGAAAGGAGTAAAGATAAGTTTATCTTGTCTCAAAGTATATCCCTTCTTGATTTTGATAAATAGATAAATATGTTTAAAATGTTCTTTAAGCATAAAGTATCTCAGAGAGGACGGGGTTGAGCCCCACGTGCCCATACAGCGGCTTCCCATTAGCTATTTCACGCTTGGCAGCGTGTGGAGGTCAGTTCCACTCTCTCAGTTTGTCCCACACTCTCCTTCCCCCACTGTGTCCAAAGTGTGTTCTCTTCACCTGTGTCTCTGTTCCTGCCCTACAAATTGGTTCATCAGCACCATTTTTCCAGATTCCATATATGAGTTAATATATTATGCAAAATTTGTTTTTTTATCTTTCTGACTTCCTTCACTCTGTATAACAGGATGTAGGTTTATCCACCCCACTAGAACTGACTCAAATGTGTTTCTTTTTATGGCTGAGTAATATTCCATTGTATATATGCACTACAGCTTCCTTATCCACTTATCTATTGATGGGAGGGATGGGGTAGGTGGTGGCAGGGAGGTCAAGGAGAGAGGGGACATATGTGCCCTTGTGGCTGATTCATGTTGTTGTACGGCAGAAGCCAACATAATATTCTAAAGCAATTGTCCTCCAATTAAAAATAACTTTAAAAATAAAACTAAAATATGACTAACAGATTTCTAAAAATTGAAAGTGCTAAAGACTTAAAAAGTTGGAAAAGCAAGCATGTTGAAAACAAAAAGAAAGAAAATATTTAAATAAAATTTTAATGACATTAGAATACTGCATTATTTAGTACAGCAAGAAGCCTGTAAAAATAAATACATGATACAGACTCAATTGTTCAACTCAATAAGAAATAACCAAAATGTTAGTGGTGGTTGTATTTAGCAGTATGATTATAAATTGTTTTTTTTTCTATGAAATTGTCTTTGTTTTATGTATGGAGTACAAAATTACATTTGTAGTCAGAAAATAAGCTTTTATTTTAAAAAGAGCAGAAGCAAATGTGGCCACTGATGTAGACTAATTCTAGATTGTGAGGCAGAGAAACAAAGAGTTGAGGAAATTTGAGAAGAACTGAAGTGTTTGAAGCAAGAATTCAGAAGTATTATAAAAAGATGTACATACTTGTGGGGCAAGAAAGAGGAGAATATAGCTTATATTTGCAGCTGTGTTTTTCTGAATTTAAAGACTGCTCCTGGGAGCACAATTTAAATGGAGATAAAAGCATGATTGAGTCTAATAAAATAATGGAGTTTATAAAGTCTGTCTTCCAATTGAGTCAATATCTTTTTTTGTTTTCATTTGTTTGTTTGTTCTTAAGCTATATACCTTCTTTTGCAAATCTGTAGAATTATTAGGAAAAAATTCCTGCCTTTGCTTTGCCAGTGCCTTGACAAGTGTCTAATAGTCAAAACTATCACGGCTTCGTATTTCTTCCCACACCAAAGTCTCTTTTACATGATTCATTTATAAGCATTAACATTTAAGTAACCTATCAAATGTCTAAACCAGACCTTACCAAAAATAATGTCAGTTAATAGTGCTCTTTGTCTTAAATCAGATTAATTTGCATCATCAGTTGGGAGGAGAGTTACCTTGGAGAAACTAAAGCTTTCTCATGGTGACTGTGTTTTGACCTAAAGCTTGTGAGTCACACAGAGCAAACAATTCTCTCAGCCCCCTTTCCTTTCTTTGTTCACAGGAAGTCAGTGAAGTTTCTGGATTCCTTTTGAAGGGAATTATCAATGTCATTCCAAAGATGGACATACAGGGATCAGTGTTTGGGGGCTGACATAAAATACCTATCGCTATTATCTGTTCCACAGGCTCCTTCTGACTCTTATCTTAGGGGGAATGTTTTAAATCTTTTTCATTCTGTCCACATTGTTTTAACAAATGTTTAATCAGCATTCCTGTCTTCTACTAAGTATGGGACCTTGTGAAATTTCCTTAATCTTTGTAAAATAAAAGACTTAGACTATATTTATTCATTTGTTCATTTAATCTTCCCACACACTTTTAGTTAGTTCTAAGTATGTGTCAGCCATTTGCTGAGAGTTGAGGATAGAATTCTGAATAAAATAACTTTCTATCTTCATGGAGTTGGGGGTTCAGTAGTGTATGATTTTGGAAATCTTTACATTCCACCATTTATGATTCTATTAGCTCTTCTATAACTGTTAAAGTGTGTCAAGGAGGACTTGAAAAGGCAGACAAGACACCTACTGGAATTTGCCATGGATGTCCTCTCTTCCTGTCAGTCTTTTACTTAATAGCTCCAAGAATTACAAAAGCAAGATCTAGCCAAAAGGGAGCTCTGTCTGCCTCCAGGGGTCAGTCTCTCCTTGAAAATCCTTCCCCGAATTGCCTAAAGCCACTTCTAAGGATCGCAGGCTCTCAGGTAGGAAGAAGCCTTCAAGAATTTTACTTGCATAGAGAAACCAGTGCTAAGTTTTCTTTCAAACGTGAACTGAATCTCAAGCAAGTCTTTCCCTTTGATTGAAATAGAGGGGCTTGTGAGGGTGCGTGTGATTTGTACGCTTACACGCACTTTCATATGTCTTTGAAACCTAGACAAAGATTTTTGCCTTAGGCCACTAAGGGAGGGAATATCACAAAAGGGATTAGCATGCTGTACTTCATAGCATCACATCTTGTATTGGGGTATTAGATCATACTTTTAATTCAAATAACTTCACATATGTCCAATTCAAGACAGAATCATGAAGGCACATGACTGAAAAGAGAAGAAAGATTGGCTTTACTTTGAAATGAATCTACTAGGATGGTTTACTTGGAAGACGAGTAATCTGAGTGCTTGTACATCCAGCACTAACATTCTAGCCCTACTAAGAGGCCGCTTCACAACCACAGGTGTGTGCCATTTGAGATCCGCCTGCTGTCTAGCACCCCTCCCCACCTTCTTCATTCTATCTTGTCCGGAAAACTCATTGAGCAATTAACAAAATGAAAGCATTCTCCTTCTGGAATTTTGACTTTCAAGGTGGGAATTTAATTTGCAAAAGTGCCTACAACTAATTAAAATGAGTAGTCACTGTTGGTTTGAAATGGATTATCTCTGAGAAAATCACACTTCAAATTGTCAAAAGAGGGTTTATATCCTGATTTTGAAAAAGCATTTCCCTCCATTGTATATGCTTTCTCTGTTCAGCTGACTGATGCTCATTCGAATTAATGGAATCTGAGAAAAAGCCAAACTGAAGATGATTGATACTCCAAGGTTAGTTTTATACATAGATGCTTTACATCACAGTATTTTTGAAAGAATTCTTATTCCTTTTTCCATTGTCTTCTCATTTCTTTCACTTCTGACCACTATTTCTACTGTGTAATATACAACCAAAGAAGTGATGTTTTAGATTAAGTGAATAAATTAAAAATACTTTCTAGCTCATCAGCTATGTATTTGTATTGCACATTTTCCCCATGACTCTTCACAGTTAATTTCATGATAGTAATCTGAGAACAATTGTGTCATAATTGGAGGGGGTATAGCTATAATTCTGCCAACTTTCAAACAGAGTTCTGTATGTGCCTGAATCTCAGAACATTTTAAGGCAAATTAATTTTTACAAGTTTAATCAAAAATTTAGATTTCATCTCACATAAAAACTTGCATGGACTTATTTTCTTCCATTGATCGACTTGAATTAGTTTGGTTAGTCTAAATATAATAGGTCTACTAACATTTATCATCTTTAGTTAGAGCATTGATAATAGAAAGTGTTTACGATATGCTTTTACCTATGTATGTGCTCATGCCTTTTTCTATACCCAATACTCAGATCTTTCTTTTTAAATAAGTCGATTAACTATTGTATGAACTAAAAGATCAAGAAATAGTAAGGATTAAAGGAATTGATGTTTTAAATGTAAGTATCATTAAGCTACTGCTCATTATATGCAGTGGTAATGCAAACAAAAAGTTGTTTTCATGAATCTGAGTAAAGATAAATAATATTAAACAAATTTTAGCAAAACAAGAAAACGAACAAAGACAGGATATTATATTTTGATGCCTTACTGTCAGTAAGTTCAGAAAGAGTTTTCTAATTAAATTCTTTCATTAGGAATAATAGTATTTCACACTATATGAACAAATGTATTGACTTAAGTTTTGAATTTCCGAAGAGATTTGAATGCTTGGAAATATAGAAAAGAGCTACTTCTGCTTAATTTTCTTAAATTATTGGAAACCTAATTTGTAATCACAAATAACCAGTGATATTAAACAGAACTGTAATATAATGATGTTTAGAAATATCACTCTGAAGTGAACGTGAAATATATATTTTTATACATTTAGTTGCATATATATGTTTTGTTACATTTTGGTGGTTTAGAGCTGATTAGGAATTATCTTTAAGAAAGATATCCAGAACTTAGAAATAGTACTAATAACATTCTGGAAACATTTGCTATGACTAATCTGTCTAGATCATGCCACAACATGTATATAGTTTAAAAGAAAAATAAATGTGCATCATACAGGAATATGCCTGAAATCGAATATTGTGCTAAAAGAAAGAACATTCAGAGAGAATGGGTGATTATAAACTGCAGAGCAGTAACAGGTATTGAAGCAGAAATACAAAATATACTAGGAAGATATTTAAAGCACAAATCCATCTTGAACACACAGAAATGGGCCTGTACATCAATACTTAAATTTTGTTTTCTGGCAATGTGTTGCTCCCATAAATAACATTGATAGTTGACTTAGCTAATTTATGGGTTAACCTAGGTCATTCTCATTAATTTACCAAAAGCTTTAAAGCCATTAGCCGCACTTCCCTTTGATCATTTCTTAAGTTTGCCCCAGGAATTCTTTTCTAAAACTGTTAGTTTACCTCTCCCTTTTTTTATGATATAATCCTCAATCTTTCAGTCACGTTGTGTGTTCTTTAGGTGTTGATCTGTGCCCCACTAAATCACTTCAGTTTTCCTTAATGGGTCAGGATTAAGAGTCTCTAACTTGAACACACACTTAGGTGCTTTTTCATGTACATTCCCTATTGCCTTCTATGCCAAGGGCAATGTGGAGCAAATGTCAGCCTTAAAAATTCATATTTTTTATATCTTTGGAAATAATTTTTAGAAAAAGTGGGGGGAAAATGACAATTGCTTGGAGGCATAACCCATAAGAAACAGCAAAATACTCACATCTGCTTCATAAATATATATATATACATATATATCCCACAGATTTTGCTATCAATTAGAGAAAGTTTGGCTTAATTTTCTTGTCAAAGCTTTACAAAAAAAAAAGAAGATTTGCATCTTGGAATGTGTTTCTGACTCAAAGGAGGGCAGACTCCACAATCAGGCATTTCACGAGCAACACAGAACATGAGCTAGCATTGCAAAGGGGTAAATTATACTTACCTCATACATGCTATGCCTGATGACATCTATCTACTTGCTGTATCTCAGCCCATAAAAAATGACAAATTCAACACAAAGTCTTCAATCTGACACTGAGACATACACCATAATCTTTCAACAATCTCTGCAACCATAACCATGGATCAAAACAGTCATAAAGGTGCAATAATCGTATGAAATAAACATGGATATTTGAGTCAAGAGATCTGTGTTCAGATTTCAGTTCTTCTACTCTTTCTCTGTTCATCTATAAATAAGGACAATGGTATCTTTTCTTTGTGTTGAACTGAGATCACTGGAAATAATAAATGTTTTTCCTAGTACAATTCCTAGGATTCATGGAATATGCACTCAAAATTTATTTCCATAACTGCTTCTACTATGACCAAGAACTCCAACTTTGGGCTAAAAGGAAAGTTTAAAAAAGCAAATGGAAATATCTTTTAATATTTCTGTTGTTACAGAATATTGTCAACAGCCTTGTCCTGAAGGCTGTATTTAAAGACACAGTTAAAGAGGTCATAATTATATCTGGTGCTCTTGCATGGATCTATTCTTGTCATGGCTAAGGACCATGGATTCACCTAAGCTAGGTTTACATAGTAGAAGTATGACAGGGAAGCCCTCATTGTGAATACACACAGCTTTTTAAAAAAGTATTGTGAACTACTTTATTTTTTGAAAGATCTTTGTTTTAACAGTAAATACACACACACACAATACTCCAATAGTAGTCTCCCAAAAAAGTACCTATTTTTTTGCTTTCCTGTCTTCTCATGCATGGGTTGGCAGTGTTTTTTTTTTTTCCTAGCTACTGATTTCCCTCTTTGAGTAAAATAGAATATTCTAAAAGATTTAGGACAACCTAGAGTCTTAGGTGATTTTAGATTTCACTGAGACTCATATCAAATGATTAGTATATGTTCAAATGCTTCAAGTTTTTAGAATTAGCCTGGGAAGGAGAATTGTCCCTTTATTAACTGTTGACTAAAGGATATCATGGAGACTTCTACCTTCTTAATTTGAAACCTAAAGATCCTTTAGAGCCTGATACATGACAGAACTAAGGGTTAAAGACACTCTATGAAGAGCCTGAATCTATAATTGTGAGGGCCTCAATCACCCCTCATCTTATGTTTTCCTATTACATAGTTCAGAGTGGGGGAAGTGGTTCAGTTCAGTTCAGTCGCTCAGTCATGTCTGTTTTGCAACCCCATGGACTGCAGCACACCAGGCCTCCCTGTCCATCACCAACTCCTGGTGCTTGCTCAAACTCTTGTCCATTGAGTCAGTGATGCCATCCAACCATCTCATCCTCTGTTGTCCCCTTCTCCTCCTGCCCTCAATCTTTCCCAGCATCAAGGTCTTTTCAAATGAGTCAGCTCTTCACATCAGGTGGCCAAAGTATTCGAGTCTCAGCTTCAACATCAGTCCTTCCAGTGAACACCCAGGACCGATTTCCTTTAGGATGGACTGGTTGGATCTCCTTGCAGTCCAAGGGACTCTCAAGAGTCTTCTTCAACACCACAGTTCAAAATCATCAATTCTTTGACCCTCAGCTTTCTTTATAGTCCAACTCTCACATCCATATATGACTATTGGAAAAACCATAGCCTTGACTAGACGGACCTTTGTTGACAAAGTAATGTCTCTTCTTTCTTATACTTCAAATTGAATTTTATGATATTGATGGCTAGCTAAGCAGAATCATTAGAGCAAAATTCAGTGGGACTAGTTTTACCAACCTTTGTTTTGTATATTCTGCTTCTATCAGTTTGTTCTGTTATTGCCTTAGGTTTTTATCTTTTTGTTTTATATATTCTGAGCATATTATAGTGATCAGATCTTCATCTTCTCTGCCTTACAAACTCTCTTTGGTAGCAAATAACAATATCTGAAGTCTATACAAGTCTTTAATACAAAACATAATAAACAATAAATAGATATGCCAAGAGGGAAGACCATATGATCAATGATCAGAAGAAAATCAAATACAAGGAGCTGATTCATATGACCTGTATAATCAGGTTATAGGGGGCAAATTGGGTAAATAAAGGAAAAACTAGGTGAAAGCATGAAAACTTTCAATAGAGAATCAAGGTGTATGAAAATAAAAACTGTAAACTGGAATACTTGAACTGAAAATCGCAAGATCTAGAGTAAAAACTCAGGATTGTAATTTGATTAAAACTCATAATTTAAAAAATATCAGACAGAGAAGAACACAGACTAGTGAATTATAATGGGAAGAACTATGCTGGAGAGTGATTTTATCTTACTTAGAAGTTCATTAGCTAGTCTTTCATGGATGCTGGCAGAAGACAGGAGATCCTTGAGTCCAAAACAAAGAACGTTATTACTCACAGCCCAGCATACAGCATGAACTTCATTTTGTACCAGTGCCTGATGCCTTACAAGCCCACAGAGTAATGCGGGAGGTCGCCCATGTGGATGGCCACACAATGCCACACTGCATTTCAGGAAATAAACACTGATCTAGAGGATTCGCCGCTTTGCTAGCAAGCAGCGATATCCTGGATCTTTGTCCAGCAGTAGATGCTACCTCAGTCCTCAAGACTGCTCATTGAAAACACAACCCTAGAAACTGTCACAGGCAAAATATTGTCAGGCCCTTATACTCTTGGGCCAAGAACAAGCAGGGTTGCTCAGAGCCCATGGTGGAAATGTGGAAATGCAGAAGAGAATGAAGCACCAGCAAGGGTAAATAAATACTGTGGATAAATAAAATGGAATATAACCTCCACAAAACAATACTTGTAATAGTTTATTCTAAAATATAAGTAGAACTAAAATACATAACAAAAATGTAAAAGATGCAAAGGAGAGAATGCTTTAATGTTTCTAAGACAAACATTTGCTTTGTCAGAAGATGAGAGAATATATTTTTCTGTTATTAAGAAAGCATGGTATAATCTCTAGGGAAAATGCTAAAAATATATATTATTTTGTTTTTTTTTCTCTCTTTTTATTTTTTAAATTATGAAAATATGGTAACACATTTACAGGAGACTTGGAAAATATAGAGCAAAGTTACATATAGTTCCACTATATATTACAATTCTAAAAGAACATATTATTAACAGATTGAAGCCACTGAAAATTTGGTTGGTTTGTTCCAGAGCACTGTAAACTCTAACATACAGATATACATTAGAAAAGTAAGGAATAGGTCACCAGTTAGAGAAAAGTCTTAGCATAAAATAAATGGGACAGCTATTGTGTAATTATTATTAATAGAAGTGGAAGAATGAGTGTCTGATGCAGGACAAGGAATTACAAAGAAATTACAGGACAGGCTTAAGTGAAACCTTGTCAATAGGAAATGATATATAATCCCATGTATAAAATATAGTATAAGAAGAAATTGAAAATATAGTTTATTTTTATAATTATTGTCAAGGAAGAGTAAAATACAATTAAGCAAGCTATGGAACACAGGAGGAAAAGCAGGTACAATGTGATCAAGTAACTTGACTTTATAATCATAGGATCAAAAGACTGACTGGCACCTTAAAAATGACTTAAGTCCCAAAGTTACCCTCAGGATAGCCATCTGGTCTCTGTTTAGAATCTCCAGTACCAGAAAGCATTGTGCCTGAGAGATCTAATGTTATTTTTTGACATAAAATTTCAAAATAATTTATTATTTTCCATCCCTGAAACTCTCTTCTGATGCTATTTAGAGAGCACACACCTACTTAAAGGAGGTAGAAAGTCTTTCCACATGATTCAGGACATAACCTTCCATCCACCATCATCCTGTCGTCTTTCCTATCAATTCAGTATGCATTATGCCTCCACCAGAACTTTATCAAATTTTCCTGTAGTGTTCTGTTTACATTATGTTTCTGTAGGTGAGGTTTAAGTTTGTTGAGGACCAGAATTGTGTCTGCATCCATGCTGTTTGCTGTGTATCCCTCGTCGTTGACACTGATATGGTACGCAGTAGATGCTCAGGGAAAGGTTTGCTCAGTATAGTAAGGTGCATTTTGAAGCCTTTAGTAGCCAATCAGATGGCAGAGAAGTCAGTTTGGGTGCAATCAAAACAGAGAAACCACACACAATTGACTAAGGAAGTTTAATATTAAAAAAGGAACAAAATTGAGTCATTTGTAGAGACATGGATGGACCTAGAGTCTTTCATACAGAGTGAAGAGAGTCAGAAAGAGAAAAAAAATGTTGTATATTAATGCACGCATGTGGGATCTGGAAAAATGGTACAGATGAACCTATTTGCGGGTAGGAATAGAGACAGAGACACAGGGGACTGATGTGTGGACATGGGAGGGGAAGGTGGTAGGATGAATTGGGAGACTGGAACTGACATATGTGCACTGCCGTGGGTAAAGCAGATAGTAGGAACCTAGTGTAAAGCACAGGAAGCTCAGCTTGATGCACTGTGACCACCTGAATGGATGGAATGAGAGGTGGGGAGGGGAGGGAGGCTCAGGAGGGAGTGGATATATATATATACATATAGCTGATTCACTTTTTTGTACAGCAGAAACTAATGCAACATTGTAAAGCAACTATACTCCAAAGAAGCTATTAATTATAACAGGGGATTGGAGCAACAAGGGGCTGGTATATAATGGCTGAAGACAGCTTGAAAGACTATAGGAGTATGGCAGTTACAAGGAACAGTCACTACCATTAAGGCTGAGATAGCATACCCAAGGGAGATGACCTGACGCTTCCTTAGGGCTTCAGTCCAAATCATGCTGACGAGAGCATGACCACGCCCACCGATGACAGGGAAATCATTATGACATCATGCTGGCAGAACTTGCAAGAAATCCACTCTCTGGGGTGCTGGGGAAAGCTATTGCTCTCATCACTTCTTTAGAGCGATGGGAATAGTCTTTAGAGATTATTCCTGGATGCCTTCTGGTTGAGATGTCAATCAACAAGTAGTTACCAAGATTAGCGCAACTCTTTAGAATTTCCACCACAGCACATAAGAGAATATTTTAGAAGGAGAGCACAGTTCCACATAGGTCAACATCTAGCTGCTCCGATGCTTCGTAGCCACTGCCTTCCAATGAAGGAGACACAGGAGATGTGGGTTTGACCCCTGCATTGGGAAGCTCACTTGGAGTAGGAAGTGGCAACCCACTCCAGTGTTCTTGCCTGGATAATTCTAGGGACAGAGAAGTCTGGCGGGCTACAGTCCATGAAATCTCAAAGAGTCAGACACATTTGAGTGACTGAGCACGCACATGTTGCCTACCAGGATATGTCTGCTATCCTAACATACGTCCTCACCTCAGGATTAGTGACAAGTCATCATTTACTTGCTAAAACATCCTGCATATTCTTCTGTACCTCTCCCAGGAGTTTGGCTCTATCTTCTGTGAGGCAATCTACCTATGAGTAACCGCAAACTGGTCCAAAGATGCAGAATGTTTTATTTGTCTCTCTTCTCTCTATCTTGTTCCTGTCAACAAAATAAAATTGGTATTTGTTTTAATTCTCTCCAACTTTATGTTTTCTTTTGAAGAAGATTTTTTTTTCTAGTCTAGGTAGAAAAAGAGCACACCCAACATGAAATATAAAAACATTTGCCTATTCTTCTAAATCACTTGTTTGGGAAGAATATATCGTGGCGGATTCATGTTGCTGTATGGCAAAATCAGTACAATATTGCAAAGTAATTAGCCTCCAATTAAAATAAATAAATTTAAGTTAAAAAATAAATAAATATTTTGTTTAGTGTGAAATAAAAATAAATATTTTTATTAGTGTGAAATGCTTCATTTTAGGCAGTTTTGTACATGCACATATTTTCATCTACATGCTATACAAATTCTAAAAGTGAAATATGTGGTCTTGCAAAGAACTTTCTCACAGGGAGAAAGCTGATTTTGGCCGTGAAGCTCCTTCATGGACTTCCAGGGAATTTAGATAGGTTTCTTAGGCAGACACTGCCCTTCAGATTTAGCAAGTTAGTCCAAAAAGCGATTAATCTCCGTAGATGTTCATTTTGAATGCATTTTTTAGGTACCTTAGATAATCTCAACCTGTCACTTTGTATCTTTAAAATGTCCAATTATCTTGATAATTGGCAAAATGAAACACTAAACCCTCACTACTGATGAAAGACAAGCAACCAATTAAGGTGTTGGATATGGTGTGGAACAGGCTGATTTTGCATTGCCAGTTCCTGTACCTCTTTGTGCTGTTTCGAACACGGGCTTAATTTGTCAAATGTTTTGTACCTTTATACTGAGAGCTGGAATATATGTATATATACATCTCTTGGTTTTATTACTCACCCAAAATTTCAAATTATGCCTTGAGTAGGAAAATTTTTTTAAATAAATGTTATATCTGAGGTGTAAAGTTTACAAATTATATGATAGCACTTTTACAAGTTTGTTGCAACTTAAAAAAATTTTGGTGTATTATTAAGTGAACCTTCTAATTCTTGTTAGTTATTCTTTTGTTTCCGATTCTTGGCATTCATTAGCAAAGGTAATTTTTTTCTTTTTGGTCAACAATCAGAATCCTACTATTCTGAGAACAGCTGCTGTGAAACTGTTGAAGTCTTCAGCTAGCTAAGATTATATATACATAAAATAGCTGTGTCATTCAAGTCTTTCCATTTATAATTTATATGCTTTGAGCCTCAACCAATGCCCCACTCTCAGCTAGTCCCTGAGGATAATATTTAGTTTGACTCAGAGTAGCCTAACACACTTATTGTCAGGTATATGTTTTGCTAATCAAATTTGCACTTCTAATCTAGAGGACTCAAGGGATAAATTTCTTACCCTCTATTTTACTTAGCTTACAACCCCATGGGCAAGAACAATTTCTATTATCTGAATTTTGTTCATGATTAAGCTACAGCAGGAAGAGTAAAGAGCAGAAAAGAAAATATTCTTTTGCAAATGCATTATTATATACAGAATTAGGTTTAAAAGACCCCGTTTAATAAATGGTCATATTATGATGGATATTGCTCATGGCAACCACACACATTGTAAAAATTATTTACCTTACAGATTTAAGTATCTTGAATGTTATTGTTTTTTTTTTTAGCCATTATTAAAACAAATGCATTTCCTTCTACTTTGTGCATTTGCCTATTAATCATATAGTTGTATTTCCTGATTTGAGAAAAATTATTAAATTCTGTAAGATCTGATTGATCTATTTGAACTAAACTTGTTTTGAGTTCTAGTGTTCAAATTGACATGGTCACAATCTAAAACTTTTCTGAAACAACACTAAAGGCATTATTGAGTATTTTTTTGACAGACACAAATTTCCTGTCTACTGAGTTCTCAAAACAACAATTCAAAGATAATGTCCACGTAAATCTGTTCCCTTCCCCAGTGATAAAATTAAATGCTTATAAGAATCTGCCTGTATCCAAAATGTATACACCTAATAACTGATTTTTCCCTTTATATTTACTTGTTCAATGTCTTTAAACATAACTACATTTTAATGTATATGAATACATTAATAATTGTACAGTCTTGATTTTTTTCTAATTATTTGTCTTAGATAATTTATTTTAGTTTTGCGCTCATAGACATGCTCTAATAGCTCTTACAGTGGTTTTTCTTTTATAATTTTTAATAATGTTCTTATTTTGACATTTCTCCCTTCTTTTTTCCTTCTCTGCTGTGTTTTAAGTATTCTGAAAGTAGAGCACTTCTGGGGTCCTCAGCAAATTCTAATGCCTCTGCTTAGATGGTCATTTCAGCTGTTACATTGCACTTTTTTGCTTTAGGACAGATAATTTTTCTTTGATGACACTAAATAAGATTCACTCAGACAACTTAGTTTATTTTTTCAGCTGTTCTTTCATAATAATTTTAATAAAAACTGTGAAACGATTCCAGTCCAGGGATGAGGCTAACCAAAGAACAATGGTGTACCAAAAATGCTTTTGTCTGATTTCTCAGATGGGTGCTATCACCGAGAAGGGCTTTCATTACAGCCAGAATGATGATGATAAAGCTGGAGCACTGTGGCTGTGAACTCCCTTTGGATAATGCTTCGTGACATATGGAAAATGTTTCCTGACTTAGGAAAACTAATATCAGAACAGAATTTACTAAAAGGCTCAGGTCACTGGGGTGAAAGAAGCATTAACACAACCCTTAAGTATACTCTTTAGATCAGAAGTATCCTACAAAAGAAAGAAGTATAAGTTTTGCCTTTTCTGAGTTTTAAGAAATTATAGGTAAAATATACAGTCATATACCTAATAGTTAATGGACAAATTTAAATAAATAATTCTACATTCTTGAGAAACAAGTCCATGCACTAAAAATGATAACAAATTGAATATACTGATGTTTTTATGGAAGTATTATAAATCTCATTTTTATAAATGAAAAGTTTTGAGTAGATTATTTCATTAGGTTAAAAAACTGTGGTAGGTTTTCAAATGACATCAAAAAATATATTAAGGGTGGGAATTCCCTGGCAGTGCAGTTCTTTCATTGATGAGGGCCCCAGTTCAATCCCTGGTCACGAAACTTAAGATCCAAAAGCTTGATGTTGTGCCCGCCTCCACCAAAAAGAGTAATGGCTCTTTGACTTGATGTATACTGTACACTAGATCAGGAAGGCCTCCTGGAATAGGAAATGGCAACCCACTCCAGTATTACTACCTGGAAAATTCCATGGGCAGAAGAGCCTGGCAGACTACAGTCCATGGGGCTGCAAAGAGTGGAACAAGATTGAGCAACCAAGCACAAATATCACTAAAATGAGGCTTATTAACAAGACATCAGCTGCTGCTGCTGCTGCTAAGTCGCTTTAGTCGTGTCCGACTCTGTGTGACCCCATAGATGGCAGCCTACCAAGCTCCTCTGTCCCTGGGATTCTCTGGGCAAGAATACTGGAGTGGGTTGCCATTTCCTTCTCCAATGCATGCATGCATGCTAAGTCGCTTCAGTTGTGTCCAACTCTGTGCAACCCTATGTACAGCAGCCCTCCAGGCTCCTCTGTCCACAGGATTCTCCAGGAAAGAATACTGGAATGGGTTGCCATTTCCTTCTCCAATGCATGCATGCATGCTAAGTCGCTTCAGTCGTGTCCGACTCTGTGCAACCCTATGGACAGCAGCCCTCCAGGCTCCTCTGTCCACAGGATTCTCCAGGAAAGAATACTGGAATGGGTTGCCATTTCCTTCTCCCAGACATCAGCTAGTAACTCATTTAAAATTCTTGGCACCCTAGCTCAGAAATTCAAAGTTGCTGCCATTAGATAGTTGAAGTGCCTTATTTAGTGCCAAAAACTATTCCTCCAGCCAGGGAATTTGACATATTGGGAGGTAAAAGTAAATTCAGACTTACTTTCTATATTTGCAAATGCAGGCCTCATCACTGAATTAACTGGCTATCATCAATGTATTTAACACATCTCATGCAGACTTCTCTCCAAATGACTGAGAAATCCAAGGTGACTTCACAATGGCAATCTCAAAAACTGGGTTATTTACAAGGTTGCCTGACTGAGGGCAGCTTCAAACCTCTAAACCCCTTGCAAGCATCATGCCTTTTTTGTTGTTTTTCTTCCTACTTTACTCTTCTGATTAATTCTAACTTATTGTTGTTTAGTAGCTCAGTTATATTTGACTCTCTTGCAACCCCATGGACTGTAGCCCACCAGGCTCCTCTGTCCATGGGATCTCCCAGGAATGAACACTAGAATGGGTTGCCATTTCTTTCTCCAGAGATCTTCCTGAACCAGGGATTGAACCGTTATCTCCTGTTTGGCAGGTGGATTCTTTACCACTGAGCCAGCTCGGAAACTCAATTATAATTTACTTTTATTTATTTCCTCATATTACAGCTCTAGTCAGCATCAGTTTGGAAGAATTTTGCAAACGTTAATTACAGATGTCCAAGTTATTGGCTCTAGATTTTCTCAGAAAAATTCTGGACATCCTTAGAATCTCTGGATCTTGTGAAAAATTCTGTCTCAGACCATGGACAAAGTTCCCCAGGTGGTATAGATGCAAGTGACGTCTTCAATGGAGGGTCATCTCAGATACCAAAGAAGGAACACTACCTCTGCAGGAATACTTCACTCCAAGATAGCCCTAAACTTTACAATTCTTCTCAAATAAAAAGGACAAAGCTATTCCATGAAACAGTTGATTATAAACCAGGAAGATTTTTTCTTTTTTTAAGTTTTTGCAATTACAGTAGAATTGAAACCCTGACCCCAGATCAAGGCAAGTCCAATTCTGGGGATTTAAAATCTAACTTTGGGATTTTACTGCCATACCAATTTTCAATCGGTGGTCACAAAACAAAGGTGCGATCTTTGATTATATCAATTGGGTACTCTTCTTGCTTAATAGCTGTTTTCTCTGCTCATTTTTCACAAACACACATGCACACACATGCACATTTTACCTGCTCTTCTTCCTTATACTCACCTAAAAGGCAACTTTTAAATGTTCCTTTTGAGGTCTGTCTCCAAATAGAAAGATAGATAGATAGAGAGAGAGAGATGATAGATAGATAGATGATGTTAACTTGTAACTTTTTGATGTTTCTCCCCACATCGCTAATTACTAAGCAAGGTCAGAGTACCTAGGTAAATAGATTTTTAGCACAGGGTAGCACTGGCAGTGGCACCCACTCCAGTACTCTCGCCTGGAAAATCCCATGGACGGAGGAGCCTGGTGGGCTGTAGTCCATGGGGTCGCTGAGGGTCGGACACGACTGAGCGACTCCACTTTCACTTTTCACTTTCATGCATTGGAGAAGGACATGGCAACCCACTCCAGTGTTCTTGCCTGGAGAATCCCAGGGACGGGGGAGCCTGGTGGGCTGTCATCTCTGGGGTCGCACAGAGTTGGACACGATTGAAGCGACTTAGCAGCAGCAGCAGCACTTTCTCTGATGGTATGTACTGTAAGCAGATGTGCATAAGCTATGGGATAATAAAACTTGGTATTTGATTTTAATGCTTTCTCTGTGACCTTGGTGATATCATGTAATATCTTAGAGATAAATAGTTTCTATATGTGAGTGAGGATTAATAGTTTCTGTTCTACATGTCCAATAGAGCCACTGAATAAAATAAATTAGAGCAGCACTTTTCACAATATTTAAAGGACAGGATCAGGCATTAATGTACTTAGGCATGTATATATGTTTTTATTCTGATACATCACAGACTCTACTTTTGTAAAATACAATTCATGAATGTTACTCTAAATATTTTTTGAAAGAAAGAAAAGTCAAAACATACAAAATTCGTTATTCCTTTTTAACTGTTAGATTTAACTAGCGTAAAATTACTCTGTTGAGTTGTCATAAACGTTTGTAAGCATTTACTCAATTTTTGTATTTCATTGGAGACTAAAAACAAACAGTTACAGCTACTCTTTTCTGTTTGAACCATTTAATATATAATTAAAATGGTTATTTTTGTCCACAAACTTTTAAACATATAAATATATTTAAAATAGTTTCAACTCAGAAGATGACCCTGTGCTAAGAGCTAAGTTGGCTTCAGTCGTGTCCAATTCTGTTTGACACTATGGACTGTAGCCCAAAAGGCTCCTCTGTTCATAGGATTCTCCAGGCAAGAACACTGGAGTGAGTGGGTTGTCATTTCCCCCTCCAAGGGATCTTCCCCACCAAGGGATTGGACCCCATCTCTTACGTTTACCTGCCTGGGCGTCTTTACCAGCCACCTGGGAAGGCTATGAACTTCATCTTCTATGCCAGTTTTAGTTCTTAAACTTAGCTATCGTGTCAGTTCTACACATGTAGAAGATTCGAAAAGAAACCAACAAAGACAAACACTATCTATAAATGAGAATCATAAATAATTAAATATGTCTAGTATGAAAGTAAAGAAGCACTAAAGAGCCTCTCGATGAAAGTGAAAGAGGAGAGTGAAAAAATTGGCTTGAAACTCAACATTCAGAAAACTAAGATCATGGCATCTGGTCCCATCACTTCATGGCAAATAGATGGGGAAACAGGGGAAATAGTAGCTGACTTTATTTTGGGGGGCTCCAAAATCACTGCAGATGGTGATTGCAGCCATGAAATTAAAAGACACTTGCTCTTTGGAAGAAAAGTTATGACCAACCTAGACAGCATATTCAAAAGCAGAGACATTACTTTGCCAACAAAGGTTTGTCTAGTCAAGGCTATGATTTTTCCAGTGGTCATGTATGGATGTGAGAGTTGGACTATAAAGAAAGCTGAGCGCCGAAGAATTGATGATTTTGAACTGTGGTGTTGGAGAAGACTCCTGAGAGTCCCTTAGACTGCAAGGAGATCCAACCAGTCCATCCTAAAGGAGATCAGTCCTGGGTGTTCATTGGAAGGACTGATGCTAAAGCTGAAACTCCAATACTTTGGCCACCTGATACAAAGAGCTGATACATTGGAAAAGACCCTGATGCTGGGAAAGATTGAGAACAGGAGGAGAAGGGGACGACAGAGGATGAGATGGTTGGATGGCATCACCGACTCAATGGACATGGGTTTGGGTGGACTCCAGGAGCTGGTGATGGACAGGGAAGCCTGGCATGCTGTGGTTCATGGGGTCGCAAAGGGTCAGACAGACTAAGTGGCTGATCTGAAGTATGATAAAGGAAAGATCTTAATGATGCTCCCTCAAAATGTTAAGTTTATAACTACCTTGTATCTTCTACTTCCTGTTTTCTACTTAAGACTCCACTACACCTACCTGTTTTCAGCTAATATGATACATGACAAAATTTAGTTCGCTAGTTTTATTTTAGGTCTCTGTATCTAAATATGCATCTGTAATTTGGATTGTGTATACATGCCAAGTGTTTTATTTGGGAGGGGGGGCTGCATCTGAGCACCTATTGCAACAATATAAGTGGCTATGGGAGTGAGATGTGAGACATTTTCATAGAACTAAAGGCAATCTAGGCAAAAAAACAATGTTGCTCTCTTAGGAAAAACAGCTTGATGTGATAATGATAATATCCTAATGAAATTTATATGGCCAATCTCTAAAGAATTCAGAGAAAATTTCTATTGTTGTTTTCATCCTTTCTGTTAAGATTTCAAGGAGTTTGAGATTTCCATTAAGTAAGCAATGAAAACTAAAATTAGGCTTATTTGGAAAATGGAGAAATTGTGATATGTTTATGTCAAGTGATTTGTTCAACAATGCGAAGCAGATCACTGAGAGCTAGAACTAAAATATGCTTTTTTATTTTCCTGTTTTTTACTTTTCATTATGTATCTCTTATTAGTTCTTTTCTCTCATAGACTAAAATGTTGCAAACAAATGAGATTATTTTTAAAGAATTTGTTATGTAGCATGCTCGGAAAGTTAAAACATATAAAAAGGTCAAGGAAATAAGCTCTCTTTTTATACCATTTAAAAATCAGGGATAGAGATAGGTTTCAATTTACAGTCAAAGTATCTCAAGGACCACACATGATCAGCAATGCAATACACATAGCAGATTGTTAATCAGTGCCTGCACAAAAAGTTCATACATGAAGCAGGTTAGTCATGAAAAAATATGACATTTACATAAAATAAAATAAGTTGTCATGTTCAAAATTACTCCATTTGTTTATGTGTAATACATAACAGGCAATAAATTAGTTACTCTGAACACAAGGCCCATTTCATGCTCTCAATGAGCTTATAGTCATGTCAGAGAAACACACAATAAAAAGTCAATTTATTCATAGACTATAAAGTCCTGTGACCTAGGTAAGCCCACACCCTCTGGTGGAATGTCCATAGGATCCTGGAGGAAGCAAAGTCTGGTGGGTTTTAGGCTTTCCAGAAAGAGGTAAGAGAATGTCTATCCCAGAAAAGAGCACTAGAGGCAATAACTCACTGTGCAGGGAACACAAAGTTCGAGAAATATTTATGCCTCGTGGACATACGCACATTGAATACCTTTGCATTTTAATTAACTGAAACATCTTGAAGAAAATTTTGAGAATTTTACTACAAGCACAGTTTGTGGGAGATTTGATATGCTGACATGCCACCACCATCCATGTCTTCTTCTGATGGACATCCCCAGGTGCCAAAGCCTGGAAGGATGGGAAGTTAACCCAATGAGAGTCACCTCTGAATCCCAGCAGCCTGAACTTGCATGAGATTTCTAAGAACAGACCTAAAAGACCACATCCCACGAGTTCAGTAGATGCTGCCATCAGGAGTGACCCTGGAGACCTCGGGTAGCCTTGCCTGAGCATTCGTGTGTCTGTCACTAGCTCAGTGACTGTCGAGGGGCATTGGTAGCTGCCAGAACTTCCTGGCCCAGGAAACAGCTCTGGCAGAACTCTCTTGAATGCAATTCCCCTGCAGCCTCCCTGTGCCCCACACTCCTGAGGATTCTAAGGCATGTCCCCCACCCCTACCCAGTGCTGGGGCTCTGGGAGTTTTTCCTGGGGTCCTTGTGGAAGTCCCATTCCTCTAGCATTGTAGAACATTCTTGCCCTAAATCTCTGTCTACTGTGGTTGTTGTTTAGTCACTAAGTCATGCCAGACTCTTCTGCAACCCCATGGACTGTAGCCTGTCAGGCTCCTATGTCCATAGGATTTTCCAGGCAGGAATAATGGAGTAGGTTGCCATTTCCTTCTCCAGGGGACCTTCCCAGCCCAGGGATGGAATGAACTCGAGTCCCCTGCTTGGCAGGCAGATTTTTTATCGCTGAGCCACCCGGGAAGCCCAAATTGATTTTTTAAATCTTTAAAATTTCTTGGTGTTCTGTGTAACAAATTGACTAGCTAATTCTTCTGTTTTCAGTTGTGATACATACACTAACCAACAACAATTTCTTCCATATGAAAGGCAACCATTCCAGGCAAACCATGAAGACAACTAAAGAGAATTCAATAGAAGACTGAAAGTATTGAGCCACTTGCATGATAATTTGTATATAGCTAAATTTGAGTTCTGGAAGCATTAGATAATGATTGCAAGATAATTTCTTCGGAATTTTGGCCAAAACTGGTGGCATTTTGTCTTCTCTAGTCCTGTTCACTAACAACATGAAGTGAAACTCTTTAAGAGGTACCAATTTTGTTATTTTATAAAAAGGAGACTTTAAATCACCACGAGTCTGAGTAACGAATAAGCTATTCAAGACAGTCAGCCAAGATTATTTCTATTCATTCTTGATTATGATTATATTATAGATTACATAATAAATAAAACATAATATAAAATCAGAAAGTGAAGCATACAAGACAGCATGCATCACGTTATAATTACTATGGTATCATGGGTGAATGACAGGCATACAATTTTCTGCTGAAGACAAACCTCTATGCATGACTCAAGATATAAATATCAAACTCAGATCTAAATTATATCTGTAGATTCACTATCTGGGCTTCAATCTCTTTTCTTTAGTAACTTACTCATAATCAAAGTCATATAAATAAAACAAGACACTCTAGGCCTTCAGTGGGAAATAAGGCTAAAAAGAGCTCTGGCAAAATGTCTTTCTCTCTCCATAGCTCTCTCTTTACTCTCCACAGAAGTCTCAACAGACGCTTTGGCTACTTTCAACATACTTTTCTGTGGGCACATGACTAACAGCAGCTGCAAAGCCAGCTTCCGAGGTCGGGCATCACATTCGCTCTACTGAGCATGACCTGCTTAAGAAACTAACACTATCAAACTGTCAGTGGGCTGCCGTCATCTCATATCTAGGGAGTCTAGGCTTATGGCATGTTTGACAGGGAAAAATACATTGATGGAAATACATTGGTGTTTCTGGGGGAAAAGCATCAAGGACTCAATGGGAGGAGGATTTTTAAAAATGGAAAACATTCTAATCTCCATTCGTTGATGTTTCTGACAGTTTGAAACAATGAGAGTAGACCTGGAGAATTGGCATGCTCTAGGAGATTCTTTAGGACTTGGGTAGAACGGGTTGGGTCTTGCTTACTGGTTGATAAGAATTATTCTATCACACTGCACTTACGTGGTTCTAACAATTCTATTATTTATCCTCTTTCAACGGTAACTCCACCTCATATACTGTATTGATATCCATACATTATAGAATGATTTGAATTAATAAAAAGAAGTAGGCATTTTCCAGATGATATGAACTGGCATAGTCTAGTGAGTCACCTGAAGGTTTCAATTCATGGAAAAATGTTAGTAGCCCAAGATGTCTCTAAATGAAGAGAAAAACAGATTAATAAACTAATAATAAGTATGTATATAAATACTAAGGGATAAGTGGGGTTGAGAATGACCTTCTACTTCAGTACAGAGCCGGAAGTTTGAATTACCACATTATAGACAAGTCAGTGTTCAAAGATGAGAACATTTAGGTGAACTCAGCTTGCTTTAGTTGAGTAAGATAAGACATAGAGGCATAGCAGGTAAGGAAACAGATTCCAAAGCATCCACAGGCCCCAGTAAATAGCTGTAATAGCATGTCGAAAGACATCATACTACTGATCCAGTTTCAATACAATTAGTTAAAATGTGAAAAATGTCACTTGCTTTGTCCCCATGACGTCAAGATGTCTCTTTGTCAGTTTCTCATGAATTACAGTAAATGCCTCATTAAACTATAGACTTTCCAGGATGTTTCATAGAAATAAATTTTTATTGGACTTAGTCCATCATCTTTTAAAAAACAGGTATTTTTAATCATAAATATTCATAGAAACGTACTTATTTTGTCTGCCACTTAATCAATCATGTTTGATTTAAGATGAAAATGCACATGAATAAACCAAAAATATCTCCTCCAAGTCTTTCATATTTAGTGTTATGCTTCAACTAGATTTTAATACACCCTTAAGGTTTCTCTAATAAGGAGTTTATCTTATAGCAGACCCACCTGTTTGTCACATATTATCATTCTATTTTCCTGATTCAGATGAAATGCTATTCACAAGATTCAATTTCTAAAATAGCTTTTGGCAAAAGGTTGGAACCTTTTGCAAAAGGTTGGAACATTTTTATATCTTATCTTGTGTCCATTGCATTACGTGTTATTACACTGTATAAGCAATTTATATATGCATTTGTTAGGTGGAGTCCAGGAAAAGGAAGAAAAAAGAAAGCTTCAAATGAGTGATTTTCAGGTCCATACTTTCCTTGGAAAGCAATATGGGGAGGGACACCAGCCTGTTTGTGAGATTGCATTATGATCTAGTGACCCTGAAAATAGGGTCAGAAGGAGGTCTCCCTGCTAACTGGAAAACTAATCAATATAATTCAATGTAAGGACTGGTGCACCCAAATCACATAACTTCTCTCCTTTTCTGTTCCCCTCCACTACCAACCCTAAGACAGCCAACCTCCTCCACCTCATGGTTTTCGCCCTCCATGGCTCATACACGCAGTCCCACATGTAGGCAAATGTTCACCAAAAAATTGTAAGAATCTTATATTTTTCATTAGCTGTATAGAATCAAGAACTTTCAGTTGAATGTCATTTTCATATTCAACTTGTTTGGACTGAGACGTATTTGTTGGAAATGAGATTTAATCTACTTAAAACAATAACTTAAAACAGTAACTTGGGAATGCAGTTTTTGTGTCAAGGTCAGATAAAGGTATAGAATTGTGTTTTTCTTTAATAGATCAACATTATTGCTGATACCAAAATCCAGCTATTTAGATTTGTAGCAGATTATCAGAGAAACTTCTCTATGGACTGGTCTGCATTTGATTCAAATCAGGTACAGTTGCTGAGAAGGAGAGCAAGACAAAGGGTAAAAGGTCACTAGTGACTAATTTTCTGAAAACTAGCAGCTTGTGTAAGTAATAGAACATTTATTGCCTTTCGATGTTGTCCCAGCAATGAGCTAGAAAATCCATAAGAATTCCCAGCCCCAGCCTTTATTAAGGCATAGCCCTGGATTAGTTTAATGTGCAATTTAAAGTCATTGCCTGCCAATAGTTTGCTTACTTTTCTTAAGTAGGGCCATTTTCCATCTCTACTCCCCCAACCAAGTTGTCAAAAAGATTAAAAAAAAAAAAGAGGTGTCCTTTTTTTAATCATTTGAGAGAGAATCATTTACCAATCTAAGGTATGCACTTATTTCTTTTTATATAGTATGGATTCTGATAAAATGGCCAACTCCACGTGAAGCTCTAATTATTCCCATAAATTCAGCAGCGTGGAAGATGCGGCCTGTTTCCTTTGTGCCCATCTGCTTCCTGCCCAGGTTGACCAGTCCTTTGGATTCCAGAGCTTGTGAAACATTCACATATCCCAGAACTATTTTATTTAATACTTTAAAGTGTAATTACAATGCCGAAGTAATTTTTAAGACTCAAAGTGTTTTTAAACTAGATAAATTTTAAATATTTAGAAAAGAGTGAGTCTTAACATTAACACCATCAGATAAGTGGATAAGAAAGAAAACTAACAGTATTTGATGCTAAGCAGTGTGTATATTTTATCTCTGAATCCACTAAGCAGCTTCATAAAGTAGGCTACATTATCATCTTTTTCAGGATGAGCAAACCGTAATTCTGGAAGCTTCATAAACTAGCCAGAGTCTCAGAACTAAAAGAATTAGTCAATTTTGCTGTAACCCAAATATCCCTAATTCTTTTTACATGACTCTACACTGTCTTCCAGAAGTATGTTGTGGGTCAGAAAATCCTTCAGGCTTCTGATAATGTCTTTTATTAAACTAGATCTTTTCCAACCTCTGAAGCATGTTTAAAAATGCCAACAAACTTTTTTTAAGTATTTAAAACAATGCTGAGTCCAAGCTCATAGAAAGTAAAGAGCAAGTTTTATAAATAGAGGGTTTATAAAGGAAGTTTATTTTCTTTGGACTTTTACTCAAGAAAATGAGAATCAACATATGAATGCAGGTATCAAATGAAGCAGGAAAACAAACAAACAAAATTATGCTGATGCTTCTTTGCTGCTAATTTTCCTGATAGAAGTTATTTTTAAACAATGTTAAAAATTTTAAAGTTATGGTTCAATATTATTAAAATGATATTTCAGAGTTAGATATGCGTTTTGCCAAAATCATGAAAATATCAATGGGGTTGGAACCTGGTTTTAATAATATTGGTATCCTTGTTACCGCATATAGTTCTTGGCACATAGAAGGTGCTTTATGTCTGGGGCTGTACGTAATGGTTAATGAAATACATGCTGCTGCTGCTGCTAAGTCACTTCAGTCGTGTCCGACTCTGTGCGACCCCATAGATGGCAGCCCACAAGGCTCCCCCGTCCCTGGGATTCTCCAGGCAAGAACACTGGAGTGGGTTGCCATTTCCTTCTCCAATGCATGAAAGTGAAAAGTGAAAGTGAAGTCGCTCAGTCGTATCTGACTCCTAGCGACCCCATGGACTGCAGCCTTCCAGGCTCCTCCATCCATGGGATTTTCCAGGCAAGAGTACTGGAGTGGGGTGCCATTGCCTCTCCGAATGAAATACATACCCCTACCTAAAAAGTCATTGTAAGCTTTCATACATTTGAAAGCTGTAACACAGAGTATTAAAAAAATTGTCAGAACTGTTCCTCCCTTAGTTTAAACTAAGGTGCTAACACAAAATATATCAGATCTCAAACTAAGATAAATTTCCAATACAGGTTTTTCAAAAGAAGTGTTTTAGAGCTGGATGGGGTGGAGGGGGATCCTATTTGAAACAACTTTAGCCTAACAATGGGCTCTTCTTTAGAAAGAGTTAGATAAATGAATTAAGCGAGACAGTATGTGTGACTTAAAGTGAAGGCAATGCTGTCTGCAACTCTTTCTGTTGGGGATGGTCTTGAGACCATCGATGCACAAGATTGCACACGATGATGCAATACCACACAATTAAACATGATGGTGTGCTCACTCACCTAGAGCTAGATATCCTGGAATGTGAAGTCAAGTGGGCCTTAGGAAGCATCACTACCAACAAAGCCAGTGGAAAAGATGGAATTCCAGTTGAGCTATTTCAAATCCTAAAAGATGATGCTATGAAAGTGCTGCACTTGATATGCCAGCAAATTCGGAAAACTCAACAGTGGGCACAGGACTGGAAAAGGGCAGTTTTCATTCCAATCCCAAAGAAAGGCAATGCCAAAGAATGCTTAAACTACCACACAATTACACTCATCTCATACTGTAGCAAAGCAATGCTCAAAATTCTCCAAGCCATGCTTCAACAGTATATGAACTGTGAACTTCCAAATGTTCAAGCTGGATTTAGAAATGGCAGAGGAACCAGAGATCAAATTTCCAACATCTGTTGGATCATCAAAAAAGCAAGAGAGTTCCAGAAAAATATCTATTTCTGCTTTATTGACTTTGCCAAAGCCTTTGACAATGTGAATCACAATAAACTGTGGAAAATTGTGAAAGAGATGGGAACACCAGACCACCTGACCTGCCTCCTGAGAAATCTGTATGAAGATCAAGAAGCAACAGTTAGAACTGGACATGGAACAACAGAATGGTTCCAAATTGGGAAAGGAGCACGTCAAGGCTGTATATTGTCACTCTGCTTATTAAACTTATACACAGAGTACATCATGTGAAACGCCGGGCTGGAAGAAGCACAAGCTGGTATCAAGATTTCTGGGAGAAATATCAATAACTTCAGATATGCAGATGACACCACCCTTATGGCAGAAAGCAAAGGATAACTAAAGAGCCTCTTGAGGAAAGTGAAAGAAAAGAGTGAAAAAATTGGCTTAAAACTCAACATTCAGAAAACTAAGATCATAACATCCAGTCCCATCATTTCATGGCAAATAGATGAGGAAACAATGGAAACAGTGACAGACTTTATTTTCTTGGGCTCCAAATCACTGCAGATGGTGACTGCAGCCGTGAAATTAAAAGACACTTGCTCCGTGGAAGAAAAGTTATGACCAACCTAGACAGCATTTTTAAAAAGCAGATACATTATTTTGCCAACAAAGGTCCTTCTAGTCAAAGCTATGGTTTTTTCAGTAGTCATGTATGGATGTGAGAGTTGGACTATAAGGAAAGCTGAGCGCTGAAGAATTGATGGTTTTGAACTTTGGTGTTGGAGAAGACTCCTGAGAGTCCCTTGGATTGCAAGGAGATCCAACCAGTCCATCCTAAAGGAGATCAGTCCTGGGTGTTCATTGGAAGGACTGATGCTAAAGCTGAAACTCCAATACTTTGGCCACCTGATGCGAAGAACTGACTCATTTGAAAAGACCCTGATGCTAGGAAGGATAGAAGGCAGGAGGAGAAGGGGATGAAAGAGGATGAGATGGTTGGATGGCATCACTGACTTGATGGACATTAGTTTGAGTAAGCTCCGGGAGTTGGTGATGGACAAGAAAGCGTGGCATGCTGCAGTCCACGGGGTCACAAAGAGTCGGACACGACTGAGCGACTGAACTGAACTGAATGCTGTCTGACATTTAAAAACTGGACACCTTGAGCAGTAACAAAGGAAGATTAAACCCTCTTGACTCTCAATCCTGGTGGATCAGTTAAACATTAGAATACTGGCCCGGCTATGTTATTTATTTGAGTGCTCTATCAGAGACCACATTTACCAACAGCTCAAGCAAGAAAAAAGAGTGTTTCTCTCACTTCAGTCTGGAGGGAAGCAGTTCATCTCTGCTCTTCAAGGATGTCTTGTCTATTAACACCGAGTTTTGAGGATGGCTTGCAGCTGCTTTCTTAGGCCATCAGTGCGGAGGGAGGTGGAACAAAGCAAACATAATGGGAATTCAGATCATGAGAAGGTTTCTGCTGCATCAGAGAATACTTAGTACTGTGGGTAACATTTTAGTTAGCTTTAAAGTTTGTGTACATGTTCCTGTGGCTGGAGGAACAGTGGGAGACTCAAGAGGTAGTAACAGCATAACAAGATGTCATGAAGATAGAGAAGTAGATAAATGCAATGCTGATTTGAGGAAGACAAGTCTTTCTGGCTTGTCTACAGAAGTTGTCTGTTCATAAATTGTGTTCCAGCTAACTTTAAAACAATCTATTCTACTGTTGATGGGTATTTGGATAGTTTCCAGCTTTTGGCTAATGCATACAGTGCTGCTATGAGTGTTTGAGTATATGTCCTCAGGTAAACATATGTACACATTTCTGATGGGTAAATAAAACTAAGGATAGCTTGGTCACAGGATACAGATATTTTCTACTTTACTAGATATATTTATCAGCCATTTTGATATACTCTTTTGTAGTGTGTATATTTAGAAAATATTTTACCCATTTTTTTAAGTCTTTTTTCCTTTTTTTAAAAATTTTATTTTATTTAACTTTACAATATTGTATTGGTTTTGCCATATATCAAAATGAATCCGCCACAGGTATACATGTGTTCCCTATCCCGAACCCTCCTCCCTCCTCCCTCCCCATACCATCCTTCTGGGTCGTCCCAGTGCACCAGCCCCAAGCATCCAGTATCCTGCATTGAACCTGGACTGGTGACTCGTTTCATACATTGCTTTTTTTTTTAACTTCCTATTGACTTATAGGAGCAGTCCTTGTCAGAGGACTTCTAAAAATTATCTTAGAGGGTCTGTAAAACCTGTGGGACCAACTTGAAATTCTATACAGGTCTGGGAAAGAAAGTGTCAGCATAGTTCAATAAGGAGTGTCAGGAAAGAATTTTTCTCACGATTGAATCATACTTAGCCCAACTCATCTAACAAAATAGTTATCCTTGTACACATTTTATATTTATACTAAACATTTATGTGTATACACATATTTTGTTTATTTACCAAAATGAGATTGCGTTACAGACACCAATCAATTTCTTTTTCACTTAATTTACATTATTTTGTGGACATCTCTCCAGTTAAACACATAGACATGTTTCATATTGTAAACATTAACTTGATGCCCTTGCTTTATTATAATTTGCAACCATTCTTTTACTGATGAGAGTTTAGGTTGTTGCTGAATTTTTGTCCTCACCATGTTGCTATAAGTATTCTTGTACATATAGTCTCATATGTAAATGTGTATGTACATATGTGTATTATATGTTTGTGTTGTGGCGCTGTCATGTCTGACTATTTGGCCTGTAGCCTGCCAGGATCCTCTGTCCATGGAATTTTTCAGGCAAGAATACTGGAGTGCATTACCATTTTCTCCTCCTGGGGATTTTCTCAATCCAGGGATCAAACCCACATCTCTTGTTCTTCTGCACTGACAGGCAGATTCTTTACCACTGAGCCACCAGAGAAGCCCCATGCGCGCATGCGTGCGTGTGTGTGTGTGTATGTATACATACGTGTGAAGAATTTTATAACAACAATGTATTTTGTTGTCATTATTGTTAACTGCCATGTATTAAATTCCCAAAGTCAGGTTGCTTTATCAATATTTGTATCAATGTTTATGCCTTTGGTTCAAACACATTGTTTAAACACTCTAGTTCAGGAAGCTCACTAAGCCTCATATATTATGAAAAGAGTAGATGAAATAGCTCTCATAATGGTCAATTCTCATGCACTTTCTGATTTTTCCCCACATTCCTCACTTTTACACTGGTATATATTTGAAAAGCTCTTTGTGATTGTGCTAAGTAGGAATCTTAGAGCCAAAGTGGCATGGTTTCCCTCCACATTAGGAATGCAGTAAGTGTGGTCTGGAAGCAAATTTACTCTTTTCAAATGATTTCTAGGTAAAACATATAATAACAGGTTGCATTTGCTTCTGACTTGACTTTGCTTCTGAATAGCTAGTTCAGACTGGTACTGACTAGAGAGTTCACCTTGAAATCAGCCCACGTGTACTCACTAAGATTTAAAAAAAAAAAATTGCAGGCAAAATATTGCCTTTAAAAAATCTGTGTTACTCAACCTTTAGACTTTTCTAATTTAATTTGTGTCAGTTTTACAATGGGCATATCCCATATATGTTTCTATTTATGCCTTTCTTTCTCTTACTAATATAAAATTTTGATAAGTGATGAAGGAAAAATTGTAAGACAAGATATTTAGAATTTTTAAGTAGCTGTCTGTTGAACTGCAGAACAACATATGGGTCATCTGCTTGCATTCCTCCTATATCTGCCTATTCCCCCAACAGCAACTTCCACTAAATCTTCTTTTGCTTCTGTTGGTTGTGGCGCACTGGTCTTCATTCAGCTTCTCGAACATACCAACTCTCTGGGTTCAGGGCCTTGGCATATGCTATTTCCACCCCTGGAAAACTCTCCTTCTTTCTGTCTTCCTAAATTCTTTCCATCTGATTAATCTCCTCCTATCTTTCATATCTTGACTCAGAGATTATTTCCAAGGAAGGCTTTCCTAAGCCCCCTAAACTGTGCCAACTTTCTGTCATATTCTTTCAATGCATGTTAACCCATTTCTTCATAATACTTATCTCAGTTTATAATAATATCTATTATCTGCGTGATTATTTGATTTATATCTATCTCCTCATAAGCTTATGAGAGGCTTCTATTTTTTCCTTATTAATGTATCCCAGGAATTTAGTGCAATGTCTTTCATATGGTAAGAATTCAATAAATATTTGCAGAAAAAAATAAAATACATTCATACTTTCCTTGGGCTTTCCTAGATCCATTTTGAGAGAATACGATCTTCTAAATGGAATGTGCAATGCAGGGATTTGTGTAGTTCTATGTTGGGAAAGGCTCTCTTTATAAAAAAAAATAAAGCAATAAATAAAATATGTTTATATCAAGATAAAATAGGAAAACATTGATATCAGAAAGGCTACTCACATGAGTGAAAAAGCTATTCAAAATGTATTCAGTTCTCAGTGATGTTCTAGATGGTGACTAAGGGCGACATATATAGGGGCCCACCAACATTTCACTGGACTTCCTGACCTTGACATTGACAAAGAGAACTTACTTGAAGGGTTGGGATGCAAGAAAATCCTATGGCAGCTAGACAGAGAAAATCTTTCTAAATACTTGAGTGTACATTTGTATTTGAGACGTTGGTAGAAGCTTGGCTTCCTGGAGGAAATAAATGAGGGTGGAGCGCACTGAATGAGACACATTGTGGTGTTAAGAGTCTAGCAGAAGCTGTGTCACCTGGAGGCAGCAGCCCATTTAAGAGTTTTGAATTTCACACAGAGGGCCTAGAAAGCCACTAAAGATATTAAAGTGAGAAGTATATGGTAAGACTCATGTTTTGCAAAGATTTTTGGTTGCTCTATGAGAGTAAGCAAGCATTCATTCAAGGAAGCATGTTGAAAGATAAAAGATGATGGTAGACAAGGATCATGTGGCCACAGGAAATACAGAGAGAAATAGATACCTTTGAGGGGAAAATATCAGTGATGAATAGGTTTATATCTTGAGGAAATGAGTAGATTAAGTAACTGACACAATTTGCTGCAATGAAAGTGAGTCAAGAAGAAATATGATTAGGAAAAAAAAATCAAGAGTAGATTCTGGGCAAAATACCTATGAGACATCCAACTGAATCTCTGGATGTGAGGCGCAAATGAATGATCTACACTGGAGATACAAAAGTAAGTAACCCCCACGTCTGAACATCATTCACAATGATGGTACAGAGGAGATTGGGAAGGCGTTGCAAATGTATTGGTAGGGAAGGTAAGAAATATGTCACCACAAGGAAGGAATGGGCATGTTTGGCAAATTATGGGGAGTAAAATGTAAGATGGAAATAGGAAAAAAATGCTATTTTGTTTTGGATCTTTGTCAGCTTGGGCTGCCATAACAGAATATCATAAACTGGGTGACTGAGACAATAGAAATTTATGTTCTCAAAGTTCTGGAATCTAGAAGTCCAGGAGTTCAGCATTCATTGTGAAAACTCCCACTTCAGTCTTCAGATGGTCATATTTTCACCATAGCCTCATGTAGCTGAGGAATCATTTCTCTCATGTCTCTTTTATAAGGACACTGACTTCATTCATGAGGACCCTTCCTGCATGAACTAATTCGCACCTCCAAATACCTTAGCACTGAGGATTAAAGTTTCAATACATGGATTTTGGGAAAACAAATTCAATCCATAGCAGATCTGGTAACCTGGATATCATGAGTCATTTTCAATTGAATGGTAGTGCTTGGAAGAAGATTGATTAATTATTTTCATTGAAATGAGCTGAATATTCCAGGACATCCACTTTACAGTTAAGATTTAAAATTTTTTCACTGTGTATGCCATACTCAACTTGCAGTATTTATTAGCATTTAATTTTAAAAAGTGTCACTGATTAAAAATCATAATTCGCATAAAAATGCTCTGGAGGGAAAAAAATCACAAAATCTGACAACCGTGTGCCTATGTTCCTGAATGGCAATAATCAGTTGGAGTTCGCTGGTTTACCCTGTTGCGTGATTGCCTCTGCTTGCAGTTTACTAGAGGCCCAATTACCTCATGTCATTTCACACCACCACCTACTTCATGTCACCTTCCCATCTGCATGGCTGCAAGCAACTTAAGAAAGAAACTGTGCCTTCTTCTTATACTCCACAATGCCTGACACAGAATGTCGTACGGAGTAAGCAACCCAATAACATTCAATTAAATCAAGTTGATTCAGGTTAATAAAATTGAGTAGCTTCAAAGAGACATTGGTAAATACATAAAAAAGGATTTTTAAGGAAGCTTTGAAGACAAGCTGACTTTACAATTTAGTCAATATTTGATCTGGCCATTTTTACTCTTATAGATAGCTTGCTACACAAGTCAAACTCTGTATTTTATTTAGTTACTGTTTCAATCTGTGATCATATCTGATATGGTTAATATTTTGAAAATAATTTCTTTTTTTTAAATAATTTCTAATTTGTAAAAGTTTTTTATTGGTGTACAACATAGTCAATGCAATTTCCAAAGGTTGTGTCAAATTTTTGCTCCTTCTTATCCTGGTAGACAATAGGAACGAATTTAGTGACTTGAGAGAATGAGATAGATTCTATCCTTGAGGACCAGAAAGACATATGGTACCAACATGCATCCGGGCAAGAAAGAGGTCTTTTATGTAGCCTATCCTAGTAATATAATTGATGGGCAGAAGACAGATTCCCACTGCCAACCTCCTACCACATATGTCCTAAATTTGCTTCTACATTGTGGAAAGAGTATGTATATTTATATCTCTTTCACAAGTACTCTGAGAGCTAAAAATTAAAACATATGATACTTTGTGCTAGCTTAGAGCCCAGCACTATTTCATTTCATACATATCCTGTCCTTCTTTAAATTTTATCAGTTAGCCGTTGACAGCCTCTTACACATAAACCATCTTGGAATGTAATCAGTAACTCTCACATTAGTGTGAATCACATTGTTATTCTCTTGACACCTACAGCAATATATCTCAGTGCTCAGTGGAGTGGAGTGGAGCAGAAAACTGAGACATCATAGAGCAGAAAAGATGAGATGCCAGAAGGCTTCAAACTGCAGAAGACCAGAGAGATGGATGGACAACAAAGGCAAAGTGATTATTTCAAATTTCTGTCTGGGTTTGTACACCCCTAGACTAGAGTACCATCACCTAAAGTCTCTCCTCCCTAGCACTGTTCGTGATTAATCTGTTTCTTTCATATGGAAAATCCAGATGTATTTGTTTCCTTTCCAGATCATCAGATTGTATAAATGAACAAATCTCTTCTTTCTATAGAGATGCCTATGTCCTAAGGTGTGATCCAAGAAGTTTCTGCATCTATGTGTGTGTGTGCGTGCACACATCTGTTCATGTAATTTCACTTTAAAAGGGAAAGTGTAGGTGGGACTTTGAAGACCTACTCATGTTCTACAGATAATGGTTTGAATACAATTTTCTCCACATGTGCTATCATTGTTTTCAATCCTGATAGTGAGACTGACTTAAGAAACATAAAACTACAAATAAAAAAAAATGCCCAAATCATTTATTTTAAAATGATCTAAGAGCATAAACTGACAATTTACAGGAGAAGAACCCTAAAGGATTAATAAATATATCAACCAACTTCATTAGTAAAGAGAAAATTCACATTAAGCAGCATTATTCCCAATAGATTTAAAAGTCTCACAATACCGGATATTGTTAAAAATGTAGGAAAAATCATAGTTTAATACTGAGCGGAAGTGAAAATTCTTACAACAAATTTTGGAGACTTGATTTTTGCAATATCTGGTAAAACTGAGAATTTTCACCTAAGACGTAGCAATTCTACACTTCAATAAATACCCTAGAGATAGTTTCACTCAGAACTATAGACAAAGAAACAAGCAAGAAGGTTCATAGTGGCCTTGTTTGTAATTGTACAAAGTTGGAAGCAAATCGATATTTATCAACTTGAAAACTGATCAGTAATAATGGTATATTCAAGTAACCAGGTGTGTTTTCAGCCATGAAAATGAATAGACTTTATGTCAGATTAATCTCTCAAAGATAATGTTGAATGATAAAATAGATTGTGAACATTTTAAAAAATGCCAGGCCATGACACATGTTTTTCCTAGATATAAACATATATAGTCAAAGTTTCAAAAACATATAAAGAATTAATAAAACTTCTCTAGACGGTTTATTTTAAAGGAAAGGCTCCTTTAAAGGAGTTCAAATTTATTATAAGACTTTATTAAAATTTTTTGACTCAGAATTTTAGGAATTTCTAATAAATAAATCTACACTGTGTCAGTAATATTTAGTCTCTATAATTTTCTACATGTATAAAATACTACACAACAAAAGTACTTCAGAGTGTATTATCTGTGCAGACTTAATGTTACCACAGCATGAGGCACAAGCATCTGTTATAACAGTAACCGCATTCTGTTAAGATCATCTCCTTAGGACATTAAGTTTATCACTTTACGACATTAGGACATTATTGACGCCACCAGTCTAGGACTGTTTCTTATTCAGTTCTTAATTTATTGCCTCAATAATTGTTGGTGAATGACTATAACAACTTTATTATAACATTAGAAATAAAGGTTGCAAAATTACACATAAAATTAATAGTATACTGATCAATATTACAGTAAAGAGATTATAAAACATGTGTCTCTACATAAAGGTTTTCTCCTTTCTCCAGCTCCCATCTCAATTATAGGATGTCATTTTATTACACTGGCTTTTGCTGATGGTATGAGATGACTTCACAAAATACCATGTATCTGGTACTCACATACAAATGAATTATGCAATGTAGTTCATAGTCATGACTGTAAATGAATAAGCAAACATTTTAACTGAATTTTACATTTGTATTTTCTCTGAACAAGGGCAATATTTTAGGAGTAGTAAAAAATTGAGGAATCCTTTCAATCACTCATTCTTAAAATTTTTTTCTTCTTTACTGAAGTATAATTGATTTATAATGTTGCATTAGTAAAACATTGTAAAACAACTTGTGACAAGCGCTTGTAGTTAGATTTCAATTTTTTACGATCAGATAAATATTTTGTTATGGTTACCTGCCTGCTCAGTCTCAGTAGTGTGCGACACTTTGTGACCCTATGGACTCTAGCTCACCAGGCTCCTTTGTCCGTAAGATTTTCCCGGCAAGAATACTGGAGCAGGTTGCCCATTTCTCCTCCAGGAGAGCTTCTTGATCTAGGGATCGAAGCTGCATCTCTTGCATTTTTGTTATGGTTAACCAGGAGCTAGTTTTGAATTTTTAAATCAAAAGAAAAAGATTGACCATTATTACTAAGCCTTAAAAACAACATCATTAAGAAAATAAAAACTAAAACAGTTCTCATGTAAATATTTGATGCATTGATGTACATATATTGAGCATTTAAACTGGTTAAGAGAGTCCTTCCACAATCTGAAGGACACTCACCACCACTCCCCATAACCCAGTGTTCATTGTTACCATTGACTTTGATAGCTCCAAGATATTCTAATAAGGTTCAAGCATTTAGAACCAAATATGAATCAGAAACATTTCTGGATAACCCAGGAGTGAATGAACAACATCCCCAAGGATTCTGGCATAAAATAATCTTTGTTAGCATACACAATTTAAAAAAAATTAGATTTAAAAACATTATTTTGTTTCCTGGAAACTAATCTGAGACTGGAAACATGACTATCAAATAGTAGAATATTTTCTTCTAGTAAAACATTAAGAGAAAGATCAATATGTAAATAGATAATTTAAAGATCCACAAATATAGATGGAGGGTAGCAGAACACCTCTTACCAGACTGTGGTATATCCTCTCTGAATCCTTATGATTCAAAGGAGCAGGTTTATAAATCACTGGCCCAGAGGATCTGTTTCTGATAATGGTGGGAAAGCATTTATTAGACTAATTCTCCCACAAATAATAATTATAAACTCTGGACAAAATATAAAAAACAACTCTTTGAAGGTATCAAAATCTGGCAGAAACTGTATTCTGTTTAACCCTTAAAAGAAGAAAACTGTAATGAATGATATGTAGGTTGAAAGGGCATTTCACAACACAGATAAATGAATCAGCTAGAACTTAAACAGAAAGCCAGTTTTATTGGCCATAGAAGTAACAGGAGATATTTGCAACTGCAAAAGCAGTTAGAAATTAAAGAAGGATCATCTGGATACAATGGCGTTACAGAGGAAAGGGCTCCAAAATGTCAGTATAGGTTTTCTTCTAATCCGTGTCTTCAACTGTAGATTATGCACACGTGGGCAAGAACCCAAAAGTCCAAGGGAACAGATTTTTCAGCAAATGCTTACCATAGAGGAAACAAAGGCTCAATCTATTACTTATGAGGTAATGTGCATCTATTTTCTAACGTTTGTATAATTGGTTCCTAGAGTTGAGAAGAAACATAATGATGTAAAAAAATGTATTTTAATAAATATAGGCCAAAATGTTTCACATTTGGTAAAAATACCATCCCAAGGAGCAAAGTATCTAGATAAGCCATAAAGAAGACCCCACCTTCACACACTGTAGTCAAATTGCTAAAAATAAAAGCTGAAGAAATGTCTTAAGAGCAGTCAAAAGGAAAGGACAAATGAAATAAAGGGAAACATATCAGAATTATAACTGACTTCGAATTAGAAATAATAGAGAGCATAAAAAAATGTAAATGGCATATTTAAAACGCAGGAAAAATAGAACCTATCAGCATAGGATTTTTACCCTGGAAAAAAAAAAACCTTCAAAAAATTAATGTGAAATAAGGAATTTTCAGCATTCACATGAAAGCTGAGGAAAATTGTCACCAGCATAGATACATGATAAAAAAAAAAATGCTAAAGATGTTCTTCAGGTAGAATAAAATGATACCAGATGGAAAACTGGATTTATTAGAAAAAAGGAAGATCACAAGAAATAATAATAAATATTCTTTTACTAATTTTCTTTTAAAACTCAACTGCCTAGATAAAGCAAACCTAACAAAGCATATGGAGTACATAAGATGTAGAGAAATAGAGTAAATGACAATAGCAACATAAAAACGGAAGGCTGTGAAAGGGAAATATAGTTCTGCTGTCCTAAGTTTCTTATATCAAACATTTGATGTTATAATATTATTAAAATATAATATTGTGATAAATTGTAATTCAGAGTGCAATTTATAGAAAAGTCACCAAAAATAATACAAAGAGATACACTTAGAAAGGTAATACTCAACTAAATACTCAAAGAAAATGCCCAACTAATCCAAAGAAGAAAGAACAAGGGAAAAATGAATAACAGACAAATGCAAAGAATATTTACGAAAGAGATACTTTAATTTGTTTTTCTAAAAAAGTGTAGATTTTTACTTAATATCTTTTAAACATTTATTTATTTGGCTGTGCTGGATCTTGACTGTGGCGTGAAGGATCCAATTCCTTGACCAGGGATTGAACCCAGGCCCCTTACACTGAGGACACAGTCTTAGCCACTGGCCCACAAGGACAAAAGAGACACTTAAAATTTAAGGATACCACCAAATAAATTAAGATGATATACAAAGATTTACCATAAAAACAATACACTTATAAAAGATGAGTTGCCTATATTTATATCAGATAATTAGATGAATAAATCAAATATAATCACAAATGATCATTTTCTAATTAATAACTAACATAGTTTCCAATAAGACATAAGACTCCTAAGTGTGCATACACCTAATCACCGTTTTTCAAAGTACATAAAGCAAAAATTTAAAAGAACTAAAGAAAAACTGAGCGCCGAAGAATTGATGCTTTTGAACTGTGGTGTTGGAGAAGACTCTTGAGAGTCCCTTGGACTGCAAGGAGATCCAAGCAGTCCATTCTGAAGGAGATCAGTCCTGGGTGTTCTTTGGAAGGACTGATGCTAAAGCTGAAACTCCAATACTTTGGCCACTTCATGCGAAAAGTTGACTCATTGGAAAAGACTGATGCTGGGAGGGATTGAGGACAGGAGGAGAAGGGGACGACAGAGGATGAGATGGTTGGATGGCATCACTGACTCGATGGACGCGAGTTTGGGTGAACTCTGGGAGTTGGTGATAGACAGGGAGGCCTGGCGTGGGGCAATTCATGGGGTCACAGTCAGACACGACTGAGCGACTGAACTGAACTGAACTGAAAGCAAAACAGAAAAATCCACAATGATACAGATTTTAATTTCTACCAGTTATTAGTAGAACAAACAGACAAAAAAATAAGTAAATAGATTTGAATTAAATACTAATCAAATAGAATTAACTAATGTTTCTAGATTTATATTAAAAAGAAAAATTAACTATGTAAGAATGTTTATGGCAGCATTAGCCATAATTATCCAAACCTGAAAATAAGACAAAATGCTATTAAGGAAATAATAGGGAGTAAGAGGAAATATGGAACACTCAATAATGCTAAGATGCCCTTTTTTCCCCAAATTATCTGTGAATTCAATACCATCTCAATCATTAGGCCATTTTCTTTCCTGTTAAGAAAATGACAATTTGAGTCAAAGTTTTACATGGAAATGCAAAAGAACACAAATAGCTGAAGTAATTTTGAAAAAGGACAAAAAAATGGGTGAATTATACTGTTTAGAGGTCTTCCCAGATAGTGCTAGTAGTAAAGAATCTGCCTGCCAATGCAGGAGATGCAAGAGATGAGGGTTCCATCTCTGAGTCAGGAAGATCCCCTGGAGTAGGAAATGGTACCCCACTCCAGCATTCTTGCTTGGAAAACTCCATAGGTAGAGGAGCCTGGCAGCCTACAGTCCATGGGGCCTCAAAGAGTCTGACGGGACTGAGCGACTGAGCAAACACAAACTGTTTAGAGGCTTAAAGTTACAATAAACCAGAGTGTGTGGTATTGGCCACCGGAAAGATGAAGAAATCAATGGAACATGATAGAGTCTAGAGGTAGATCCACATACATGTGGTCAGTTGACTTTCACCCAAAATAATTTAATTACGAAACGATGCTCTTTTCAACATATGGTGTTAGAAACCCTGAATGTCTCTGTGTGAAACAAGAACCATAAGTCTTGTTTCATGCCTCACTAAAAAATTAATTTAGGTAGAAAGCCCAGAAATAAAACCACACACCTATGGTCAATTAATCCATGACAAAGGAAGCAAGAATGCACAATAGAGAAAGAACAGCCTCTTCAATAAGTGGTGCTGGGAAACTGGACAGCTCCATGTAGAAGAATGAAATTAGAACACTCCCTAACACAATAAACACAAATAAATTCAAAATGGATTAAAGGCCTAAATGTAAGGTCAACCACCACAAAACTCAGAGGAAAACACAAGGAAAACACTGTGACATAAGTCAGAGCAAGATCTTTTTTGACCCACGTCTGGAAGTAATAAAAAAGAAAAACAAAAATAAACAAATGGGACATAATGAAACTTGAAAGCTTTTGCACAGCAAGGGAAACCATAAACAAGATGAGAAGACAATCCGCAAAATGGGAGAAAATATTTGCATACAATAACTCTTAAAGTCTCCCCACCCCCCCCGCCCCGAAAGGTCCACTTTTTAAAAATTATTTATTATAATTGGGGGCTAATTGCTTTACACTACTGCAGTGGTTTATGCCATGCTGCTGCTGCTGCTGCTAAGTCGCTTCAGTTGTGTCCGACTCTGTGTGACCCCATAGACGACAGCCCACCAGGCTCAGCTGTCCATGGGATTTTCCAGGTTTTTGCCGTACATTGACATGAATCAGCCTCGATGCAGGCATTCAGCTGACCCCACTAGGACTCCGCTCTCTCCCTGCTTCTCCCCACTGCTTGCTTCATCCTCTGGCCTGAGACAGTTCTCCCCTAGAGGGGGGCAAGGTGGCGTGGGCAGCTCCAGCCTCACTCCCCTGGGTAGGTCCACTTTTAAACATTTGATGTTTGTACCTTTAAGAGAAAAGAATAGAGAGACAATCCCCTCTTTTCAAATAGAATTTCAATCGCTGAAACCACTGGAATAGTGTTTTGAGCGCAGTGGAAATGCCAGGAGGTGAGGGCTGGGAATGGCACTGTGTGGTCCTTTCAGACTTCTCCCTTGCTTGTCTAACAGGACTTCTCTTGGGGTGGCTGGGGTAAATGAACGGAATTGTACTACTAATCATTTATGAAAATTTATCTTACTATGTAAAGTATTTGTTATCTTCAGACTTAAATAAATATCTGGAGTCAATTTGAGAGTCTCTAGTTTACAAATGTAGAAACTAAAGTAGCAATTATATGTTTACTTCATCAATGAAGGAACTAGGGCTGTACTTTAATGTTAACACTATTTTTTTTAATTTTTTTAAAATTTTATTTTATTTTTTAACTTTACAATATTGTATTGGTTTTGCCATATATCAACATGAATCCGCCACAGGTATACACGTGTTCCCCATCCTGAACCCTCCTCCCTCCTCCCTCCCAGGATAGAACAGTCTTTTGGACTCTGTTAACACTATTTTTAACTGTACAACCTAAACAGGTGCAATTTTGCAAGGCACCCATCTTTCAGAAATTTAGAAGCTTTAATTATCTAGACATTGCCTAGTAGAGAAATTCAACAGGTCAATTATGTTTAGAAATTCTTCTCAGGCATCTCAATTCAGTAATAAAACTTTTAAAGATCTGCCACCCAAATCTAAAATTATTTTTCCATGATTTGAAAATAAATGTTCAATATTTTATAATGTGCTGCTGCTAAGTCGCTTCAGTCGTGTCCGACTCTGTGCGACCCCATAGACGGCAGCCCACCAGGCTCCCCCGTCCCTGGGATTCTCCAGGCAAGAACACTGGAGTGGGTTGCCATTTCTTCTCCAATGCATGAAAGTGAAAAGTGAAAGTGAAGTCGCTCAGCTGAGTCCGACTCTTCGCGACGCCATGGACTGCAGCGCACCAGGCTTCTCCACCCGTGGTATTTTCCAGGCAAGAGTACTGGAGTGGGGTGCCATTGCCTTCTCCGATTTTATAATGTAACACTATATAAATTAACACATGTTCTAAATTGGTTTAATTAGTAGTCCTCCTTTATAAAGAAGTAATTCTGTCACTTAACTATTTCTCATTCATCCATTCATCCATTGAGCATGGACTTCCCTGGATTTGAGATTTTTAGAGTCGGACATGACTGAGCGACTTCACTTTCACTTTTCACTTTCCTGCATTGGAGAAGGAAATGGCAACCCACTCCAGTGTTCTTGCCTGGAGAATCCTAGGGACGGGGGAGGCTGGTAGGCTGCCGTCTATGGGGTCGCACAGAGTCGGACACGACTGAAGTGACTTAGCAGCAGCAAAATTAGAACACCAACATAGAACTCCACAAATACTTAACTCTTATGGGTGGAGTCATGTGCCCTGAAAAAAGAAACCCAAGTATCTCAGAGTTTGACCTTGTTGGAAAGGAGGATTGTTGTAAATGTAATTAGTCAAGATGATGTCATACTTAGTACAATATATCCCCAATCCAATATGGCTGGTGTCCCTATAAGAAGACAGCCACATGAAGACAAAGACACACAGGAAAACATCACGTGATGATGAAGGCAGAGACTGTTGTGATGGAGCTGAGAGCACAGGGACACTAAAGGTCCCAAAGGATTACTTTTTCACTTTGCTATTGTTTTGTTTTTTATAAAGTTGTAACTTCTGATTATATTAAAACTTGAAAAGTTCTTCCTACTATGTTTTTTTCTCTTAGCATACTAATTACTAGCTCTAATACAAGATTTCTTTTGCCTTTTAAAAGGTTTTGCAAGAGCTTACCTGAAGAAAGCCAACTCCGGTTTACTTTTTCAGTAAGCATTTATGTTTTTTGGTAAGGAGATTACAGGGGTCGAATAGATTTTTCAAAACTTAATTTTAATCATCTATCTTTGCATATTTTCATTGCTGAGAAAATTCATCGGTTAACATTTTCTTAGCCCTGCAGTCTTGTGATGATGATATGAACTTCTGACCATTGAATGGAGTCAGCTATTTGGCAAATCTGCTTAGGATCTGTTTTCACAACGTGGAACTTATTTCACACCACCTTTCTCGTTCAGGTTTGCACTGAAGCTTCCCTACCCTTGGGCATGAGTAACAGTGTTATGACACTGGCTTCAATAAGCAACTTTTTATGGTGTTTAATCATGTGCAAATGTGTTAAAATTGGTAGTTTTTAGCGAACAGTTATGGAACATATTACCGTAAGGCATTTGTTCATGGCGTGACAATGATTGGCCCTTGGCCACTTAAATGTTTTATTTAATAATGTGGGAATTTCAGTGTGTTTTCCTTTCATTATTTTTAACTTGAAAACAGAAACGGAAAGCCCCTTCTTTTAAGTTAAAACTTTACTGCCTACAGTCTGTCAAAAGTAATATAAGCATCTGGATTCTGGAGAGGAGCTTTTGCAAGATGTTAATTTAATAGACTGGCATATTTCATGCATGCTTTTTGTATTTTGTATGCTTGAAGCTATCTACAGTGACCACCCAGGAATGATAGACTTATTTTCGAGATTGTGCACCAAAGAGCAAAAAACTTTGTTCAAATAGTAATACAATGCTGGATTCAGTTTAATTTCATCACACTTGACACAGTGCTTGAAATGCCAGATAGTCATCCATGTATACTAAAGAACGGGGTATAACTTCTTAAGATAAAACTTTGCATTTCCACAAAGTGCACTAATTTTTACTTCCCTCTCTCCAGACTGTCTCACAGAATGGTTTTCTATGAAATATAAGATGTCCAGCAGATACTGTATAAAGTGAATTTTCAAATAATTGCTGAAAGTAATCTTGTGTTTCCAAAAAGTAGAATTTTTGATCAAAATGAAATACTGTAATATTCTGCTTAATTTCTATAGGGACAGAGCACTGTATATTTTAATGTTTACTGATCTGAAAGAATAAAAATATTCTTTATTTTCAAAGAGCACAGCTTAGTACTGTTATTTGGTATCTGAAATGAATCTTTCAGCCTGACTTCAGAGACTTTTCATGAGATTTAGCTCTTAAGTTTAGACTTAACTTTCTCTCTTTTGAAAATAATGATTAACTATAAGAAACCAAACTTAAGCTTGAATATGCACATTAGACTTGCTTAGTTTCAAATTTTGAAAGGTTTGTTAAAATCTGTTTTCAGTGTACAATTTATACATAGCACAGGTTTGTTTTGGTGGTCTGCAAATGCATTTACAGAACTAAGCTATTGATCCAAAGCGAACAGATGGGAAAGAAGACCTTTATGTTGGGGCTATTTGGCTTTAAGATGGGGATACTTAGCGGTCTTGATCCAGTTAAGTATGTACCTAGGAGAGGAAGATTATAAGAGGGAAGCCGAATGCATCCAAAGCTCTACATGCAGATCAGCTATTGGTAGCCTTGGTAGACACCACATTCTTGACAACTGCCCATTAAGGCCCAGTCTTCAAGACTAATAATCTCTGTAGACAGCTGCTGCAGGAAAGATAGAGGAGCCTCTTAGACACATCCATAGGTAACTACCCAGAGCTTCCATCTTCAAATGGAAAGCAGGGGCTAACTCTGCTAAGTGTAAAATGCAAAATCAAATATTATAATCAACTCATTATATGCATCCTGGGGAATTATTTAAATATTTGTGTTGTTATTGTTGTTCAGTCACTAATTGGTGTCCAGTTCTTTGTGACCCATGGGCTGCAGTACACCAGGCTTCCCTGTCCTTCAGTATTTCCAAGAGTTTGCTCAAATTCATATCTATTGAGTTGGTGATGCTATCTAACCATCTCTTCCTCTGCCACCCTCCTCTCTTTTTGTCTTCAACCTTTCCCAGCATCAGGATCTTTTTCAATAAGTCAGCTTTTCATGTCAGGTGCCCAAAGTATTGGAGTTTCAGCTTCAGCATCAGTCCTTCCAATGAATATTCAGGATTGATTTTCTTTAGGATTGACTGGTTCAACTTGCAGTTCAAGGGACTCTCAAGAGTCTTCTCAAGCACCATAATTCAAAAACATCAATTCTTCAACACTCAGCCTTCTTTATGGTCCAACTCTCACATCCATACATGACTACTGGAAAAACCATAGCTTTGACTATGTGGACCTTTGTCAACAAAGTGATGTCTCTGCTTTTTAATATGCTATCTAGATTTGTCATAGCTTTCCTTCCAAGGAGCAAGCATCTTTTAATTTCATGGCTGCAGTCATCGTTTGCAGACATTTAAGCCCTTGAAAATTTTAAATTAGACTTTTAAAGTGATTCTTCTATTGATGCTTTAATAGAAAGATTTTAAATATTATGGAAAGTGCCACTCAAATGAGACCAAATTCTTAGGCTAAAGTACAGGTATTTTTGCAAAATACATTATTTTGTTTGATAAATTATTTTATTATAAAATAATATGTACTAATTTTAGAAAATTTAAAGTATATTTTAAAAAGGCATAAGGAAGAAAATTAAAAATCACTTATAATCTTATCCACAGATTGAATAGTGGTAACATTTCAGTATGCCATAAAATACAAAATGTATATAATATGCCTTTCATGATATACCAGCATGTTATATATGTAGAGGCATATATATGCCTTTGCTGCTGCTGCTGCTGCTGCTAAGTCGTTTCAGTCATGTCCCACTCTGTGTGACCCCATAGACAGCAGCCCAGCAGGCTCCCCTCTCCCTGGGATTCTCCAGGCAAGAACACTGGAGTGGGTTGCCATTTCCTTCTCCAATGCAGGAAAGTGAAAAGTGAAAGTGAAGTCGCTCAGTCGTGTCCGACTCTTAGCGACCCCATGGACTGCAGCCTACCAGGCTCCTCCGTCCATGGGATTTTCCAGGCAGGAGTACTGGAGTGGGGTGCCATCGCCTTCTCCGATATATGCCTCTACTCACATATATAAATGTATATGTAAATATGCCTCTCTGTAATAGGTCTGATGAATTTTTATTGCAAACTATGTGTTTCTGTTTTTAGAAATCCCTAGTTCCTAATTTTCTTACTACATTGATCATAAGAGCAGAACTTATTTGATTAGGAGTTTGGTGTTTCATTATAGGGCTTCCCTGGTGGCTCAGGCAGTAAAGAATCTGCCTGCAATGCAAGAGACCCCAGTTCAGTCCCTAGGTTGGGAGGATCCCCTGGAGGAGGGCATGGCAACCCACTCCAGTATTCTTGTCTGGAGAATCCCATGGACAGAGGAGCCTGACAGGCTGTAGTCCATGGAGTCTCAAAGAGTTTCCATTACTAAGGGCAAGCTGTGAGGTCTAATGCTCCCAAAGAAGAGGAAATATCTCTTTTAGAGAGGAGGAGGAACTATAAGGCCCACCTCCTCTGAACTTGAGTAGCACTTTATTCCCATCCCACCTTGGACAAACCTTGAAAGAATGGGATGGGATGATCTTGAGGTCATCAGAACTGGTGTCCACTTCCTTAAGCAAATGTAGGAAAGCATGCAACCTTCTAGAAGAAGCCCATGTCCAGATTGGTACCATGACCAACAAAGTAAATGACCAGTAACATAGCATTGACAGTAAGAGATGACCCTGTCACAGGACTGCTGGCTTCCCATGGCCTTTGAAAGGTTAACTGGGGTGCAGAAATCTCAGTGAGCTTCCTAGAAGGGATGCATAATTTTAAGATTGGTTGGGTGTACCGGTAGAAGCAAGGTGCATGGACAAGGAGGTCACAGTGATCAGGGACACTGAAATTCAACATGAGTAGTCAAGGCTGTGAACATGAATGGTTGCTAACAACCTGAAATCCCAACAGAGCAGATGGGACTAGTGTCTCCATGATGAACACCAGAGCAAGGGCAGGAAGAACTGAGCTGCAGAGATCAGTACAGATAAAAAGCCATTGTGGGAAGAGGAGGTCTTTTTCCTAAACAGCCAGAAAGTCATATAATTTTCCATCTACCTATATATCTCCTACAGAGAATCAGTATACATGGGGATGTGAGGGAGAAGAGGAAAATTCCAAAAACTAAGCATTTGCCCCAAAGATACTAGAACTTTTGAATGGACTCAAAGTGGAAAACCTCACTGCTATTAGCAAGTAAATTTATCCTGATATATCTATCTCCACCAGCCCAGCAGCACGGGAAATAGTGCGGAAATTGGATTGCTTATAGAGAATAAAGAAGTTAAATTTATTTTCCATCTGTGGAGCAGAGGTTCAGTACGCAACTCCAATACATGCATGTGAATCTTTCTGTGTGTGTATATAAAATAAAAACTAATAGAACTTATTATTTTCAGTTTGTAAAATGTCACAGTCTGTCTATGTCTTCTAGTTTCAGGTCTATGTGATCATATATTAAATATGCCATACTTATTTAACTAATCCTCTTATTAGACATTTATATTCTTTGCTTTTTTGTTTTATAAGTGTGAACATTCTAAAATCAGCAGTTTTCAAAAGCTAAATTAGATGGTGGTATTTCACAAAATTAAAGGATTAGATACATAAAAGCTTATTAATTAAAATAATGGTTAGCATTTTAGCATCAAAGTATAAATTCATATTTCCATAAGATCTTGTTATTACACAGTCTTCCAAATCCTTGCCCAAGAATATCTTACTTGAAAATATCTTCTCAGAACTTTAGAAAGTAGTCTCATTGAATAGGATCCAGAATAGACACGGATTATAGTAAACTTCACCAACCATAAGAGCAGAAATAATTTTGTACTAAAAAGAAATTTTAGCAATAAAGAGGATGGGAAATTGGAAATAAGATGTTGGTCATTATCAGAAGAAGGAAAGAATGGTGGCATATTTAAAGGCAAAAGTGGAAAAGTTGTTATTATTTCCAGTGAGCATAGTTAGAGCAACTCTTAGATCAAGTTTCTAATAGCTAAAATGTGGGGGAACGGGGACTGGATAATTCAGAGAAAACTTATTTATACATACATAATTTCTATGCTTCAGTTTGAAAGAGGAGATGTCTTCTACGCACTTTTTTTTTTTCTGCCTTTTCTTTTACTACATTGCAGATCAACTGTCTTAATTTACCCCAGAGATAGTCAGTGGCCACATGGGAAGCATTGCTTTGATTCACGCACTTTAATTCTCATTAAAGCAAGTGTAAGTTTGGTTATGGCACATTGCTTTGAAAGCAGTTGGGGTGGTGAGGGACAATGAGAGAGTGTGTAAAAGAAACAACTGGTTCATATTCTGGGAACACTGCCAGCGTTTGATTCAAAACCAGAACAAGTGCTGGCTGTCAGCTGAATCTGTGCTTAAAATAAAAGGAGGCTCATAAGAGCCTAGATTAACAGGAAGGAGGAACGATCTGATGCTGAAACCTTAGTACAAGTAGCTGAAAATGGTGGGTGCTATCTCTGCATATTTTGTGGCTTTTAATATGATTGCAGAAGACTTAGCTGATAAAATAGGAGATAGAATTTCCCTAACCCAAGTGCCCTATGAAATATTTCCTTGGTAATATTTATGAAAACTGAGTTTATGAAAACCAAGAAGGATCACAAATAAAATTACCATAAAACATGTAGAGCAAGTTCAGAAATGGCTGCCAACCCATGTCTCATATTAACTGATTGTGTAAAAAATCAATGAATTGTAGGTATCCAGTAACTACATTTTAAAAATTTGCTATAACCTCATTAATTCTGATATTTGAGGATTAAGATGTGAGCTGGGCCCAGGTTCTCTTATATACTCTTCAGGAAGAAATCAGTTTGGTAGACCAATTAATTTTATTATAAGCAAGTATAAAAGGGAATAATTATTTCACACAAGATGACAGTAAACTATTTTTAACATTTTATATACCAGGTATATGAAATTGAGATGAAAATTACAAATCATTATCATGAAAATGGCCACTAAGAGCGTATCTTGCTAGATTATTTTGGCTTGCTAGGTACATATATTTGGAAATAGTAGACATGAATTTATTTGAAAATGTTTTTATTGAGATATAATTGACATGTAATATTAATTTCAGGAGTGCAACATATTCATGATATGTATGCACTGTGAAATAATCACCATAATAAGTCTAGTTTGCATCCACCACCACACATTAACATTTTTTCTCTCGTGATAAGAATTTTTAAGATCCACTCTTTAAGCAACTTCCAAGTATATAATACAGCACTATTAACTGCAGTCTCTAGTCTGTATATTATATACCTAAATCTTTTTGTTTGGTTACTGCTTTGACCACTTTCACCCATTTCTTTTAAAATATCATGTATATCAAATTCTCTAATTCAGATAATCTCCCCACCAAGTCCCAGCTACTAAAGATTTACAGTGTCATTTAAAAGATAGGTGCCTTACTTGATTTCACAGACCTTCAGTACTACAGCAGAGAGAAACCACTTGGAGCCCTTTATTACCAAAGAAAGCAACGAGAAGAGTCACCCCTACTTGTTCTTCAGGGTCGCCATCAGTGATTCACATAGTCAGTAATTCAAACTAGCTTGTGGCTGTGTGGGAAACCCTACACAATTCAGCCATCACAAAGTTGACCAACATGCACGATTGCTTTGTACTATTCTGCTTTAAATAAATACAGATAATTAAATAAACCTTTGCAGCAGTAGAATAAAGCATAAATCCAAACTTTGCCCAGCCAAAGGCTGCCTTGGCCACTAGCCAGAAGCCAGAGGGCCAGGGCTAATTTGCATAAAATTGAACAGATTGCTGCAGCTGCCATCCTTATTAATACTGAGGCGTAATCATAATCAGGAGACATTCCGTGCACGGCAGAGCCACCTCCTGTGCGGTGCCACCCATTGCTTTGTGGGACCTATAGATGCAGATATATGATCCCACTTTAAAGAGAAAAGCTATTTCTAACAAAACAAAGGAAAATAAAACTTTTTTTCAATTTGCTTAAAAGAAAATCCCAGCTCTTTCTCTGAGTAGATTTACCAAGATTTTGGTCCTTTGACTTATCAATGTAAAACATTACAGATATTTTGTATGTTGTCATTACTTGGCAAAAATCAGTGTGTGGAAATGAGTGAAACCGTTGATTTCAAATTTTCCTCAAAGGGGTTGTAGGGAACTCTTCACAAGTTCCTTTTTTTTTACATGTCTGCAAAATATTATTTATGATACAGTGACTGCTACCAGTTGCTGATGATGTCACACTTGGCTTTCTACATTCTGTCACCCCGATTTCAACTTCAGGAAACTCTACACGGCAGTGAAATGCAGAGAGATGTCAAAAAGCATGTGCTATGACTTATCACGCCCCAAACATGCTGAGAACACAGACACTATGTAATGCCTGATAGAGCGCTTTTGCATCAGGATATCAACAGCTCTCTCTTTGTCAGAACTACCAAATGAATCGGAAGATTGCTGTTCTACAGTTTCTCAGTCAGAAAGGCTGTCAGCAGTTTCATAAGGGCCATCTGGGGAAAACAAACTCTTGGCCCACAGAAAGATGATGTAACCGACAAGGAGCACTGGCAAGGACGGGTTGGATTATATTAAAAACCTATCATATTTGTTAGCTAACTGTGGATGACAGCGGTGGAGTGTACCAACAACAACAAAAAAATTCTTTTATAGTGCTCTGAAAATCCCATGAGTTTGCCACACGGGAAGACATCTTGAGCTCATCTATTGGTCTGGACACAGACTGTTGTTTTTCTCTGATCATGTAACGTGCATCAATATAGTAAAATAAACTCTAAATACCCATTTAGTGCCAAATTTTGTTGGTAAAGTTTTAAAATTTGGTATGCATCCTTTCTGCATCCCTATTATTTGAGCATGTTTGATTTTATGGTTAGGATTATATATTCATTGCCACGGAATTCCCAGTGTGCAGAGGGCTATATCTCTATGCTAATCCCTAAACCAAGGATTAGGGATTTTTTAGCCATTCTCAAATAAATGATTAAAATATAAATACATAATCCATATCCTATTAGAGAGAAATAAAATATCTCATATAGTTTTTTCTCTTTCCATCAACATATTTCTTTCCTATGTGTTCTATTATCTATATGCTAGTAATTGTTAAATCTACATCTTAGTTTATAAATCTCATGTTTTGTTGTTTATGGATATTTCTATTTTTGGAATTCCTCCATAAATATTAAGGAGAGACATCAAATGGGAGAACGAGCTCCCAAAACTCTACCTTGAGTTCCAATAACATCTCCGTTTTCTAAGTTTTGCTTTACTTCTCTACATTTGAGCCTGTCCATATCTCCATGGTCCTTGCTCTGGTTGTCAATAAAAATGAGCTCAAATATTATATCTGCATTTACAGTCACTTGCTTCTTTTTGATGTGCTTCCTGCTTAATTTTACTTCTGTCTGGCTTGTGCCCCTTACTCTTTGGATTCATCACCTTGAACTTTGAACCTTAAATGCAAACACTTTCTAAAGATTATAGGATGCACTTGCACCTTTGACTTCCGCCTTCCCAGGTGCCTGGGGATAAGGAAGTACAATACAGTTTCAGCTCAGATCTTAGAACTTTTAAGAGGGAAGCCTCTTACCATATAAAGAGAAGGTATACTGATTTACAGAGGGATGGAGGTCAAGCAACTGTTAAACCAAACTATTGGTATTGATATTAGTATTAAAAGGCTCTTGCAGCCATTTATCAATGTCTCTATTCACTTCTTTGGGCCTGCTATGCTTTTTGTCTTTGTTGATTATTTTCTACTCTAGTTTTCCCTTCAGAAACTATGTGCGGTTAAAATGATGAAACAAACCTGGGGACAATTCCCACTCAGGACCAGTTCTCACTCTGAGACATTTGAAGTGTGACTCCGAATAAATGCATAATCATGTAAGAGGTTTAGGCTTGTGGTTAATGTAGGCAAATTAGGGAATCCCATGGGTTTACACACGTCCTGTATCTATTTTTCGCCTAAGGGTTTGAGCCCAACCTGATCCATAATAAGTAACAACTTTAGATGACCTCGTTTTGTTGTTGTTGTTGTTTGTTTGCCCACCTCCATCAGAAAATGGAGAGTGTGATGGAAATGATGCCAACTGTTCTAAACAGATTCAAAGAGCTAGAAATTCTCGTGCTAGCAATGTGCATCAGAGCTGGATGTTCTCTCGATCATCGCAAGATCAAGATGGTGTTTTACTTAAACCTCCCCCAAAATACCACCTACATTTTTCCACACCAACTTAACTAACAAAGTCATGAGTGTGGATTCCAGTCCCCCAGATGACCTTGTAGTTATCTTTATCTTCTGCCCTTTCTTCGATCCCCATACCTATGGAAGCACTGTAGATCCCATTTCAGAAGTTTGATCGTTATCTAATTTTTGTTATCTGAATTATTACAATAGCCACCTTCCACTAAGAAAAGATGTTCTTCCTACAATACAAATTTTCATACTTGCCAACTCAAAGACTTTCAAAATCCCCTGCTACCAATACTATTAATTTTGAAGTACTGAGAATGGCAGTCAAGTAACTATAAGAGCTGATTTTAACCTACTTTTTCAGCACAAATCTATCTTTTTTGTGACCTGTGGTCCACAGTTCATATAGTGAGACTGTTGCCACACCTAACATAATTGTGTGTCTCTTCTTCATTTGCAGTTACTCCTCCCTCAGCATATTACCTTCTTTGCCTACTTGTCAAAATTTATTAAATATAAATATCACTCAATGTTGGCATTACTTATCCATTCCTGATTTGATTATTAATTGTTCTCTAACGTGCTAAACTTAGAGCTCCATGTTGCTGGGAGGTTTTGTGCTGAAAGTGACCTAGTCTAAATCATCATTCGGCAAGGAAGGAAACATTCTGGAAACACTAGGTGTTTGGTATCAGACATCTCACAGTTCATACCACATGCACTCTGATTCACATCATAGTTTGCAGTCAAGTTAAATAACTGTAAACTTGAAATTCACTTAAACACCTAGGCTTGTATTTCATTGACCCATTACTCCCACTAATTTTCACAAATGCTGTGAAAAGAAGGGAAGTGAAAAGCAAAGGGGTAAAGGAAAGATATACCTATTTGAATGCAGAGTTCCAAAGAATAGCAAGGAGAGATAAGATAGCCTTCCTCAGTGATCAATGCAAATAAATAGAGGAAAACAACAGAATGGGAAAGACTAGAGATCTCTTCAAGAAAATTAGAGATAAAAAGGGAACATTTCATGCAAAGATGGGCTCAATAAAGGACAGAAATGTTAGGGACCTAAGACGAGCAGAAGATATTAAGAAGAGGTGGCAAGAATACACAGAAGAACTGTACAAAAAAGATCTTCATGACCCAGATAATCACGATGGTGTGATCACTCACCTAGAGCCAGACATCCTAGAATGCAAAGTAAAGTGGGCCTTAGGAAGCATCACTACAAACAAAGCTAGTGGAGGTGATGGAATTCCAGTTGAGCTCTTTCAAATCCAAAAGATGATGCTGTGAAAGTGCTGCACTCAATGTGCCAGCAAATTTGGAAAACTCAGTAGTGGCCACAGGACTAGAAAAGTCAATTTTCATTCCAATCCCAAAGAAAGGCAATGCCAAAGAATGCTCAAGCTACCACACAATTGCACTCATCTCACACGCTAGGAAAGTGATGCTCAAAATTCTCGAAGCCAGGCTTCAGCAATACGTGAACCATGAACTTCCAAATGTTCAAGCTGGTTTTAGAAAAGGCAGAGAAACCAGAGATCAAATTGCAGACATCTGTTGGACCAACAAAAAAGCAAGAGAGTTCCAGAAAAACATCTATTTCTGCTTTATTGACTATGCCAAAGCCTTTGACTGTGTGGATCACAATAAACTGTGGAAAATTCTTACACCAGACCACCTGACCTGCCTCTTGAGAAATCTGTATGCAGGTCAGGAAGCAAAGTTAGAGCTGGGCATGAAATAACAGACTGATTCAAAATAGGAAAAAGAGTATGTCAAGGCTGTATATTATTACCCTGCTTATTTAACTTATATGCAGAGTACATCATGAGAAACATTGGGCTAGAGGAAGCACAAGCTGGAATCTAGAGCAGGGGGAGAAATATCAATAACCTCAGATATGCAGATGACACCACACTTACGGCAGAATGTGAAGAAGAACTAAACAGCCTCTTGATGAAAGTGAAAGAGGAGAGTGAAAAAGTTGGCTTAAAACTCAACATTCAGAAAACTAAGATCATGGCATCTGGTCCCATCACTTCATGGCAAATAGATGGGGAAACAGTAGCTGACTTTATTTTGGGGGCTCCAAAATCACTGCAGATGGTGATTGCAGCCATGAAATTAAGATGCTTATTCCTTGGAAGGAAAGTTATGACCAACCTAGACAGCATATTCAAAAGCAGAGACATTACTTTGCCAACAAAGTTCTGTCTGGTCAAGGCTATGGTTTTTCCAGTAGTCATGTATGGATGTGAGAGTTGGACTGTGAAGGAAGCTGAGCACCGAAGAATTGATGCTTTTGAACTGTGGTGTTGGAGAAGACTCTTGAGAGTCCCTTGGACTGCAAGGAGATCTAACCAGTCCATCCTAAAGGAGATCAGTCCTAGGTGTTCATTGGAAGGACTGATGCTGAAACTGAAACTCCAATACTTTGGCCACCTGATGCAAAGAGCTGACTCATTGGAAAAGACCCTGATGCTGGGAAATATTGAGGGCAGGAGAAGAAGGGGATGACAGAGGATGATATGGTTGGATGGCATCACCAACTCAATGGACATGGGTTTGGATAAACTCTGGGAGTTGGTGATGGAGAGGGAGGCCTGGCGTGCTGCGGTTCATGGGGTCGCAAAGAGTCGGACATGACTGAGTGATTGAACTGAACTGATTGATTAGTCCTGCATGACTTCAGGGCTTCAAGTCAATCTCGTCCTACAGAGTTTTTCCTGTCAAGACAGAGAGTTCATGAGGGGGCGGTGGGGGTTCTGAGTGCTCTCTAGCACACTTATTACTTTAAGCTCTCCTGTTTATGCACTAAGTTTCTGCAGCAGATGTGCCATGTCAGTATGTTAACATGTCTATTGTAATTAACCTCAGTTCAGTTCAGTTGCTCAGTCGTGTCCAACTGTTTGCAATCCCATGGCCTGCAGCACACCAGGCTTCCCTGTACTGAGAAGGCCAAATCTAGACTTCTCAACTCTATGCAACCTATCCCATTTGGGGCCACTGAGTGGACATAATCTTAATATTCCAAGGAAAAGACTTGGACTCTCCCTAACTTTGGATTACATTTTTATATCTGTGCTTTTAGACAACATTGTTTTGTCCCAAACTCTCTGAGTCTCTTGGAAATATTTCCTTTGATTTCTTCTGTATTCTTCATCTCCACAGGGACTCAAAATCAGCCCCTGGTACCAACAGGTAATCAACAAGTTAGCTAGTTAGCTACCTTCCACTGCTCTATTTTCCTCTGTCCTCCAGCCATGTGTATAACCATATGTCTGTCACTTCCATCCAGTCAAAAAGGAGGTCCTCAAACATATTAACTCGAATAGATAGACACATAGAGACTTGTAGCTCAGCATGTTTCTTTGGAGAATAAGTTTTTCTACCTGGTCTCCTCCGTGAAAACTGCTGGCTAAGAGTGGGTCATGACCATGTCATACTCACCTTTGTATTCCCTAAGGCACCTTGAGAATGAATAGCAGATAGTTGGAGCTGAACAAATATTTCTAGTTTGAATGAGGAACAAATGAAACAATATAAATTCTAAAGGTAGGTGATCTAATATAAAGCATTTGGATTATCTCATAGGAATAATGCAATGTTTTAAATTAAACAGGTTTTGTTAAGTAACCACAAGTAAAACTAGAGTGCCCCTACAAAAAAGGTACACAGTGATTAAGTGGTAAGTGACCTAGAATAACATTTTTAGTCATTCCGGTTTATTCTTGGATTTAACCATGACTTAATAAATTCCAATCCTTCTATATGTGCTAAATGAATCCAAAATCCTAATTATAACTTTAGTTCTTTGGGGGTGTGTTTTCAGTATTCAATATCCTCAAAATCCTTTTCCTCCATATATGATTTTGCCTTGATTTCTTTTCATTTTTAATGTCACTTTTCCATTTTCTTTTAATGTTATTTCTCTCTTTTAACATCCTGTGTGGTTCTTTCTGCATCAGGAACAGAGTGTTGGGAATGAACATGCCACATATTTTCCATCCTATGATTTAAAATATTGTTTTTTTTATTCAAAAAGGTGTTTTAAGTACCTATGGTCTAGAGTTATAAATTTGCACCTGCTGGTCTTTAAACTGTTCTGAAAAAAAGGAAATAAATCCTCAGAAGGCCCCCTTTCCTCAGTCTCCTCATTCATTTTAAATGAAGACAAGAATTTGGTAAGTATGTTGTGGCTCATCAAACCTCTCTGAATGCCAACAGGGGCCTCTGGCTCAAGCCTACATTTCCTTTTATTAAAAAGGTGAACTGCAAAGTAGATTCTGAAAACTTAATCCTTATAATTTAAACCCTTATTCGTTCCACATGAACTAACTTCCAGATTGTTACTGAAACAAATTTTCTTTTATTTGTGTATTCAAATAAGTATGATTCACTTAAAAAGCAGTCCCGCTCAACCACATTTGCATATCCTAATTAGTTTAGCATGTTCATTTTCCATTCACATGTTTTTCAAATAAATGCTTTTGAAGAATAGTAAAACTTAACTAACATCTGAGGCTGCAAGTTCACAAAAAGAAAAAAAGAAAAAGAGCTGACACACATATTAGCTAAAAAAGGCAAGAATTTCAATATGTGGCACAGAGGATGTGGATTTGATTCTTGTTTCATAATGGAGGCTTGATTTGTGTTTAGCATGTACCAGGATGTGGGTGGCTTCAAGGCTAGCTCATTTGTATATTTGTATAACCAACACAGGGTAGAAATCAAAGTAATATTCTAAGACTCTACTAATACATAGTAAGAATTTATCAATGTTTGAAGAATGTATTTTATATTTTAAAATAAGCTAGCGGTAAAAAGTTACAATCCATCAGTAAGGAACACTAGGAGAAAAAGCTATTGATAAAAGTAAACATCAGATTCTAAAACGTTCTCTCACAAGCATAGATGCACATTTTGTATCTTATGGAACTACATGCCATCGATTTGAAAGAAGTTCTTAGTGGAATATGGTCTGTGATTGGCTTTCAATAAAGGGAAGAGAGGGCAAAAAAGGTTCTGTGTCACAAGCATGGTTTCAAATACACAATTATCTGCCTAAATTATTTCCTAAATCTCATTCATTCCTACAAATTAAAAAAAAAATAGCAGTTACAGAGCATTATGTTTCTGAACTCAGATCCTTATGGGAATGTTCACAGGTAATTTTGGAAATTGTTTTGACTTAAATCCACCCTTAGCCAGTTTTGCATCTTCTTTCCTTCACTTGTAAGAAGTATAAGAAACACTCCTTACCTTTTCATTCTAGTCCAGGTCAAATCTGGGAACCTCCTGTGCACTTTCCATATTTCTTTTCATTCACTAGTACTGCATTTTTGGATTTGAGTAATTATTTAATTTAACGCATCTATACAATATGAAATAGTTAATCAGTCAGTCAGTCAGTTCAGTCACTCAGCTGTGTCCCCTCTTTGCAACCCCATGGACTGCAGGCCTCCCTGTCCATCACCAAATTCCAGAGTTCACTCAAACTCATGTCCATTGAGTTGGTGATGCCATCCAACCATCTCAACCTATGTTGTCCCCTTCTCTTCCCACCTTCAATCTTTCCCAGCATCAGGGTCTTTTCAAATGAGTCAGTTCTTCGCATCAGGTGGCCAAAGTATTGGAGTTTCAAGTTCAGCCATCAGTCCTTCCAATGAACATCTAGGACCGATCTTTAGGATGGACTGGTTGGATCTCTTTGCAGTCCAAGGGACTCTCAAGAGTCTTCTCCAATACCACAGGTCAAAAGCATCAATTCTTCAGTGCTCAGCTTTCTTTACAGTCCAATTTTCACATTCATGCATGACTATTGGAAAAACCAAAGCTTTTACTAGATGGACCGTTGGCAAAGTCATATCTCTGCTTTTTAATATGTTGTCTAGTTCAGTCATAACTTTCCTTCCAAGGAGTAAGTGTTTTTTAATTTCATGGCTGCAATCACCATCTGCAATGATTTTGGAGCCCCCAAAATAAAGTCAGCCACTGTTTCCACTGTTTCCTCATCCATTTCCCATGAAGTGATGGGACCAGATGCCATGATCTTAGTTTTCTGAATTTTGAGTTTTAAGCCAACTTTTTCATTCTCCTCTTTCACTTTCATCAAGAGGCTCTTTAGTTCCTCTTCACTTTCTGCCATAAGGGTGGTGTCATCTGCATATCTGAGGTTATTCATATTTCTCCCATCAATCTTGTTTCCAGCTTGTGCTTCATCCAGCCCAGCGTTTCTCATGATGTACTCTGCATATAAGTTAAATAAGCAGGGTGACGATATACAGCCTTGACGTGCTCCTTTTCCTATTTGGAATCAGTCTGTTGTTCCATGTCCAGTTCTAACTGTTGCTTCTTGACCTGCATACAGGTTTCTCAAGAAGCAGGTCAGGTGGTCTGGTATTCCCATCTCTTTCAGAATTTTCCAGTTTCTTGTGATACACACAGTCAAAGGTTTTGGCACAGTCAATAAAGCAGAAATAGATGTTTTTCTGGAACTCTCTTGCTTTTTCAACTATCCAACAGATGTTTGCAATTTGATCTCTGGTTCCTCTGCCTTTTCTAAAACCAGCTTGAACATCTGGAAGTCCACGGTTCATGTATTGTTGAAACCTGGCTTGGAGAATTTTGAGCATTATTTTACTAGTGTGTGAGATGAGTGCAATTGTGTGGTAGCTTGAGCATTCTTTGGCATTGCCTTTCTTTGGGATTGGAATGAAAACTGACTTTTTCCAATCCTGTGGCCACTACTGAGTTTTCCAAATTTGCTGGCACATTGAGTGCAGCACTTTCACAGCATCATCTTTTGGATTTGAAAGAGCTCAACTGGAATTCCATCACCTCCACTAGCTTTGTTTGTAGTGATGCTTCCTAAGGCCCACTTTACTTTGCATTCTAGGATGTCTGGCTCTAGGTGAGTGATCACACCATCATGATTATCTGGGTCGTGAAGATCTTTTTTGTACAGTTCTTCTGTGTATTCTTGCCACCTCTTCTTAATATCTTCTGCTCGTCTTAGGTCCCTACCATTTCTGTCCTTTATTGAGCCCATCTTTGCATGAAATGTTCCCTTGGTATCTCTAATTTTCTTGAAGAGATCTCTAATCTTTTCCATTATATTGTTTATAATATTTTCTTAATACCTGATGCAAGAAAGTAGTCATCACTAGTAGTCATCACTATATTGTCCCTCATTTAAAAGACAAAAGTAAAAAAGTCATTGTAAAATGGTGCCAAATCTATTTTGTATTGAATATTTTATTGTTCTATTGACTATTTTAAATCACTAAGATAGTCAATACATGAATGCAATAACACAGATTGATATCATATAGTGCCCTAGGTACTAGGGGTGAAAAACTCTGAGTTGTATATCCTGGAGTGTCCTTGCCCACCAGGACACTGTGCTAGCCCACTTCCAAGATTGCATAGGCGACTTATTTGGAAGAGAAATTCTATTCAGTAGCAAGAATAATCTTGGCTTTGGGAGACAAAAAGGTCTGAGACTAGAGAAGACTCACTTTCATTTTAGGATCAGAGTTAATTGGGTATATCCAATATGTATAAGAAATCATCTAGAGTTACAAATTCATAAGTAAATCACATAATCCATATTTTGCGAAACATTTTTTTTCACAATCACAATCAAAAAATCCACAAAGCAATATTTTGTTTGGTTTGTGCAAATTCACTCTCATATTTTGTACCTGAAGAATATTTAAAAACAAAACAAAAGTGATATCCCAAAGTCCCCCGAAAATAGGAGTTTCAGTATGAAATGGATGACATATGTTTAAAATGGTGTCACAGCCACACATTTCTTATTTTATTTACATTTCCTAGAACTAGAGGAATGTTGAAAAAATCTGGGAGTTAGCGAAGAGGGGACAAATGGAGGAGTATCTGTGCTCCAGCTGAAAAAAGTATAAGCGGTGTCATGCCGGAGAGCGTTTCCAACCCTCTGTCACTTTCTTGTGTGAGAAATGAAGCTGAAGTGCCTGGCAGTTCTTGTCAACAATATGTCCAGGCGGCGACTGCACGATGCTGTGGCAGCTGAGCTTTCAAACAAAAACACCAGAACCTGCGAAGTATGTGCCTGTGATTAGTACCTGATGCTATGCACCATGGATGGCCCAGCTCATGTTTTTAATGGAATCTCTTCTGTATAAAGCTAACCATGCTTCCCGCTCCGTTCATCACATCAGTGTGGAAAAGATCATATGGCTGCAATCAGTTCTGTAGCATGAAAAAGTTTGTTTCTTCCCTTTCCAGATCCATCAACAAAAACACATGAATTGAAATGCCATTTTTGCCTAGCTCTAGACATCAACTTTCACAAAAAACAGAAATAAGATGTACACATTGAGGAGGATAACAGAAATGCCTAGAGCTCCTTGATTCAAAATAGCAAGAAATATGCCAGTTCAGTCTGACAACTTAGAGTTCTTCCAGAAAGATTATAAATTTGAAGAAGACAAACCATAACCTCTAATAATAGCTTCTCTTTAATGTATTTTCCAAATGAATACCAGATACATCCTTCCCATTCTACTCCTAAACATATATACCCCAGTTGAACAGTTCTATTTGTAAGAACATGCACTTTGGTTCTGTGTAGTTATTTAGTTATGTCATGTCCACAAGGTACTTACCTGATTGGCAGTCTTGATTGTTTTTCTCAATGAATCATGTAGCTCTAAGAAAGACTGTTACCTGATGACACCATTTATGAAAAGAATGGCTGGTGTATAAAGCATGATGAGGAACTTGAATGAAAAAAGTTACTTATTATCAATGTTTTAACTGTATGTGTGTGTGTTTGTCAGTAAGCAGATGGTACATCGGGCTTCCCTGGTGACTCATTGGTAAAGAATCTACTTGCTAACGCAAGACTCAAGTTCAATCCCTGGGTTGGGAAGATCCCCTGGAAATGGCAACCCACTCCAGTATTCTTGCCTGGGAAATCCCATGGACAGAGAAGCCTGGCAGGCTATAGTCCATGGGATTGCCAAGGGTCGGACATGACTGAGTGACTACACAGGCACTCATTAAATATAAAACTCACGTAATTAAAGTTATGTTTTATGGAGATAATACCAGCAGTATTGGGAATATGGACTAGAAAAAGGAGATAGGAGACATTTGGGATGCTATATTTTATTACGGTCCAGATGAAAGACAATGAGGACATAACCCAGAATGAAAACAATGAAACTAGAGAGATGTTTAGAAAGTAGTTTCAACAGGGCTTTCGGGCCATTTGAACATAGACTGCATGTGAGAAGGAAAAGGGAGAAATTAAAGATATCCATTCAGTTTCCTGTATAAGTGATTTGGCAAATATGATCTTCTTAGAATAGACAGGGGACTCGAGGAGGAAGCATGGATGGGAAAGTATAGCAAGATCATGAGCTAATGCTGGTGGCTTATCTACACATCAGACACATTAATTAAAACTGAGGATGTTATTGTAATTAGCTCAATCTATTCTATCCTGCCTAAGGAGACAAAGTTTAGTAATACCAGAAATTAAAACATTTTGCAGCAGTCTTGTTGATGAATACAATATGTTAAACTTTTGCTCTTTTTTAAGTGAGGTAGTTTTGATTCATCTAAAACAGACACTTGCCATCTTTTCCTTATCTTCCAACGTAAAATAACCACAAACAGGGTTTAGAAATCTGTCTTGCAAGGGGATGCTGGTCAGATGATTGTGTGATGTGGCCCGTGTCATTCATTAGGTCTTCAAGCATCTTTAAGTCTTTGCTATTTTTTCAGATTTAGGACTTAATAAAGTCAGTTTTCTTTATCTGTAAAATGGTGATGATAAAATAATCCTCATCTGTTTTGGGGCTATTTTTGAACATGTAGGAGTTCTAGGAGATATTAATATGGATTCTTGATAAACATTTAAATGCATGTCTTTGCATGACCTATAAGGTCTTGATTTTATTTTAAGATGATGCATTGACAGTGACCACTGTCTAGGAGGATGTGCTGGACTAAAGAATAGATTGTCAATAATCTTTATTTTTTTGACTACCACCACATTTGGATACTCTCTTGTCGTTCATAAAGAAGTCGAGATTTTCAAATCTTCCTACAAGACATGATTTTCTGAGAATTTATGTTCAAACAAAATTTTCCTTTCAAGTTACTATTTGCTAAAGCAGACATCTAAATGTGTGCTCTGCATCAAAGTGTGGCCGGTGTTAGCCACCACAGTAAGAATTAAGCTCTGTTCTCCTCTTGTTCCATAAGCAGTGACCCAAGCATGTTAACTCGTGTAGAAAGATCAGGAGTATCCAATCCCTCATAGACAAACGCGTTATTCTGTTTATTTATGGTTATAAACCATCTGTCAAACTGAATTGTGTGGGCATTTGTCATTGTGCCCATCATTATGAGTTGTTTACTTAATTAGCATTATTGAGTTTAATTTTATGTTTATTAAATTTTGGACTCTCTAGAGAGTCTCATATTGAAGGTCCAATTGCAATAAAGAGGTAACAACAAAGGCATTTTAAATAGTAAAGCAGAAGCCACGATTATCAAAATGAGTTATGAGTTATCAAAGTAAGTTATGCTGATAGTTGTTATTCTAGTTCTTGGAATAGTAGCAATGACTTCACTTGAAAAAACAAAGGCAAAAGATATGTAAACATGAAATATATATGTTTATTCTTACACACATTTTTTCTTTTGTTACACCCCAGCTGGCAGAAGTTACAATGCATAGGCTTTCCTGGCATAAGACAGCTGTTAGATATGCCTCCACATGGAGTGCTATTTTACAGTCTACAACAAGAACATTAGAATCAATTTTGTTGCTATAAATGTTTCTTGGTAAAGGCATGCGAATTAAGACAGTGACTAAATTAGTTCTATAAAACTGCAGTATTATTTCTTTACTTTAAAAATTATAGAATTTTAAAAGTAAATTTTGTGTAATGCATATGATAAATATAAAGTAAGTATAATATATATAGTATATAGTCTAATATCTGATGTAAATAGCAAGTATAATATAAATAATGGCTAAGAATTCATAGACCTATCTCTTAAAATAGTCCTCAACATACCAAAGTATAATAGATTAAAACTAATTCTATTAGGCGCTCCAAATAAGGGTGATTAGCTGCATGATGGTCCCTCTTGGTTAATAGATGAAATATCTAGTACAGAGGATGGAGTGTGGGAATTACTAGCAAAATTACTTTGAATAAAACCTTTTTGAATAAACCTTACAAGGATTCTTTGTTTATTGTAGCCAAAAGATCTTAACTAGTACAATCATGATGGCAAACACTGCATTTCAGTAGTGATCTCATAACAATTATTTGAATATTTACTATAACTGCACTTAGTGACAAGACACTTTTTCAATTAAAACAAAGGTCTCATTACCAACAAACTATTCTTTTAAAGTATTTTATGGCTATAATTTTTTCTTTAAGCAAAATTTATTCACATATTTGTTTTTCCTATTTTCAATAGGAAAACTCTATCCATTTGTTATGCCTGATGATAAAAGTATTTGCTTGAAAAAATATGAGGTAGAACTATAATTCTTTAAATATTGGTTTTTCATTCAGTATGTTCTCCTTATCCTCCCCTTTTCCTGACTTCTTTAATTTTATTGTTCTTTTGGGATTTATGCCCTCAGAGAGAAATGGCAGAGCAGAAATACACTGAAAGACACTCTTTAACATTTTCAAACCTTAGTAGCATTAAAGTCTTCTTGCTAGTTGTCTTTGAGGCAATGTAACAAGTCAAAACAAGCAAAGAAACAAACCAACCAAAAATATTTTAAGTAGTGGAATACCTCTAAGGGAAAAGTAGGAGGTTACTGGGATAAAAAATTTATTCTGAGATAATATATATACGTAAATACACACACACACACACACACACATATATATACACCATGAATAGTATATATAATAGAGGTAGCGGAGTAGGCAATATCTGAAATTCTTTAACCAGTTTCTGCTTCTGTATTTTTAGGAATAAGTTACCTGACAGAATTATTAGATGCACAGTTTAGGCAGTAATTTAGAGAACAAATAATAAATTATAATGGCTCCTAAGCTCATTTGATCAGGTTATAAAGTCTCTACAACATTTTTAAAAATTTTAATTGGAGGCTAATTACTTTACAATAGTATAGTGGGTTTTGCCATACATTGGCATGTATCAGTCATGGGTGGGAACAGTGGCTCTTCTTAACTCAGATGACCACATAATTCATCATCCATGCTAGGACACTTATGAAAGTGAAAAAGGATGCTGCTAATAATCACACCAGGAAAATTGATGTAACAGGACTTTTCAAACAGAGACGTCCATTTACACTTTTCACATTTTTATAAAAAATGAAACAAGAAAGAAGAAAAGTTAAATTTGGCAACTGAAGTACTCATGTTCAGTTATAATAATACTTGTTTTAACATGATATTTTGATTTTTTTTCAACTTGGAAATCAGATCTAGATTAATAGCTTCCTTCTAATATACGTGATTTCAAATTATTTCCAGATTCAGTTTTCCTTATGGGAACAAATAAAATGTAACTTGATAAACATATAGTATTAAAATCTGTCCCCAATAATTTCAGACAATATCATTCCAAAAACTGGAGAGAATTTGCTGTAGGGAATTTAGGTTTTGTCTTTTAAAGGGAAAATGGGTAAAGGAAAACATAATCTCTAACATATTGTGGCAAATGAGTGAAAACTTAGGTGGAGAGTCGAAATCCAAGGAACAGTTTTATGGAAAGAATGTAGATGTCATTTTATCCCATGCTTACTATTTGAACCTTGAATTCAGTGGAAACTTCCTGAATGTTTTTAATATCAGGATTTAAAATAGAATTTTTTTTAATCTAGTGTGTAGGTCATTTATTTTAATGCATTTTTAAAAAGAGAACTGTACAATTTTATGAAATTGAAATTGATAGATTTGATAGAAATAGAGATATATAAGCATATACTATATGATACATAGTAAATATAAATATTACCATACATTGTAATCAACCTAACTAATGAACAAAATTTTCTGTTAAGTTTTTAATGACTGTCCAATGTGTCATTGTTTTCATGTGCTATAGGTTATTGAATTTGATTTCATCCAAATAAGTCCTGCCAAAACATTAACCCATAAGGTGTTCTGGAAAAAAAGACAAGGGAATATAATTTTTGGTTACATACACTTGTAAAAATACCATAATATAATCCCTTTCTTAAAGATTCATGGGATACAAATTAATCATGTACTTCTGCGTGAAGAAATTGTCTAAATTTTGATTACCCAGACTTTCTCACCTTTATTTTGTCAATGACTATTTTTTTCATGTAAATCCTTTTAATGTCCTACAGAATTAATAATTTCATGGAAACACATGTTAGGTAACATGATTTTTAAAACTGTCTGTAGTTCAACATTTAGGAAGTTTTCTATTATCTTTTGTCTCTTCCCTAGTGGTTCAGATGGTAAAGAATCTGCCTGCCATGCAGGGAGACCTGGGTTTGATTTCTGGGTCAGGAAGATCCCCTGGATAAGGGAATGGCAACCCACAGTAGTATTCCTGCCTGGAAAATCCCATGGACAGAGGAGCCCGGCAAGCTACAGTCCCTGGAGTCCCAAAGAATTGGACACAGTGAGTGACTAACACACACTATTATAATTAGCCAGTCCCATGGTTGGAGGAGCCTGGTGGGCTGCAGTCCATGGGGTCTCGAAGAGTCGGACATGACTGAGCAACTTCACTTTCACTTTTCACTTTCCTGCACTGGAGAAGGAAATGGCAACCCACTCCAGTGTTCTTGCCTGGAGAATCCCAGGGACAGGGGAGCCTGGTGGGCTGCCGTCTATGGGGTCGCACAGAGTGGGACACGACTGAAGCAACTTAGCAGCAGCAACACATTTCATGGTAGTAAAATGGTAAGAGTAGATAGCTAAAAATGTTATAATGTCTAGTAATGATTTACTAAGAATATATTAAGTGTGTAGAGGTAAGAGTGAGCAAACTGATTTTCCAATTTTCTTTTAAGCTGTAGTAGTCTATAATTTGTCCTATTAATTTTAACTGCAGGGGAAGATATAATTTGAAAGGATCCTATGTTCTTAAGGAACAAATGTTGAGCTACATAAAATTTTTTTCTTACTAGTTATTTCACTATTTTAATTGGTCAGTGAAGAAAGAAACTAATTTTATAGTTTATATGTAATTATGATTAAATTAATTAAAATTCCATGTTTTGTCCAGATACTAAGTTGAACTAAAATACACATAATAGAGCAACTCAGATCTTGAAGCAGAAATACATTTATTTCTAATTTGAAATCAATTAAGGCATTTTGGAAATCACAAATAGGACTAAAATGAGTTGAGTTTGAAATCTGAGATATTTTATGGGCTATATCTATAAAATAGAAGAAATCCTGGATGTTAAAGGCAAACTATTTTTAAGATTTAACAATGAAAAACTTACTTTTCACTGCATTCAGGAAATTTGGTGCTTCAGCTTTAGAATTATGTATTTCTTTGATTATGAATTATTGTAAGTACTCTTTTAGTTGATTATGTGGGTGAATTGGTTTGCTTTTGTGATTCCAGAATGCTGGAAAATGAAGTGGATATTTGAGTCCTTCTTGCCTGCATTTTGTTTTTTAAAATAAAATTAATGAAGATGTGAGGTAAAACAAAATTTGACTTTGTAAATACCACAGAAACCAATATAAAATTTTTCATGTTTTTGATGATCTGGTAACATTTCATGAATTTCTAACTTTTCTATGCTATTTAGATTTTCAAGTGAGTCATTTATTTATATTTCCTGTTATAACAGCTTTGGTCTTTCATTTCTTTAAAAAACTTTGGGTATAGTTGCTTTACAATGTTTTGTTAATTTGGAGATTGGGATTGACATATATACACTAATTGATCTTTCATTCTTTGGTTTGTTTAAATGTATAACCTTTATACCATAATGTTTGGTTTGCATGCATGCATGCATCCTTGCTCAGTCACATCAGTCATGTCTGACTCTTTGTAAAGAATCTATAGACTGTAGTCTGCCAAGCTCTTCTGCCCATGGGATTCTCCAGAGAAGAATATTGGAGTGGGTTGCCATGCCCTTCTCCAAGGGATCTTCCTGACCCAGGTATAAAATCCATGTTTCCTGCATTGCAGGTGGGTTCTTTACCCATCGACCCACCAGGGAAGCCCCCACTGTTTGGTTGATATAATATAAAATCTGTCAAAGTGAAAGTCAAAGTCAAAGTGAATTCGCACAGTCGTGTCTGACTCTTTGCGATCCCGTGGACTGAAGCCTCCCAGGCTCCTCCATCCATGGGCTTTTCCAGGCAAGAGTACTGGAGTGGGGTGCCATTTCCTTCTCCAGGGGATCCTCCCGACTCAGGGATTGAACCCAGGTCTCTGGCATTGCAGGCGGATGTTTGACCCTCTAAGCCACCAAGGAAGCCCATAAAATCTGTAAGGTTTATCTAATATTGATGTCCTAATTGTATCAAAAATATTTCCTTTTAAAAAGTTATTTTATATAACAAAAGTTCTCTCCACATTTAAGCTAATAAATATTATTGTCCCTCTACATTCTGCTTGGTTATTATATAGATTATTTTATAAGAGAATTCTCATTCAAAGTGACTCATTTATTGTACATTCTTTTCATAGAAATATTTCTTTCCACATTAATAATATAGATACTTCTAGGTTGAAAAGAAATAACGTTCATAAGCACAAAGCAGCAAATCTACAAGGCTCTATTTCTTTCCAGATCAGATGACTTTTGTATGGAAGTCACAGTTTCATTATCTTTTTTTCTATTAATCTCATGTAGAATTCCATTTCAGCCTCATGTTTCTTAAATAGAATGAGCAGGTAGGGTTATATTAGGAATCTGAAAACTCGTACATATACATTATAGATAATATTTCAGAAAGATAAAAAAATTTATGCTCTTATAGAATGCTTCACACTTATTAGTGGTCTTATAATGGCACTTTCCCCCTTCCTCACAGATGTTATGTTTGTATAACTTTATACACCTTCAAGAATCTTGCTTTCAGTGCGAGTACTATGCACAAATTAACAAAATGTATAATATTTAAAATAATATTTATGACATTTTTTATTGCTCAAAAGTGAGATATTTGAACAGGACACTCCAATATCAAATACTTTCTTTCTTGGACCTCGCTTGGTAAACCTTTATATGTCACATTATTTTCCTCTGACCAAATGATGTCAGTCAGTCAAATTGTATACATTTTTCAGCTCAGATGTTCAGAAGGATATTTTATAAATCATTCTTTAGATATTTTCTCTGCTTGAATAACAGATCATAGTGAAAATCATTTTATGTTGTTGCAAAATAGTTTTTTTATGTTATATATTTATAGAATTGGAAGCAAAATTCTTATACTCAAATCCTGTCTCTATTACTCATTTTTTATTATTGCATGTGATCTTAAGCAAGTGCTGAACCTCTTTAATATATGTTTTCTCATCTCAAATAAAGTTAAAATGTGAAATTGAAAATTTGCAGCCTATAGAGGGGAACTGGATACCTACTTCATAGTACTCATAGTACTTCTTAATACTCATTTTTATGAAAAACAAATTAAATTTTTTGCTACATAGTAAACACTATGACTGTGACAGCTATTAATTAATATAATTTCTCTTTTACTAGAAATCTTCAAAACATATCCAAAGTATGAATACACATTCCCCTTATAGACCTGACTTTTCCTTGGGTAGTAATTATGAAATTATACTATAACAGAATACTATTAAGTCCTTGACTTGAATAGAATATAAATTGAATACTAAAAGTCTTATTCCAACTTGTAGAAAAAATAAAGGCATTAGAATTTCTCAATTATTTTTCTGCACATTTTACCTTTTAACCTTTTCCATTTTTTAGTGCTTGATTTTTAGTAGTATCTGACAGAAAAGTAAGTGAACGAATGAGTGGCAAAAACTAATAGATAAACTGTAGAATATCTGAAAACATTTGAACATTCTTGGCGGTGGTTTAGTCACTAAGTAGTGTCCGACTCCTTTTCAACCCTGTGGACTGTAGCCTGGCAGGCTCCTCTCCATGGGATTTCCCAGGCAAGAATACTGGAGTGGGTTGCCATTTTCTTCTCCAGGGGATCTTCCTAACCCAGGGATTGAACTCTCATCTCCTGCATTGTGGGCTTCCCTGATAGCTCAGTTGGTAAAGAATCTGCCTGCAATGCAGGAGACTCTGGTTCGATTTCTGGGTTGGGAAGGTCCCCTGGAGAAGGGAAAGGCTACCCACTCCAGTATTCTGGCCTAGAGAATCCAAGGACTGTATAGTCCCTGGGGTCGCAAAAAGCCAGACATGACTGAGCAACTTTCACTTTCTCCTGCATTGAAGGCAATCTCCTGTATTGCAGGCAAACTCTTTACCACTGAGCCACCAGGGAGTCCACGCTCTTAGTTAAAGCTTTTCTCTTTGTTTACATGGTGTTGCTTGAATTTTATATTCCACATAGATATTAACATACATATGGTAGAAAAATATCCCTATTTAATTCAGTAGAAACAAAAAGTGGCAGAAAAATAAAGTGCATCTGATATTTTTAATTTGTATTACTTAAAAATTGTAAATAAAGTTGTAATACTTTATTTACATAAAGAAGAATCAAATTATTCCTCTTAAAAGTTGTAATTGTAATAAAGTTGTATTACTTTATTACATAAAGAAGAATCAGATTATTCCTCTATATGGAGAAGGAAACAGTAACCCACTCCAATACTCTTGCCTGGAAAATCCCATGGACAGAGGAGCCTGGCCAGCTACAGTCCATGAGGTCACAGAGTCGGACATGACTAAGTGACTTCACTTTCACTTTCACTTCTATGTTAAGACTCCAAATTGCAGTATTGTACTTCTTTCTTCAGGATAAAGAATAGTTGTTAAACTATACATACACCATCTCTGCAGCTTCTGCCCAGAACAGCATAGAATAATTTATTTCCCTAATATTCAGTTTCTTCTGTGTCTATGCCTGGGTTGGACACTGAGGATAAAAGTAAGGCTGCAAAGGACAATGTTTATAGAATAAGAGGAAAAGCCACAGACTGGGAGGAAATATACATGTATATATATATAATTATATATATATTTATTTAATGGCAAATCTGATAAAATACTATTTTACTCAAAAAGTACAAAGAACTCTTAAAATTCAACAATCAATAAATAAACAATCCAATTAGAAGAATGGGCCAAAGACTTCCAACAGATACTACACCAAAGAAGATAAGGCACATAAAAAGATACTCTATATTCTGTCTTGAGGAAAGTGAAAATTAAACTAAAAAGACATCACCTATTAGAACAGCTATAATACAGAACACTGACGACATCAAATGCTGGTGAACATGTAGAGCAACAGGAACTCATTTATTGCTGGGGGGAATGTAAAATGGTACAACAACTTTGGGAGACTGTTTAGAAATTTCTAACAAACTAAACATATGCCTACCATATGATCCAGAAATTAAACTCAGTATTTATGCAAAGGGATTGGAAACTTAAATCCACACAAAGACCTGCATACAGATGTTTATAACAGCTTCATTCATAAGTGCCCAAGCTGGGAAACAATCAAGATGTCCCTCAGAAGGTGACTGAATGAATTAACTGTGGTGCATCCAGACAATGGAATACTATTCAGCACTAAAAACAAATGAGCTATCAGGTCAGGAAAAGACACGGAGGAAACTTAAACGCACATTGCTAACTGAAAGAAGTCAATTTGAAAAGGCTAAATAATGTTTGATTCCAAGTACATGAGATTTTGGAAAAGACAAAACTTTGGAGATAATAAAATAGTCAGTGGTTGCTAAGGGTTGGAGGGAGTGATGGATACACAGGTTGAGCACAGAGGATTTTTAAGGTAGTGAAATTGCTGTGGATGATAACTTTACTTGTGGATACATTTGTCCAAATGTACAATGTACAATATCAAAAGTGAACCCTCATGTAAAGTCGGGACTTTGGGTGCTAATGATGTGTCACTTGTAGACACTTGTAGATGTGCAGTTGTAACAAATGCACCACTCTGGTGAGGGATACTGATAATGAGGAAAGTTATACAGAAGACAAAATTCCGTATACTTAAAGCTATGGTTTTTCCAATAGTCAAGTATGGATGTGAGAGCTGGACCATAAAGAAGGCTGAATGCTGAAAAATTGATGCTTTTGAACTGTGGTGTTGAGTAAGACTCGTGAGAGTCCCTTGTGGACTGCAAGGAGATCAAATCAGTCAATCCTAAAGGAAATCAATCCTGAATATTCATTGGAAGGACTGATGCTGAAGCTGGAAACTCCAATACTTTGGCCACCTGATGTGAAGAACTGACTCATTGGAAAAGACCCTGATGCTGGGAAAGATTGAAGGCAGGAGGAGAAGGGGATGACAGAGGACGAGATGGTTGGATGGCATCACTGACTCAATGGACATGAGTTTGAGTGAACTCTGGGAGATGGTGAAGGACAGGGAGGTGTACTGCAGTCCATGGAGTCACAAAGAGTTGGACACAACTGAGCTACTGAACAACAACAAGAAACAGGGAGTGTATAGGAAATATCTGTACTTTCTGCTCACTTTTGCCATAAATTTAAAACTGCTTTAAAAAATAAAATGAATTAATAGAAATTAATAAAAATGATGAATAATATATCATTTCCAACTTTGAGGAACTTCCCATTAATGTAGTGAGAAGAGCACTGGTCTTGGAGTCAGCACTGTGCATTACTTTTACTTTCCCCACTGTCTTGTGGGATCTTACATAAATCATTTAATCTCTCTGAGAATTTTTCAGTATAATCCAATTCATCGTCATCATCATCATAATATCTATCATCATCACCTTACTTCAATTCCTCTCATTTTTTCCCCTAATTGGACAACTGAAGTTATGCCATTTACATGCTTCCTGCACTCAAATTCATTTTATACCCCACTGCCAGAGCAATTCTAAGCATCACTCTTCTGTTTTAAATCCTTTAATAGCATCCCGTATCTTCGGTATCAGTATAATCTCCATAACACATTCTTAAAAGTCCTTTAGGATCTGGCCACTGCACTCATAGCTTTCCACCACTTTATGATGGTGCTCCAAGCATCCCACATTTCTTCCTTACATATCATGGACCATGTCAAGCTCCTTCCGTGCCTGAATCTGGCCACATGTGCATTCCTTTGCTTGAAATGCCCCATTATACTTTTTCTTCAAACCCTCCTTTACCAAAAAAACTCCCCAAAGGAGTTTCGAAAGACCTCTTTGATCCCCAGCAATCTGAATTACTTGGCCTTCTTTTGCCTCTAGGCAGAGGATTTATCACATTGTGTTTTCAAAATGTATTCTGGACTAATTCAGCGATCTGCCTTTTTGTCGCCTGCACCCAAATGCCTAATTGTAGCTGGAGAAAAATCACACACCCAAGTCTAAAGGTTTCCCATTGAGTTTCTTTCAACATAGCCTAGAAATCCAAAAGCTCAATTACATTTCTATAAATAGGTCATTTTCCCTCTGATAGTTATTATTAATTTGGTGATAACTAAAGAGTCGGACACGATTGAGCGACTGATCTGATCTGATCTGATTAATTATTAGATTGATACAAATGTAATTTTCAGTCTTTTTGCACTGCTGAAATTTGCCATTTGATATTGGAATTCTTAAATACATGTGGTTATGTTATGCATCATTTTAATGCATATTTCTTGCTTCCTGCTTTTTTTTGCTGGTGACTTATTACTTGCTGTGTATTTTATATTTATTTTAGACTATGGAAATAATGTTAAAAAGCAAATTTGAGAGATTTTCTTATTCAAGATCAAAATAAGTGGTAAAGCAGCGGAGACAATTTGCAACATCAACACCACATTTGGCCCAGGAACTGCTAATGAATGTACAATGCAGTGTTGGTTCAAGAACAGTCTTTTGGACTCTGTGGGAGAGGGAGAGGGTGGGATGATTTGGGAGAATGGCATTGAAACATGTATAATATCATATATGAAACGAGTTGCCAGTCCAGGTTCAATGCACGATACTGGATGCTTGGGGCTGGTGCACTAGGATGACCCAAAGGGATGGTAGAGGGAGGGAGGTGGAAGGAGGGTTCAGGATGGGGAACACATGTATACCTGTGGCGGATTCATGTTGATATATGGCAAAACCAATACAATATTGTAAAGTTAAATAAAATAAAATTAAAAAAAAAGAAGTTTGCAAAGGAGACAAGAGTCTTGAAGATGGGGAGAGCAGTAACTGGCCATAAGAGGGTGACAATGACCAATTGAGAACAATCATCAAAGCTGATCCTCTTAAAACTACAAGAGAAGTTGTCAAAGAACTCAGCATCGACCATTCTATGGTAATTCAGCATTTGAAGCAAATTGGAAATGTGAAAAAGCTTGATAAGTAGGCGCCTCATGAGCTCACCAGAATTCAAACAAACAAACAAAAATTGTCAATTTTGAAATGTCGTCATCTCTTGTTCCGTGTAACAGCAATGAACCATTTCTGTATCGGACTGTGACGTGCAATAAAAAGTGGATTTTACATGACAACAGGAGATGACCAGTTCAGTGGCTGGACCAAGAAGAAGCTTCAAAGCCCTTCCCGAAGCCAAACTTGCACCAAAAAAAATGGTCATGGTCACTGTTGCCTGGTGGTCCGCTGTCAGTCTGGCTCACTTTCTGAATCCCGGCAAAACCATTACATGTGCGGACATATGCTCAGCAAATCAGTGAGATAGACCCAAAACTGCAAGGCCTGCAGCCAGCATTGGTCAACAGAAAGGGCCCAATTCTTCTCCACAGCAATGCCTGACCACATGCCGCACACAAGCGTTGAATGAATTGAGCTATGAAATTTTGCCTCTTTCGCCATATCACCTGACTTTTCACCAACCGACTACCACCTTTTTAAGCTTCTTGAAAACTTTTGCAGGGAAAACACTTCCACAACCAGCAGGATGCAGAAAATGTTTTCCAAGTGTTCACTGAATCCTGAAACATGGATTTTTATGCTACAGGAATAAACTTATTTTTTCCTTGGCAAAAAATGTGTTGATTGTAATGGTTCTTATTTTGATTAATAAAGATGTGCTTGAGCCTAGTTATAATGATTTAAAAATCCAAGGTCTGAAACTGCAATTACATTTGCATCAACCTAATACACTTTTTTTTTCTATTCTAATTTAAAACATTTTTTTTTTAGGTTTTGAAAACTTTCTAAGTGTTCTTTATATTGGAGTGTAGCTGATCTATAACGTTGTCTTAGTTTTAGATATTCAACAAAGTGATTCAGTTATGCATATACATGCATCTATTATTTTTCAAATTCTTTTGCCATATAGATTATTGAGGAATATAGAGTAGGGGTCCCTGTTCTGTACAGTAGGTCCTTGCTCATTATCTATTTTATATATTTAGTAGTGTGCATATATTAATCTCAAATTCTTACTTTATTCCTCCCACTTTTCCTCTTTGGCAATCATAATTTGTTTTCTAAGTCTGTGAGTCTGTTTCTGTTTTCTAAATAAGTTCATGTGTATTATATTTCCACATATAAAGTGATATGATATGATATTTGTCTATCGCAACTTCTTTAACTTCCTATATTTCCTCTCACTAACCTCATACGTCCGGAGAAGGCAATGGCACCCCACTCCAGTACTCTTGCCTGGAAAATCCCACAGATGGAGGAGCCTGGTAGGCTGTAGTCCATGGGGTCGCTAAGGGTCGGACACGACTGAGCGACTTCACTTTCACTTTCACTTTCATGCATTGGAGAAGGAAATTGGCAACCCACTCCAGTGTTCTTGCCTGGAGAATCCCAGGGACGGGGGAGCCTGGTGGGCTTCCATCTATGGGTCACACAGAGTCAGACATGACTGAAGCGACTTAGCAGCAGCAGCAGCAACCTCATACTTCATACAGCCTGTAGAGGACCTGAGACTCTTGTATTAAAAGCTAGTCCTCCACTTAGGCTTGAAATGAAATACACTCTCTGGTCTTGATCTCAAGGACTTTATTCTTTCTTTTATTTTAATAGTACATTTTCTTATCTTTCTCTTCCAACAATTTGAATCCTTAGTGTGTAGATGCAATTTCTTTTGTCCCTGGAAATATTTCCAAAGAATAGCTAGGAAATTTAAAATTTTATATACAATCAAAGAGAATTCATTTAAGGACTTTAGGCATAGACTAACATACTCAGAATTCAGTTTTGAAAAATCACTTTTATCTCAGGAGCTGAATTGTTTGTATCAGATCAAAAGTGATGTAGGTTCATCAAATAGCAGTTTATTACCAATGATTCAGGCTAAAAACGATGACCCATCAGTATGGAATTGAGATTCTTTGGCATATAGAGAGCAGCAGAAGCCATGGACTTCCCTGGTGGCTCAGACGGCAAAGCGTCTGCTTACAATGTGGAAACCCGGGTTCAATTCCTGGGTTGGGAGGATCCCTTGGAGAAGGAAATGGCAACCCACTCCAGTACTCTTGCCTGGAAAATCCCATGCACGGAGGATCCTGGTAGCCTACAGTCCATGGGGTCGCAAAGAGTCAGACACGACTGAGCGACTTCACTTTTACTTTCAGATGCCATGTTGTAGAGAAGATATGCCAAGGAGAGGACAATGACAAGACATGTAGGACCATTTCATATGGGAAAGTCAAAGAAGAGAAATTTGGAAAGCAAATGAGAAGGGGCAAATAAAGAGAGGAGAGTATCTAATCAGGTGAGCAGATGTTGCTGCTGCTGCTGCTAAGTCGCTTCAGTCGTGTCTGACTGTGCGACCCCATAGACGGCAGCCCACCAGGCTCCACCGTCCCTGGGATTCTCCAGGCAAGAACACTGGAGTGGGCTGCCATTTCCGTCTCCAATGCATGAAAGTGAAAAGTGAAAGTGAAGTCGCTCAGTTGTGTCCGACTCTTCGAGACCCCAAGGACTGAGCAGATGTTACTGCATCCTAAAAGAGATGTTTCAGGAAGAAAGAGATTGATAGGATCATATGGCTTTCAAGTGAATGCACAAAACCCCAAAGGTAGCCATTTTAACATACAGAAGTGCTCAAAGACTAAATTCTTGAGCACACCAATATACAAAGTGCAAGAATATGCGGAATACCAGCATCTTTCAGGGAGGTCAACTTGTTGAACATCAACTCTACGTTTGAGTTGTAGGTGGACACATTTACAAAAGAAAGATACGATAATCAACATTATCTGGGTTTTCTGAGAATAAATGTGATACAAGATGTAGAAATTACTTGTTATGATTATTATAGGTCTTTTGCACACTTGGTGTTATAAAGCTGATCAGTATTAGTTCACTCAGGGGAGAACACTTCATTCCCTAAGAAATATCTTTTTTTTTTTTATAATGTACTAAATTGCCCCTAAGGCAAATGAATCTTTTTTTTTTTTAAATTATGACACTGTGACATTCTAAAAACAAATGGACCACTTCATGACTTATATGTTTAAATAATGGCTGTTGGTTTGATATAAAGACATGAGAGTTAGTTTTGGCCTTACTTCGAAATTGGAAAAAATAATCATATAAGAAAGCCTTTAACAACATGGTTGTGATGTGAATATTTAGGAATAAATATACCTAAGATGACTCTTCAGTAATAAATAATTTACACTAAAAATTCCCTCTATTTGTAGAGAGAATAGCTAAATAAATTCAGTGTCTGTGTTGCTATATGATCACTTAATGGGCAGAGACTTTTCCAACTAACTGTTTTCATATATATTTGGTGGCTATAATGCAGGATTAGGGTATTTTTTAGCATGCTGACTTAATTTGCTATGTCTGAATGGTCAGGATTAGTAGCAAATGCTTACTAACTCATACATCTATGGTTTTTGTGTATTAGAGCAATGCCAACAGATGCCCTAGAAATTCTTGAGCCAAGCAAGCTACAGGACAAAAAGCTGAGGCAAAAAAAATTTGAAAAGACATCAGAGGGGCCCTTGAGGAAGTCACTCCAGTTTAATAAGGCACTGATATTTCAGCATGAACATTTCTAAAATGTATATTTCCTAGGCCATTTGGAGCAAATACAAAGACATGGTAGGTTTCAAAACCTCATTCAAAGGGGAGAAAAGACATTTTGCCAATTACATATCAAATTTTTACTGGTTTTGCACAGCTTTAATTTAGGCCAGCTGAATGTAACACCACGCTAATCCCATATACCCACTATATTAAAGTCATTGGATAAAATAATTGCTTCTAAAATACATTAATATAAATGACCAATTTAGCAAACAGCTGAATACCATATTTCTTTTTTTTTTTCTTCTACAGTAAGGGTTGCTTTACCACAAACATCTTGGAAGAACATGGGTTCTCCCATCTGCTACAAATTAATGTGAATCAGATCCTAGTAGTCATATTGCCTTTTGTCTATTCTGGGTGCATAAAACATACAAGCCGAAGTGAAGGTAAATAAGATGCCCTGCCATTCACTGTATGCTAAGAAGCTCACTCTGTTAAATAGACTGCAGTGCACCCTGGGAAATGTTGGATCAGCGCCTGCGGTTCTATTTGTTCAAGTAGCTCATCTTGAAAGCATGCCCAACCTCAGCTGTAGACTTGGAAGATACAAAACAAGCAATTTGGATTTTCCAAGTCATCAGTCCCTGCAAAGGCAGGAAGGAGTCCAGTAATGACAAAGACTCCTCTAATTCTTAAGTAACCAACCCCCACAAGATGGGGATCATCGGAAGAAACAGCTTCTTCTGCAAGCTCGTGTGTGTGTGTGTGTGTGTGTGTGTTGTCATCTCCATAAGGGTGACTGAAAAGTGCTTTCTGTCATTTCCAACATCTGTGCTGATTGCTGCTGTTCCAACACAAGCTTTCAGATTTTGTGTCACAGCTGCAGTGAAGCTGGCAATTGGCGTGGCAGGAGATCCACCCCCGTCCCCGCCCGCCCCCCGCCGCCCCCCCCCGCCGCCCCCCCCCCCCCCCCGTCCATGTACTGCATAAAGCTTCCAGTCCCAGTGTTAAGAGTTCAAAGCCTTTCACAAAAGTAAATCTTTTCAGGCAACGCCATGATATATTCAAACAGGTTTAACAGTGACTGAAAACCTGGCCCATGCTACATGGAAGTATGGTGACCTCTGAAATAAAAGCAACCAAACACACATGCACAAAATCGTTGTTTTGCAGACTAATGTAAACTGAGGAAATATGCCAAGAAATATTTATTTGGTGGGGTTTATATCTATGCTTGGAAACTGCAATGGAGATTTGTTAGGTACAGATATTCTATATCAAAACATATTAATTTTAGGAACATTTCTACCACCATTGAGTGGAAATAGGAAGTTTTATATTTCTAAGATTTCATAGATGTAACTTGAATCTGGAGAAGTAAGAAAAAAAATAAACTTGTCCTACTGTGTATTAATGCATATGTCACACACATATTAAATTATTTTAAAATAGATGTTTGAACAAAGGATATTAATTATTTTAGGTGTGTTTTGAGAAGATATTTTTTAAAATTGGCATATTTTATTCTGTGTGTGGACTGTATTCAAATTATTATTGAATTTGAACCCCAAAACAAACATATTTTCTATATTATTTTTTTACTCTTCCCTTATTTAAGAAATAAATTAAAACTTGCATAAAATAAATAAGAAAATTTCCAGATACACCAAAGAAATAAGTTTTACAATTATGCTAGTCAGTTTCAGTTTCAGTCGCTCAGGTCATGTCGACCCTTGCAACCATGGACTGCGCACGCCAGGCTTCCCTGTCCACACCAGCTCCAGGAGCTGACTCAAACTCATGCCCATTGAGTTGATGATGCCATCCAACCATGTCATCTTCTGTCGTCCCCTTCTCCTCCTGCCTTCAATCTTTCCCAGATCAGGGTCTGTTCCAATGAGTCAGTTCTTCGCATTAGGTGGCCAACGTGTTGGAGTTTCAGCTTCAGCATCAGTACTTCCAATGAATACTCAGGACTGATTTCCTTTAGGATTAACTGGCCTGATCTCCTTTGC